>NW_026988425.1:81083500-81772000 GCF_030222135.1 Aotus nancymaae | reverse complement strand
TTAGGGATATGATTCCTTTTTACTTATTTTGCTTGAGTTGAAAGGTATAATTTGAGGTTAATTATTTTGGTCCTCAATGTTCAATAGTTCCAACATCACTTGTTGAAAAGACCATCCATTTTCCATAGTCTTTTGCAACTTTGCCAAAAATCAATTTACCATATATGTGTGAGTCTATTTCTGGATATTCTATTCTTCACAATTGATTTATGTTTCTATTCTTTCTCCAATATAATACTATCTTTATACTGAAGTTTATAAAGTAACTCAAAGTCAGATAATAAGAGCTGCACAGCTTCATACTTCTTTTTCACACTTAATCGCCTTTTAATATTAAGTATGTTGTTGACTGTAAATTTTATTTTTAAATTGTCTCTTAAGTGAGAAACCTCTCTTTGATCCCTAGTTTGCTGAGAGTTTTTATCGTGAACAGGTATTATAATTTGTCAAATGATTCTTCTAAATTGATTGAAAAGATCTTTTTTTTTTCACTTCTTTATTGGTACAATGGAATTGCTTTGATTGATAATGATGTATCATTATTTGTATATATTGCTGTATTTGGTTTTGCTAAGCATATTTTGCATCTATATTTTTGAGGCATATTGGTTTATAAGTTTGTTTCCTTGTAATGGCTTTGTCTGATTTGGATTTCAAGGTAAAGCTAGCTTCATAAAATACATTAGAAAGCATTCTCTTTTCTAATATGTTCTGAAAATGTTTGCATTGAACTGGCTAACTTTTTCCCTAAATGTTTGGTAGAATTCACCAGTAAAGCCATTAGTGAACCTATCTGGGTTTTTTGTTTGTTTCCATTGGACAGTTTTTAACTAAAAATTTAATTACTCTAGTAAATATAAGATTATTTAGCTTATTTGTTTTTCTTGAGTGAGCTTTGGTGGTTTTTCTTTCAAGGCAGCTGTCTATTTCTTCTGCTGCCAACATTTATGGTCATCACATTATTCATAATATTCCTATGTTATTATTTTAATATCTGCAGGGTTTTAGTGATTCACTTCTTTTGTTGTTGATATTGTTAATTTCGTATTCTCTTTTTCTTGCTAAGTCTGACTAGATATTTATGTATTCTATTAATTTGAATAAAATAAATAGCTTTTGGTTTTCATGGTTTTCTCTACCGTTTTTTTGGTTTGCATTCTTTTCTGCCCTCATTTTTACTATTTCTTCCTTTTTCTTACTTTTTCTTTGCCTTTATTTTTCTGGTTTATTAACATGGAAGCTTTGATTTCAGACTTTTCCTCTTTTCTTAAGTAAGCATTAATGCCATAGATTTCCCTCTAACTACCAAGTTAGCTGCATCCCACAAATGTTGATGTTGTGTTTTTATTTCCATTAAATTGAGACTATTTTCTAAATTCCTTTAAGACTTATTTTTAACTCATGAGTTATGTAGAAGTGTATTATTTAATTTTCAAATAGTTGAATATTTTTCAGGTTTACTTTTGTTATTGATTTCTACTTTAATTTTGTTATGATCAGAAAATAGAGTTTATATGATTTATAAATGGCATTCATGCATGTAAATAGGCATGTGCTTTTCTTTCCTTGGCGGTTACTGTAAGAATGTGAGTCAATCTGGTCAGAGGGTTGGATGGATTACTTTTTGTCATTGCTTTGATTACTTTCAGTGTAATCTGGCATTAGCACGTTCTTGGCATGGTACTGGTTTGTCAGATTTTTCAAAACTTCTTTCTCACTGTCAGATTAGGCTGTCTCTTTGTGCTTTTATCTCAGAGTCTCTCTTCATGCTCTTGCCCTTCCCCCAGAGGTGCACTGCTGTTTCTTGTTACTCTGTGAAACTGGGGATTCTCTGGTGTCTTTATACAGCATCATTCCCTTTGTTGCTGGCATAACCAAGGACTTCCATTTCCTAACTCTCCCCCAATAGTGGAGGGGTTGATTTCTGTCCTTCCTCCAGGTACAATGGGTTTACACCTCCACCCTGGAGTGTGAGGGGTTGTTGTCTTTCTCACAGCTGTAGACTTTTGCTTCATTGGGGGAAGAGACCTGCACAGGAACTCTGGGTTTTTCTTCAGTGACAGCCCTGTCCTCCCCACCTAGTGGAAATTTATGAAGAGGAAACTCTGAGTGAATATAAAAGAGCCAGAGTATATAGAATCCCTTGTATTTTGGCCTCCCAAAGGTTCTCTGTTTTCATGTTAACACACAGTTTAGCAATGTTTTAAAATTTTAGCTGAATGTTTCTTAACTGCTTTGTTTAGCAGTCCTATCTTCCTCTCTTTCTCTGCTCCTGGTGAGTCAGTATTTGACGTCTATATTTCCTTGGAAGCTCTTGTTTTTCTTTGGATTTCAGGCTAGTTGGTTGTCCTCCAATCTCACTACCCTGATGGGTTCAAGGAGAGCTATCATTTTGTAAATTATATATCTTCATTTTAGTGTTAGGAAGGAGCCAAGATTCTTTTCTACTTTCTGCATTCTAAGAAGCCAGGCATTAACTAGTATGCTTCAAAATATACATATTGACTGTTACAGCATCATGAATTAAAATCTGTAGAAATCTGTAAGAAGTAGCCTGTATTTATTAGTTGTAGGTGTTAAGGATACTGCTGTTGTCTGCATTTTACAAATGAAGAAATTGAGCTTAGGGAGTTGTCCAACTTTCTTAAGGTCATATAGTAGTGATGACAGAGCTAGACTTCGAACCAGAACCAATACCAAAGTTTATGTCCTTGTCCTTTGTAGTTTAGAATTTCACATAAAAAATACTCATATAAAGCAATTGTTATTTAAGCCTTTTGATGTGGGACAATTTAAAATATCCGGGCACATAACTAAGTAAGATATTCAGGGATTTAAGGAATCAAAAATTATAATCCAGATTCTGTTTCATATTGGAAAAAATCACTGCAAATATTCTCTAGTGCTCCTTTTCCAGGTTGAGTAACATATAATAAAAACATACCTAATAAAATATCCTTACACAATCTCTTGCTATTTTTATTATTATTTTTTTTAGATGGAATTTCATTCTTGTCTCCCAGGCTAGAGTGCAATAGCATGGTCTCAGCTAACTGCAACCTCCGCTTCCCTGGGTTCAAGTGATTCTCCTGCATCACCCTCCCAAGTAGCTTGGATTACAGGTGTGTACCACCATGCATGGCTAATTTTGTTTTTTTTTTTTCTAGTAGAGGCAGGGTCTCATCATGGTGGCCAAGGCTGTTCTTGAGCTCCTGACCTCAGGTGACTCGCCCGCCTCAACCTCCCAAAGTGCTGGGATTACAGGAGTGAGCTGCTGAACCCAGTCCCTTACTATTTTTAAATACTGTGTATTTAAAATAATCTAAGTTAACAACATTTCATATAGTTTTTGAGTTTCTGCCAACTTAAGGAGATTTCTAAAAGCTTCATTTTTCTTCCTTTAGGTACCTTAAACAATTAGAGGTTGTTATAAAGAGTCTGAATTGCAAGGCGGTTGTCTAGACGTTTGGGAGTATAAGAGAAGGCTGGCAGGAACTTTAGCTCCAAGAAAGAAAGAAGGTGAGGAAATTGTATTTGAGGTCTATACCTCACCTTCTAGTATACTTTCTTCAGCTAGTGGGTGATAATGGTTTGTCTGTATTCCCACCCAAATCTCATCTTGAATTGTAGTCCCCATAATCCCCAAGTGTCATGGGAGGGACCTGGTCATAGGTAATTGAACCATGGGGGTGGTTACCTCCATGCTGTTCTCACAGTAGTGAGTGAGTTCTCATGAGATCTGATTGTTCTATAAGGGGCTTTTCCACCTTTTCCTCAGCATTTCTTGCTACTGCCATGTGAAGAAGAACGTGTTTGCTTCCACTTCCACCATGATTGTAAGTTTACTGAGGCTTCCGCAGCCCTATGGAACCATGAGTCAATTAAACCTCTTATCTTTATAAATTACCCAGTCTCAGATATGTCTTTATTAGTGGCACAAGAATGAACTAATACAGTGAATTGGGACTGCAGAGAGTGGGGTGCTGTTATACCCAAAAATATAAAAGCAACTTTGGAACTGGGTAACAGGCAAAGGTTGGAACAGTTTGGAGGGCTCAGAATAAGACAGAAAAATATGGGAAAGTTTGGAACTTCATAGAGACTTGGAAGGCTCAGAAGACAGGAAGATGTGGGAAGGTTTGGAACTTCCTAGGGACTTGCTGAATGACTTTGAACAAAACGCTGATAATGATATGGACAATGAAGTCCAGGCTGAGGTGGTCTCAGAAGGAGATGAGGAAATTGTTGGGAACTGGAATAAAGGTCATTCTTGCTATGGAAAGGAACCGGTGGCATTTTGCCCCTGCCCTAGAGATCTGTGGGACTTTGAACTTGAGAGAGATGCTTTAGGGTATCTGATGGAAGAAATTACTAAGTGGCAAAGGGTTCAAGAGAAAGCAGAGAATAAAATTTTGGAAAATTTGCTGCCTAATGATGCAGTAGAAAAGAAAAAACTCATTTTCTGGTAGAAATTCAAGCAGGCTGCAGAAACTTCCTTAAGTAACAAGGAGCAGAATGTTAGTCACCAAGACAATGGAGAAAATGTCCCTGGGGCATGTCAGAGACCTTCATGACAATCCCTCCCATCACAGGCCTGTAGGCCTAGGAGGAAATTATGGTTTTATGAGCCAGGCCCAGGGCCTCCCTGCTCTATGCAACCTTTGGACTTGGTGCCCTGTGCTCCAGCTGCTTTAGCTTCAGCTGTGGCTGAAAGGGGCAAATGTAGAGCTCAGGCTATTGTTTCAGAGGGCACCAACCCTAAGCCTTGGCAACTTACACATGGTGCTGGGCCTGCAGGTGCACAGAAGACAAGAATTGAGGTTTGGGAACCTCCACTTAAATTTCAGAGGATGTATGGAAGCACCCGGATGTCCAGGCAGAAGTTTGTTGCAAGGGCAGAGCCACATAAAGAAGCTTTACTACAGCAGTGTGGTAGGGAAATGTGGGTTTGGAACCCCTAAACAGAATCTCCACCAGGGCATTGCCTACTAAAGCTGTGAGAAGAGGGCCACCATCTTCCAGACCTCAGAATAGTAAATCTACCAACAGCTTGTACTGTGTGCCTGGAAAAAGTGCAGGCTCTTAATGCAAGTCTGTGAAAGCAGCTGGGAGGGGTTGTACTCTGCAAAACCACAGGGACAGAGCTGCCCAAGACTGTGGGAGCCCACCCCTTGCTTCAGCTTTTCTTGGATGTGAGACATGGAGTCAAATGAGATCATTTTGGAACTTAAAGGTTTAATGACTGCCCTGTTGGATTTCAGGCTTGTATCGGCTTGTAGCCCTTTCGTTTTGGCTAATTTCTCCCATTTGGAATAGGTGCATTTACTCATTACCTGTACCCCTTGTACCTAGGAAGTAACTAACTTGCTTTTGATTTTACGGCCTCATAGGTGGAAGGGACTTCTGGTCTCAGGTGAGACTTTGGACTTGGACTTTTGAATTAATGCTGCAATGAGTTAAGAGTATGGGGGGACTATTGGAAGGGCATGATTGTTTTTTGAATCATGAGGACATGAGATTTGGTAGGAGTCAGGGGCACGATGATATGGTTTGACTATGTCCTGACCCAAATCATCTTGAACTGTAGTTTCCATAATCCCCACAGGTCATGGGAGGGACCTGGTCATAGGTAATTGAATCGGGGGTGGTTACCTCCACGCTGTTCTCACAATAGTGAGTTCTCATGAGATCTCATGGTTTTATAAGGGGCTTTTCCTCCTTTTACACATTATTCTCCTTGCTGCTGCCATGTGAAAAAGGACATGTTTGCTTCCCCTTCCACCATGATTGTAAGTTTCCTAAGCCCTTCCCAGCCATGCTGAACTGTGTATGAACTAAGCCTTATAAATTACCCAGTCTCAGGTATGTCTTTACTAGCAGTGTGAGAACGGACTAATATAGTGAGTCAATATAGCTTATCAACGACTGTGCTCATCTTTTCACATGTATGTACAGCACATCCTGGAATAATGTTTTGTTATAATGTTGGTGAAGGAAAAAAATGGATTCCCATCTGTGCCACTGTCTGTGTGGAGTTTGCACTTTCTCCCCATGTCTGCATGGGTTTTCTCCAAGTATTCAGTTTTCTTCCACATCCCAAAGATGTGCACATGAGGTGAACCTACCTGTCTAAATGCCCCAGTCTGGGGGAGCTTGTGTGTATGTCTGAGAGCCCATCCTGCAGTGTGAGGGTTGCCTGTCCTTGGTGGCTCCCAATTTGCCCCCTGACCTGCCTAGATAGGCTCTGGCCACCTACAACCCTGAACTGGAGTAAGTGGGTAAGTAAATAATTATCTTATTAATCTTTCTTAAATATATGTGTAGCTCACATTTATTTCAACATTTAATATTAGAAGCATTTCAACCTTTATTTAGAAGTTTGTGATGTTTTGTGACCAGAAATATGCAATAGAAACTTAATTCTTGTTTATATCAATCAATCTATAGTAAAATTGATCACATTATTACATCCTTTACAGTTGCAATTTTCAAGCATCTATACATGATATTAAGTGAGGATGTATTGTAGATTAATGGAAAAATTATACTCTAAATCAGTCTGGGTGATAATCAAATTAGTATCTATTAGGTACTCACTTTGTCCCAAGTACTATACTAAGCACTCTCAAATGGGAATATTTTCATTTTATTAGCAAGTTTAGAAGGAAGTTAATACTACTATGTATCAAAGATGAGAACACTGAGGCACAGAGAAGTTCAATTCCCCTATATTCATGCCACTCCCATAAGTGGTGGAGCCAGAATTAGGACCTAATTAAAGGCTCACTTTCACAGCCTCCATACTCCCTGTTATCTCAAGTTATGTAAGCCATGTATTGATAAATAAAAGACAAAAAGATTTGTAATGAATGTGAATTTCATATAGTAGTAATTTCATTACATACAGAGATATATTTAATCTATTTATATTATATATTTAAAACATTTTACTTTTACTTATATGTATTTGTTTTCAGAGGTATAAATATACTAATGACCATTCGTATCAAATAGGTGTATTATTCTTGATTAAATAGCCATAATATTAAAATATTATTTGTAAAGAAATGTTTGATCGAATGGAAATTAAATGTTATCTACTACTCTCTAGAGGAAGGCATCCTCATATCTTTATCAATAAAGAAAATGCCTTTTTCTGTTTATAATAGCAAAGACCTATTGGTCTTTGGGCCAGAGATAGTTGGAACCTATTGGTTCCAAAGGAACCAACCCAAACGTCCATCAATGATAGATTGGACAAAGAAAATGTGGCACATATACACCATAGAATACTATGTAGCCATAAAAAATGATGAGTTGGTATCCTTCATAGGGACACGGATGAATCTGGAAACCATCATTCTCAGCAAACTGACACAAGATCAGAAAATCAAACACCGCATGTTCTCACTCATAGGCGGGTGTTGAACAATGAGAACATATGGACACAGGGAGGGGAGCATCACACACTAGGGTCTGTTGGGGGGGCTACGACAAGGACAGTGGAGGGTGGGGAGGGATAAGGCGGGGAGAAATACCAGGTATAGGTGATGGGGGGATGGAGGCAGCAAACCACATTGCCATATATGTACCTATGCAACAATCCTGCATGATCTGCTCATGTACCCCAGAACCTAAAGTCGATAAAAAAAAGAAAGAAAGAAAATACCTTTTTCAACTATAACTTGTCAACTAGTATAATTATAAATCTGTGAGATCCTCGCAGTGTCAAAATATTTCTAGAGTTACCTACTGTCATAACTTTAACAGATCTCCAACTTAATCTCACTGAGAAGCCAGAAAATATATGAAGTCTCTATGGTTAGTTTGATTTGCTGTTTGGTCCTTGGCAAGTTTTGTTACCAGTAGCAAATCTCAAGGGTCCTGAATAAGGTCAAACCTCATTTTGGCACAGTACCATAGTTTGGTCATTTCTATGGCAAAATTTATTCTGCTGTTCAACCAACTAATTTTGAAACAAATGTTGGTAATACAACCATGAATAAAAGGAGAATACTTCATATTTATTTAAACCATCTAATTTTGCATTAGCTACTATTATATTGAGTCTTATGGTGTCCCACTTAAAGTGCATATTTTTTATTAGGGTGACTTTTCCTTGAAATCTAGGACTAAAATTTGTCATTTTTTACTCACTCTTCATCTCCTCCCTTCTTTCAATCAATATTTATTCAAATTCCACCTTAAGTCAGTCACTACATTATAGAAGATTTCAGACACCCCAGGCATGATTCAGAAAGTAAATCATTTTTCTGTTGACTTTCTAAGTTAGCTTTTTTCTAATATCTTATCCTGATACCATACAATCTCTAAGTATTTCTAAAATTCCAGACATGAAACAACTGAATTAGCATTGATGAAATTTTATTTTTTTTAGTTTTACTATATATTTATTATATTTAGTCAATATCAACTGTAAACCCAAATATTAGGTCATTGATGCATTGTCTTTATATCTCTTTTCACTATGTTTATATATGTATTTATCCAATTTTAATCAGAGGGCAAGCATAATTTTGTATGCCAATTTTTCATGTAATATTATTTTGTAAGTATTTGCAATATTGTTTTTCGCTGCATCACTCATAAAGAATACATAAAGTTCTGTCTAATTAATGAACCATAATTTACTTTTCACGTTTTTGACATCTAGTCATCTTTTTTTAATAGAAACTATCCCCCCCGCCCAAAATAGTAGTTTAAAACACAGTTATTTGTATCACAATTTTATGGGACAGGAATTCAGATGAGATACTGTAGGGACATCTTACCTCTGCTCCTAAAATGTGTTCAGCCTCTGTTGGTATTGCTCAAATGGCTGGGGGTCTCGTTCATATGTTTGACTTGTGACTGGGGTCATATGTCTAATTCCTTGGTTCTCCTCCATGTGGATTTTCCTTTTGGCTGGAACTTCCCTTCATCATGGTAGTTTCAGAAGCTTCAAATTTCTTACAGTGTGGCTGGTTTCCCTCCAGAAGTAACTGCCACACATGTTAAAGACTAGGACTAGAACTGGTACAGTGCTACTTCTGCCACATTGTATTGAACAAGGCCATCCCAGATTCAAGGACAGGTGAAATAGATTCCATTTCTCCATGGTGAACTAGCAAGTATATACACAGAAGGAGTGAGTTGATGATATCCATCTTTGAAGATTACCTGCTACATTTGTACAATCCATTTGCCAGCAATCATCCTTGTCTGCTCTGGTTCACTGAATTTTGCTCCCTCCCTAACCTTAATTCAAAATTGAACCCATTAATTAGAAATCCCAGAAAATCTGACATACCAAGTATTTTTGTAGCTTTTTGGAATAGCTCTGCTGAAGGTTTGTGGTGACATAAAGAAGTGACCATATAACTAAGCACACAACATTTTGTATAAGTGATTTCTATTTTCTTTACAGAGTCTTTCCCTACAGTAGAATTATTGTACCAAACTGCCAAAATGATGACTTTCCCCCCATCACATTGCATATGAATGTAGCAGTTTCACAGCATACTTGTCAGAACTTAGTAGTGGCAGTTCATTATTTTTTAGTGTTTTATTATGGAATAGTACAAGTACCTATGAAAGTAGAGAGAATTGTATATGGCATGCTTTTATAGGCATCACTCAGCTTTAAGAATTATCAGCTCATGGCCAACTTTGTTGCATCTATATCTTTCCCAGGTACTAGCTACTCCACCACTTCTCTGGTTATTTTAAAGCAGACAGAAGATATCACATAATTTCATTTGTAGATTCTTCAGGATGTTGGTACTAAACTTAAGTGGATTATACTAGCCTGAAGTGGACAGTTGTCACAATTTGGGTCCACTGAGCGTGTTCCCAAATAATAGTAGCAAAAGAAAACATCCACAGCCTAGAGCTGTGATCAGAAACTCAGTTATTTACTCTGAATACAGGGAAAAGTGGACTGAAATACAGATATTCTCAAACTCCTGCATAGTGATAAATAGTTTGGTTAGGAGCCTTAAAGAAATGAAATTAGAGGAGCAGATCCATAAAAGACTGAGGGAGAATGATGGATCAACCTATAGAATTAGGCATAATGGAGGCACATCCTTGTGTTTCATGTTAATGCATATGGCAGAGATGTTTTTACAAGTTACAGGGATATTCTAATGCTAATACAATGAGCTCATGAAGAACATGTATGTGCTCCTTCTCAATAAGGCTGACCATGCTACTGCCACCGCTAAAGGCCTACCATGCCATCAACAGAAACAGATTCTGGGCACTCAGTATGGCAGCATTCCTCAAGGAGACTGTCAGCCACTATTAGAGTTTTGCTATGTCAATCCCTTCCACCCTACATGATTAATGATAAATTGTTACCAAATGGATCTTTACTCTGCACTGAATATTTATATGTCTTTCAATTCTGAAATGTTGCTACCATCCTTATTACTTCAGGGCTTACCAGGATGTCTTACCTATCAACATGGAACCCATACAATGTTGCTTCAAACCAATAAACCCCATTTTTATGATAAAGAAGCTGTTACAGTAGCCCCAGAATATACTCACTGGTCTTAAAATAAGTTCCTCATCTAGAAGCAGCTGGCTTAATAGAATATTGGAGGGTTGTCTAAGGTATCAGCCTAGGATTTGGGCTCTGTCCTCCCTAAGTTGGTAAAAGTGCTGAATTAAGACCATCATCAGATGCCGTATCCTCAGCAGTGGAAAGTATGGACTCCAAAAAAGGAGTAAAGTATGATTGGCCCCTCTCATCATCATACCTTATAACCCAACTGCAAAATCGCTTATTCACATTTACATAGTCATGTTCTGCCAAATTTGAGATTCTGTTTTCTTTGCATCGAGCAGTGGATTCTTCTGCCAGGGTACACACTTCAGGCTCTACTAAACCTGAAGCTCTGACTACCATCTGATTTGTTTGAATTCTGAATGGCAGATAAAGTATATCCGATATTGGCACAGGTAACTGACCCTGATGCACTTAGGGTTGCTATTACACAGTAAAGGTAGATAAGAATAGTTTCAAATCCAGTGTCTTCCTAAGGGCATCTCTTGATACTTCTGGGCTGTGTGTACTGTAACCAGCTAGTTTTCCATGTAGGAAAATGGTATTTAGAGACCATGATAAGGGGTGTAAGTGATGCTCCCTGCTACTCACTTAATCATGTTTGTAGTCTTTTTTTAAATCTAGGAAAAAAGTCGTCATCATCTTGATACTGTCAACTCAAATTCAAAATTACTTGTGTTTCAATTAACTTCCATTTTTATCTGTATCTCCTTTCTTCTCAAAGAAAACCCAAGGTGTAAATGACACCACATAATTATTGATTAACTTTATCTCATCATTGTACATAACAGTTTCCAAGTAACATTACTGGCATTTTCATAAACAATATGATTACTGAAAGCTGCTTATCTTTTTTCCCCAGTAATTTTTTTTGTCTTTAAGATATACACTACCAGGGAAATTTTGTCAAAAGCACATTTATGAGTTTAAAGCCACTTAAAATAATTTCTCCCTGTGTGATTTTGCCAATACAGCATACCATTTGGTTACTTTGTTTTATTTTGCTTTTGATTTTAGGTATTAATTTTGTTTATTTCAACTTAACTTGTTTTATAAATTATGTTTGAATATGTTCACAAATCCAAAGTCCAATATTTATAATGAGGCATATTTTTGATAAGTCTATTTTTATTTCTATACCCTTCAGTTTGTTGTTGTTCTCCTCTGTAAGGTAACAACTTTTTTTTAAAGTTTACTCTTTCATTTTTTAAGGTAAGAAAATAGTATGTATGTTTGTGTACGTGTGTGTATAGATATAGATAGGTAGATAGATATTTAGAGAGAGAAAGAAGAAGAAGGGAGAGGATGTATTCCCCCATCTAATTCTTAAATAGTAGAACAGCAGAAGTCTTATAAGTACATTTTTGAAAAAATAACTTTTATTTTCCTTTCACTGAAATGAATTGTTTCACACAATTACATCTTAGGCTGGTGCCTATAAAGTGATAACTCCTATTTTAAGTAAGAGATAAATAAAGAGGGTTTTTGAAGACCTCTTCTCCTCATATAATTTAGATCCCATTTTTATTTTAAATGCTAAAATATTCTATTTTTTAAAGAGAAAAACTTTGAGGTCCAGATGAACTCATTATTTGACAGACTAAGCTAAAATAACCCATATATGAGTTCAGTAGGTTTTCATACTGGGAATAGGTAAAAATTACTCCATGGTTTGGTTCAGTATTCACTGTTTCCACAGATACTGCTGTTGATGGCTTTGAACATAAGTTATTATAAAATTCTGAATCATGGTATACAATGATAATAAAGAAGATTAGAAAGCACATTTTAAACTACTACTGTATGTAAGATATCCTGAAAAGCACTGTGCAGAGGAAACACCAGGGTTAGAATAATAGTCCTTGCTTTAAAAGAACAAAGAATAGAATCCTTCAGTGGATGAGATAATGTGCCCAAACAGCATAAGACCACTTACAATATACGTGCAAAATGTTGTTATATAAGCTGAATGTAGTATAAAAAGGCTTCACCTTTATTTTCCCCAAAGATTATTTTTTTTTCAGTTTATTGTTTTTAATGCAAAAATCTTTCTTTCTAATTTTTAGAATTGGTATTCTAAATAGTAGTTTTTCAAGAAAGATCTCTTTAACATGTCATGGAAATGAAAAAAGAAAGAAAATATTATGACAGTGATATTAAAAGTATTTTAAATCAGATAAAAAGCAACAATTTTATATTAATATTACTATTTTGAATGTGTGAGGTAAAGGGCATTAAGATAGCTAGAAATAATAATAGTGTATGCATGGACAGGTCCCATGTGAGAGTTGATGGCCAGAGGTGATAAGAAAATAGGATATAGAGGAGGAAGGGTAGGATAGGAATAGATTGTAGTAAAAGATCAGAAAGGCACAGATATACTCAGCTAGAAAGATAGACCAGAAAGAGAGACTTATCTCTGATATATAGTCATGCCCCCACCAACTTCTCTATCTCTGGCCCAACTATTTAGAAGAGAAATTATTTTTTAGTTTTGAATTAGATGAAATGAATTACAAAGATAAGTGGTAAAAGTTCATAGTCTTACTATGAAAGCTGTGAAATCTAAATCACTGTTCTGTTTTTCTTTACTGAGTAAAAATTGTCATTTTTATTGAGATAGAATATGGAAACAAAGAAAAATTATAAATACTTTGACATAATTCAACTGATAATGCCCTTTTATTAAAATTAGTAAATCAAACATTTCTATACCCCATAGATTATCACTGTAGACACTTGGTAGATTTCCTTTCAGAACATTGTATGATTTTCTGTGTATATGTATGTTTATGTATTTCATTGGGATTATAACACATAGTATTTTAGTTGTTGCTTTGTTTTGTTATGTCTGGATAACATAATCATTTCCAACGTTAAAGTATTATTTAAAACAATTGTTTTAATGGTAACATAGTGTTCCATAATGTTTTCTTCATGTGTTTTTATTTTCATCTTTATAGATAATGCTGGTAGTAATTACCATGTATGTAAAAGTTCCCATTAATGTCTCATAACTTTATTTTTAAAATTCCTAGGAATGGAATTACTAGGTCAATATTATGACCAAATTATTTCCTACATTCCACCCTCACTTCCTCATCCCTCCCTACCTCCCTCTCCTTTCCTCTTTCTCTTTCTTTCTTTTGTTCTTTCTTTTCTCTCTCTTTTTTTCTCTTTCTTTCTTTCTTTCTCTTTCTTTATTTTTCTTTCTTTATTTCTTCATTTCTTTTTTTTAAGTGAGAAAGAGATTTGTTGAAAGAATATTGTGTAGTTCACAGAGTAAGAGTGTTATCTCCAGGACTTGATAATAAGAAAAAAAAAATCCCTGTGACCTCAGCAGCAGAAATAAATGAAGTGTTTCTTATGGGTTGGCCACTGAAAGATTCAGTCCCAACTGCTTTCTATACCTATGTGCCTCCATTTAAGATCCATGTTCGTAGAAAAGAGACTGTATTTGGCCTAAGTCGGATCATGGTCTTTGCATATGGTGGAACATTTATCAAAATCTTAGACTATGGAGTGAGGGGCATTTCTCCCAAATAAATGATGCTGGTCAGATTTAAAAACTCAATTATAATCAACAATTATAATCAAAATGTCCGGTCAATTACATTCAAGAATCTGATTTGAATATATGTGTCCCTTCTTCTCAGATACATAATTGATATAATCAGTCATTCCACATCTTAATTCTCTCCTTATAAGTAGATAACACCAAATCATAGTCTACTACGATATCCCCATGTTATAAAGCTAACTTTCTGACTCCATCATCAATGTAGTTTTCTTGCAATATTCTGGTGGAAACTCTTTAATTAAATAATAAAGGAAAAACCTACAAAAGTCAATTAAAAACTCTAAAAGGCAAGGAACAAAGAGAAGAGAAAAGAAATATTTTTTTTGCAGCTTCCACCGTTTTGCATGTTACTATCAAGGTTCTTGATACAAAATGGTAGTCTTCCAGAAAAATTGATCCAATTCCATTAGGAACAGGCTGGAGTGACTGTTTCAGTGTACTCTTGTTGGAAATGAATATTTAAAAATATTTGGCAGACAAAAATACTATTGCTCCACTCTAAAAGATTTTTATTACTAATATGATTGGACATTTTTCATAAGTTTAGTGTATATTTGTAAAGCTCCTTTTGTGAATGAATGTAATGTCAGCTGCCCAGTCTTCCTACTGAAGCATGCTAAAAATATCTGCAACATAGAGCAAGTATCAGCTTAGAGGACTACTCTAGTTAGCAATTAGCGAATCAAATACACACACACACGCACAAATATACACAACCATTTATAGGTGGTTAGTCATTCCTGAAATTTACATATCCAATCTTTATTTAACCTCTTGTAGATAGCAGTTAGCTTTTACATAAGATTATTACATAATGTTATAATTACCTGACTGAAAGAAATAAGGACAGGTTTTTTTTTGTTTGTTTGTTTGTTTTTAAGATAGAGTCTTGCTCTGTCACCTGGCTGGAGTGCAGTGGCGCAATCTCAGCTCCCTGCAACCTCCGCCTCCTGGGTTCAAGCAATTCTTCTGCCTCAGCCTCCTGAGTAGCTGGGACTACAGGTGCGTGCCACCATGCTCAGCTTATTTTTTGTATTTTTAGTAGAGACAGTGTTTCACCATGTTGACCAGGATGGTCTCGATCTCTTGACCTCCTGATCCGTCCACCTTGGCCTCCCAAAGTACTGGGATTACAGGCGTGAGTCACTGTGCCCGGCCAAGAACAAGTATTTTTAAAAATACAAATAAAGTTAAAGAGAGGCTGCACAATATATTGATAAATTCAAAGGTACATAAAATTAGAATTTCTTGGTGTCTGAATTACATCTTAGAAGCACATGAGGCACATTAGGAGGCTGAATTATGGTAATATGTACTGTTTCATAAGTCTTGCTTGTGAGTGACCTAAATTCAGCAGTTCCCAAATGGCCTGAGATAGGCAGCTTCCGAAGGCTGGCAGCATTACAACCAGGGAACATCCTGAGCTGTGGTAGAATTACAATAGGTCTTAAAAGAGGTAGGTAGGTAGGTGGGAGGGAGGGCAAAGAATTGTGAATGTGGCCAGAGTCTCATTGTCTCTGAGAGCATATCCCGAATCAATGCAATATGTTCCTGGAGCTGACATTTCTCTTAATGTTCCTCCAGGTTATCAATACTTAAGAACCCGAAGCCACGGAATGACATTTAACTTTGAACTTTGTGTTTAGTAAAGCAAGTGTTAATGAGACATGGTCGCTAAGATAATCACTGCAAGAACATTAACTAGCATTCTTGCAGTTTCCACAGAGGGTAGTGAAGTTACCAAAGAGCAAGATTTCACATTTGATTAGAAGCTAATTGAAAGATCCCTTCTGGCTTCAAAGTAACCAACAGTAATGAAAAGTGAGGAATTTAAATAGCAAAGCATATTTGAGGAATTTAATAGCTGCTGAAAACATTTAGACTTAAATATTTTAAACACATTTTTTCTTTTCATTGAACTCTGAGAGCGGGGTGTCTGTACTAGTAGTGTGGCATTTCCCAAATACTGGCATATATTATATCACAATCTCTTCCCACTGGGTGGTAAGTTTTGTGAGGGTAAGATCCAAGGTCCATGAAATATTTTCCTTTATAGTCACTGCTACATTTCAAAAATGTCCTGATCCAGACTAAGGAGATGAGCACCTTTTTATTAATGGCTATATCATTAACAAAAACAAACCAAAGGTTTTTTTTTTCTGTTGTTCGTTTTTACCAATTTAGCTGCTTCTATAAACTTGTGAGTAAAGTACAACATAAAATTTAAAAAGCAGTATATACTTTAGAAATCACCACTCTTAACATTTATACTTGAAGGGTTATTTGTGGAATTATATGTATCTGATTGCAATGCAACCTATATTTTAATAAATAGGGCTTGACATTTTTCATTTTTTGTTTCAACTCTTACAATGACAATACATTTTAAAAAGGATTTGAATATACAATTTTCAAGACAATATTTTAACAAATACGAAGGATTTAGCTGCCATCTTTGTACTTTTCTGGGGTATGAAGAAAGAGAACATTTAGAACTTGAGATTTTGAATTAGGTAATCTGGTCTTCATAGCACTCATCATAAAGTAGGTGGGTATTTAATTTTAATTTCAAAGCGTGTGTTTACCAGTTCTAATGTGTAGGAATTGGTAGTCCTTTGAGAAGGGTGAGTAGACAAATTGGGAAAAAATACAATCCTAGTTGTGTATCAACACTCAAGTTTTCTTTTTTTTCCCCTAAATTATCACCCTATCAAAATTAAATGCTCAGTTCACAGGAAAATTAAAGTCTAATTAATATATTTCAATATATTTAGAGTCTCTGATTTTCTGGGTGTATTATTTCTTCAGCAAACATTATAAAATTAAAAAATTCATGGAATACCTTTATATTTTATACTATTCGCTTATCTTTACTATCACCCCAATACTGATATTCAATACTTCTTGTTACTTCTTGGCCATTTTGTTAAACAGTAGCTTCTCTTTATTTTAAATTCTATAACACAATTTTATTTTTTAATTCAAGCAGAATATCTGAAATTATTTTTTGCCTGTTACCTGTATCTTTTTGTTCTACCTGTACTAGTGTTTCAAGTTAAAGGTCTGTCCCACATTACCTCTAACTAAATGGTCTTGTGTAAGCGAACTCATACTTTATAACTTCAAAGAACAGTATAAGAGAAGGGTAAAGAACAGGATAACAGAAATTCAGAAGGAAACAGATTGTTCTCCCTGAGGGAAAAGCAGAAAAAAAATTGCAAAAGAACTGGTCTCTTTTTTTAATCTCTGGGATGAAAATGGTAACCATAGAAATCATAATAAAACTTAGGCTTCCTTGTCAAAGAATCTCTCTTGGTGAATGACAGCCTCGGTACTCTTTTTAAATCTTTGACCTTATCACCCTTCCCAATATTTTAGAATCTCTTGAAAGAATACACCTGTGCCATTCATGGGCTAAAAATTGGGCCTGGAAACTTAAACAGAGCTGGAAATTTGAGGTCTCATGAAGACAGAATATGACATTTAAAGCACAACAGTCAGCTTTCTATAGAAAATGAGAAGAGCAAAAGAAAGGGTGGAGACTTGTTCCTCACTCACATATCTAACAGTTATGTTTTTTCTGTTCATAAGGCATAAAAACCCTCTGGCTAGGTTAAGAGAAAACTTGGTCAAGGAACAGAAGAATTGTTTATGAAATGTAAGAAAATAAGTAACCAGAACTGAAGGAAGAAGGAACTAAACTACAGCAATGCTTTTAAGTTAGTGAGAATTTACTGCAACGACATTCAGCTTTGGGTTTTCATTTACCAAACATCCAGAAAGAGAGAGCCTGATTGGATCAGTCCAAATCTAATGAATAATCCTGCATCAATTATCTGTGACCCATTCATATGTTTAGGAAGGATGAATAAAACCACTGAAAAGAAACTCTTCTGTCTGTATTGGAGATAATACCCAGAGTAGGGCTAAGTATGGTGGCAGGTCCATCATTTTAAAAGGTGCTATCACAAGATTCATACATTTAAGGCCAGTATTCAAAATTATCATGCTCAGAGCATAAATTACTAAACAGACTTGAGTATAGCAAAGTCAGTGACCCCACTGCTAAAGATACTCATTTGTTTATCCCGTGATTAATTTATTTACACATTGAGCATGTATTATAAAATAAACACTATGCTATATAATTAGGATACAAAGATGACTAAAATACAACCTTAGATTTTAAGAGTGTATGGTTTTAACAAAAGGGATGAAACAGGCATGAATTAAAAATAACTAACTATAGAAGTCTTCAAGAACAAGAACAAATAAAGATACTAAGCAGTGAATTGAAGGAGAATAGAATGTAAGTTTTCTGTATTCATATTATTCTAAGTTCAATTCAACCAGGAGTTGCACAAGATCCGTAATTAAAACAAGCATAGCAAGTCCTGCCTCTTGTCCTCTGTGTGTGTGTGTGTGTGTGTGTGTGTTCATGCGTTCACATGCTGTGTGTTTCCTGCTTCACTCTGTTTCACTCATGCCATTTTTATTCTTTTGAATGAAAGGCCTTCATTTTCACAACAGATTTAATTGTCCTCCTGAATGCCTCTCTGATTTTCATGGCATGACTACCAACAGTTTGCTGGTGCCTAAAATTCCCCTATTGTGACATCCTACCTGCAATCCCTGAAATGAATGACTGGTCTGGTGATGACACAAATAATCTTCACATTTTTTTTCACGGTTGTGCTCAGGGCTTCACGTGGCTAAGAAAAAGTAGAATAAAAAGGAGGATTATTTCCTCTCCTTTTTATACCTACGAGTGTATCTACCTAAGGCCCATGCATGGGTCAAGGGAAGTAAAAACTGAATTAATTTTTTCACAAATATGGTGTTTACATTATAACACATTATTAGGCCTGTTTCTAGATTCTGTAATTTGAAGTATAAATATAACAGGTTTGCATGTATGTGCAATCACTTGATTATATTTAAAATGGAGTGTTCTATATATTTGGAACCATGCAGCTAAGTACTTTCATATTCAAACACATGCATATAGACTTAGTAATAATTTTCTATCTGCCAGGCAATTTCTCTGTGTAAATAGAAATACTTTTCTTAAAAATGTGGACTTATATAAAATTATTTTATGTAAAAATTATTGCCTACTCCGATTTCAAAAGAATAAATAGTTCTAGTTAAACCATGTGTAAGTGATATATAAATGAGAGTTTTCATAAAAAGAATTGAAAATATGACAGTTTTAACCTTCAGAGTAAATCTGAGGTAAGGCTCAGAGGAGGATTGGAAGCAGTCATATCATATCATCCAATATGATAACCTCTGTCCGTCAGATAAATCAGTTGTTTTAGAAGTTCTCGGTTCATCTTTAATTTGGGGGACCATCCATGAATAAATATAATGGATAATTATGTAGGGCTCTAGAGACTGGGTCTGGAAGTCAGACTGCAAGAGATTGCTTAACTTCTGTGTCTGTTTTCTCATCTATGAAAAACGACAATGGTAACACCTACTTCCAAAGGTTCTCTTGGGAATTAAATAGAATTATACATACGAAGTGCTCAGGACAGTGCCTGACATATAAAATATGGCTGTGAATGTAAGCTATAACGATTATGTATTCTGTGAGGCAAACTAAGCAATTTTTAGAAAGATTATTTTTTTCCTTTTTTACAAATTTTAATTTTAGGTTTGGGGGTACATGTGAAGGTTTGTTAGATAAGCATGTGTCATGAGGTTTTGTTTTACATATTATTACATCATCCAGGTATTAAGCTCAGTACATAGTAGTTATCTTTTCTTGTATTCTCCCTCTTGTCACCCTCCCCCCTCAAGTAGACCCCAATGTCTGTTGTTCCCTTCTTTGTGTCATAAGTTCTTATTATTTAGCTCCTGCTTATAAGTAAGAACATCTGGCACTTGGATTTCTATTCCTGTGTTAGTTTGCTAAGGATGATAGCCTCCAGCTCCATCCATGTTCTCGTAAAAGACACAAACTTGTTCTTTTTGTGGCTGCATAATATTCCATGGTGTATATGTACCACATTTACTTAATCCAGTCTATTTTTGATGGGAATTTAAGTCGATTCCAAGTTTTTGCTACTGTGGACAGTGCTGCAGTGAACATTCACATGCATGTGTCTTTATGATAGAATGTTTTATATTCCTCTGCATATATGCCCAGCAATGGAATTACTGGGTCAAATGGTAGTTCTGCTTTTGTTTCTTTGAGGAATCACCATACTGCCTTCCACAGTGGTTGAACTCTTATGCTACACCCAACAGTGTATAAGGGTACTCTTTTCTTTGCAACCTCACCAGCATCTGTTGTTTTTTGACTTTTTAATAATAGCCATTCTGACTAGTGTGAGATGGTATCTCATTGTGGTTTTGATTTGCATATCTCTGATGATTAGTGATGTTGAGCTTTTCTTCATGTTTGTTGGCTGCATGTATGTCTTCTTTGGAGAAGTGTCTGTTCATGTCCTTTGCCCACTTTTAATATGGTTGTTTTTTTCTTGTAATCTTTTTAAAGTTCCTTACAGATGCTAGATATTAGACCTTTGTCAGATGCAAATATTTTTTCCCATTCTGTAGGTTGTCTGTTTACTCTATTGATAGAGTAATTGCTTTTGATGTCTTTGTTATATAATGTCTTTGCTTGTTCCTATGTCCAAGATTGTATTGCCTAGGTTGTCTTCCAAGGTTTTTAAATTTGGGGTTTTACATTGATGTCTTTAATCCATCTTGAGTTAATTTTTGTATATGGTATAACAAAGGGGTCCAGCTTTAATCTTCTGCATTTACTGAATAGGGAGTCTTTTCCCCATTGCTTGTTTTTGTCAGCTTTGTCAAAGATCAGACGGTCATAGATGTGCAGCCTTATTCCTGGTCTCTCTATTCTGGTTTATGTGACTGTATTTGTAACAGTAACATGCTACTTTGGTCACTGTAGCCTTGTAGTATAGTTTGAAGTCAGGTAATGTGATTCCTCCAGCTTTGTCCTTTTTGCTTAGGATTGACCTGACTATTTGGGCTCTATTTTTGGTTTCACATAAATTTTAAAATAATTTTTTTCTAGTTATGTGAAGAATGTCTTTGGTAGTTTGATAGGAATCACATTGAATCTGTAAATTGCTTGGAGCAGTATAGCCATTTTAATGATATTGATTCTTCCTATCCATGAGCATGGGATGTTTTCCCATTTGTTTGCGTCTTTTATTTCTTTAAGTGGTGTTTTGTAGTTCTCATTGTATATCTCTTTTACCTCCCTGGTCTGCTGTATTCCTAGGTATTTTATTTGTGTGTGTGAGACAACTGTGAATGGGATTGGCTCTCTGATTTAGCTCTCAGTTTGGTTGTTTTTAGTGTAGAGGAATGCTAGTGATTTTTGTATATTGATTTTGTATTCTGAAACTTTACTGAAGTTGTTTATCAGCTGAAGGAGCTTTTGGGCTGAGACTCTGGTGTTTTCTAAATAAAGAATCATGTCACCTGAAAACAGGGATAGTTTGACTTCCTCTTTTCCTATTTGGATGCTCTTTATTTCTTTCTCTTGCCTGATTCCTCTATCTAGGACTTCCAATACTATGTTGAATAGAAGTGGTAAGAGAGGGCATCCTTGTCTTGTGCCGGTTTTCATAGGGAATGGTTCCAACTTTTGTCCATTCAGTATGATGTTGGATGTGGGTTTTTCATAGATGGCTCTTATTGTTTTGAGGTATGTTCCTTAAATATCTAGTTTATTTAAAGATTTTTAACATGAAATTGTGTTGAATTTTATCAAGAATCTTTTTTGCATTTATTAAATTTTGTTTCAATGACTCAAACACAAGGTCCCAGTTGTGACAATTTTTAATTCCTCAATATAGTATACTTCATTTGTTCATTTAGCAAATATTAATCTAGTACATAGCTTATGGCAAGTACTTTGTTAGATAACGGCAATGTAATTATGGCCCATGAAGTCCAGGAGCTGAAGGACTGATACAGGCATCTTATATCAAAGGATTCAATATAATATCGTAGGTGGGATGGCAGAAGTAGCCATCGGATGCCATTGGAATTCACTGGAGATACTGTATTCTCATATTCCCCTGGTATGTCAGTTCCAGAAAGTCTTCAGAGAGCAATTAACATGAACTAAGTCTTTAAATCTTGTTAACTGTTCACCCAGATAAAGGGATAGAAGAAAGGTTGCAATTTAAACTGGAGAAGAAGCAGCACATGCAAAAGGTATAAAACATCATGATGAACTTTCAAAATCAAAATAGTTTTGTAAAAATGAAACCTAAGGTGACATAAATTGATTCTGCTCAAATAACAAGCTTTATCTTTTGTCACATTAAGTGCTATGCTAAAAAATCTGAGCCTGGAAACAGTAGGGACCTGATATAGTGAGGTTTATTTTAGCAACTTAAATCCAGTGATGTAGCAGGTGATAGATCAGCAGGATGAGATCAAACAGCATTTATCATATTTTAATATGTATGTAATTTACTTATCTGTAATATTTATTTTTACTCTCTATGTCTTCCTACTAGAATGTAAGCTCAAGGAAGACAAGGACTTTCATCCATATCATCAGGATCAAGAGCAGTTCCTGGTACATGGTAGATATTCAATAAATATTTAGTGAATAAATTGAAATTTCAATAGCTTAAGTCAAAGAAAATGAAAGTCTAAATGAAAGCATTATTATTAAAGCTGGAAAAGTAGATTTTAAGAAGTTGGACTATAGGAATTTATGACTGATTAGATGATAATGAAGAAATCAGATACTGTCAGCAAATATCTAGTGTCTAGCCTAAACACTACATCATTTCTTGCAAACAGACTATAAGAGAAGAATAATTCAGTGTGAAGAGGAAGGTGGTTGGGCATATAGGAGTTTAGATTTTTGGCACATTGTTCTTGAAGGTCAAACATCAGGGAATACACAGGTGTTTAGAAAGTACTTAGCTATAGGGTCCTAAAGGCCAGGGATATGGACCTGAATTTACATTAATAGATTTGACAATATCCCACTTATTATTATGGTTATAGTTAACTTGTGAATATATTTAAATCCAACTCATGAATGAATATTCAGTATCTCCAACCAGATAGTGGTAGTAGCTGGATATCCTATAACTGTGTTTTGTTTTTTTCTTTTCTTAGTTCTCCTAGTCTTTTCTGTTTTACATTCATTTTATATATTTTTTATTTCAATGCTTTTTGAGGTGTAACTAGATTTTTGTTGTATGCATGAATTGTATAGTGGTGAGATTTTAGTGCACTCATTGTACAATGAATAGTGTACATTGCATCCAATAGGTAGTTTTTCATGTCTCAGCCCCCTTCCTTCCTCCATGCTCTGTAGACTCCAATGTCCATTATACCACTCTATCCCTTTGTGTACCCATAGCTCAAGTCTCACTTAAAAGTGAGAACATATGGTATTTGGTTTTCCATTCCTTAGTTACTTCACTTAGACTAATGGTCTTCAGCTCCATCCAACTTGCTGCAACATATATTATTCCATTATTTTTTATGGGTAAGTAATATTTCATGGTGTATATGTACTACATTTTTTTAATATCCACTCACAGATTGACATGCACTTAAGTTTGTTCTATATCTTTACAATTGTGAGTTGTGCTGCAATAAGCATATGGATGCTGATGTCTTTTTGATACGGACTTATTATCCTCTGGGTAGATAACCAGTAGTGGGAATGCTAGATCAAATGGTAGATCTGATTTCAGTTCCCTAAGAAATATCCATACTATTTTCCATAGAGGTTTTACTAATTTACCTTCCCACCAGCAGGGTATAAGCATTCCCTTTTCACCACATCCATGTCAACATCTATTGTTGTTTGATTCTTTAATAATGGCCGTTCTACACTTAGCCTTTTTTGCTCCCCAGCCTTGCTTCTCCCATGATACTTATGCCCTATACACACACACACACACACACACTCGTGCACACACACCTATAAATATAGATTGATCCCAGTACTGTATGCTGTTAGGAGACAGAGTGCCATGATTGAGAGAATGAATATCAGGATTAGAAATATCTGAGCTCAAATCCGCTTAGATATCACCTTGGAATAAAAGTTACTTAATTTCTCTGAAGGTAGATTTTTCATTTTTTTAAAAATGTGAATGCTCAGTCTCATAGGTTATTATAAGTATCACTGTGTTTAGTACAGTGCTTGGTCACAGCTGACTTATTAATTAATTAACTCTGACCATAACTTTAATGATTACCATACTAGCTGTAAAGCCTGCACTGCAACTAATGGTAAATTAAAGATGATGAAATGAAAGGTTTTCAGACAATGGGCTATCATTTCTGAATTTGTTCCACTACAAATTTTAAAACACCTTGGTAAAAACATTTATTTTAATAAAAATGAAACTTAGTTAAAAGTTGTTTTCACAATTCAGGATTAGCAGCCAACATAAATATTACTGATTTGACTCTAGTACATTCTAAAAGATCAATTGGATCAATCATGGTTGAACCATCAACTGTAGTTGATCTAGATGTTTCTACCATAAAATACACTATTCTTTACAAGAATATCTTGTGTTGCATAGGAATTATAAATGCATGACCCCTCTTCATCATCCTAATTATTCCGTGAATTTGGCAGGCCCCAGTTCCATGGAATGAGGAATTTCAGGCTCAAACTGGTGGTTGCATATTCACCCAGACACAATAGAAAAGCTAGTTTCAAAGCCAGAGTCAGTTGACTACCTGTTCCACTGTCTTTTCCCCTACCCTTACTATCTCGCCATTCATCTCCCGCCCACGGGTACTGTACAGGTAGGTGGCCAGTGGGAATAAACTGTAACAAAGGTAATATGTCTAGAAAAGATTGAGCTTGACTCCAGATATTAACAAGCAATCACTACACATAAAAATCGAGGATATCTAAATTTGCATAGAATTAAACCTATTCTCCTATGTTGAAAAATGTACCCCAGAACGACACTCTCATGTTCTTCAGCTTTGAAATAGAAGTTATTTCAAAAAATTACTAGCTTACTAAAGCCGTCTCCCCTATATCTGCCTGACATCACAGATAAAATGAAAGCCATGAGGCCACACCACCAGCAACAACTTAACATTCACCCACATACACTTACTTCACTCTTTCCCTAACATCTCACAGAAATGTTGCCTCTCTTCCACTCAGTGCTGACACCATCTCTTGTGGCCTGGATTCTATCACCTTCCACCTACTCACAGACACCTTTAGTTATACTCTCTTAAGTCTATTCAATATTGAAACAAATAATCACAGATAAAACTAAAATGCTGCTCTGTAAATCTTTTATGCCTTTTAAACTTCTGAATCTCTTTCACGTGCTAGCTCTATCCGTAAAAAGGAATCTGTCTTTCACTTACTAACCGTCTTTATTTTCCAGTCCACTGAGTGCACTAGCCCATTTCAGCGTGGTTGGCCAATCACCACCTAATTGCAGACTCTGAAACAATCTTTATTTTCAATGTTTTTCCTGTCTTTATCTTACCTAATTTTAATGCCACTTTGGATAATGTCTATATTCCCCTTAAAATGTACTTGTCTCACTGTTTCTCTAACTGGTCTCTAGTGTTACACATTTTATAATACTCATTTGTTTTCTTTGCTTTTTCACTGTTGTTCTTTATGTTTTGGTGCTCTTCAGGATTCCATCCTCAGCCTTCTCATTCCCCCTGATGACCTTCTTCCCATCTCTGTGTTGATGACTTCCAAGTGCTTCCTCTCATTCTGCATCACTCTCCTTTGCACCATATACATGTGTTTTACTTTCTACTGGGCACTTCCACTTTAGTGTGACCCTGTAATCTCAAGTTAAACATATTCCTAATTAATTTTATGAGTCTTCCCAAACACCCATCCCCATAAACTTCTTGTCCTGTGTTTTTTATCTTTTGGTATGACACCATGATCTATCCAAATCTCTAAGCCATAGGCTGGGAATTACCCTTAGCTCTACTTGCTCTTTCTTCCTCATCCTCTAAACCCATAAGACTCTTAATTCTTTTCATCCTGCTTCTTAAATATTTCTCAAATCCATTTAAGTCTCTTCAGCTGCGAAGTCAGTTGGCTTATTTTAAATTTGCTTTATTTCCTACTGGATTCTTTCAGTGTTTTTCCCACCCATTCTCCACACTAAAGTAAAAAATCTTTCTAAAACACACCTCTTTTACGATATATTCCTATAGACCAACTTATGCTGAATTTGTTACCTTCCAATTAATGTCCATTTGTAAAACCTGAGTTTACAGCCGAACGCAGTGACTCACGCCTTTAATCCCAGCACTTTGGGAGGGTGGAGGATCAGGAAGTCAAGAGATCAAGACCATTCTGGCCAACATGGTGAAACCCCTTCTTTACTAAAAATACAAAAATTAGCTGGGCTTGGTGGTATGTGCCTGTAGTCCCAGCCACTCTGGAGGCTGAGACAGGAGAATTGCTTGAACCAGGGAGCTGGAGCCTGCAGTGAGCTGAGATCGTGCCACTACACTCGACACTCCAGCGTGGCAACAGAGTGAGACTCCATCTCAAAAATAATAATAATAATAAAATAAAAATAAAAAATAAACTGAGTTTACACGACCTTTCAAGGGTTAGTTGCCTGGATACTCCTCCAGCCATTGTTCTGTTGCTCCTTCACTTATTCAATTCTCGTTAATCTTAAAATCTTACCCAAGGCATCACTTATTATGGGTCATTTTCCCTAATTCTCTTATTTTTGGTTGTGGAGGACTTCTTTGTGTTTCCATATAAACCTTTCCATATTTACAACTAGCCAAGTATCATATGCTGTATTTTCATTTATCTCTCTTTTTATTGAGTGTCGGTTTCTTTTGTGCAGAAAGCCTATATATTCCTGGTGACCCTAGAATCTGCCGTGGCATTTGGAGTGCATTATGCACACAATAAAGTTTTATAAATGCCTGAATATAATATTTAGTTGAGGGAGGCATGCTGCGGGACAAGCACTGCTCTAAGCGATCAGTGTACAACTATGAAAAACAGGCACGGGCACGGCGGCTCACATCTGTAATCCTAGCAAAACTTTGGGAGGCCGAGGCGGGTGGATCACGAGGTCAGGAGATTGAGACCATCCTGGCTAACATGGTGAATCCTCATCTCTACCAAAAATACAAAAAAAAAATTAGCCAGCCGTGGTGATGCGTGTCTATAGTCCCAGCTACTCTGGAGGCTGAGGCAGGAGAATTGCTTGAACCTAGGAGGCAGAAGTTGCAGTGAGCTGAGATCGCACCACTGCACTCCAGCCTGGGCTATAGAGCAAGACTCTGTCTCATAGTGTTTTGTTAAACACTATGAAAAATATAGACAAAGCCCTCACCTCAAAGAGCTTACATTCCAGTGTAAGGAATAAATAAATAAATAAATCCTAAAGTGTTAAAAAGTAGAGTCATTTCAAAATTTCTAATCAGGATTTCTTTTTTAACAATCAAAAACGTAACTCTTCTTTAAATTGCAAATCATAACACTAGAATTTCCAGATAAGGTGTAACAATTATACTAAAAGAGAATTTTTATCTATAAACCTCATATTAAACCTAAGAATGTTTCTAAATGTGTAAGCTTTAATGAAAGTATGATAATCATCTGATAAAGGTTGTAAAAAATACTGTAAACAATTCCATTTACATTGATTTAAAACATTTTAAATCAAACTTTGCATATAAAATTTATTTCAGAAATCTCAAACCATAAAGTATGCAAAGAAAATTGGCTATGAATGGATAAGAGTCTAAAAAAGTGTCTAATTTCTAATTCCAGCTGCAAGGAAAAGAATGTCAACTATGTTAGACTGTGGCTGTATCTGCATCCACAAACTGATTTTAAAAATGATTGAATTCATTTAAATGGCCAGTTATTTTGACAAAAACCAATGACCCAAAGTGGCCAAATCTAGTCAATACCTGGTTGTTTGCATTCAGGCTACTTGCCCTCTCAAATTGGTTTTTATGTGTAGATAGTCTGTGGATCAAGAATTCAGGGTGGGCTACTAATGTCATTTTGTGAAAACAACATGTTACCAAGTAAGAGAGTTTTCTGGCCATTTGCTCTTGGCCACCCACGTGTCTGCTAGTGCAGTACCATTGGCTCAGTATCTTAGGGCCTCACGTTTTCCTCATTGTCTGAAGGTATGGGAAAAAACAGTTTGGTTGGAAAATAGTCAGCCTGGTGGTTGTGGACACATAGTTATCACAGAGTTGTTATCAATCCAAGGATCAAACAGTGGGGGCTAATACCTAAGAACTCAGCAATTCCTACTTTCCTTTAATTAACCTGACTGATCTGTTGGATAGAAATGTTTACTCAAAAGTGTAGAATTGCAATAAAAAAAAAACTTTTAAGTGAAGCAACTTTGTTTTTGAATTGCATTTGTTTCTGTAACAATTCTCCAGCTTCAGTTTCTATCAAATAAAAGACCAACTAATATTTTTCTAAATACAAACACTAACAAATATGCTTACTGCAGTTACTATAGCTGCCTTTTTACTATTGTTAGGAGATATTGAAAGGCTTAATTGCTTGTATTTCTTGTAATGCTGATTAAAAATAAGAAAAATGCACACATACAATTCAGTGAGGACTGTGAGAAAAACAATGTACGGCTGAAAATATAGTCTTATGTTCCTGCTGGTCCTTAGCCAGGGTTATTACTATATTAGTGTGTAATAGTACAAAGTTTATATTGAGTATAATACATGATACCATTTTAGTTTATTTTAACAATGCCTGTTCCTTATACTGAATCCATATATCTTATTTTTCTATTATGTCTAAAGTAAAAAAAAAATATATGCTTGCAGTCTATTTCATAGTTTTTCCTACCTCATCAGGCAAGTCAAAGTCATTTTAAAAAACAGTTATAAAATTGATATAATATTATTATTATAATTTTAGGCTGCCCTGACTAATCATTTTTTGTGGTTTAGAGATAGAACTAGTAGAGATAGCAAAACCATAGGAGGAGGCTCTAATTCACTTGCCCGTACTTACACACTTACATTGGGAAGAAATGACTAGGAAAACAAATACTGACTCCTCTTCAGGACACCTGAGTCAGCAAAGTCACCTGCACATAGTTGAGAAAGGGGTCCCTCATAGTGCAGATTCTGTGGAGAACTCAAAAGCTAGAATACAGTAGCTGTGGATGGCATTTATATTTAGTAAGAGTGCAATATACTCGTTTGAAGTTGGGAGATGAGTATTTATTGAAACAGCTGGCAAATCAGCAGGAAAATGCTGATTTTGAAAAAACTATTCTTCTTCTGTGGAATCAGACCTACTGTATTTAGCAACACTATTATAATTGAACACAAAAACTGCATTAAAACACCATTAAGAAGGAGACAGAAATCCAGAAAAATAAGAGAATTCTCAGTTAAAGGCTGTCACAGCATTCCTGAGTCAGCTCTTTTAAGCATAAATGCACAAATGGTCTTTCAAGTATGACACGAGATGAACTGACTGGCCTCTGTTTCCCCAGCTCTTATGGCCACTGTCAGATGCAACCAGAGTATTTTTCCAGACTGATCTACCACAACTCATCTATCTATATACATGGGAGCACCAATTCTGCCCTTCATGAAATTAAAACAGCAGGAAATTGGATGAAATTTTAATTTTAGCATGACATGAACACAGCCTAACCTTTCCCTGAAAATGATATATGTATTAGTAAGGGACATTCTGACACTTCATCTGACCCTACTTCCACCACTTAGAAACACCGAACTATACTTTTATACAGAAATAAGAAAACCAAAAGATCACCAACTCATTTTTTTTTTCAAATGAAAATACTGAGAACTGCTTAATTTATGTAACTTGCTAAAGGTTACACAACTGGTTTGTGGCTAAAACCAAACCTTATGACTTTTAATCCAGTGTCCTTTCCAGCACACTCCTTGTTCTCTCTTTAGTCTGTCAGTAATGCATAAAATAAAGATAGACTTTGTCCCAACCCTGGGCATTAAAGGCAATGAGGAGGGCAGACATGGGTATAAACAGCAGGGCATTTTGCAAAGCATTTAATGGTTACTATTTTCTCCTCCTGTATTTAATAATGACAGCAGTCAAGTAAGGCTTGTCCAACTCCCCAGCGCAAGCCAAGAAAGTCCTGTGGCTGGCAACTGTGCAGTGTTTCCAGGGCAACAGACCATTGTTGTACCTTCTCCTACCCTGGAAAAATCAGGGAAATATAGGTCATGCAGAAGGGCGAGGTGCAGATGCCTGAGGACTCTCCTAGTGTAGCGCAGCTCTGGACTCAGGTACAGGTCCACCTCAATGTCAGTCATCTATGTGATCATTCTCCAGAAATGTACTAATAGTTTCTCCAATAAAAAATAGAGTAAGAACCTATTCTGGAGATAAACCTAAGCTTCACTTTTACTCAGATAGTCTAAGATCAGTTTAATACTAGCCTCAGTAGAATCAAGCACCAGCACTTTGCTGTGCGAAGTATACCTGAATCCAGCTCTTGATAACTTTCTGTGGAGCCTCCACTATCTGGGAGAGAGCTGGCTTCCTAGGAAGCCACATGGCTTGGGTGGAAGTCCACATGGCTTAGGTATACATCCGAACTTAGATCTTAATATCTCTCAGAACTGAGGAGAGAATATAAGTGGTGCCAGTGGGTTCCAAGAGGCTACATTTTTGTGCCCACCTCTTTCTTGAGAAGTGCAACCCTGCCCTCTCCTATATCCCAAAGATTACAGATAGACTTATCTAGAACATAGCTTCTCCCCTTCACAAAATCCAATCATTCTGTACCTTTAGAGAAGCTTGAATCAATTGAATAAGACTCATGTCATAACCCTAGGAAGTTTAGCAGGTGAGAAACAACAAACCTGAGAACTTATTTATATACTGAGTTGAGAGCCCAGTGAATGTTCTTGTGGTTGAAACTTTAAACCTAACTAACTTAAACTTTTGAATATTCAAGTTCATACCTTCTTGGCAAAGCATGACCTCATTTACTTCATGGGAAAAAATTCTAAAAGCTTCAAAAGTTATTTTTTAAAATAATTTTAATTGCAAATGGATTAGAAACATACGAATTAAGTATCTCTGAAACTGCACGTAGTTGCTAATACCAAAAGGAAAAAGATTAAAACAATTTCTTTTAGACTTCATCAAACCATAAATATCCAAAGTACGCTTTTGAAAAATTTGGCAGGGGAGAGGGGAACATAAATGCTGTATGATGCCTTATTTTTTATATATAAAATAGAATTAAGGAGAAATTTGTCTTGAATATTTGTGGTGACAACCTCAAATCAGATTTATTCTATTTCAGAGGGATTTTTTTTCCTTTCTGTTCTGCTTTATGCTAATATGTTTTTATTCTTCTAACCAAATGTATTGTCAAGAGAACCATTAAATGCTGATAGGAAACACAATTTTGGTCCTAACATAATTCCAGGGATGAGTGTGGTTTTTAACTTAGACTGCTTACCACCTTTGTTGGATTAAGATTGGTTAAAAGTCTGAACAATCCTGAAACATTACTAGATACTTTTAATAGTCCCATACCAATGATATTGAACACTTCTGTGCTTTGATTTCAGGCTAATTCATTTACATGAAAAGCCTGGTGTGACCTTCCAATCTATCTTTTAGCAATTTTTTTCCACCTTCATAATTAAATATAGGCAATCAGGCATTTATTCTGGCATTTTGTTTTTCTCCTAGAAGTTTGTTTATGGATTATTTTTAAAGCACATTTTTAGAACATGTAGCATTAGATACAATGTTGTTTTTATTATTTTTGTTAAGAAATAATTAACATTTATTGAATGCCTTCTGAACATCAGATTTGCAGGAACTTTATATTTGTTGAGCAGTTGTATATAGGGGCATTTCATATCAAATTTTAAATTTAATAATGAACTCTGTCCAAAAGCAAATTTTCTGTACCTTTTTTACTCTCTCCCATTTCCCAAACCCCTAACTCACCACTTGCCGTATTCCAGCAAACTTTCTACAAATATTTTGATTAATTACACATTGCAGTCAAATACAACATGGAAGGCCAGGAGGAGATGCCTTCCTTAGCAATTCTGTGGCTCTCTATGAGAAACAGTGCTATACTTCACCTGCTTATAAGTTCAAAACTTGTTACAGGTAAGGACACTCAGGACATCTTTATTGATCGAAATATCAGTCTGCTCTGCTCCCCTTGTTCATGAGAGGATCCTGAGACCAATTCTTTTAACTGTCTCTCAGAATCAATATCTGAAAGATACAAAACTTGAAGGTTAAAGAAAGATCTGCATATACTGCATATTACCTGCATACAATGCTTTACTTGCATGAAGTGTTTTACTAGACAACTTTGGGATGTGGTGTGAGAAAGTCTGATTTCTGTTTTTTTTTAGGGGGGGTGGTAAACACGAATATAAAACAAAGTAGGTTGAGCATGAAAGTGTCAATGCTAAACTCTCACTGTACTTTACTGATGTGGTTTCAGTCTTCACCAGCACACAGCAGTTCTGGATTGCCCGACAGCCAGACTAAGCTCATGAATAGAGCAACAAGAAAAATAATTAATTTTAAACAAAAGTGTTGATCTTTTAAAAAGTAGCAATCATCTTGGAAAAACCAGCACTATAAAGGGAACTCTCTTACATATATTTGGTGGTTTAGAATTTTTATATTGTGAATTCAATATTTGAGCGTAGGCAACTGTAATAAATTCAGTATTGAAGTCCTCATTATTTCATAGCTATGCAAAATATTTTAAAAATTTTACATGAGATATTTTTCAGTGCAATGTAACCTCAACAAAAGATTGTTAGTACTTTCCGTAACCTCCATTTTGGAATCAGAGTTTTCTTCAAATTAATTCCCTCTGAGAAGGTCTCCTGAAGTACTTCTACCTCAACACATCCATTCAAAACTCAAGTTCTGTTTCCAGTGTTCGATTGAAGCTCCAGAAAATCCCAGGACTCCAACTATAAACCAACTAAAACACTGATGGAACTATAAGTTAGTATCACTGAACTCTAGCTCAGCTTCGCAAATAATATGAGTTTGAGTTATCAGCCAGTTTTCTGTTTTTAAAATTTATTTATTATAGTTTAAGTTCTGGGATACATGTGCAGAGTGTGCAGGTTTGTTACATAAATATACACATGCCATGGTGGTTTGTGGCATCCATCAGCCTGTCATCTACATTAGGTATTTCTCCTAATGCTATCCCTCCCCAACCCCCACACCCCACTATCTCTCCCCTAGCCTCCCATCCCCCGACAGGCCCCAGTGTGTGATGTTCCCCTCCCTGTGTCCATGTATTCTCATTCTTCAACACCCACTTATGAGTGAGAGCGTGCGGTGTTTGGTTTTCTGTTCTTGTGTCAGTTTGCTGAGAATGATGGTTTCCAGCTTCATCCATATTCCTGCAAAGGACATGAACTCATCCTTTTTTATGGCTATCAGCCAGTTTTTTTAGTAGTTTTCTTTATTGATATCTTCTGATCATTCTTAAAAAAAAAAATCTTCATTTCTGTCAATTCAGGTTCTCTAAGAAGGAGATGCCAAAACAGTATTAGACATGCAAGAGATTTTATTGGGGGAAGCTCGTGAAGGATAAAGAGGGAGATAACAGAAACAAGCAGGAAGAGTCTTTGGGTGCTATGGGTTTGAAGCCTATGAGTGAAGAAGGGAAAGGAAAGAAGATTAAATGGAAAAAGATTCAGATTGCAGTGCAGTGCTGAGATTTCCAGATCAACGGAGAGTTTCCAAGCAAAAGTTGCCCATTAGAAGGTCCTACAGGAAAAGTCCGGCTATAACCCCACTGCTATGCTCAATCATCATCTTAGAAAAGCCCAGGAAAAGCACAGTTTGGGGTGAGTGCCAGGGTGGATTTGAAACCATGGCCGCTACAGACTGTCACACAACTATGCTTCCACAGCAACTTGTCTTAAAGGGAAATCTAAAGGACACAAGTTCATGGTCATAGAGTTTACTCTTTGCCCTGGGAAGATACGCTTCTCTATTTATATTTTGCAAGGACCTTCTCCAGTACATGGTTCTCAGATCCTGAAGGGAAACTTGGATGAGGAAGGGCAGTGAAACAAACTGCAGCCCTCTGCTCTAGTTGGTCTAAGGGCCACAACTAATACTCATTCTTCCTCTCCTTTCCCATTCATTCTAAAATTCCATCACCTTCAGTCATCAACTTAGCAGGTTTTGATGGTCAATCTGGTACTGTTATATAAACCTTCAATCCTGAGAGATCTGAGGACTTGATCTGTTTATTTATAATTGAAACAGGGCAAGTAAGTACCAAAAAGTACCCTCTTGTACCATCTGGATTCTACATATATAGTCATGCAATGCTTAATGATGGGGACACATTCTGAGAAATGTGTTATTAGGCAATTTCTTTGTTAAATGAATATCATAGAGTGTATTCACACAAACCTAGAGATATAAGCTACTACACACCCAGGCCATATGGTATAGCCTATTGGTCCTAGGCTAAACCTTTATAGCACGTTACTCTACTGAATGCTGTAGGCAATTGTAATACAGTGGTATTTGTATATCTGAAATATGTAAGCATAGAAAAGGTACAGTAAAAATATGATATAAATGATTTTTTTAAAGGTATATCTGTATAGGACACTTAACATTTATATGGCACCTACCTAGCTTGCAGGAATGGGAATTGCTCTGGATGACTCAGTGAGTGAGTGCTAAGTGAATGTGAAGGCCTAGGACATTACTATACACTACTGTAGGCTTTATGAACACTATAGACTTAGGCTACACTAAATTTATTTAAAAAGTTTTCTTCTTTAATAATAAATTAACCTTAACACTGTAATGTTTTGATTTTATAAACATTTACATTTGTTTTTAATTTTTGACTGGTTTTAATAGCCCTTAGCGTAAAACACAAACATATTATAAAGCTGTACAAAACTATTTTATTTCTTTATATCCTTGTTCTATAAGTATTTTTACTATTTTTGAATTTTTTATTTTACTTTTAATTTTTTTTTTGTTAAAAATAGCATGCAAACACACACATTAGCCTAGGTATACACATGTTCAGGATCAGTAATATTGCTATCTCCCACCTCCACAACTTCCATCTTCAAGGGACGATAACACACGTGGAGCTGTCATCTCCTGTGATAACAATTTCTTGTGGAATATCTCCTGAAGGACTTTCCTAAGGCTATTTAATAGTTAACTTTTTAAATGTAAGCAGAAAAAGTACACTCTAAAATAATGTTAGAAGTGTACTATAATACACAAATCAGTAAAATAGTCATTTAATCAAGTACTATGTCCTGTTCGTAATTGTATCTGCTAGGCTTTCTACAACTGGGAATGCAGCATATTTGTTAACAGTAGCATCACCCATGAAACATAATGTTTTACAACATCTGTAATGTCACTAAGTGATAGGAATTTTTCAGCTCTGTTGTAGGTCTATGAGACTACTCTAGTGTATGTGGTTCATCATTCACTGAAGTGTCACTCTATGGTATATGCCTGCGTTTCTCCCTGTCCTTGTTGTGAAAAAGCAGCCCTCCTTATCTTACCAGTCATGTTTAATTATGCCCAACAAGATGGTGAGTCCTCATCTTCTGATCTCTGGACTCAAAAAGTCCAAAGTGCCCTAGAAGTTGCTACAGCTTGCCGATTAATGAGACCTTTGCTGTATCCTCTGTCAAGAATATACCCTGTTTGGGGATCAGGAACTCTATTTTTTGTAAAGCGCCAAGAACTGAGGGAATGGAAAACACAAAGTTCCTAAGTAGGTCATTGGAAGCAGTTGTTATAGGGGCCACTTCTGCTTCTGTCTTTTAAATCCCAGACCCACTGTTCTTCCTAGTGGTGACACAGCACCATCTAGACATGCTCATAATGGGTAGTCTGATCTAATACATATGCTGCACCATGAAGAACTACACCACATTCTTAAAGAACACTGCCTCTGGCTATGTCTTCAGTAGTCTGCTCCAAGACTGTATAAGACCGACTGCTTCTGAATTGCATAGTATGTGACATGGCCAACGGATCTTTTTGCCTGGGCCCACTCCTGTACCTCCTTTGCTAGGTTGGTGTTCAGTTGAATGCGATATTGTGTGAGATTTTTGTCCCTCTGTAATAGAATAGTGGCACATGATAAGGCTTTACAGGCAGGAAAGGCAAACCCATGCAGAAAATAGGCTTCTATTCTTGTAAGAATGAACTGCTGGCCCTTCCTCTAGGATAAAATGGGCTCAATGAAGTTGACTTGCTACCAAGTGGCTGGTTAGTCTCTTCAAGAAATATTGACATTTTGGGGACTCAGTATTGGTCTCTGTTGGACATTCGGGGTCAGCAGCTAGATCAACTTTGGTAAGTAGGATTTCATACTGTTGGACTCATGTGTACATTCATCTCTGCTACCATAGTGACTCAATTCATCTACCCATTGTGGCAGTTTTAGTGTGACCAGGGACCAAGGCTGTCAGCTAAGTGATTTATTTTCTATATCTGGTTGTTCTATGTTTTTTCTATGGTGATGTTTTTGTTTGGTTTTGTAATTTGTTTCTGTTTTTGTATGGTGGGGAGGTGTTCACATTTGTACAAAAAATTCTCAGTGATGTCTGCTTCCATGTAGCCATTCACATGTTTATACCTCGTCTTTCTTGTCCAATTTTCTAATCCTTTTTCTTCTGTGTCATCCCTGAACATCTGGCAAGGCCATTGGCCATTGCCTCACCATCATGGGACACTTCTTTTTCACACAAAATAGATAATGAAATGTGCCACTTGTTTTCTACTCTGTAATAAAGAAGCTGATACCATTTTTGATAATTCAACTGCTGACATCTTTTAAGTATCACCATCCCCTCTTCCCCTTTCACATCACATCTGGGCAAGCTGATGAACAAATCCAAATGGTGATTCCCTTATGCTGGTGGGAAGTTCAAATCATTTAAGACCTGGTCTACATGCAAGAATCCTTGTTGTACTCCTCCCTGCTTTCTCAAGCCATTTTCAGACCCACTTGGAAGCCTCTCCTGCTTTCCCTAGAAAGCTTCGTTATGTGAATAATAAAATTTTCACACACTTTTCATGTATATGACATCAACAGTTTCAACATTCAAACTTAATTCTGAATGAGGAGTCAATTTCACTTTTGTGGGGTGATCACAAGACACTCATTGAGAAGATATTTCCTTTCCACTGTCTGTCCAGGCTACCCACGATTATGGAAGGAAAGCAACTGCCAATCACTTGGCTTACACCCTCATACCAAGCTATCCCATACATAGACCAAACTTAGACTTTTTTGTCCTTCTTCTGCTGATCAAACAGGTCCCCCATATGGCCTTATATATGAGCTCAAGAAGGGCACTGGTGCAACAGTAATAGGTGTCATGTGAATTGAGACAATCTGTTCATGCAACTTACTTGTCCCTTCTGCTCCTGCTTGGGCTTGATCTCAGATGTACCATTTCCAATTCATGGTGAATTTCTGCTGGACCTGTGTGACTGTCAGCTTGGTAGGTCCAGAAGAACCCAGTGTGATATGCATGGTCACTTGGTGCCTCAAATTTAACAAACTTATCTATACCAAGGACAAATAATACATCAGAAGATATTTTCCAAAAAGTGTGTATTTCTCTACCGCTGACAGCATAGCTGTGCTCCTGAATCCCAAGGGCTTTCTTTGGGATTCTTCCACTGCAGCTTGCCATAATCTTCAGACTGTATCTTTCTCCATTGCAGATACTTGCAACACCATAGGTTTGCAAGACTGCAATCCCAAGTGACAAAGCAGCTCACACTACAGTCTGGACCTGCTGAAGAGCCCTTTCCTGCTGGCAACCCCTATGTCATTCAGTAACTAACATGGGCTAAGCTGTGTAACTAGGTGTGAAATGTGTTGTCTCCAAAACCCACAAAGCCCTACCAAGAGTCATGCTTCCCTTTTGTGGTACAGATCCAAGATACAGCAATTTGTCTTTTATTTTTGTAGGGATATTTGATATGCCCCTGAGATCCCCAAGAACGTCACTGAAGTTGCAGGTCTCCTAGTCATTGAAGGGCCTATCTTCCACCCTCTGGAACTTTCCTGTGTTACCAAGGCCTCTCCCTTATGTTAGCCACCTTTTGCCCATTTTCCCCAGTCAGTCTATTTCATTGATGTAACAGATCAGTATGGTGTAGGTCAGTGTCCAGATGGTGCAGACCTCCTCAGACAATATTAGGACAGAAAATGAGAGAGTTAACACTGGAGCGAAACTGTAAATGAATATTGCCATCTCTTCTGGGTAAATGTGAACTGTTTCTGACTCTCATTTCTGGTGAGAAAAGAATGCATTTGTCAAATCTATTATAGCATAATATCCAATACATTTTTAATCTATTCTACAATGATACCATATCCAGCAAAACAGCTACAATCAGCCCTACAAATTGGTAGATCTTGTGCAAGTCCATAATAATTTTGGAGGTCCCATCCAGTTTCTTTAGAGGCCAGACTGGCACATTAAAAGCTGTAAATTAGGAACCACTACCCTATACCTTTAGGTCTTTAATAGTAGCAATAAGTACACCACCTAGCCCAGGATAGATATTACATTTTATGAACTAGTTTGGATGGAGTGTGTGGGGGTCGGGGTCGGTTCCAGAGGTTTGTACTAAGCATTCCCCACTATAATAGCTCTCACCCCATAGACCAGGACTTCATATTGATATTACTCCAACTTTCGAATATGGCAATTTGCAATAAGGCACTTGGAAACCAAGGAAATGCCTACCACCTGCATTTGTAACCTCAGTGGATCCACTTGAAGTCCTTCCTTGTTCAGGACTCCATTGATTACCTCCATGGGCTATGATGATGCCTTGGGCCTATGGCTGTCAATATCTAATAATCTTCAAAATGCCTGGCTGGTCGTCTTTCTCTGGTTTATACTTACCTGTGTTAATGGCCATAGATCCTTTTGGAGAAGGACTGCAGACATATACTTGCAGTTGAGTTACATGTGTGTTATTTTGGAGGCCTGGTACCTTTTTAGTTAATAAATTGCAGAGCTGAAATTTGGCTGAGGTTAGGAACTGGGCATGTGATTGTGACTTTGCTGTGAGGTCTCCCAGTCCTCTTGTCTTATTCTGATTTTAGATGTTAAGCAGCACCTTTGTTGGCTGCACATCTCACTTGCCTCAAAGGATGCCATGCTTTATTAACTAGCTCTTCAAGTCCCTAAATGTTGGACTCCTGTTGATTACTGATAAAAATTCCAGTCCCCTACTTTCTGGCATGTAAGTCCTGCCACATGGTCCCTGTTACTTAAGGGAACCATCATCATTGTGGCTATTAAGCCCAGCTCTATGAATGCCTCTCTGAATTAGTTTCCTGGGACTTGTATAACAAAGTACCCCAAATTGGGTAGCTTGGTGTCAGCAGGGCCAGGCTCTCTCTGAAACCTATAGGGGAATCCTTGTTGGGGGTGTAGGGCAGCATATTAAAGCTATGTACATGGCATTTGAGGTCGGGGTATGGAAAAATACGGAGGCACTCTGTATGTTATTTGTGCATGGGAATGAAACTCCTTGACCCTAAAAACAGGACAGGGAGTGGAGTGTGTGATGTGATAAGGAACGCTGAAAACAGCCTCCTGAGAATGCAGTTTAAGTGTGTACAAGGTCACAGGGGCTTCGGCCCCTCAAATGACCATCTAGTGGATGTTTGTAGTTAATACAAGCCCTTTCGATAAATACTTGGTGGGCAGACACTGGGGTAGACCCTCTCGGAAGAGCTACCCCCTAACCCCGCTCAGCTGAAACTGTCTGAGTACTTCATTCCTGGCATTCACTGCAAAGTGTAAGCTCTGTAACTGGTACCCGCAATGTGATCGCCTTGAAGTTATGCGTGAAGGTGAAGACCTCATTAATTTTCGAGGAATCCCAGTAAGGGGCAGTCTTGACTCCCATCAGGAGGACCGAATGCATGCATAAAATATCAGGGGTTAGGTTATTATGGGTTAAGAAATGACCAAAGAGCAGAAAGTATTGCTTAGAAAAGTGCAACAGCTACTTAAGGCTGTCCGGTGCACTGTAGAGCCCAGAGCTCTACACAAGCTTATGCTCTTAATTCAGCAGGAATGCCTTTGGTTTCCTGATCAAGGAACCTTAGATTTTAGAGTCATGGGAGCAGGTAGGTTGCTGCCTGAAAAGAGGATATGAGCAAGGTCATTTTACTAGCGTTACTATTTTGACCACCTGGGCTCTGGTACGCTCTGCGTTGTATCCTCTTTATCTGCCAGATTGCAGTGAGGGTGAGTCAAATTGCTCATCTTCACCTGAAGGGAATTCAGGAGATTTAAAGGAGAAAGAAAAACAGAAACCAGAACAACAGGGAGAAACTTCTCTCCCCGCTTCATTCCCTTCTATGGGGACTAAGGAAGATATTTTTTCTAGTGAGGATAAGGATGGACCCGAACCTTTTCCTCCCCCTACAGAAAAGCTATTGCATTCATTTCCTCCACCTTTAAAGGGACCTGCATTCATGGGCACCGTTCAGGCCCTTAAGGAGATTGGAGGCCACTTCAGGGATGGTTCTTAGATAAGACCCCAGGGAAGCAAACACCTATATGATCTAGTGGCAGTGTCTCCTTGACAAACTTCCCTGCTTGAGGGGTGCCTCCAGGAGGGAAGGAAAGTGGCCAATTATGATCGTCTTCCTAATATGCAAGTTCTCACTTCCTACCTTCAGCATTGGCCTTCTTGGCCTTGTCTTTTTTCTGTTTCCCTGTAGTATAAGGGAAAGTTGTATGCTGCCTCTGGGTTTTATATCAGAAAGCTCTGTAATCCTTCCTTGCCTCTTTCTAGCTTCCGGTAGTTTGCAGTCATATTGTATTGGGGCCCACCCTCATGACCTCATTTTCACTTGGTCGCCTCTATAAACACGCTATGTCCAAATAAGCTCACATTTTGAGGTATGGGACTTAGGAATTTAGCATCTTTTTTGTTGGTGGGGAGACACTTCAGCTTGTAATACTCTCCCACCATCACCCCTGACCTGCCACCATTGAATGCAGCTGCATTATGATCACAGAATAGACTCTCACAAAGGCATTCATGTTGACCACAGTGAACAGTGTGTCCTCAGGCCTCCCCACAGCATAATTTTCTCTGTTAGGTATTCTGAACTCACAAAATGTATCCATTCCAGCATGATCACTTCCTTTAGCCTGCTAATCCTTACTCTGCCATCTATCAGGACAAACTCAGGCAGGAGTTTGCTCAGCAATAGCCATCTCTTCTCCGGGATTTTACAAGCCACTCTAGACGCAAGTTTACAACATACCCTAAGGTCTTTCCCTAGGGAGTTGAATCCCAAGTCCCAAGGGGCTCTAAATTATTGAGTTGTTGCTTATCTAGTCTTCATTTTGAATATTTTTATCGAGACCCTTAAAATCCAACCCCAAGGACTATTTCTTTGGCTTCTGCTAATACATCCTAGCTAATTCTTAGGATCTTTGGGGTTTGGTATCTTACCTTCTTAAAAGACTTAGCATATCCTCAGCCAGGCTATGCTAGGATTTCACCCAGCTAATCAGATTGGCAGTTAGGAGACGATATGGGGGCTGCTCCCAAGGGGGCCAGCTGTTATTCCATGAGGAAGAATGCTAAGTGATATGGTTTCTCTGTGTCCTCACCAATATTTTGTCTTGGATTTGTAGCTCCCATAATCTCTATGTGTTATGGGAGGGACCAGTGGGAGGTACTTGAACCATGGTGGTGGGTTTTTCCCATGCTATTCTTGTGATAGTAAGTAAATCTCACAAGAGCTGATGGTTTATAAAGGGCAGTTTTCCTGCACATGCTCTCTTGCCTGCTGCCATGTAAGATGTGCCTTTGCTTCTCCTCTGCTTTCTGCCATGATTGTGAGACCTCCCCAGCTATGTGAAACTATGAGTCCATTAAACCTCTTTTTCCCTGTAAATTACCAAGTCTCCAATATGTCTTCATTAGCAAAATGAGTACAGACTACTATACTAAGCAAGATCTTTCATTATGGGAGAAAATTTAGCTTATACTAGGGAGGAATAGTATATCTCTAATTATTTATCTATTTTTCTGCATTTATGCAGAAGTCCTTAAACCTTGTTTTAAGATTCCAGGTTTTCCTATAAGAATTTAGCACAATAGTCCTGCTGCCTTGGCTGAGCATTCAAACACCTCCAGAATTCTGTAACTCTATTAAGCTATGAAAAAAGTACTTCTGGGTCTCTTACTTTAACTATTTAACTATGTCTGATTATTCCTATAAAAGGAATCAATAATACTTGGTAATAACTGGTCAGTTCTGCTCCCCTAATATAAATCGTTCTCCCCTATATCTCTCAAATACCTGAATAATCACTTCAGAAAAGGGCCTTCTCTCTCTTAGTACATTTTCCAAGATCAGCACTGGTGAAATCTTTAGCAGTTTGGCAACCAGTTTGTGCCAAGGGCTAGCCATGTTCCATATTCTACTCAGGGTGGGTGTCCTCATTGCTCTCTGCGTGGTAAGGGGGCCAGTCCCAGCCACAACTTCCAGTACCACCTGTGTCGGATCAGGTCTTTCAAGAAGCATTTGATGATAAGAGAAAATCTGTGAAGCTTAAGTGGTAAGGAGCAGAAGAAGGCAAGACTTGCATTCTAACACAATGCAGGTGCAAAGTTTGTGAAAGAAGAATGGGGAGAAAGGAGAACTTATAGACCAAAGGAAGTTCTGAGAATGTCTTGGCCAGAGTGATAAGTTCCTAGGAAAAGCTGCTTATTAGAGTAGTACTGGCAAGAACATCCTGGCTTAAGAACTCCCACTATGCTCATTCTTGGGTTAGGAGAAACAGTGGATTTCAAGGTACTTATGGGGGAGGCTACTATTAGCTAAGTCATCCCACAAAAGATTCTTTAGAAGGGAGAGCTTAGTGGCTTACATTCATGCCAGCACACCGTCGAATATTGATAAAGCATGAGTCTTTATGTTGGAGCCTGAAGTTCACTAGTGTCTAAAATGAACCTTTCTTTGGAACACTTGTTGCTTTGGCTTAATTTAGCTCCTATAATTGCATTAAACTAGATTCATCTCCCTTCCCTGTGCAAATAACATTGATGTTAGACCTTCCAAACTTATATTGCTCTGAAACTTTCTTCCACCTTTCAAATCTGACTCCAACTCTTTGTTAAGAAAACAAATTAAACAGCAGTGATAAAATATGTTTCAATATGTAACACCCTCCCTGAAATGATGCTATTCCAGGATTCCAATTTTTTCTACCGAGTTTCAAACATCTTTTTGAGGAGTCATCTCTCTAAGTCATGTCTCCTGTGGACTTTTCTTCTATGTTGGCATGAAAACTAAAAGCTACATAAAATTTGGGTGAAGGGTAGCAGAAGGGATACTGTAACATTTGGAAAAATTGGGGTTAATTCCAAATATAAAAATAATGTTGGGTGAAAATTTTCAAATTTTTTTGCTCCCCATATGTTATCAGTTCAGCTAATTAATACTAACTACCAAATCATACAAGCCCCCAAATCTTTGTAGCTTAACACAGTGAAAGTTATCCAACATAGTTTAGCAAAGGCTATTTTCCATTTGACAATTCAAAGATCAAGACTTCTTTTTTGCATGTCCCCTTATCATCATATAATTTTTAAATTGGTTGTATCAGCAAAAGAGAGTAGGAGGGACACTAGCTCCTAAATGTCCTGAACAAGAAGTGACACAAAATTTCCACTCACATTTTCATCTGCCACAACTCACTTCTTTGTCCCCAGCCTCACTGCAAAGAAGGTGAGGGGATGTAAATGAACATGGTGACCCATGCTGTGCATGATTCGTTTTTGCACACCATGCCAACTTTGCACTATCCTCATCCCAGACTGGGTGACTGACCCTCTATATTTTTTTCCTCCATTTCATAGCCCCTGAAATATCTCCATATGCAAGTATTCTCTCCCTTGCCAGGAAAGAAAGAACAAACATTTGTAGAAAGAATGAGCTATTTCTAGAGATACCGTTCATTTAAAATATTCATCTAAGTTTCATGAGTTTTCTGATGTCAGTATCAGTCTGTATGTTTTCAAAGTTTTTGGTGTTTCTTCTTTTTCCAAATGTCTTATTTGAAGAATTACATACTTGAATCAAAAGGAACAGCACAATAAGGGTGGAAAAAAGTAAATGGTTCTCCTTAAAATATATTCTACAATACTGATAGATATGCAAACAAATGGATGATATAAAAATATATTATTACATTCTCTCTGTTGTGAAAGTTGAACATAGATGATAACTTCAGTCTTTTTAATAGAACAAACTTTTTGAATTTGCTTATTTTACAACAGATTAAAAACCTATTTTACTGAATGTGTTAGCTCCCTATTGCTGCTTTAACAAATTACTACAGATTTAATGGCCTAAAACAACACAGATTTATTCTTCTATCTCAATAGAGGTAAGACATTTAAAATGAGTCTTATGGGGCTAAAATCAGCAGAACTGGTGGTTTCTGGAGGATTCTAGAAGAAAAATCAATTTCCTGACTCTCATAACTTCCAGAGACCACCAACATTCTTTGGTCTATTGTTTCATCATACCAATCTCTGTCTGTCTTTACACAGTCTTCTTTGTCTTTAATTCTCCTGCCTCCCGCTCATAAGAATTTTTGTGATAATTTCAGGAGCACCCAGATAATCAAGGATAATCCTCCCAATCTCAGCATCCTTAATTTAATCACATCTGCTAAGTTTCTTTTACTTGTAAGGCAATTATTCACAGGCCTGTTCTTACAGACATTGCACTCTTATCAATAACCCATGCTTATCAATCAGCTGGATGAGTAGAGGGATATAATCTATAATAATGATATAATAGATTCATCTTCATGAAATAAAATGACTGATGGCGGGACAAAATCTTCTTCAACACTAGTCAACTATGAATTTGTAAATGAATACCTAAGTAAAAGGTAGTATTGATCACCTAGGAAAGGTAGGGCAAATTTGCATACAGGTCAAGCAACTTTTTGGAAATAAAGAGATCAAGATTTTCACCACTTCCCTATGGAGGCTGAATATTCATTTTTCTTTGCTGTACAAAGACCTAGACAACAGAGGTCCACAGGTAGGATAGAGTCTCCAGGGGCACTTTTTTGAGGTGGCAACATATTAGGAGCAATAAAAATAACTGACCTTTTAGAGGAGGAATTTAATGTTTAATTTTAATCACAAATACTTCCAGGTGTGGTGACAAACTGGATAATCTAGAGGCAAAGAAGTTTTTACAAAATTACATGAGCCGAGTAAGGTAAAACTTTGTGCATAGTTGTGATTTATTTCTGGACATTGATCTCGTCTTTCCAGACCTAAATCTGTTTTTTTCTTTTAAAATGTCATGTCCTCTAATATTTTCTATGACCTAATTGTTACCATTGTAGTGGTGTTGCTGTAGAACTACTCTGAATTCTTTTAACCAATGTAATGGAATGATAATGGCATTATAATGGGCTCCCTATAATTTCTTTTACTATTGTAATGCTGTCATAATGGCATTGTAAAGGGTTCTCCATAAACATACACTGAAATCATTTTGCCACCATCATGACAGTGAAATGAGTCCCCATAGAGTTTATTTGAAATTGTTTTGCTCTTATAATGGCATTATTAATGCAGTCTCCACAGACTTACAGGGAAATTGTTTGACCATCATAATGTGGTCTTCATAGACTTACAATAAAATTGCTTACCAGTGTAATGTGGTTTCCATTAACTTGCACTAAAATCATTTTCCTACCATAATGGCATTATAATAGGGTATCCATGAACTTGAGCTACCAAAATTTGGTTCTCTTGATGGCATCATAGCAGCATGTTACAAAGACAGTTAAAGTAATGTTGATGCTCTGTTGTGTCATAAGCAAAGACTATAAGTAATGCACATCTACTTTTCACACTTAAGTATCATGTGGTTTCTCCTTTAAAAGTAATGTACTGACCACAGTATACTTTATAAACCAACAACAATCACTTCTTAGATAACTAGATGACAGAGCCCTAGATTCTGAGTGTAGAAGATCTCAATTCCTGTAAACTCTATACAAATTCTAATGGTTTTATTAATCATGTTTTTCTCCTCTAAAAACAGTGTGATACATTTTTTTCTCCTGTTCCTTCAAAAAACAGAAACATTGTTTTTATAAATGCTTTTTCATTCTATAATTTAGGATGTTTTACGAGATTGGTATAAAGTACAAATCAATACTTTCTAGTTCTTAATATGAGCATGTGAAGCGTATGATATTTATATAGAGGTTTTCATAACCTTGGTCCCTTTTATTTAAGAGACAATATAGTGAACTCACTGGGAATGAATGGGTATACTATAAAGACAGATTAAAAGCATATAATAAATAGAGTGGATTAAATATTTACTGGTTGTACAGGCCTCATGTTAGGTGCATTAGTAGGAGATGTATGCAGGATGAAGGGCGTGATGTTGAGGGGGTTTTATTTTTTCATAGGATGTGATTAGGTTACCAGTAATGTAACTTTGCAAACAGCTTTTAATCAATTCTCTGAATTAGCAACAGCTTAGTGAAGATATGTATGATTTCAAGGAAGCACAACTTGTTCTGCTTATATTTTAAAAAATTATTCATGTTGCTTTTAATACTCTATTGTGCTCTCTGTCTGATTTTCTTTAGATACACCCATGAGTTCTCATGTAAGAAAGTAAACCTATGTGATTAGGCATGGGGATATGGCACATATTTTAGATAAAACTATTCAAGAAAAAAAGCAAGAGACTGTCTTATATGAGTCACCAGCCACTTCTTTGTCTCAGTGTAAAGAGAAAATTGCCTTGGAAGAGTTCCTTTTTGATTCTAGAATGTCTCTCTAAGGTCTCTTCTATTATAAATACAAAACAAGTATGTGTCAATTGCCCTGGAAGGGTATACAAGGTTTCTTTTTTGGGTAAAAATTGTCGTTCTGAATGCCTACTTAATATGTAGTGTTTATCACTGGGAAAACAGTAGAAACATTTGTGCAGTGGTCAAGGAATCTTTTCGGAAGAAAGGGAGCAAGAACTTCACCATGTTCCTTTGGATGTTTAATCATTTTTAACAGATTTTGATGATTAGACAGGAGAGGTCCACAGGTAGGACAGATTCCACAGGGACATCTCAGTAGGAACAAACATAGAGTGCCTAAAGTGGTGACGGATTTCAGTCCCAAAACCTATATGGCCTTGGGTTGGAGAAGAAAGGCAGTGGGGAGTTTTTCTCAAGCTAGTAGCCACTCCGAATACTGGGTGTGATTTCAAACAATGACCATTATTTAATAGTAATAAAATACCTATGTGATCTATGTGTAACTTACATAGATCATCTCAAAACAACTATGAGGTGGGCATTTTAAGATACACATTTTATCCATGGGAAATCTGGGAAGATAAATGACTTGCCCAAGATCACAAAATCATTAAGTAACTGAGGCATAAATTAGCTGATGCAGTCTGACTCTGCTGTCTGTCTATGTTGGCACTACAACGTTTTGGGAGCCTAACCTTGAGGCCGCCTTTTCCTAGCATACTGACACAGTAGTATTTTACTCCCAGTGCAGAGATTCAGGAAGGTAGGAGTGATTTGAGAACTGGCCTTTAATATTATAGTGATATAAGAAAAATTTTTAGAAATAAATTTCCTGCCCTTTAGACCCTGAGAAGGTATTGCCAGGATGGTAGTGGCATCAACAAAGCAGCAGATGAATTTCATATCCCAATGTGTGGGTCCACCTTCATTCTACAATGACAAATGTGGCTGAGAACAGTGATTGCAGCAGAAACTGGGGAACTTCCTTCCATTAAATGGATCAGATTTTCTATTTATTTTCCAAAAGTGTGAAACAGAACTGGTCCCCTTAGAATGAGAAAGTCTCCAGAGTTCTGAAATTATTCAGGGAGTTGGACGAGTCCCAAGAGAGATACTTGAGTGCCTGCCGATGGGCCTGTGAAGGCTCTGGAGAGTAATTTTAATACTAAAAATAGAAATGACCTCATTTATATTACAAGCTCATGAAGCAGGTCATTTTGCATATTCTGCAAAGACCTCTGGATTAACATATACCAGCCAGATTTCAGAAAATAAAAATGCAATGAATGATTTTCTCAGAATTAATTAATGAAATCCACTGGCTTTTGCTGTCAAGCTTAGGTTACACATTTAAGAATAAAATAGAAAACAAATTACATTGGTCAGAGGTTGGTAACAAAATAACATCAGGATGAAGTTAAGAAAATAACTGAGTCCAAATTATAATATGGCTACCACATAGTTGATATTTAAAATGGCCAAAACAAACATTTATGATCCTTAACATTCTATCATTTACTTTTGTGAAAATATTAACATCAACACTGAGGATATCATCATTCCTTAACTCAACAAAAGATCTTATAGATCCATGTAAGGAACTAACTCTCAGACTCTCAGACTGGGAATCAGACAAGGGAAATAATATAACCTACCTCATAGATTCGTTGTAAAAATTAAGAGATAATTTGCTTATAGTATTTAGCATGCTGCTTGAAACTTGATAAGCATCCCATAGATACTGTCTCTTATGGTTTTTATTGCTGTATTCTTGTTGCCATTTGTTAATAAACCACATGGCATTGAACAAATCACTTTATTTCCCTGGATTGTAAGTGCCCTCCAAAAGGAGCAAATCAAATTAGGGGATTCCAGACCATTCTTAATTCAAGCTGCTTGAACATTTGAACATATAAATATATACTGGAGGAATTCTGATAGCAGTATTTTCTGAAAATTTTCGTAAAATAAACTCAATATTATTTAGACACAGATAGTAGAACTATTCTGAAAAATGTTTAAAAGCACCAGGCGTGGGGGCTCACAACACTTTGGGAGGCCAAGGTGGGCAGATCACGAGGTCAGGAGTTCAAGACCAGTCTGACTAATATGGTGAAACCTGGTCTCTACTAAAAATACAAAAATTAGCTGGGCATGCTGGCGCTCGCTTGTAGTCCCAGCTACTCAGGAGACTAAGGCAGAAGAATTGCTTGAACCCGAGAGGTGGAGGTTGCAGTGAGCTGAGATCATGCCACTGTACTCCAGCCTGGGCAAGAGAGTGAGTCTCTGTCTCAAAAAAAAAAAAAAAAAAAAAAAAAAAGAATAAAAATGTAACTTTTAGTGGCTTAGACCTTTTGCTAGAAAGGCACTTTGAGACCTGTTGGATAGCAGTCAAAGATAAGGACTCAGGGAGTAAAGATCATTATGCACCTTAAGAAAAAAAAAAGTTGATGGCTAAATAGCAAAAATTACTGGCAAACACTGGCTAATCATGAAACAGGTTTCTCAGTAACCTCTTTAAGACTCTGGAATAGCAACATTATCAGCAGAATCCTCTTCACATAAAATATTTTTATGGTTATAATACCAGTTATATCATGAGCTATATCAGAACTCTTTAAGAGAAAAACTTTTTATTTATTTATTTATTTATTTATTTATTTATTTATTTTTGAGACCAGGTCTCACTCTGTCGCTTTGGCTGAAGTGCTGTGGTGTGATCTCCACTCATTATATCCTTCACTGTCCAGGCTCAAGCGATCCTCCCACTTCAGCCTCCCAAGTAGCTGGGACCACAGGTGCATACAACCACAGCATACTAAGTGTTAAAAAAAACTTGTTAGGCCGGGCACAGTGGCTCACACCTGTAATCCCAGCACTTTGGGAGGCTGAGGCGGGTGGATCACGAGGTCAAGAGATCGAGACCATCCTAATCAACATGGTGAAACCCCGTCTCTACTAAAAATACAAAAAATTAGCTGGGCACGGTGGCTCATGCCTTTAATCCCAGCTACTCAGGAGGCTGAGGCAGGAGAATTGCCTGAACCCAGGAGGTGGAGGTTGCAGTGAGCCGAGATGCCGTCATTGCACTTCAGCCTGGGTAACAAGAGTGAAACTCTGTCTCAAAAAAAAAAAAATTGTTAGTAGAGATGGGAGTCTCCCTATGTTGCACAGGCTGGTCTCAAACTCTTGGGCTCTAAGCGATCCTCCTGCCTGACTCTTCCAAAGTGCTAGGATTGAGATATTTTAATAGGAAGAAGAAATAGTTTGTTGATCAGTCAACATGATATACTGGGATTGTTAACCAAAGAACTATATCAAAGTGCTATAGAAAAGTAAAAGTTAAGTTTGGTCAGATCAGATATTAAGATAAATATTAAGTACAGTTCAATAGAAATTGAAAAGCAGAGTTAATCTTATTGATAAAATAGGGAGAATATGAGATACACTAAGGAATAGCCACAGTTCTTGACCTTGACAACTGCCAAACTTTCTAACTTACATGGTTTCTATTTTCTTATTTTGGTATAACTGCATTATTCTAACAGGCAGAGCAAGGCTTTAACAAAAGTGGGGTAAGAAAAGTTGTGTTTGGCTTTTTAACCACATTGAAATTTTATACTGTGGTCTAAAGGATAGGATCATTATCTAAGAATATGTTCCTGAACCTGTGGACATTTTCTTCTCTATGTGGAGGTGCCTAAGAAATTTATGAGACATGGTGGGAGGATGTGACAGCATTAGTGACAGAAATTTTCCACTCCCAACCCCTAAAGTCTGTAGAGTTGCTATGTGTCCCAAAGTGTTTCCTTTTTTAAAAAAAAAATTCTTTGAGCTCTCTCAGTTGTGACTCACAATAAAGAATAACAGAGAATGTATTGACTAACAACACATTACCTGCCACAACTGCCTTGTCTGAAACTCCATTAGTCATCTGATCTTTTCCTTAATCAGCTCTTCTTAGTCATCTCAACTATTACTACTCTTTCAAGATTTATGCTTTCTGAACAGAAAGATTATGAGATATTTTAAGGAATGATTTTTATAGCCCTTCAATGGGTTATCACAACTCACAGTTTTAGTAGAATGGGCACTTTGCTGCTGCAGCATAAATAAATAGCTTACCATTGTCATTACTTAGTCCTAATTGTTCAAACACTATACTTTGAAAAGACTACTTTATCCTTACTGTTAAATAGGAATAGAAACAATTCATATTTTTCTGTTTTTTTCAGAATAAATTCCCATATGTATACTTTTAATTGAGGAATAAATATATATAGTGATGGAGAGAAAATGTGTAAGTCTGAAGTGTACAGCTCAATTGACTTGGAATGTATGCATGTGGGGGGTAGTGGTTACACGGATACACACACACACACACACAGTATACACATACCACAGATAGTTATCCATCATTATATCAGTGACAGTTATCCAACTTGTTGTAAAAAGCAGTAATTTGATTTTTTCATGGCTGTGTAAGATTCTGTAGTATGAAGATAACAAAAAGTATTGCTCCAGTGTACTGTTAATGGACATTTGGACTGCTATAAGCATTCATGCTGAAATCTTCATGTAAATACATGCTTTCATTTCTCTTAAGTCTATGGCTTGGAATTGAAGTCCTGGGTGATAGAGTACTATATCTTTAGCTTTAGCAGATATCAACAAATAGATTTATAATGTAATTGAAGTAATTTACATTCCCACTAGTGTAGAATTCTAGTTACTGCAAATTCTTCCCAATGCTGAATATCATGAATGTTTTTTTAGTCATTGTCATATATTCTTATGTACATTTCATATGCATTTCTATGATTTATGACATTGAATTCCAAAACTGGTAATTGAAATTATGTGTTTCTATAGTTTACCAGCTTCCTTAGGAAAAATCGTACAATTATTTACAAAACAGGATCAAAGACTTCCTACATTAAATTGGTTGGGACTTAAGAACTAAGTTTAATTCTAGCTGTACTTACAACTAGTAGTGTGATTTGAGGGAATTCATTTTTCTTGTCTGGCTCTTGCATTCCTCACCTGTAAATTAAGGATTTGGTTGTTAGGTTGATTATATTTCTAACATATGTGAATTAATACATATTTAGTTATCCATCTTAGTCTGACTTTCTGGTCATAAAGGGTCCCTGTTTCTAGTCAATGGAGAGCAAGACTAATGTAGACAAATAAAGAATTATTCTAGGTCATTTAAAATCTAGATTTATAATTTTTTGGATTTGCCTTGATTTTTAATCCTATTACTTAGTAGAAGCTGGAAGGATCTTCTGATCTGAGTTATTACTATTCATTTTTGCAGGATCGTTTCTTGTCAGAATCCTCAAGAAACCCCTTCTGGGTCCTCTTGGCAGAGGGACTTTGCTCCAGGGCCACCAGCTTTCTCTCATTTGTGCTGACATAGCTCTCCTGTCAGAACTAAATCTTAAAAAGGGCTATGCCCTTACCAAAATAAATGGCTTCCCATCTGCTTTAGGGAAATTCCATAGCTCAGAAGTGTGCACATCATGTAGTTAGAGTAGCAAAAGTAATTTCTTGCTACGTGTAGTTAGAACAATTTTAATCAAATTACTGTAAGAATTTTCACTCTTATTTGTGCTTGAACTAGAGCTACAAAGAAGAACGTCCCTTTTCCCTTTTGTCCAAACCAAAATAAATGGTGATCGGTGGCCTAAGCCATTCATATTTTTTCTGTTAAAATTTATTTCAGTTAATTTAATTCTACATGAATATGATTCTATTGAAGAATGCTCTTTTTAGTGTCAAAATTGCTACCAAGTATAAAGTTAGCCCCTTGTAAAAGCTGCATTAACTCTTCAGAGCCATTAGATTTCTGATTAGTGTAGTGCAGCCGTTGTTTACGTTGAAGTAACTTACTGCATTTCTGAGAGAGATTGTGGCAAGTAGACCTGGATTCACAGAAAGATGGGGTGTCTTGACTTACATGACCTGGCATTAGCATTTATAGGCTTATCAGCTTCTTAATCAGATAATAATCTTACTTGGTAATGACATGTGATTTACAGTCTGTCACATTTTTTACCAACGTATCATTGATTTATGAATTTAGCAACATTAAACCCCTTGATCAGATACTATGATATTCCTACAATACAATAGTAAGAACACAAAAAATCATCTTTTCTTTACCATAATTGGGTTTAGAGTCTTGTAGGTGTTACTATGAAAAAGAAATCTTAAATATCAAATCTTAAACATCCAAGAACATGAAGTAGATGTCTTAATGGAGTAATCTAAGTTTCACAAATTATTAGAGTTTCCAAAGGACCTATGACCTACAGACAGAAGAATTCGTTTCAAGCATCCCTTTTTCTTCTACAAATATTTTTGCTTCATTTGATTTTACTGAAACTGGTATATGCCATGAGGAGCCAGGAGTGAAGAAAGATGTGGCTGGTGTCCTCTGGAGTTTCTAATGCATTGTTATCTTAGATTCTGCTTGGAAAATTCCCTTAATGGCTAAGAGCCTGGATCACTACTAAATTATTACCACAGTTTTAATCTTCATTTAAATGCTCATTCTCATATGTATCATTCTCCCTGGAAGCAAGCTTTGGACTTAGTTTTTTCTTCCATTTAAAACTATAAATAGGGAGTGTGTGTGTGTATGTGTCTTGTACTTGAGAATATTTGGTTTGTCAAGCATATGTACAGCTTTGAGGGAAATGGAATGAGAGAATATTTCTCACATTGTTAAATATGCCCTAATAGACTTGCATATTAGTTAAAATTTGCTCCTTTGTGTCTCATGCATACCAGTATATGGTATGGTTTAGACTAATAGTGTTAAAGTTAAAAAAACTACTTTGGATTCAAGCTCTGCCATTCAATATTTTAGTGACCTTAATCAAGTTATTCCTTTTCTCTGAACTTAAATCATCTTATCTGTAAAATGAGGAAAATAATTTTTATTGTTTGCTTAATCAAAGTTTTAAAACTGGAAATTGGAGTGCATAGGAGATTCAGAGCAACAATTTTAGTTATGCAGCGGGAACAACTTTTTATTTAATAAAAGGAGCTAGTACTACAGTTCCTTCTCACTATTGTGGACATTGACAACTGGGAGGAGAGGAAGAAAAAGTGCTGCCTGCTCACAACCCAGAAACATGATAAAAGATCTGCCACCTTTTCTGTTCTTTGCCAATGATCATTTGTTCAAGACATCCTTTGTTCTTTGCCAGGCATCAGATCATGCTTTCAGCGTGAACGGAGTATCTAGATGGCTAGCACAACTGCTCCAGAAATACACCTTCTTTCATAGAGGGAAGGCTTTCGCAAAGTTCCCTCAACTATGCTTCACTTCACTATCAAATATTTCCTTTCTCTATGGATCAGTTATCTCATTTCACTAATGAGGCATAGATAACCTGTATGATATCATTCAGGCACAAAGGCTGATTAGATAGCAGAGCCAGAATTAGAACCCATTAGATGCTTTACTTCCAGGTCTTTTCTTATGTTGTTGAATAAGGCTTGTGCTCCATTTCAGCTCAGATTTTGTATTTACAGTAGCTATTTTTGTTCTCTGGAATTTCAAAAATTAGCACTTTGACCCATAGAAACAAGTTTAAGTGATTGTAGCACTTTTGCCTCAGTACACTCTTATTTTTGCTTAATTAATTCATCAAGACCTTCTATTGTTAGCAGGAGAAAGATAGACCAAAACCTTTCATGACAGTTCTAAATATTCAATTATTCATCAGAAGTGGAAACAAAATAGACACAACCAGAATTATCATGATTTAACAAGTGAGCTACTCTAGATCAGAGCATGGAAAGAATATGCCTGTGCTGCAAAAGCAAAAAATGTAGAATTTGATTCCATAATTCTGTATTTTTCCCATAAAAGTTTTATTTTCCACATGCATCTAGTTACAGACAGACTTGTCTACATCAATTAGAACTAAATTCAGCTGCATACAACAGAAAATCCAAAAATAGTAGTGATTAAACACAACAAAATTTGTTCTTTCAAATACAAGAGAGTCAGAAGTAGGCAGTCCAGGTGTGTCAACTGGTACCATGGGATCATCAGAAAATCTCCTTCTCTCCCTTTTTCTGCTCCATCATCCTCAATGTGTGGCTTTCATCTATAATGTTGCCTCATGATCTGAATGCCTGTTAGCACTCCAGTTCTCATGTCACTGTTCCTGGCAGCAGGAAGGAATGAGACGGGAAGGCCAGAAAAGTGTGCACTAACTGTCCATACTTCTTTTGAAGGAGTCCTCCTGCACCTTCCACACAACAACTTTCGCTTATGTCACCACAGCTGGATTTTATTATCATGACCACTTTTAGTTGTGTGGATATTAGAGCTTCTATTTGTTTCTGTTTTCTTACGTTTCATTTGGTTCAGTTGTTCCACTTTTAAGCTGGCTATGTTGCCTCTGAGACTGTTATAAGCTTTCATATAATAAGGAAAAAAGAAGACTGGTTATTGAATAGACAGGTTGCAGCATTTGACTCAGTGTTTAAAGCATGCATGGAGTAAATATCTAACATGAGAATTATTTAGGAAATAACTATGAATGATGTTCCAAATAATTCACCCAAAATATTAGTTCATATAAAGGGATAGCCCTACATGATAACTATAAGGAAGTCTTTAAATAGTTTTCTACATTATTATCTTAACAACAAAAGCAATGCATGATTATTATAACAAACAATATATATATGAAGAAAAAAATTAATAATCTCTTTGCTTTTTACCCCATCTCTGTCTTGCAGAAACCAAAGCTAGTCATTTATGTATATTTTTTCTATCTCTCTTTATAATTATACAAATATATGCACGTGGCTGTTAGAAACCAAAATAGGTTTGTACCAATTATTCTGCAAGTTGATATTTTAACCTAATCTAAGTTCAATACATATAGATATCCTCACTCTTTTTAATGGCTGCTTAAAATTCTAGAATATAGATATGCCATAACTGTTTTACAAAGAAGACAACTTTTACTGATTAAGATTTCTAAAAGGGCAACAAAATCAGCTTGATGAAGTACTGAATACAGCTAAAAACAAAGAGTCTAAATCGCTAAGACAAAGGTAGAGGCTTTAGGGCCGAGCGCATTAAGTGAGTTCATGTGGCTAACTGAGGACACAGAGCATACTCAGTGTGTGACTGCACCACATTCGGGACAGAGGGGAACGTTTTAGCATAGCTTCTTATACCACAAAATTCCTAAAGATGCCATTTATGCCATCTGGCTTTGTTGTTCCTCTTAATCAGCATCTTTAGACATTTCTACTATTCATTTTTTTCCCTTTTCAAAACATCTCCCCAATCAAATCACCATCTAAGTTCTAAATTCTGAAAAAAAAAGTTTCAAAAAATTATTAAAACTTGGGCCGAGTACGATGGCTTATGCCTGTAATCCCGGCACTTTGGGAGGCCGAGGCAGGCAGATCACGAGGTCAGGAGATTGAGACCATCCTGGCCAACATAGTAAAACCCCATCTCTACTAAAAATACAAAAATTACCTGGGCATGGTGGTGCATGCCTGTAATCTTAGCTACTCAGGAGGCTGAGGCAGGAGAATTGCTTGAACCCGAGAGGTGGAGGTTGCAGTGAGCCGAGATTGTGCCACTGTCTCATATATATATATATATATATATAAAACTTTGTCCTTAAAGCACTTTTTCTAGTTATTAGTTCTACCTGTTGATAGTGTTTCTTGACATTTTGAGTTTGAGAAATCTTTTTATTCTTTCTTTCACGTTCTTCCTCTTTCATTTTTTTCTTTCTTCTGCTCTTTTGCCGTTTTCCTTTCCCTTTCATGATCGTCCATCCCACCCTCTTAAGCTTTTCAGATATTTACTTGTTTAAAAACAAACTAGCATGTATTCTTTCATCTTAAATTTGCACAAATACTTTAAAGTGGAAAGGAGCTGTGTTAACATCTAAAACTCCAGGGTCCTATGACCCTCCTTTCAAAATGTGAACCTCATGCCATGAATTGCTTTCCTCCTCAACCTTGTTCTAGTCAATACTTGAGGTCTGAATGTACATGATGAATCAGTAAAGTAAGTAAAGAAGAAAAGCTTTAGTCTCTATGAAAGAGACTAAAGAAACATTTGCTCTAGAACACAAACACAGAGGTATTTTGGCTTATAAGAAAGACAAATATATCCAGGAATGAACACCAACCTGCTCAGTTCTTTCTGCTGATCCAAGCTTGAGGGGTCTCCTCTTTTGTGTTTTGTGAATTATGACTAGGTAAATAGGGAAGTAGTGAAGGTAATCATTGGGAATGTTTCATGTACTTATGCATTCTTCAATCTCTCTATTTCTTGATTTCCTCATTCTATAATGAGGTTAATGGAGGATACCCGGAATGTGAGGGGATGGTTCTGAGAGCATTTAACAGCATAACTGCATGTCTTCTTTGATGTCTTCTACTCCTTTTACTAAGGAACGTAATATATAGTTGCACAAAAATCAGTCGCAATATTAATAAGAATATGGAATCTCACCCATGGAAGGAAACCAAAGAGATGCAGTGGCTCATCCAGAATTACATTATTGTGACTGAGCATGGTAGCACATGCCTGTAATCCCAGTACTCTGAGAGTCTGAAGCAAGACAATTGCTTTAGTCCAGGAGTTCAAGAACAGCCTGGACAATAAAAGGAAACCCTGTATGTACAAATTTTTTTTTCAATTAGCCAGGCATGGTGGTTCATGCTTGTAATCTCAGATACTCTCAGGGTTGAGATGGGAAGATCACTTGAGCCTGGGAGTTTGATGCTGCAGTAAGCCATGATGACACTCCAGCCTGAGCCACAGACTGACTCTATCTCAAAAAATAAATAAAATAAAGTAACATTATTGTTAGCAAAGTCAGCACCAAGCTCTGTCCACTGTGCAAGTTCCTCTCATTTTGCTCTTGATAGCAGGCTGCTTCAGATGACAAAGTAAACTGATAGATATAGCTAAATCTGTTATTTCCAAGAAAAAAATCAGTTGACCTTTTATAGAATGCTCATAATATACCAGGCACCAGTATGCAAAATGTTTGGTGCTTTCCTTTGCCCCACAAATGTATGTCAAGGGATATTTATGTGTAACTCTTTGTAGGCACCGTCAGAGGGTTCCTGTTCTAATGGAGCTCACTCCGGATTCTTGTGTATTTGTGTGTGTGTTAGCAGAGGGTGAAGGTGGGAAGTGAGAGAAAAATAGTAAGCAAGAAAACATAATCATCAGAGATGGGATAAAGAAGAATGTAGATGATGAATAAAGAGAACTATGTTATTATATACCCTAATATCAAGTCTATGAAATGGGTAATAAGATTATCCCTGATTCATAGACACAAGCCTCAGAGACTGGAAACTTCTTCAAGTTCATAGTTACATCCTAGGTCACAAGGAGCTGGCATGAATTCCAGGTCTGCCTCACTCCAGATTTGTGCTCTAGTCACTATGCCCAGTTACCTCTAAATGAGTGTCAGAAAAAAATATTTATATTTACTTGAATTTTTCTTCAAAGCAGGGATTGCTAACTGAGAAAATGCAATGGGTAAATACTGCAGATTAAGTATCTGAACAGTTGAGCTGAGTTGCTTAATTAGGTTAAGGCTCCTGGCATAGGAACTTGAGTTATTTCATCTTGAGAATGGTGGAAAAAAGCCAAATAAAAATGCATTATTGGATTCATCTGGTTTCTATTTTCAAGGATTAAAGAATCAGCTAATAGGTACACAGTTCTTGAAGCCATGCTGCTCAAAGCAAGGTCAGCAGCTAATAAAGACATCTACTTTTTAATCATGGATCAGACCACTTGACTTTGCTTGTATCATTGATACCAGCCATTATTGGCTGAGAACCAGCAGAGTACTCAGTACAGCATGAAATAAGAGAGGTCTGGGGATCTGTTAATTGCATCTTGTCTCAGCTGTAGGAGGTATACTACTCCAAAATCAGTCCCTTCCAATTATTCCAGGTTGCAGTTGGCATGGTGAACCCTGGGTTGTTTTCGTCCAATGAAAGGGTCTAATTTTATCACAGAATCACAGGACTGGCAAGACCTTGGGAGGTCAGTGGAGCTCTCAGGCAAGGCTGCACTGAATGAATATATCTAATCCTATTTTAAACTATCTCCAGAGGGGAGATTCCATGATTTCTCTTGAAAGCCAATGCCGGTATTAAGCAACCTTTTCTGTAGCTAGTCGAACATCCCTAGTGATTTATTTTGAATTCATCTTTCACAGGGTTCATAATGTTAACTTATACTATCTCTATTTTTTCCTCTTCATTTTTTAAAGCATTGTTGAAGATTGAAATAATTCTTATGTTTGGTTAGAGGGATTAAATAAATTTTAATTGTTGCTCAGAAGGCTTAAATCAGCTTAAAATGCCCAAATCAAACACCTATTCTCTGGAAGCTCTAAGTATTCCAAATAAATAAAAATGACTTTGAAAGGCTTGCCATCTGGCTTCCACTTCCCCCGGTTCACTATGTTCCAGGCACACCAGCCATTTCAAAATCCTCACACACACTGAGCTTATTGCCCTTGCTGTTTGGTCCTGCCTGTAACAGCCTGTTCCAAATCTTCCAGTGGAGAATTTTCTCTTCTTAGAGGAGCCATCCCCAATCAACCCATTTAAAGTTTCTTCAGAGCAATCATCAGATTTTTAAATTATCTTTTTTTGGTCCCTAGTTAGCACATTTGTTGTTTCTCTCCTTCCCCATTGGAATGGGGATCTTCACCTTTTTTTTTTTTAACCATTGTAATCCAATCCCAGTTTCTAAAAAGACACATGGTAAGCATTCAATAAAGGTTTGCTAAATGAATGAATGAGAGGACATTTGAGTAGCAATAAAACAGTGCAAAGTATTTATTTTTATAGTCTCTTTTTCCTCAGAGCCCCAGAGTCGTATGTACTGAAAAGATGTACAGCTTGCTTACATGAACTCTAAGACCAGACTTAGATCCTAGAAGCTTTAGATCCCAGATCTAGCATTTCCCAACTGTAAAAGCTTGGGCAAGTTACATACATTCTGTCAGTTTTAATTTTGTAACCTGTGAGATAATTACAATAAAACCGACCTCACTTTCTAGTTATTAGAAAAAATGGTTTACTTTACATAGTGGGTTATTTTACATAGCATGTAAATTATTAATTTACTTTTTTGAACAATATTTATTGAGTACGTGTCAGGACTGACCTCAATTCTAATGATACAGCAGTGACTAAGTGACTAATCAATAAAAATCTTTACTATCAAGCTTACATTTTGGTGCATGTAAACACGTTTCATAATTATTTTAAAAATATATTTCTGAAATTATATGGGGATTAAGTCTAAACTTTGGTCGGGGTACTAACACAGGCTGTTTGCATTACTCCAATCAGCTCTTAATTCAAGAGTCAACATATATTTCCTAAGTACTGGTCAGGGTACTAACACAGGCTGTTTACATTACTCCAATCAGCTCTTCATTCAAGAGTCAACATATATTTACTAAATACTTATTATGTGTCTGACCATTTTTATAAGTTAACAGTAGTGTATTATGATTCTTATAGAGGTCTACCTACAGGAGCAAGTAGTCATTCTCGCCTACATACAGATTGCTCATATTTGACATCTACAGTGCATTAAGAGATATCTCAAGAGATAGAAAAAGAAATTTTAAAAATATCAATCACATATATTTCAGAAAAACTACCAGCAAAAAAAAAGAGAATATTTCTTTGATCTCTTAGTAAAGAAAGACTTTTCTTAAAAAAAAAAAAAAAAGCGTGTTTCTTATTTTAATCAAAGAGCCATGTGCATTAATAAAAGTTAGGGCTAGAATTCGGCCCCTAAATTTTTTGGAAAAAAAATTTTTTTTACCAGTAATCCATTCTCACTTTAAGATGTTTTCAAAAAGAGATAAGCAGCCAAGCACAAATTTCTACTAATATATTAATAGATTGAGGTAAACATGTGTTTACAACACATATATTTTTAAAACATAGGTGAGCTTCTATTTTAAAAGCATTTCTTTTATCAACATGTGGTGACTAAATTCGGCGTCAATAGAAATATATATCCAGCTTTCTCATCCTGTGACTGTGCAATCTGTGTAGGAATGTATCGTGATATATTTAATCACACCTTAGTGGATGGACATTTAAGTGGCTTCTGATTTTCTCTTCTAAACAATAATGGTATAAACACACCTGACAACATGTCTTTGTGTAGTTGTTTGCTTACCTTCCAATATATAGAGAAATAATTTTTATACATAAAAGAATGCATAAAAATCAATGGATTTGATTGTATGAAACCTAGTTTGTAATATATGTAATACTAAACCAAATAGGACAAAAATTGTAAAGTTTGGGAAATATTCGCAAGATATACTTAGTCACGATTGCTCAAGCCAGCCTAGCAGTGTTTGACTCCCTTGCTTACTAGCTCTGTGACCTGAGGAAAAGTTATGTACTCTGTGCTTCGGTTTCTTCATCTGTAAAAATGGGGATAATGATAGTACCTACCTGTAAGGGTAATGAGGAATAAATATAAGGCGTCCTGAACTGTACCTGATATCTAGGAATGGGTATATAAAAGTTTGTTACTAAACAAGTCAACAAAAGGTAACTTCTCAGTAATACCTGAGCAAAAAACAAACTAAGCAGTATAACAGCATATTCACACAGGAAACAATAAAATAGCTAATTCATAAATTGAAGACATTCAATATGTCTTTTTAATCTGAAAGTTAAATCTATAAAATACATTTTTGTCCTATCTAATTAACAAATATCAAATATGGTGAAAATAACCGATACTAAGATCTACTGCACTGGGATCGCAATGTGAATCTGATGAACACACTTTGAAAATAATTTGAACAAATGTATTAAGAGCCTCAAATAAATGTGTAATTCTATATCTGACAATATACCCCAGGATATAATCTAAAATGTGTGCAAAGCCTATACCACAAAGATTTTTATCAACATGATATATGTCATATGGAGCAAAAAAATGCAAAGTGGTTAACAGACTGATATTGTGAATGAGATAAAGGCTGTGTTTAAATTCTGACTCCACAATGAAACACATGTTTAACCATTTTTTTGGCAGTGGGGGCGGGGGCCGAAGAAGGAAGTCTTGCCCTGTCGCCCAGGCTGGAATGCAGTGGCGCAATCTTGGCTCACTGCAACCTCTCCCTCCAGGTTTAACCAATTCTCTAGCCTCAGCCTCCCGAGTAGCTGGGATTACAGGCACGTGCCACCACGCCGGCTAATTTTGTGTTGTTAGTAGAGACAGATTTTCACCATCTTGGCCAGGCTTGTCTCAAACTTCTGACTTCAAGTGATCTTCCTGCCTCTGCCTGGAAAAGTGCTGGGATTACAAGTGTGAGCCATGGCGCCCAGCCTGTTTAACTTCTATTAACTCAAGTCTTTCACTAAAAATTAAATGTAATATCTAGCCTAACAAATTTGTTGTAAAAGGTACATGATGTGTAGCACAGAACAAACTTTCTCTGGAAATGATTGCAATTACTATTATTAATTATAGCCCCGTATTTTAGATAACTGAAATAGTTGTAGACATATACATTAGCATATTTTAAAAAGATACTTTTTTTTTTTTTTTTAGATGGAGTCTTGCTCTGTTGCCCAGGCTGGAGTGCAGTGGCACGATCTCAGTTCACTGCAACCTCTGCCTCCCAGGTTCAAGTGATTCTCCTGCCTCAGCCTCCCGAGTAGCTGGGACTACAGGCATGTGCCACCACATCTGGCTAATTTTTTGTAGTTTTAGTAGAGATAGGGTTTACTGTGTTATCCAAGATGGTCTCAATCTCCTGACCTAGCGATCTGCCTGCCTCAGCCTCCCAAAGTTCTGGGATTACAAGTGTGAACCATCACACCTGGCCCTAAAAATAAATTCGAAGGTATAAATAAAGGATGTCATGAACATTATAATGGATATAATGTTTAATTGAAAAATGAGTTTTGAAAGCAAATGTATAAACTTAACTAAGTGAAACTTTACACATACGAGAGAAATAACATTAAATATAGTTCATTAAATGTAGTCATTTCTATATGGTAGAATAAAAATTTTATTTTATTGTCTCTATATAAATATATATACATTTCTGTAATTTCTGAATGTTATGCAGTATATATTTGGTACTCTTACATGCCCAAAAACAAGTATTTGTACAAGTAAAACAAATAAATCCCTAGGCAAATATTTTTACAGTTACTATGATATACAAATAAGAATAAAATAAATATAATTTATTAGGGTAATTTTTTTTACCCTGGTTTTTCCTCTTATTCTATCATCTTCCTATCATGAAATATTTATTCTGTGTTCCCAGGCACTTAGCACTTGCTAGAGGCGAGCCTGAATAAGTCTCTATCCTCAAGGTGTTGACAAGAAGAGATCATCTCACCAATAACATCCATGAAGGTATAAGAAATGTACACATGTTTGTGATGCCCGTAAATATACATAGAGGAAATTCATGAAAAGTTTAACATTTTGAAGTAATAGATGATTGGAAGCTAAAATTTTCTCCAAGAAAATAAAATACCCAAACTTTTCAGTTACTATGAAGTTTTAGTTAGGTAGTTCAGAAGTCTTCATATTAGGTAGAGCAAGGAATTTCACTAGTTGTCAGTGAATAAAAAATGAGCAATTAATATTTTCCATGAAATGAGAACGATCGCCACTTCCACCTGTGTTATCTGAAAACCTCCTTTCTTCACATGGCTTTACTTGTGAAGTCAGCTGGAGTGTGCTAAGCCATGCCTAAACTAGTTGACTAATTATTTCAAATCTTACCAGTTATTGGCCAACATGATCCCAGAATATCAGTTACAGCATGAAATTTAATAGAACATGAAAATTTACCATCCTCAAAGAAGTTTTAAAAAGCCAAGTGAAAGGAAAGATCTGAATTGTATTCTGAAACCAAGTTGTATGCTCCATCACTCCCTGCAGTCTTGGTGAGAGCGGGGTCATGCTGCTTTGGTTTCATGCTCTATTCTCTGTGTGCCTAGCACATAGTGGACTTCATTTCAGAAAGTGCTAAAAAAAAATAATAATAATGAGAGAATTGCATTATAATGAAACTTTAAAGTATAAATTAATAATAAGAGTAACATTAACTTCCCAATTAAAATATGAGTAACTATGAAAGCATATAGATGCATTAGGGGCTTCTCATTTTCTACCACATTTAGGATCTGATAAAGAGGATTCTGGAGTCTTCCTTTTGCCACTCCTCATCACTGTGTATGTAGGACATACATAGTCATATAATCCTATAGGGTAAAAGAAGGGAGTTATCTTTGGGTGTGAGGAGTCAGGGCAATAATCGTTTGTCACGTTAATAGATGAATATTTATGGAAGTAGGGTTTTGACATACAACATTCTTTCAAACTCAATATTTCAAATACATAATTAATAAATGTTCTTTATAGAAAATTGGAAAGTGTGAAAATTAGAGAAATGAGTACCTACCCCATTCTCCAGTACCCATGGGCAGCTACTTGGATAATTTGATGAATTCCCTCTCCATTTTTAAGCATTCCCGCAGCAAAGAGATCTTGTGTTTTTAAGATCTTCGTATTAAGGAGATCTCAGGAAAACACCTGTCACTTTGTGATTCAGTTTTTTCCTTTATAAATTCCTTATGTCATATTCAAAGCATTTGAAACATTTATATTAACTTTCTGGGTTTTTTTCTACCTCTCCTAACAGACGCATAAGCTATGTTTCTCATTTGATTAGCAGCTAGAAGTTATACCTAACCCCCAAAATAGAAGTAATCATAATGTATAATATTTTATGGCAGTTCTCCCTCATTCTAGATAAGGGTTATCTATTATCTTTAAAATGGGGAAAATAATAACTCCAAAGTTTTATTATGAGACTTAAATAAATTGATACATGTGAAGGAATTAGAGTCATGACAAGCATATAGTATGAATTCAGCAAATATTCGCTATAATTATTGTTGTTATTGTCTTTCTCATGTACTCTGTGATTATGTTGAGAGGACCAATGCAAAGAAAGGAGGAAAAACGAGGGCCACATCCATAGCAACCAGAAGAAACGTAGCAAAGCAGAAGAGCTGTGCTACTTCCACTATATTTTTATCAGAGTGTAAGGGAAAAATGATTGCATACAGACATCAAGAAACAAGCCCTAATTGTGAGTATGCATGGAAGGACTGGGCTCTAAGACTACACAGTATTTTAAAATATTATGTAAATGCAACATAACAAATTATCATAATAAATATTGCGAAACCTCTCAAGATAATGTTCATTGTGTAACCAAAGTGAATATTTGCTATTCGACTGAAGAGTAAAATAAATAACTTCATGGAATTTGTAGTATCTTAATTAATCTAATTTCATCCATAAAATATATGAGTCAACTTGGCAAGGATCAAATGCAATTTTATTTATCAATTTAAAATTTAAAAATTCAGTTGACTATTTTTAAATTGTATAAGAGTAAAAAGAAACAAAAAAGGAATTATTGCTTTCAAAGGCATCCTTTCTGCTTTTCCTACTCAAAAATGGCTCTAATTAAAATTTTTAGCTTTGGCAAGCAGTTATCCAAAAATATGATCAAATGATAAATAGATGAGAGATTCATGACTAAAACTCAGCTTACTGCTGTGCTTTCTAAGTAATACTTTTCAACCAAATTTGAGTAATTATTTTTACAATGCAGACTGATGTCACTAATATTTGAGTTGTCTATTAAAAACACGAAGTGAGGGAAATGCTCATATTATAGGAATCCAGTAGACAAAGAAAAATTTACAATTAAATTTCTCGAAATTTATTCTATTTAACATACTGTCATAGGTTGGGTTTCCCAGGAAGTAGAATCAAAGGCAGAGGTGGAGGATATTTATTAAGGAGAACTCTTGAGGTCAATAACTGTGAAAGTGAGAGAAACAGGCAGAGAGAAGTTGAACTGCATCACAGACCCAAGGCATTCTTACTGGGAGCTCCGGAGTGGAAATGGCCTTCAGTGTTCCCTCAGGTGGGCAAAAATGTCCAAGTCTTTATACTCACACCCTCGTCAGTCATGGATGTTGGCTTTCCCTACAAAAACGTGGCCTTGGATGAGGTGACTCTGCATAGCTGAGGCGACTCTGCTTAGCTGAGGCAATTTCTAGAAGGGGCTGACAGCTAAAGGTTACTTGTCGATAGCATACCCAGCATCTGGACAACAGTACTTTTTTTGGAAGATGACCTGGGTAAAACTTCATGATCTGGGCAAAACGTCTACCACATACTCTATCATGTTTATGCAGACAAGTAGCACAATTTAAGAGGAAACCTTCAAAGAAAGTTTTATAACATTTTCCCCCGACTCCTCTCTCCTACTTGATTTCATCAAGTTTCTTCATAATTGCCCTGGATACCAAACTTTTGCATCACTTGTTTCAGGAAGCCTTCACCACACAAGCAGACTTGGGCATACTACTACTTTTCTTTCTTTCTTTCTTTGTAATTCTTGTGGATACATAGCAGGTATATATATTTATGGAGTACATTAGATGTTTTGATACAGGCATGCAATGTGACATAAACACATCACAGAGAATGAGGAATCCATCCCCTCAGGCATTTATCATTTGATTTACAAACAATCCAAGTACATTCTTTAAGTTATTTTAAAATCTACAATTAAGTTATTATTGACTAAAATTTTCTTTTAGAATTGTCTTTTAACGTGTCAGTTTTTCTCATAGAAGAACTCCTTTAAAGTAGGGATTATGCTTTGATCATCTTTATATTCTATTATCTACCACAGAGTCTGCATTATTAATAGTCACTCAATTAAATATCTAGTGATGAGTGAATGAATTTTTCTTACATCTTTTAACCCCATCATCTTAATCCCTCCTAATTATTCCCATATAACAGAATTAATGCCCATTCCCATACAGAAGAATTAATTCTTCTCACAATTTATAAACTCTGTTTTTGTTTTTGTTTTATTGTATTTTATGTTCTGGGGTACATGTGCAGATCATACAGGATTGTTGCATAGGTACATACATGGCAATGTGGTTTGCTGCCTCCATCCCCCCGTCACCTATATCTGGCATTTCTCCCCATGTTATCCCTCCCCAACCTCCCAACTCCCTTCTGTCCCTCCCTTAGCCACTGCCAACAGACCTCAGTGTGTGATGCTCCCCACCCTGTGTCCATGTGTTCTCATTGTTCAACACCCGCCTATGAGTGAGAACATGCAGTGTTTGATTTTCTGTTCTTGTGTCAGTTTGCTGAGAATGATGGTTTCCAGATTCACAGTGTATCACTTGGGCCTGACTTAACAGTTATTAAACAAATGAATATTGACTTAATAGCTCTGGATGTGACAATAATGTAGTCTGTATACAAGAAACTACATGATTTGAAAATTCATCATACTACTAGAGGCTTCAATAAATAGAAAAATTGACATCGAAATTTTAATATTAAGTATTAAAGCATTTTATTACTTATGAACATTTGTCACAAATTATACCAATTCAGTATTTTTATTGATTTATCTGTAGGAATGTCTGTATTCGTATTTTCATCATCACAAAGCCTACACCTATAAAGATAACAAACATTTTTGGATAGCCAGGTAGTTGTATGGTTTAAATACAATACATCATTCAATCTTAATAATTGTATAAAGTGTGTATTATTTTTATCTCCATTTTATAAACAAAAAATCAGGCTTCAGTGATTTTAGAAAGTTATCCATGCATACATCTAATGCATGTCAAAACTAGGATTCAAACTGTTTTATCAGATTTCAGAAAATACATTTTTACTACCACAGCCAACTACCAGTACTTAGAAATACAGATATTTAGACTTGTTTATTATATTTACATGCACATATTTTTATCCTCAAATTTTTTACATAAATTATGGTTTAAAAATTCAATTAAAAACCTGATAAATATATGTTGTAAGAAAGATAACTTGAACATTGCATTTTCCAAAGACAGTTAAAACTCCTGTACCATATGGTACTGCAATGTGACCTTGCCACTCCCTGATCAAGTTGTAGAATATCCCTCCAGAATTTGTGCTGGCCTTAATGGCTCTCCTGAAATCAATAAAATGAGGCTGGAAGGATGCCCTATGACTATTGAGGCTAGGTCAGAAGGAACCTTGCAGCTTCTTCCTTGGTCTCATGGACAGCTCGCCCTTTGGATATTTCCTTTCCAGCTACTTTCTTTTAGATCTCATACATCATTTTTAATTTTAATTCAGGAGATACAGGTGCAGGTTTGTTACATGGATATTTTGCATGATAGTGAGGTTTTGGGCTTCAGTCTATTCATCACCCAAATAGTAAACATTATATACAGTAAGTAATTTTTCAACCCTTACCACCCTCCAACACTCCCTCCTTTTGAAATACCCAGTGTTTGTTATTCCACCTTCTATGTCCATGTGTGTCCATTGTTTAGCTCCCACTTATAGGTGAGAACGTGTGATACTTGACTTTCTGTTTCTGATTTATTTCACTAGACAATGGCCTTTAGTTTCAACCATGTTGTTACAAAAGACATGATTTTATTCTTTTTATGGCTGCAGAGTATTCCATGATGTTTATATACTACGTTTTCTTCATCCAATCATTTGTCGATGAACACTTAGATGATTCCATGACTTTTCTATTGTGGATACTGCTGTCGTAAACATACAAATGCAGGTGTCTTTTTGAGATAATGATTTCCTTTGGGTAGACACACAGTAATGGAATTGCTGGGTGGAATGGTAGTTCAATTTTTAGTTATTTGAGAAATCTCCATACTGTTTTTCATAAGGGTTGCACTAATTTACATTCCTACCCACAGTGTATAAACGTTCCATTTTCTCCACATCCTCACCAACATCTGTGGCTTTTTAACTTTTTAATAATAACCATTTTGACTGGTATGAGATGTGGTTTTGATTTTCATTTCTCTGATAATTAGTGATGTTGGGCATTTTTTCATGTGTGTTGGCCACCTGCATTTCTTCTTTTGAGAAGTGTTTGTCCATTCCTTTGCTTTTTAATGGGGCATTTTTTTTTTCTTCTTGAGTTGTTTTTGAGTTTCTTGTAGCTTCTGGATATTAGTTCTGTGTCAGATGCATAGTTTGCAAATATTTTCTCCCATTTTGTAAATTGTCTGTTTACTGTGTTGATTAATTGTTTTTTTTCTGTGCAGAAGCTCTTTAATTAAGTCCCATTTATCTATTTTTCTTTCTGTTGCATTTGCTTTTGAGGTCTTGGTCATAAAAATCTTTGCTTTTATGCGACAGTCTGGAAGAGTATTTTCTAGGTTTTCTTGTAAGATTTTTATAGTTTCAGGTCTTACATATACTTCTTTATTCATCTTGAGATTTATATATGGTAGATATATATCATCTTAATATTTATATATGGTAGAACATAAGGGTCCAGTTTCATTTTTCTACATATGGCTATTTAATTTTTTCAATACCATTTACTGAATAGAGTGTCCTTTCCCCACTGCATATTGTTGTTGACTACTTGAAGATCAGTTGGTTGTAGGTAGCCACGCTTCATTTTTTGAAAGGCTCAAACTACATGGAGAGGTCACAAGTTACACTCTATTGATAGTCAAAGCTGATCTCAGGTTTGGAGTTATTCCAACCAGGCAACATTTATGTGAGTGAACCAGCCTCCAGGTCATTCCACACCCCAGCAACACTGGTAATCTCCACCATCTGAGTTTCCTCAATTAATGCTCCAGACACAACTGAGAATAGAATAAGCCATATCCACTCTGCCTTGTCCTGACCCATGGATTGTTTGAGCATAATAAAATGTTTTCACTACAATATGTTTTGTTGTAGTGAAATTTGGGTGATTTCATTTTTTTTACAGTGCATATGTTAGACATCTTAAAATTAGTAGCTTTATCTTCTATTACTCAAGCCTCAGTGAACTACCTAATTCTACCTGCCTAAGAACAAATGGTAAAAGGTACAAGTTCTGAAATATTCCACAAAATACTATTTTGATGCATACTTACTATACACAAGTCTGATTCTTAAATGCATAAATTCCAAAATTATTTAAATTAATAATGGAAGATGAGACACAATGATTAGTAAGTCAAATTACTGTATCAGATATTGATAGTGTTGAATAATCTCTCCATTTCCCACTCCCAACTCCTCAGAATGGGAGATATAACAACTTTAGGATAAAAAGTTTTATTTATCATTCTTGATAACTACCTACCTGGCTAGTGCCTTTTACTGCTTTGTAGATATGGCAATGCAGACACAAAATCTATGAAACTTGATTTAATTCAGATTTATGACAATGTAAATAATAATACTCAATTTAACTGCTCCTGTTTAAATAAAACCTAAATAATTTACGATGAGCACAGACTTTCTAGTCAATTAACTCTTACTAGAAAGAGGAAAATTCTTCTCATCATTATTTCTCTATTTGCGCTGCCATTTTTTCCTATCATATAAGCAAATCTAGTCATAGACAACATAGCCAAGTAGATAAAAGTTATTGGTTATAATCTCTAGCTTCTAATGTCTTTCTTATGGGCAAAATATGAATAGATTTTATTCCCACTTTTATTCAAATTGATTTAGTAGAATAAGTGCATTGAATGCTGAGGAAAAGGGAAGAAGCTAAAACTCCTAGGGCTAATTTTTGACAATCCAACCCTTCATATATATCATTCTCTGAAACATGTTTGTCCATAATTGTTTTCAGTGTTATCAATATTCAACAATTGTGATTTTTTTCTATATTCGATGAATACTTGGATTTTGCCTCTCCTTCCACAGCCAGAATGTATGATATACATCTGTGTGAATGCATATGTGTGAATAATTGTGCAAACCATATCAAACAGTAGGTAATTCATCTATATTTTTAGAATTTTACAAAACATATTGAAATAAATATTAAAAATCAAAACAAAATATCACAAATCTATTAAGATTAAGGTTCATTTGTATTAATTTTTGTAAAGTGAATGGAACACTTGTTAATGTCAACATTTTTGTTATTATTTAGTTGCCTAGCTCAATGCAAAAGGACAACTTTAAATATATATTTCTTCAAATGGTGAACTAATCATCATTTAAATGTCATTTACCTTTGCTTTACATGGTTTCTTCGTTCTCAGAAAAGGCTAAAATGAAATTCTTGATGCATCCATTGCTTTTTTTGCTGCAAAAAAAGTCATATTAATAAGAACCTTAAACTGATAGGAAATATGTCAAGCCCTGTATGTAGTTAACGCTCAAATTAAAAGGACAATTTGCTAATTGATCTGCCATCAGAATGAGAGAAAAGAGAGAGAGAGGGAGAGAAGCAGAAAGAGAGAGAGAGAGATTGAGAGAGAGAAAAGGCAGGAGAAAATCCATGGCCTGGAAACAAATTTGTCTCTTAAATGCTCACTTTCAAGTGTGTCTGGTTTCTAGCCCAGTTTGTATCAGAAGGGATCAATTTTTTCCCCTTTTCCCTGTTCTACTTTTGCACTGGTATTGTCTGAATCCCAGAGTGAGCAGCAATACATCATCTTGCTTCAACATCTGCTAGAGCCCCCTCTCCTCCTAATCTGCCCAGATCCCCAAAGCCTTTTCCACCTGCTATAGCGCCAAATGCTCATTATAGCATACAGCTCTGCCCTTCATTGTCCTTTCTCCCAGATCCTCAAGGTTAACATGGAACAATGACTATTATTAAGTGGGGGCTTCAGGAATATAAAAGCAGACTGGGCAAGGAGAGAGGGGGCGGGGCAGTGGAAGCATTGGGTAGAATGCCAGGAGAGCTGGCAGGAAAGAGCTGCTAGAAAGCTGTGGCCAATTTTCCAGTCGAAACATGAGTCACTGAACAGAGATGCCCTAGACATAAATAGCTTCCCTGTTCATTGCCCAGGACAAGCAGAGACCACACCCTTCAGTGGTTTTTGAGTCAGGGTACTTTTGGGTATGGCTTTGAGTGCAGAAAGGGAGATCAAAAAGGCCAATTTGAGAAGGCTGGCAAGTCTAGAAGCTGTGTTTATGGCCCGGCCAGCTGTAAATTGTAAGCAATTGGAAGTTAGTCTACGTCCTTTTTTTACTTCAAATCACCAACCTGTTCCTTCCACTTGCATCATCACACCAACCACCCAATGGAAAATTTGAGGCACATTACATTAGACTGCATAGAAAACAATGGAATTCAGAATCTCTCTGACTGTATTCATTTAGATGATCATAGAATCTGAATTATTTTTAAAGGAATCTAATGGTGGAAGGCAGCTTTAATTCAGATTTCCTGTCTTTGGCAGCTGTGTACCTCACTCCCAGATGCCATACTTGGTGCAATTTCCTTTTAGTTTTGTAGGAGATATTTTAAGAAGTGAAACACTGTTTCCTCAGTGACATTCATAGGGATGATCTAGATAAACCACATGAATGTCAGCTGGCCTCTAGCAGAATTGGCCGGCTCTGCCCTGGACATCCTCTCCTGTTAACGGACCCCTGGGCAATGTCTGCAGCGGGATCAAGTCACTTCCTGTTGCCCTCACCTCCTGAAAGTAGTATAAAACCACGGGTTCCCTCTAAGGCCACCTAGTAAAATTTTACTTGCTTTCACCACTCAGAAACCCAAGGAAGTGTGTTACTATCCAATAGCCACACAATGTGCTGATCTAAACAAAACACAGGCCGTCTAGCTCAATCAGTGTTCTAGCCAACACACTGGAGGGGCTGAACAAGATCTCATTAATACAATCAGTTAAGTGTAAAACAACCTGGGCTTGATAAAGTCAGAGTTTGTTTACTTACTCCACTAAGGACCACACACCTAAACTGTCAGACCTAACACTCGGAAGAGTGTTCTAGTTCCCTTTTCTATTTTAAAATCCAAGTTTGAAAGTTACAACTAAATTTACAATTTTTTAATTGTAATTAGGAAATAAGAGAGACACTTTGAGGAATAAACATTCTCCCTTTCAATTTGAGTTCATCAAGATACTAGATCTTCGTTGTGGGTTTGTGTGAAGATAGAAAAGTAACAAGAGTTTAGTTAAATAGTGTACATTTCAGGAAAGCATTCTTAAAAGTTTAATATTTAAACCTTGTCCTAGACATTTTGTATGTGTTTGCCTCCATTTTAAGATTGAGAAGTAGTAAGTAAATGCCAATAAAAAGTATTTTATGTGGGTGTAGCTTTATATATAAGTAAAAAGAATTAGTACAAAATAGTATTTACTGAGGTAAATCTTGTAGAGCATACGGCTGCTTTAAAGCATGGTCCTAGCTCTTTCATAGGCTTGCACTGTAATTGCTATTTCATTGTAATATTGGGAAAGTTTCACCTTACCTGCCTGGATTTATTTTTACCTTACAGTAGGAGGGCAGCAATGCTATTTCACCTTCCTCAGAAGGTCATTTGAGGATAAATGAGAAAGCTTGGGGAGGTAAACGTGCCTAGAACATAGTGAGAGGTCAATCCATTTCAATTGGTATTGTTCCTAATCTATTCTACTGGATGACATTTGCAGGACATTTTAAGTTTCCAAAGGACTCCATTTCTTTTCTTCTTCATTCCTTTTATCCTCTGTTTTATGATATTTTATTACTATATATTTTTTATTAGTTCATAAACCTAAATTCTATTTTAATCACTTATTACTATATTTCTATTCAAACCTTAGTAAGAGTAGGATTCTGTTTCACTTGTTTCACGAGTTTCATAATCTTGAATTAGATGATATTAAGATGGTACCACTAAAAATACTGCAAATTAGGGGAAAAAATTATCAATGACTGAGTCTTAGTCAGTTTGGCCTGCCATAACCAAACATCATAGATGGACTGGTTTGAACAACAGAAACTTAATTTCTCACAGTTCTGAATGCTGAAAGTTCAGGATCAGGGTGACAGCAAAGTCAGGTTCTGGTGAACACCCACTTCTTGGCTTGCAGATGTCCAGCTTTTTGCTGTGTCCTCTCAGGACAGAAGGAGAGCAAGTTCCCTGATGTCTTTTCCTACAAGGGCACTAATTCACTATGAGAACTCCACCTTTACGAGCTCATCTGCAGCTAATTACCTTCCAATGGCCCCATCTTGAAATATAATCATACTGGGGTAAGAACTGCAACATATACATTTGGGAGGATACAATTCAGTCTATATCAGACTGTTGTCTCAAAATCTGTGACCTGATATCATCAGCTTAATGGCAAGGTTTTCAGTAGAAATAAAATTTGATGACCAAGATTCCAAGTTGTCAGACATATTGACATTACAACTGCAACTTTGGGGTTAGTTAGTTATGCACGTTATTATTATTATTATTAATTATTATTATTATTTTGAGATGGAGTTTTACTCTTGTCACCCAGGCTGGAGTGCAATGATGTGCTCTTAGCTCACTGCAACCTCTGCCTCCTGGGTTCAGGCAATTTTGCTTCAGTCTCCCAAGTAGCTGGAATTACAGGCACCTGCCACCACGTCCAGCTAATTTTCGTATTTTTAGTAGAGATGGGGGTTTTACCATGTTGGTCAGGCTGGTCTTGAACTCCTGACCTCAGGTGATCCACCCACATCAGCCTTCCAAGGTGCTGGAATTACAGGCGTGAGCCACCGCACCAGGCCCTCTATACATTATTTTAACCAAATTCTTCTTTATTCCTAAAAAGCTTTTTCACATAACCTCCCAACTGTTATGCACAATTACAAGTTTCACACAAATTTTGACCCTGTCTCCCCACTGTTTGCTCCTTCCTTCCTTCCTCTCTTCCTTCCTTCTCTTTCACCACTTTTGACCTACCTACCCATTGCCTCACTCCTCACCTAGTATTTACCTTGTCCTACTCAGCCTTAATCAGGACAGTCCCTACATTTCCCTTCAGCATCTGAAAATCTTGCATTTGAGCCAAACCTCTTATAATAGTTCTCTGGTTGCTTCCTGTCAGAACTATCTGCATGAATCTCACCAAAGCATATGGGATTTCTTGACCACTTCTCCTTTCCTCCTTCCAGAAAAGTCAACTTTCCTGAAACTTTCTCTCCAGATTCTCTTCCAATGTCTCTCCCCCTGCTTTCTCTGTTTCCCTAGCTTCTTTTACAAACCTAAATCTAGGCATTCCTCTAAGGCTCTTTTCTCTTTCTTCCCTATTCCCTCTGTATTTCCTGATGGCATCCCCTTCCAAAAGTTTTACTTTCAGCTCTATGAAGATAACAACCAACTCATTCTTCACTCTAACTTCACAGTTAAGATCATAATCAAGAGCTCAAGCCTGGGAGAAGGTCAGGGCTGTGAGTAGAAGTCATGAAGAAGCTTTTAATTGGTGACAGAAAGAATACTTCAGTAATAAAAATAGTTATCTTTGATATCATTCTCTAGCTAATTTATTACCTGGCTTCATTTCGTTTAACACTTGCCTTTTATACTGCTTCTTCCAGAATGAAAAAAGCTCAGGCTTTTCCTACTCCACTATATCATAATCACACTGCTGTAGCTAAGTTACTTTCCCAGTGTCATTTGGATGGCTCTAAATAACGTGTGTAAAGGTGATTTCACCATATATGTCTTCTTTTCTTCCCATCCCCATGTATGTGTTATGTTAGTTATTTTGTCATTCTTCTATTAGTCCAGTCTCAAATCCCTTTTGTGTCCCTACATCCCCTCATGGACATATATTTAAACATCTTCACGATATCTGAATTTTTTTCTGGAATTTCTCATTCATCTAATAGCTCCATTTTCTTTCTACTGGCATTCTTTTGTTCAGACTTTTATTTTGGTTTATCCACATTATTGCATTCTGTCCTTAAATGATTCTATCTTGACTGCCCATTTCTGTATCCAAGTTCATTATTGTAAGCCACTCATTTTCTTATATTTTCTTTCACCTCAATGAGTTCTTACTGCCTATAAAACAAAACCTAAGGCTTTCAAGGCCTGCTACAAATCAAGAAGTGCCTAACTTTTGTGATACACAATCTGCAGGTCCTCTCCAAATACCCTGCACTGTTCCTGCCAAATTCCACTTATCATTTGCCTTTTTTAGAGATGTGGTCTCACTATGTTCCCCAGTGTGGTCTCAAACTCCTGGCCTCAAGTGATCCTTGTGCTTCAGCCTCCCAAACACTGGGATTATAGACATGAGCCACTATGCCTGGTCTGCTTATCATTCTTGAATGACCTTGGTTAATCACACAGTGGTGATGCTTCTGCCTTCACATGGTCAAGAGGTTTCCCTACTTTTTCCAGATATTGAAATACTCTTTCCTTCAAAGAACAACACAGATGTCAACCTCACCTGAAGTCTTCCGTGTTTCTCCCTGCCAAAGCTTTCAATTACACACACACACACACACACACACACACACACACACACATACATTTTTAAACTTAAATATCTTACCACATTCTACTATAGTTACTTTTACTCCTTCCTTATCTCTTCCAATAGATTAGGAATAACTTCGTGTCTAGAATCACATCTTATTTATATCTTTCTCTCTCTCTACCACTATTGTCTAGATCAATACATATTTGTTCAGGTAATGTAGGTTACATTTTGATAAATATCTTTGTAATAAAAATCATTAACTTACTACTATGAAAAATTCTATACTTTTAATATTATATGTGACATCTTAGGAGATTACTTAAAATAATTATAATACTATTAATGATTAGAAGAAGATACCTTTAGTTATATTTATTTATTTATTTATTTTCATTTTTGAGATAGAGTCTTGCTCTGTCACCTAGGCTGAAATGCAGCGGCATGATATTGGCTCACTACAACCTCTACCTCAGGTTCAAGTGATTTTCTTGCCTCAGACTCCCCAGTAGCTGGGATTACAGGTGTGTACCACCACACCCAGCTGTTTTTGAAATATGTTTAGTACAGACAGGGTTTTGCCATATTTTCCAGGCTGGTCTCAAATCCCTGGCCTCAAGAGATCCACCTGCCTCAGCCTCCCAAAGTGCTGAGATTACAGGTGTGAGGTACCACACCCAGCCAAGAAGTAGGCTTTAGTTTTCTGAACATATGAATAACATGACATAGGCAGCTATATCATTCTTCTGTACTCTAAAAACATCAGTGTTTGCATGTACAATGGATTATTATAATTTTGAGTGCATGACTGTACATAATCTGCACTAGAAGAAATAACATTTTGAAAAGAGTAATGGCTTTTTGTATAAGAGAATATGGCTAACATTTGGTCATATTTAGTCTGTGTAGACTTATAGTCCAGTTAATGCATGTTATATCTGTGAAAAAAAATACATCCATGAAAACAATAAGAATTAAAGTCTACACTGAATATTTTTGGCAAGAGATAAAATTAAGAGTTTAAGAAGACTGCCAATTAATAAAATCTGCTATTATAAAAATAAATAAGTTACATTTAAGGCAAAGTTATTTTTTTCTATTTAGATATAGGAAATAATATTGCTACTATCAAAAAATAATTTTCTTAATAGAAATTAAGAAGTCTTTCATTTTTCTCAATCCCACCAAATTCCAGGAAATTTCAAGTGCTATGAAGAAAAAATATGTAGAATGTTTGGGTAAAAAAATGCATTAAAACCTTATATGAAAAGCTAGTTATTTCAAGGTATTTGGAAGATACATCACCAGCAAAGAATGTATTATAATAGTCTATGCTTAAAAATTTTTTGAAAGAGAGAAGAGAAGTTTGATGATGGGATGGCAGCAGTGGGCCATCAGGCTTGGGAGATCTCATGATAGGCCTCAGTCTACTGGGGAAGGTTTCAGTATGGGTGACAGGATATTTCCATGTGTGTTTCCTTTCAGTTGATGCCTTCCAGTAAAGTTTCCCACATGCTGCTAGAGCACACACCTATACCAACCACAGCATTGTTTTGTGCTTTGAATAAGGTTTCATAGAGTATGGGTCATAGAAGTTTGGCTCATATGATAGAGACTTGAGACTCTAATGACAGCTCTGATTATCAAGTTCAAAGAGTCTCATTATTATAAATAAACGAGATTCTCTTTTTCTTTCTTCAAGACAAAGTTTTTTGCTCTTGTTGCCCAGGCTGGAGTACAACAGTGTGATCTCGGCTCATGGCAACCTCCACCTCCCGAGTAAAAGCAATTCTCCTGCCTCAGCCTCCCGAGTAGCTGGGATTACAGGCATGCACCACCATGCCAAGCTAATTTTGTATTTTTAGTAGAGACAGGGTTTCTCCATGTTGGTTAGGTTGGTCTTGAACTTCCAACCTCAGGTGATCCACCCACCTCGGCCTCCCAAAGTGCTAGGATTACAGGCTTGAGCCACTGTTCCCACCCAATAAATTCTTAATGAAGAGGAAACAAAACTCTATAGATAATAAATATTATTATCTTAGAGCCTTAAGTTGGAAGGAACATTTATTCTAACTTTGTTATTTTGCAGATGAGGAAACAGAGATGGAGAAAAAATACATAAATTGCCCAAGGTGGAATCACAAGTTTCCCTGAGATCTAGTCATTCAACCAAATAGATTGACTTCTCTAAACAAAAGTATTATCTTAATATTAAGCATCAGAATGTCATATTTGATGCAGTTAATGAGAATGACTTTCTCCCCCAGATTCTTTTCATGAGGGCTGATTAAAAGAGCAATAAAATAAGTAATAAATTTAAAGGGCTATAATTTGGTTACATTTGATTGAGTTCTTAGAACACTAAAAAGAATCTGTGTGTGTATACATATATGAATTCTAAATGTAAAAATATTAATTACAGAATGAGATGAGACATATTTGAATTGCCATTGGAATTTACTGGAATAAGACTCACACATCTAATAAAATGTCCTCTGAAAAATTAGTAGCTTGCTTTTCCTTATATGTTATTTTCCTTAATGAGTTCATGCTGGGTGAAAAAGTGTTGGTGGAAAATATCTTTGTCATGCACTAAGAGGAAGAGAGGCAAATCAGAAATAGTATAGGTTTAAATTATTTTTAAATCTGTCTCTTATGTGGCTTGGTTTGAACATCCTCAAAGCAACTGAGATCAATCATTGAATAATTCCTATTTTAATACAAGAAAAGCAAAATGATTTTAAACTTTAATGTTACCTTAATTTACCATAAATATTCTAGATATGAAAGAAATTTGAGAAGAACAGTAGACTCTGTAATCACATTTTAATTTCAGTAAGAAGAAGCAAGATTGAAATTTTCTTACTAATACTTTATCTGTTGCACCAGCTATCAGCAGTTGTTATGAAACTGGTGACTTCTGCATTGTGACTCTAGGGTCTATCTCTGCTTAAATGTATATGTGTGTGTGTATATATATGCATAAATGTATATGTATATACATTCGTGTATACATTTATAAATTATGCATATAAATATATACATAAATATATATTTATGCATATGTGTATATATAGGCTAAGGAAAAGAATCTAGCCCTTCAAATTTATGCAGAGAAATTTTTGAAAAGTTGTAATCAAATATCTTACTAGCCAAATGAGCTAGAGTGGAGAGTTTTGGAAGAGCTATCCAATATGAATCAACTTGGCAGAAATTGGAAAGAGGGGAAATATCATTATGATAAGACATAAAAATCTCAGGATCCAGCCAGTGGAAGATATCATTTTTAGATAATGGTTAATAGGAGGTTCAGAACAATGTGCAAAAAGAATAATTAAAAACCAGTAAGTGGAGGCTTTGGAAATACTAAATATAAGAGTCTCCATGGTGAAGCAGCTGGGAATGGTTATTTTACAGCATGGTGCTTGCAGAATATTAGGGAATTAGATTTTGTTTTAAATATCATGGTATAAATGAGAAAAAAAAGAGATACAAGGACAGTTCAGAGGTGTTTACAATAAAAGTTCATAAGGTCTCCTTCAACTAATTCATAAAACTCAGCAATCCTCACATGCTTTTAACTATTACTCCCTCATCCCTGTAGCTCCGCACCCACACACACACCTGCTGCCACTAATTTCATTTCAGGCATCTGCAAAGGTAAATTGAATAACCAGAGCTTTTTGACATCTCAAGACAATCAAACAGCTCTCTAAGACATGTGAAATAATACTACACGGTGAAGCATTATGAACCTTAAATACTTATCTGGGCCCCAAATTGAGCAAATTACCTTTTATCAATTATTTGTCAGTACTCTTTATGATTTAAATACTTAATATTGTTTTAAAATGTTAAATAATGGTGTCCTATTTCCATTTATGCATATAATATATAGACATAAACTATTTCTTAGACATTAAAATTGTAGTTAAGATGCAGCTAAACAAAATAACACATTGATATCCACAAAATAAAATTTATGTTATCACTGGCATATTATACATATGTCAGCAACTATAGCATCAATATCAAATGCTATTTGCTTGGCTACTAATTACCTGTTTCTGAGTAAAGCCCTGTATCTTGAGCAAGGCAAGATTTTCACCCCACTTTCCTTTCAACCTAAGGAATATATTAGTTCAACAAAATATTTTTCTAAAGATAAATAATTCTCCAAATACAGGGTAATTGTAAACTTCATTGTGCTTAGGGATTAGATTTGTTAAATTCAGAAGAGGGGCGCTTGGCACTTGTACATTATTGGAAATTCCCCAAACACAGACAACAAAAGCTCAGTCAGTTTAATCAAATTATCAGCTTTTCCTCAGTCTGTGTTTAGTCTGTGTTTGTCTAATGTCCGGGTGCATATTTTCTACTTAAGAAAATCAATAAATCTGCTGCTTTAAAAAAAGGCACATTTCAAATGCGGTATACAGCGTATTGCACTATCTGATCCAGCAATCTGTCTGCCTCTGCCCACAGAAGGAATGAACAAGAAATATGCCTGATGAGCTTATGAGATGGTTTAGAAATTCATGTTTGAGGGGGAAAAATGATGCCATTGATATATACATTCCATTCACTTCCAATGTAGAAGTATGGCATGAACTGTATACCTGAAACTTTTCTGCTATCTTGAAAGGAGCTTATAAGTATTATGGGTAAAACTGATGTGATCTTAGCAATTAAATAGCTAAATTAGGTTTCTTAGGTAAAATATTTATCCTTGTAATATTCTTTTATGGACATAATGGTTACTTTTCTATTCATATTGAGGTCTGACAGCATCGTTCCCTTTATTATTATTTGTTGTCCTGTAAATATTTAAGTTGTCAGTCTAACACACACTATTCAATTTTCCAACTGTGAGAAATTATCATTTTGCACCAATAACATTTTCTCATGTCCAAGTAGCTCTCAAGTTCTCTGCTGCTATCTCTTTATTTGCAGGAATACTTCCTATTTAAACAGGCACAAATGTGTTGTTCATATATATCATCTTAAATATTAATACTTTTGATAAATACTTAATTTAAATTTATTCTACAAGATCACCTTGCTCATAAAAGCAAATCAAAGTGCAGGATTTTCTTAGACCCAGCCAGAAAAATTCAGAACTTTGGTAGTAAGAATTTGGCTCATTCATTTCCATGGATTAACTCTGACTGTATTAGAATTAGTGCATGTTCTCACCCACAAGGATGAATCTACATTAAATAACATTTGAAAGGATTTAAAGAAGACAAACACTTTAGGAATAAGATACATTTTTCCCTATTGATTGAGACATATAAACTTACTAGAAAATAGATGTTACGTTTTCTTATCAATAAAGGATAGAATGCTAGACAAAGGTTATTATATTAGAGCTTTTTGATCTAAAGATTTGCTCACTAGTAATCTTTAGAAATGAGCTTGTCATGATACGAGTCTTTTATCTCAAAACCAGGACTGATGCCTGTAAATGAGTTGGTTTGAACAATGACGACAGTACATTGTGTTTGGTTGCTAGAGAAATGTTATTTACTCTTTCTCCTTCTGTCTCTTTGGCAGTGAGAAGATAGGGGGAAATAGTGAATTCAGGCTCCCAATGAATATGTCAAATATTATCAATTACCCAGATAAGTTATGAAACTTTCACTGATGAATGTGTCTGTGCTTATAGGGGGCAACTAATGAGCAAGTACAAGGAAAGGAAGACAAAGGCCACTTAGGACATCATCCTGAATCCCTTTTCGGTAAAGACACATTTTGACTGAGAAACTCCCCCTTTCCCCCATAACATTTGATAGCAAAAGTTTACTTTGTTTATTATAAAAATACAGAAGTCACCATCATCAAATAACTTTTTGCTTATTTCTAATGATTTGGGGGGAATATTTTCATCTTTGGTATACAACTCTCCCTGGATCTGGTTTGCTGTTTTCCCCCACTGTTGTTTATGTGAATAATTTCTAGTCAGGGCAAAAAAAGGTGTTGCTTGTGCAGAGAATCCGTTTAGTAGAGCAGGCTAATAGGCTGACCAGTCATTAACTAAAACACAGCTGGGAAGAGGCTATAATCCCCCAATTTCCTTCACAAATGCAGTAAATAAATATTCAAGTGAAGCAGTGCACAAATTTGCATATGTGTTAAACAAAAGCCCAGCTGAAGATTTGGTTTAAAAGCTCTGCTAATGTTTCTCCATTTTCTACCTACAATTCCTCTACCTGAAGATTTTATGTTTCACAAGATCCCAATACTTCTCCCCAAATAGAAGTCCCTTTCACTTCAAGAATTATCTTGGAAATCTCGTTTGCTGGTCTCCACTGGTTGCTTTATTGAGCCCCATTATTTAAAGCCATCTATCAAATTAAGTCTATTTCTTCTTCTTTAGATGTTGTTAATTTGATTATCTTAAATACATAATATGCCATTGGCACACTGAGTTTTGCCAGTTCATGAATAGAACTCAGTTTTTTGGAATCCAGAGCAAAAAATACTTAAGAAATAAAACTCTAAGGGTTTGCTATTGGTACAAGTAATTTGCTGACCCTGTGACTTTTAGAAAGCAGATTCAGATCAGCTTCCTAAATTCCTTATTCTGTCCTCTGAGATTTCAAGCAAATGATGTAACATAGGATGTTGTTCGGTTAATTATTCCTTAGAACGAGCCTCAATATCATTACAGATTCCCCACTCTGCCTATTCTTTCCCTCTCCTACTCCTATTCCATGATTGTAATTTCTGGAGTTAGATTCTAGGGCACACCTGACCTTAGGCTCTGCTGGGTTGCTTATCCTGCAGCAGTGTGAGTCCCTCCCAAGGTGAAGAAATATAATTAGAGGAAAAAGAGATCATTCAGTGAGGAGCCTAAGGTGGGACACAAGGGGTTACTTTCTAAGGGAAAAAATAGATTGCAAAAAAGAAAATTAACTGAATCTGAAAAGAAAAAAGAGTTCTGCAGTAAAAGAAAGCAGCATGTCAAAAATTAGTGAGGTAAACTGATTTTTCCTTGTTTTCAACACTCCTTGTGACTCTTATCAGGTCTGCCTTATTCATCTCCCCCAGTCGGAGAAAGAAACACAAGAAAATAGTAGCCAAAGATCCAGAGAATTCCTAGGCTAAACCGAATGTGTCCATTTTTTCCTTGTTGTAAGAAGTGACCTACCATTATATACACAATGATAAATGCATAAACATATATAATATGTATTTATTGTATATGTATTTGCATACTATATATAAATATATTTTCTTACATTGTGAAAACAGACTCAGCAAAGTGAGGTACATAGATTTGAACTCTGAATCTTATTATAAGGAAATTAGTTCGTTATTGAAAGACTAAATCAGATTTGGGGACTTTAATAGTCTTTTATATAAGTAATAGAGGGATTATTTTTGTCAAGCTGTATTTGAGTGCGTAGGGGGAATCCCTATTAGCGTCTTGTTAGTTACTTGCTATACAACACACTAACCTGTTTTAATATTGTAATACTTAGGTGCAAGTAAGTGTAGCTTAAGCAATGAAGCTTTCCAGGGATGAGATAATAAAAAAAATTTTTCCCCTTCTCATTCAATCACATTTATGAAGCATATTTGTAGGGAAAGTCACTATCATATAAACAATAATGTATTACGGTTGAACAAAACCATGTCAGTATATTTTGTGTTATACTTTTTTAACGACTAATTTTTTTTCCTTGAAGAAAATAAAAGGTTTACTACCAAGAGGCTAATTCAAATATATGCTCTAACTAATGTAAGAATCAAGTTGTGCAAATTGTGCTGTATGTCTGTAAGCATTATTCTGATAAAAGACTTTGAAGCTTTCAAAATACACATAGAACATGGCGAAATAACAATATAAATGTCTCTGGTTTTTCTTTAAGTTTTATTTTTTGCTCATTTCCTTAACAAATTATGAAAACATTTTTTCTGTTCAAGCCACATTATCTTATTTGATCACACACAAGCTTGAGAAGTACCCAGGGGAACACCTGTTGAGTTCAGATACAGCTCTTTTTTGCTTGCCTGCTAATGGAGTTGAAATTTTCATGAGAAGTAACCCCTCCTCATTTGGTTTTATTATCCTCAGACCTTCTGAAGACTCACCTAAAGACTGTAATAAGTCCAGTCGCATTCGTTTATCCACAGCCACTTTAGTGTAGGGCCTCATAAATTAAATTGGGAATGTTACTTAAAAATAATCATACTATTTTCTATCTGCAGGGAAGAGTGAACAACATTTTTCAAAAAACTTTCAAATGACTTATCTATTCTAAATTTCATAGGTTAATTTTTATTGCTGTAATTGTTGTATTTGTTGCTTTATACACAAAAAGTTAATTTATAGTTAGTTTTTCTTTGTTTCTTTATCATAAATGGCTCCAAGTTTCATGAAACTGTCATGTTGTGTGTTGGGTTAGAGCTTCCTAGTCAGCTGCATGTCAAAAACTTGAAATCATGTATGGAATCATAAGCTATAAGTGACAAAAACTAGCGAAGAGAGGGTAAGCATTTCAGTCATCACAGCAGGGAGACTTTTATCAATCATTCTGTCTGAGCAAATATATGTCCAGCAGTCCAGTCTGAGGTCACAGCTGCCCCAGAATTTGAGCGGTTGGGGATATTTTGGGATGCTTTCATTAGAAGGTACAGAGTACAGTTAAGAAACAGGCTTGGGGCGCCAGCATGTGATTATGGTAAGACTGGCTGACCACTGGGAAATTGCTGAGCCAACAGGCCGAGGAGTCAGGCTGACCTCCCTGAAGCCAAGTCCACAGAGAGCCACCACCCAACACACCTTTTGAGGGGTAATCTAAAGCACTCAATGTTCAAAACACTCATCTGAGCAACAGATGTTTTTGTAAGACAAAAGTATTGTACATTTTAAAATGCTCTGTTTATGAATCTTCTTGCTATTCTATTTTTAAAGGTGATTTATAAAAAAAAATCTCTTATATTTACTTCAGAACGATCCAGCATTCTGGCTGCCTTTTCATTGGTGGTGGTGGTGGTTGATGGGGATATGGGGTGTGGGGGTTGTTGCAGAAGATCTGTAACCACAACTGCAAGAGTAACTTACTAAGCAGGCAGCAAGTTACCAAGGGTTTCTATAGAGAACCATTATATAAAGCAGGTATTTTTTAGCCATCTTGTACTTAGTGGCATTTAATGCTTAGGTATAAAATCTTTTTAATTTCAAGTTGTGGTTAACAAAAGGTTTCTTTCCTTCTTACTCTTGTGTTTCTTGCTGCTTTTGCTTCTTCTAGCACCCAAACTTGATGTGGTTTTTATTTTTCTCTTCATTTTCAAGCAGTCTCTTTTTTACAAGGCATAGAAAACAGTTAAAAAGGAGAGAATTTAGAGAAAGTGTCATTTGATAACCATGACAACTCAGAAGGCAATAAGAAGAAATTTGGAATCTAATATTTGTTTTACGAGCAATAGAAAACCTGCCAATTGAAGCAATAGTCCTCTGTTACCTGCCAGAGTCAGAGCATGGTTGAAATAGAATAAATTGGAAGAAAATAGGAACAGGTTAATATGACAACTTGAAAAAAATACATAAAAAAAAATCCACTAATGTCACTTTTGTCATCTCACAACATCTCACATCTTTATATTGGTAAAAACACATGTCCCCATGCCCATGCATTCCCCACCCTCACTTCCTCTCCTCTTCACAATGTACATAACATATTCCTTTATGAGGTTTTGATTGGGCAATAGTGTGTATATTTTCTTAAAATAACAGAAAACGGCCGGTGGAAATGCTAAGCAAGATTAATTATGATAGACTCTAAAATAAATTATGTTAAAGCATTGACTCTTAGGCTGTCAGGGATTTCAATTTAACTCATATTTATTTAAGTAAACCCCCAAGCTTTTACAATTCAAAATCCACATTTCAAGTTTGGGTGCTATAAAAAGTAAAAGGTATACTACACATCAACGGACAGACTACGCTTAGAATGGTGGTGATGGCTATTGTCAGGTTTCTGCTAAGAAGACAACAAATCAACAACAATATAAACTAAAATTTCTACGGAAAAGACAAATCTATAAAAAAAGTCCTACTTACCACTTTAGAGTCTGTCTGCATTTGTGTGCATGTGCTTGCATGTGTGTGTGTTTGTGTGTGTACTTTTCTTTGCCACACATTTGCCTCTTCTCTAATTTATTTCCTCCCTTATTGTTTCTTTCCCTTTCCTCTTTTAAATATATCTTAAGGTCTTCTTCAGCAATTCCAGGCCATCTGTCCTCACCGTACTAAATAAGCATTCATGGACACATGGCTGCCTCCTCCAGACTGACAAAGGCTCTTTAGTATAGCTAAGAGAAATGACCCAACAGCAGTGGTGAAGAGGCCTAAAAATATTTAAAGTACAAAAAAATAGCAAGACCCACCAACTTTCTCTTTACTTGACTCCCCCTTTTTCTTAAGTTTATTTCATGTTTTACCATTGGAATCTGCCCTTACAGAATGTATTTGCATAATTTCCTGCCAAATTGAATATAAGCTTATTTTTAAAGGTAAAGAATTCTTATATCAGAAAAAGAAATGAAAAAAAAAAGAACCCTTAACTTCCTTTTAAGCCATGGTTGCGTATATTCTTATGTAGTACAATTGGCAAGCATTTAAAAGGCAGAAAGGTGATTGTGTGTAAGAAGCACTCCTGAAATTTCTACTTCTATTGTAGATAGAAGGGGTTTGGTAGAGACAATTTTTTAGCAGTTTAATAAGAATGCATCCAGTGAGTAACTATGCTTTTTAAATAACTTATACAAATTGTAAGACAATAAGGACACACAGTTTTAAAAAAAGTACTCGACGGATTAAAATTTTACATAAATGACTAACTCACACCTTTTCTAGTTGACCAATCTTCAATTTTTTGCATACTCTATAGAAAGACTTGTTTTATTACCAATGAGTGATGTTTTCTTATATAAATTTGTTGGTTTATTAAAGCATTTTATCTAATGAAAAATATTTTAATTGGATGTAAATTATCACTTTTTTTTTCACAACAGATGCTGTGTGAATTACATGAACTTATATGAATTTCTGAGCTACTCATAAGTATTCAGAAAACTGCTAAAACCTGTTAGCTGAATAGAAGATAAGATATTCCTATTCTCTTTATGGACTAAACCTTGCATATGTAAAAATTGTTAGGCTTTTTTCCCCCCTGAAACTTAAGAAATTATGTATAAGCAAGTGTTTCTTCATTTCTTTCACCTATACTATGTATGCTTACACCTATACTAAGTATAACCCAAAGTGATGTCTTCTAGGACTTAAGTTACAAAATGGCTGCACACTACCTGTTATATATTTTATGTGAAACAATAAACCTCCACTCAACATTGCTCTTCTCTACTGACCATCATACATCTTTCTTTAGTACGCTTTCAGCTTCCCTCTCTTCATTACTAATTTGCTTCTAAAAATCTGTTTCTTAAGACCATCGACAACAAAAATTTTGGCAAATTATCTTTTTAATTTTAAGAAAAAATAATTTTTAAAATGGTCTTTGAATTATGATGGCACAGAGTAAATCATCTCGTTGACGCAACTGAATGGAAGTCAAACATCAGAGAAATTATTATTTCATCTCTTTGAAATACAAACCAAGATTTCCAGTTTTACAAACGCTTTTTTGAAAATTTACATTATGGTGTATATGCTTATTAAAACTGGTCTTACAAGGGTGTTTGTGTGTAGGGGTTTGAAGCAATGATGTGGGAAAGAAGGAACTGAATTTAGGTGGTGATGAATTTCATTAAGAAGTAGGTGTTCATCAGTGTGTGTCTTAACGTGTTCAGTGTTTTTTATAGAATGTTTCCCCTCCTTCAAAAAAAAATCCAGTGGGTGTTCAGTGGGTTCTTTTGTTGTTCAATCTGTTAATTAGAATTTTGCAACAAATCTTAAAAGAGGAACAAGGTATGGTAGAAAGGTCTTACTTTAAAATACAGAAAATGTGAATGCAGAAATCAAAGTCAAAATTATAAACATGAGAGGAAAAATACCAAAAGATTTTATATAAGTTTGAAAATAAAAAGCGCAGCACCCTCTGAGAATCATAAGGCTAGAATTAGAAATATTTCCGGGATTTGATTTGAGAATGAGGCAGGATCAAAGCAGCAGGATCTATAGACAGTAGATAAAATGCCCTTATATTTATGGTTTCATTTTGACTGACAGGGAGAGAATAAATTACAGTTCTAACTCAGATTTTTCCAAATATTGGATAAATGGGTAGGAATCAATGACCTGGTTCGTCTCTAATACATCAAACCACTTTAAAAAGTAAGAAAAGAAAAGAGTGTGAAAAAAAAGACCAGGGAATAGCCACATTTAGTTCTGAGAATTAGTTCAAACCTCCTTAAATAGGATATAAGTGAAGTGCAGCTGTCCAAAATGTAGAGCCATTTCTTATACATTTTTGGCCCCATTAATAAAGTTTTCCTCAGCACTTTTTAGTTTACTGTGTCAAATTCTTTATGAATTTAAATGGAGAGATAATTTGAACCATACATCTCCTGTATGTTTTAAGTTAATTTCGTAGGAGGAAAATAATTGGTCAACTACTTGCCAACAATTATTGCAAAAATAAACATTAAATTAGTGAAACAGCAATTATAACCTCTGGGAAACAACATGAGATAATGGAGTAATACAGATATGAGAGCTAAACAGGCTTATTATAAATTCTTACTCTATTTCTTATTAGGTATGTGGACCTTGTCACATTACCCACCTCCCTAAGCCCCTCCTCCAGCCCCCTCTGGAATCAGGGGATAACTGCTTCATAATGGACTGATTATGAGTACTAAATATGGTAAGATATACAAAATGCCAAAGGGGTTTGAGCCCATAGTGGGTACTCAGAAAATGTAGCAACCCCAACCTGTGCCTACCTTGACCTGGACTACTGAAGGCGTGACCAGTTCAATCACCAGAAAAACGATTGCTCAGGAATTTCCTGAAACAATCAGAAATCATTTAGGATATTTTTAGCATTGAAGTCAACAGTCTTCTTAATAAAGACGCTGAATAATGAAGTGGATTTTCATGTTTAAAAGATGCAGGTTGGCATGTGGGTAACTCCAGTAGGGGAGTTTTCTTTTAAAAATCCCCTGTTGAGAACCATAACTATCATGAGGTCTAAAATGGTATCAAAATTACTGTTTTATTAGCAAACTCTCCTTGATTCATATATATACCATTCTAAGCCATGGATTCACAAAGAATAAAATATGAATATGGAATGTGGCCCATTCAAGTAGTACTTAAATTTATGATATTGTTATGGTCAAATAAACTTTTTAAATATACAGGTTTGGGCAATAGAGGAATTTTTTTTAAAAATCATTACTGAATTTTCTGTCAATATTTGATAGTAAAAAATGAATTTAAATTATTTTAGGTTAAGTAATTTATGTTGATCAGTGTAATAAATGAATAAATAATAAATTATCCAAGTAAAATACTTTTCAAATTAATATACATGTTTAATTTTAGGAGATATTAGCTTATTTCTAGCCATTCATTTTAATCCTGTGGAATAATACATATCTGTTTCTTTATGAATATCTTTAGAGATACTCTATATTGATATATATGACATAAAAGCAAATGAAAATGATTATATCTAGTGCAAAAGCATTATTTTACAGAAAAAAATATATTCTGCAAATAACAAAATTTTTTGAAAAAAATTACACCATAACATAATGCATCATAAAGTTTTTTTAAAAAACTCTGTGGCTTGAGACAAAGAATTTACTTTTGATTAGTAATATAAAGAACACACTTTGCCACTTGGATTTTTCTGGAAGTCCTCATGGTCTTCTGGCAAATACCTCTGAGTATGACTTTTATTATGGTTAATTCTGGAAAATGTATGAACGAATACTATTACATTATTTGTCATAATTTAAAAATGGATAAATGATCATTTCTAGCTGGTTAAAGTGTATTTTTTACCTTAAACATATGATCATGCATGCATGCACACACATATACACATATACTGTGTTTTCTATGCATTTATCTATACTCACAGAAACACCGCACAAGTTGTTGTTCTGGGCTGATCTCAGAAAAAAGCAGAGAAACACAGTAGGACTGCTCTAAAGTTACATGTGATCTATTTTACCTATATTACAAATGGTCCAGGTAGTCTTTGGTATCTAGAAATACCTAATGGAACTGATATCACTAGCAAAGATTCCATAAAGCTGACATGTAACTTTGCTTTCCATTTACAGCAGAAATAGTCTAAATTACCGTGGAAACAGAAGCACAATTACTTTACCAGAATCTGTTATATAAAGTAGTAATAATCACTTTCTCTTGTTGTCAGACAGGAGAATACCATATAAGTAAAGTGGAGAGAAAGTAACTGCACAGAAAAGAGAGGGATGTGAAGGTACACACACACACGCACACACATAACACACACACACAACTAACAAAAAAGAAAATGAAAAGGGTCTGACAATGAATATTATTTTATAAAACATTGGTTTGTTTTACAAGACAATAAATTAGAGCAATTTTTTCTGAGTAGCTTAGGCAGTAAAACAGTTCATCTGAATTAGGCAAAGTGTGAATGTTAGTTTCTGTCTGAAGAACATAGTTTAACCATGAATTCATGATTCTACACTTTCTCTCTAGCCAGTCCAGAAAAAGTCTATCTCTTTCTGGTGAAGAGATTTGAAGCATTATCTTCCTTATAGCATGTGCTTCTGTGAAATTTAAAGAAATGCATTCTTCGAATTTCTAAAAATTACACACTCAGTGTAATCAGGATAGGCTAGGTTATACAGAGATAACACCTCCAAAATTGTAGTAGAGAAGTACACAAATGTATATTTCTTGATCATATTACATGTTCATCCCAGGACAGCTGGGAACTCTGCTCTACATCTTCTCACTCCAGGTTGATGAAGCTTCTATCATCTGGAATGCTGCTGGTTGCCTTGACGGTGGCAGGGAACAATAGCAAACTAAATTTCCTTTTAAAGAATCCATCTTGAAGAGACACCTGTCACCTCTCCTCACATTTCATTAACCAAAGCAAGTAACACGGACATGAAGTGTGTTTCATGTCCTGAGGATAGGGAAATGCATTTTGACCACATGACCAGAAGGAGAGGTAATAGTGGCCAATTGCAAGAGACTAACCATGGAAAACCTGAGCAATGAATTTTGTCTATTTTCATTGTTGTTTGCAAACCCTTTTATTTAATGATTGTGTAGGAACCCACATTGATTAATATGGTCAAAAGTAATGTATAGCTTATTCTTCAAAGTTTCATTTCACACAAAAATAGAAAAAAAAAAAAGTAGATTCCTACTTACAGAGACCCATTTCCCTGAAATGTTTTCTGTTTTGTTGTTGTTGTTTTCATACAAGGGCAGCCATTAGAAAATTGTTGGGCTTGTAAAAACATTGCTAATACAATAAATATCCTAGAATCTCAGTGTATGGGCAGTGCTATGGACACCATCTTCTCAGTTTATTATAAATGCTTTCTCTGCCTCTCTCTGTTGAAAGTCGGGGCTTCTGCTTTCTCCAAAAATGACCTTGGATTGACATCACCATTATGGCACCAGTTGTTATTGCTGTGCTGTTGCCAAGGCAGCCAAAATATAGACCTGGGTTCAAAGTAGTAGCTGGGTGTGTAAGAGGGTAGTCACTTCTACTCTCATGAATACAGCTGCTTGAATGTGACAAATACTATTAACATCATGGGTCTTATTACCTCAAACCACAAGGTGCTATCTGAACAAATGCTTGGCTTTTAACTGTCAGATTCTTGAATGTGTCACATTTTTCTTCGGATCTTTGGGCTATTGTAACAGCTGTTTGTAAACATTGTAAAGCCCACATTAGCTACAGAGTGAGTAGGAAAATTTTGATCCAAATGTCTGCCCCTGAACCATGATAAGGAATGTAGCCTGTATGCTGACACTTAAGCGGTAGATTTAAATAGCAACCAGGATCAACTTCCAGCTGAATAAGTCAATAGGCATTTTTGATTTCTGACTCCATCTGGGTCAGTTTTCATTCATCAGATGGCTCAAAAACATCCATCAATGTTGAGACCTTAAATAAATTTTTAAAAAAGGTAATTAACAGGTATTTCCAACAAGTTTTGGCTAGGCAAATCTATCCTCTTTGTTTGACAAAGTTACTAGTGCTTGTTTAATAGCAATCCTTTTCTTTAGAAACAGGGACACAAACAGCTTTAGAATTTGTCATGCTCTGATCTCTTTCATTCTGAAAATACCCCATGCTATTTTATGTGGTGGTAATGAGTTAGATATTTCTAGTGTTTGCCTGGGTAAGCAGTCATGAGGGCTGTTGTAATAAGTAAATAGTAAGACTACATTGCTCTGATAAATGCAGCTTTCATTGAAGGGTGTGAATGTGCCTTGGAAAAGAATTATATAGAATCCTTAGAAAGGCTTTTATTAGCAGAAACATAATACAATGATTTTAAAATGGAAACAGTAAGGCAGAATGGGGAAATAATCTCTGATATTGTGTTTCTGGTATCAATTGTAATTTTGGACATCTAAGCTATCAACCTAAGCAGTTAAGCTCAGAAAAGTTCCAGTAAGAAAATGCACTGGTAGCACATTGAATATTATGGGAAATATTGTCCTCAGAATTTCTAGATTTGTAGACCCACATATCTGCCAAGAAATTCTATTAGTTACCTTTGGAAGTGGCCAAATAATATACATCCAGTTGAAATTTTATTTACAATTGAAAATATATTTTTTACATTAAAAATCTAATTCTTTTGTCTACTCTTAACAAAATAATTAGATATATTGTAGCCATGACCCCCAAAAGGTAAAGATATTTCCCATCAAGCTTACTTAAATATAGACAAATATCTACTATTTTTTAAATATAATAGTTATAGCAGTAAAGATAAAGCTCATATATTTGTTTTAGGAAGAAGTACTATTATTTTAGAAGATCAACTTTCTTGGTTTTTATTCTAAATATTTGGGTCATAATTAAAGTTAGTTAAGATTAAATACATAAACAACAAGGTAAAGTAGCTTAAGTGTATGCTGGGTAACAGGCAATGTCAGACCAAGATTTTACCATAGCTAATTAAGACGACTGAATGTATGTTTTTTTTTTAAATGCAGGCAAGTTTTTAAATGTTTTCTTCTCATGTAATGTTTACACAAATTGAGGTTTGTTCTAGTCTCATCTCTCTCTCATTTTCTCTTTCTATCTTTTTTATCGTCTATCTCTCTCGCTGTCTCCCTCCTTCCCTCAATGAGAATCTCGAAATGAAACTGACAGAGCTGCATTTCACTCTTTTGTAGTATAATGATTGTGAGGTTTCTCACATTGTTTACATGTTTCCTTGAAATAAAGATAGCACTTTCTTTTGGCATGTGTCCTGAGTTTCCTCGTGAAATCAAAATTAAAAATCGATGCTAGAAATAATGCTCAATATCTTTTATGTCTATTTTGTCATGAAAATTATTCTTTGTTAAAACTGGCCCTATATAAATAGAGAGGAAAAACATATCTTTGCTCTATTGCCTTCCACACCTCTTTGTATTATTCTAATACATATTCTAGCATATTTTTCAAGGTTCTACTCCTAAAGTCCCCAGGAGTCCACAGTTTAGCGACCCTGAACAAGATTTTTAGAAAGTGTCTAATTTCTATCTTTTGCATTCTGTTCTATTATTACAAGTTTGCTAGAGTTCTGAGTCTTGTGGGCTATAATGTAGTAAGAACGTCGATACCTTATGCATCCTGCATAGCATGTGAGCAAATATCCATCCTATCAAGATAGTTTGTTTAGAGAATTTTTTTGTAGAAATCATCTTATAAACTCTGGCCATAGTTCTAAGTTCACAGAAAATAATAAAAAACAAGTCAAACTCTATTTAATGTTTAGTATCCCTTCTCCCCTCCAAGCTACCCCTTTCCCTACTCTCCCAAGTCAGAAATGTCAGACCTCTAGAATTTTGTTAATAGCAAATAATCTGAGAGTACTAATTTCCACTAATTCATGAGAATGTGAATGACTGTTAATCCCTTAAACTCCCAAAGGTTGAGAGTGGTTGGAATAGTTGTTACCTAAATAAATCACGAATTTGTAGAACCTTAACACAATATAATACATTGAAGTAAAAAAGATTCAGATAATATGTAAAGGTTTATTTTCAGTTAGCACATGAGAAGATCATACCAATTTAGATTTTTCCCTCTGAGTCGTTTTATCTATAATGCTCGTGATTTACACAGCTTTCCTATTCTTAACTTTTTTTTGCACCACAGAATCTTTAAAAAGTCCCATTCATCTTCATTGTGGTTCCCATTTCAGCAGCTGCAAGGCACTGGTGTGTGGGGAAAGTGTGGCAGGAAAGAAGGTATTGTGTACATTGATTTTGGGTAAATCAGAAACTGTGTATTTGCATTCAACTAGGGACTTTCTGGGGATACTGCCTGACTTGAAACTCTGAGGAGTTCAGGCTCTGTGGAAGGTTGTTGAGAAAATATTTAAGTTCCTGAAATCCCAGTATTGGTGGAGCCCTTTCTATTCTTTATATGTGACTTAAAAAGTCTTTTTATTCATTTCTAAATGAAATAGATGAGGTTTATAAACCATAAGCCTAGCTTCCTAGCTGTGGTGCTAGTATTCACTAGCCCCGTGTTTTTTGGAAAATCATTTTATCTCTTTGTGACTCAATTCTCTCCTGAATCAAATGGGATTATGACTCTAGCTGTGTCTTTAAAAGGTGCTGGTGGTGAATAGATGTGAACATGCTGAGATGAAGTTAGGGATATTATGAAAATTTGACATATTTTAATGATCAAATATTAAGAGATGGAATAAAATACAGCTTTAAAATATTTTCTTTAACTTTGTATTATAACTAATTTCTTGTCAAAATCTAGTTTAAGGATTAGGGAAGTCATAATGTGAGCTACTTTGCTGAAATTGAAATTAACATGAAGTTTCAGATTTTATAAAGTATTTACTGCATACCATTATAAAACTATCTGCCCTCTTGCCTTTAAGAATTCCAGGGAACTCAACATACTTCTCAGGATCCTTAAGCACAATCAATGACAAGGTAGTTTTTTTTTCTCCCTGAAAAAATAATCAGTGTTATTCCAGGTAAGAATTCAAAGATATTTGAACATATGTGACAAACTAAAATTAAACTGGACTAAAATTAAAACTGTAGTTTTAATTTTATATCACACAAAGCATTTAGAGGGTATATTGTTTTATTTTGGAACCCAAGAAACAGCCTTTGGGAATGTCAAGATGCAATTGAGGAAATATTTTAGGGGATTGGGTCCTGTGTTAGATTGAAATGGAGGCAAGAAAGATTGAGGCTTTCTATATTGATGGCATTGAGATCCTTTTACACCAACAGTCTATGAAGCTTTAGAAAAGAGAGAGAAGCACAAAGCAATGTATTCAGCAAGACATAGATACAGTATTTTGTTTTGCATCACACACAAAAAGATAGTGTGGTGCAAAACCAAACACTGCACAACTGATTTCCATAGACTGCAATTACACAGACTTGGGTTGATATTGTGTGTCTTATTATATGCCTAAACAATATCTCTATTTCATAAAATCTGAATTACAACTATCCATACTAATGTTCCAAAATATTTCACAATGGATTTTATGCTTTCTAAAATGCAAAACATTAGATCTCTCCAGCCATTATGAACAGATTTTAAACATTTCTTTATAATACATATTCATTATACATTACATATATTGATACATACATATATAAATACTTACAAGCACATGTACATAAAATTAACAGTCTCAAACCTCAATATTTTTCTATTACAAAGTCAAGATTTTTAAAAATTTATTATTGTACTTTAAAGTTATTCTTACTTTATGAAGGGTTCTGGAAACACTATATCCAGACACTTAAAGCAAACTGGTCTACTGGACATTACATGGTGCCAAAGCCAGATACTTGCAAATTTAACATACCTAAGGCCATCTTTCAATTAGCACATCGTTCACAGCTTCAGCAGAAAGCACATTGGACAAGATCACCTGCTAAATAACTTGACTCAGAAAGTCAGGAAAGAACTCATTGACCTCCAAAATGAGAAGAATAATGGTGAAAAGATAAACCAGAAATGTAGATGTCACTTTGATTCCTGATTTTTCATCACTCCAACTTCTAATTGACACCAAACCTCTTAAACTTTCCTTATATTCATGAATATCCTTTCAGCACACCTCTCCAATCACCATTAAACCCTTTGAATCATTAAAACATTTTCTTAATGGTTTCTTATAGTCTAGCTGCCCTGATATTAATTTTCCCAATTGCAGTCAAATAATCTTCCAAAAAAAATCGAATAATATCAAATCTCTCTCCCCGCTGCTGAAAAGCTTTTTACATCACTTTCCTTAGCCCTAATTACAAATGGGTAGGTTTGTTTTATGTGCTCATGTTAGACTTTGTTTTTCACATGGTTGATTTACCTCAACTTTCTCAAGATTCTTGGATGTGTAGTCACATTTATAAATGGTGAACTATATTGAATAGCACAGGTAGCTGACACATATTCTATTTGTTTTTGTTCACTACCATTTCCCCATGAGGCCTCTCACCTGAAAGAGAAGCCTGACTGAAAGTTCTGTGTAAGTGGGGAAGTCGGGGGAATGTTTTGATAGCCAGTCTCTTTGAAGTGCCCCTAGGAAAACTGCAGATTGCAGAGCAGGGGCCTCCTCCAGGCTGTAGTCCAGGGCATTTTACTACCAAAGGAAGTGTGCTCTTCTGCCTTTTAAACTTATTTTTTTTTCTTTGAGTGGTAGGCTAAAATCATGTTAATATATGCTCAACTTGTCTGTCGACTCCGGCATCTTCACAAAGGCAACGTTGTTATAAAATCACCTACTTGCACTTGATTTTGAAACTAGTCCTTGGGATTAAGCCCTGGAACAAAAGCCTCTGCTCTATTCACACCTGTATGGAAAGGAAGAGTTCTACTGCCCCAGCTCTTTGGAAAATAGCTTTCTAAAAAATGACACAGGATTGCCCCCTTGCCTATCCCTGCTGTCTTTATTTGTTGATTCTACTTCGAGGTCTCATGTGACTTTTGTTAAATTTCATTTTCTTTTATTTCCCTACCAATCATATTTCATTTGTGCTATTCCCACAAGTTTTTATTATTAACTTATTTATTTATTTTTTAAAATTTATTTATTATACTTTAAGTTTTGGGATACACGTGCAGATCATGCAGGTTTGTTGCCTAGGTATACATGTGCCATGGGGGTGGTTTGCTGCATCCATCGCCCCGTCAACTACATTAGGTATTTCTCCTAACGCTATCCCTCCCAAATCCCTCTACCACCTGCTTTTCCTCCCCTAGCCCCACCACCCCCAAGGCCCCTGTGTCTGATGTTCCCCTCCCTGTGTCCGTGTGCTCTCATTGTTCAACACCCACTTATGAATGAGAACATGAGGTGTTTGATAGACTGGGTAAAGAAAATGTGGCACATATACACCATGGAATACTATGCAGCCATAAAATGGTGTCCTTTGCAGGGACATGGATGAAACTGGAAACTTATTTATTTTTGTAATTTCAATTTTTACTATAGATTAAAGGGTCCATGTGCAGGTTTGTCACATGAGTATATTGTGTGATGCTGAGGCTTGGAGTCCCAATGATCCTGTCACCCAGGCAGTAAACCTGGTACCCAACAGTACCCCTGCCACCTTGCCTCCCTCCCCCATCTAGTAGTCCCAAATGTTTACAAAATTTTGATTCACTAATGATATACTATTTTTTTGCTTTCCATAGTGTCATGTTCTCTTTCATTTTAATTCACCATTTCTGTCAGTTAAAGGAGACTTTGAGGCAAAGAATATACAGACAGATTTGAACTTACTGGATCAATTTGAACTGGAAGCTTACGTTTACCTTTAATTGTGTTGAAAAATAGTTTGAGTAAATTAATAATTTGATTATTAAATTATAAAAGACAGTTGTAACATCGAGGAAAACTTACTATTTTTAGGACCATTAACTTCAAAAGTGTTTCTATTAATTTGCAAACAACTTTATTCATTCTCATTTAAGATGATTCTTTAAGAATCAATTTAGAAAACTTAATTATTTGATCATATCAATATTAATAAGATTAAATATATTTATATATTTTTATTTTCTAATTCAGATAGATATTTTAAGAAATTTCAATTAGTTATTAAGTATCAATATTCAATGATATCAAAATCTGTCAAACTGATGATTAGTAAATATGCCATTTTGATGCTAAATAGTAATGGATGATATTTAGACAATTTTCAGTTATTTAAACAAAATCTTTTTTATTTTGCCAATCCTCAAGCTAATCTTGATGATTCTTTCCATTACAGCATCATTTCCAATCATAACATTTTTGAAAAGTCAGCTGAAGTTATAGTAATCAATGGGGATTAACTAAATTATATACCTTTTACAACTCTCCTGACAACCAGCAGAATACCACTAAATAATTTAGTGAAGATTTGAAAACAATCATAATGTCCCTGTAGAAACATGGATTATTATAAAGGATCTACGGATTATTAAAAGGAGAACAAAAATAATAAAATAAATAGGGTCTTTCTTTCTCAAAATGATTACAAATATTACTGATGAAACTAAACATTTAATGTGCACCACTGAAATATAGCCTTAGAAATTAGTCTACAGGTTGTACATAAATTTCATGCAGAAATTCCATTAAATCTGTCTGAGGAGATAACCTGTGGGACCAGCAAAAAATGGTTCTGTGTTAGGAAACGACTTTTAACTAAAGGTTAAATAAAATTGTACCGATGTTATTTTAAACTGATTACTCAAGACAGTGATTCTTTTGGAATGGTTATTACTACAATTTGCTCTCCATTTCTTTCTGATTTTTATATTCCCAATACCCTTTTATTTCTCTTACGCTCATATTTTAATCTGTCTATTTCTGCCTCCCCCACTGTCTTCAAAATCATGACCCTATCTCATCCTTCACTGAGAGTTATATGTATGAGAAACCAACTTATTAGTTTACCCCTCCCTCCCATGATTACCTTTTCCTCTATCACCATTTATTTATCTCATTTGTTCGTCCCCCACGCCCCACCTCCACCCAGGGATTCATCAGGGCAGAACACTAAATTTCCACTTATCATTTATATTCCACAACAAAGGCAATTATATACTTGGTAACATGTTTCATTCGTAGATCTTTACTTGTTTCTAGACTAAAATTCTAAATGATGATGGCAAAAGTGTGATGATAATTTAAGTTATCCAAGACTAAAATTTCCTGAAGATAACTATTATTTCACTTATCTATGCATCTAAACATTTTGTAAATTATAACAACATTTAAACATTTTCTATCCAATCTATCTGTACAAATATTGGGTTTAAATTATACACACACACACATACACACACATATATATATCTTAAAATAGGTTTGTATTGAGTTGTAATTAAATATACATTGAAAATTCAGCTATGAACATATTAGTATTAATTAAAAGAGTTCTTGCATATTCTTCTCTTCCTAAAAGCTAAATTTGTTTCTCAATTTACTGTTACAGTGTATTTTTGAAAATCGTTTCAATATTTAAGTAAGCACTTTAGGTAAAACAGGCATCTCTAACATTCATACAAATGTGTTCACAAACAAGATTTAAAATTAGGCAGTAGTTGAATTTCCACAAGGCTAGGGAAAATTGGTTGAAAAGGAAGTCTTTACTTTTCATTCATTCTGAAGTTTTTCAAAATATAATTTAATTCAAGAACTAAAAGTGTATTTTATTTTTTTAAATCAAACTTCACTTCAAATCTTTCCATAGGTAGTTAGCTATTAATACTGGCTGGATTTCTCTATAATTTGATTTCCGAGAGTTCACACCACCTGACAGTTTTGGATACCTGAGAATCAAAAGGATTACAGATAACTGGAAGATATCAAGTGACTGAAAAATAGGAATTTAGTTAACATCAAAATAAGGAATGCCCCAGGGTTACACTTTTTAAGTTTGAGAGTCATTGCCATAATCATATTGGACTGTCACAAATCTGACAGTCAATACTTATATACTTCCTTTAAACAAGGCAAGATTCTGGAGAAAGATGCAGAGAAATCAGGAAGAATCCTCTTCATTTGGAGAGGTTAGAATATTAAATAGAAGATACAATGCTATTAATCAAAGAAAAGTCAGATGGAAGTTTTATGTTGTTCTGAATTTTTATTGTATTTCTATTTGGTTTAAACTCTTCTACAAGCGAGCTTTCATTTCTTCAATGCTTTTAACCATACAATAAAAGACATGGATTGCTTTTAAATTTTAAATTTACAATGTAAGTAAAACTGAGCATTTTGTATTCCACCTTAAGGTCAATTTCAGTATGGAATTACATTGAGCCTGGGCGCAGTGGCTCACCTGTAATCCTAGCACTTTGGGAGGCAGAGATGGATTGATCACTTGAGGTCAGGAGTTCAAGACCAGTTTGGCCAATATGGTGAAACCCCATCTCTACTAAAAATACAAAAATTAGTCACACATGGTGGCAAGCACCTGTAATTCCAGACACTCAGGAGGCTGAGACAGGAGAATCATTTGAACCCAGGAGGCAGAGGTTGCAGTGAGCTGAGATCATGTCATTGCACTTCAGCCTGGGTGACAGAGTGAGACTCTGTCTTAAAAAAAAAAAAAAAAAAAAAAAAGAATTACACTGAAAAGAACACAAATCTGAGAAAATTATGTAAAAGATAAATTAATGTCCACAATCTCTTAAGAGGGCAACGAGCCACAGTACACTGTATCCACACTATCAAATTTCTTTACACTGCTCTGCCCAGGTCTTTCCCCAAAGTCTCGCACATCAAATCATGATCTATGTTTTTCTTATGTTAGAAAAATGCCAGGTGTTTATTAGAATTAAATTTTTATTTTGGAATAATTTTAGATTTTGGAAACGTTGCAAAGATAATACAGAGAGTTCCCCTGACTCCTCATCCCGTCTCTTGGATGTTAATGCCTTACATTTCCATGGTAAACCTGTGGAAACGAAAAAGTCAGCACTGGTATATTTACTGTTAACTAAACTCAAGGCTGCATTTGAATTTCACCAGTTTTTATATGAATGTTCTTTTTCTATTCCATGATTGATTCCAGGATACCACTTTGCTTTTAGTCATTGTGTCTTCCTCTTCACTCTTTTCCTCAGTCATTTTTGAGTCTTTGTTTTTAGTATTTTACCAGTTTTGAGGAATGCAGGTCAGGTATTTTGTAGAATATCCCTCAATGTGGGCTTGTCCGATATTTTTCTCATGTTTAGACTCGGATTAAGGGTTATAAAGAAGAATAACCTATAGATGAATTTCCTTCCTCTTCACATCATATCAGGTGTGCATGTGACTTGGCCTGTCACTGGGTGATGTCACATGACTTGTCACTGGGTGATGTTAACCTCAACATTTAAATAAGATAATATTTGCTAGGCATTACTACCATAAAGTTACCGTGTTTTCATTCCATATACTCTAGTCTTTGGGTATAAATCACTGAACTCAGCAAACATTCAAGGTGTTGTGGTGGTGGGAGATGCTGGGGAAACAAGCTCCACCTTTAAGAGTGGTAGTCTCCATATGTATATTTGGAATTCTTTTGTAAGAAAGATGTGTCCCTTCACCCTCATATATGTATTTTATTTAAATATTTGCCTTCGTCAGTATGTATTCATATCTATCTATTTTATGCTTTAGGTTGTAACCTAATATTATACTGAGTTAAATAGTACCCCCAAATTTTTATGTCCACACAGAACCTGTGAATGTAACATCATTTGGAAATAGGATCTTTACAGATTTAATCATGTTAAGATGAGGTCATACTGGATTAGAATGGGCTCTAAATCCAATATTTCTGATGTCCTTCCTTTTAAGAAGAGGAAAATTTAGAAACAGATATTGATAGGAAAATTTAGAAACAGATATTGATTTCCTCCATAGAGGAAAATGCTACGTAAAGACTGAGACTGAGATGGAATGATTAGTCTATAAGCCAAGGAAGGCTGGCAACCATTAGAAGCTAGGAAGAAGCCACAAAGCCTTCTCCCCAAGAGCCTTCAAAGAGAACATTGCCCAACCAACCCCTTGATTTCAGACTGCTAAGCTCCAGAATGGGTAGAGAATAAATTTTTGTTGTTTTAAGTCTCCTGGTTTGTAGCAATTTGTTACAGCAGCTAAAGGTAATCCAAGTTTGGCCTGCAGATCTTTCAGGTTGGTTCTTGTATCCCTACAATATGCTGCCATCAAGCTCTAGAGTTTTATATTCAATTTTTTCTCTCTTCTGCAAGCTCCTCTAACTTCCTCACTCCTTATATATGTATACTATATATATATTTTTTCCTCTAGATATTATTTCCCTCTTTTTTAGGTGGCTAAATACTAAACTTTTGTCCTCCCTACCATTGGTATAGAAAGTTCTTTACTGACTAAGCAAGTAAACTTGCTTCTTAAGGGAGTGAGGGTTGGAGGGATGGGGGTGGCAGTAGAAAGAGTCTATCAGTGATCTGTCTGCCAGTGTCTTTTTCTACATTTGTCACATAATCAATAGGTCCTGTATTTAACTGATTATCTTGCTAATTATTAAATATTTGATAAATATTTATTATGTTCATATTTATTTATAATATTAATACTTTTATGCTATATTATAAATATATATAATATAATATAATATATATTATAATACATTATGTTATTTATATAAGAACATAATATATATAATACATTTATTATGTTCTTATTTATTTATTATGTTAATACTTAATCACAAATCTTGTCTTCTCACCATTCCAAAAATACCAGAAGTAAATAGTAACAACTAGTGCAAAATTTGGAGGCTTATATATGTTCAGATTATTATGTATCCTGAAAGCAAACAATAAAAAAACATGTAGTGAAATTACCACGGAGGGCACACAAAGAGTGAACAAAAGGAAATCAAGTGAAATGAAATCTTCCCTTTCTACAGGAATATTAACTCATCAGAGAATTCCAATCATCAGTTTATTATGAAATTTTATTAGCACAAGTATCCTGTAGCAAAATGAATAGATGAAATATTTCTTTTTGTATTTCTGCCCAGTTAATAATACAATGAAAAGATTTAATTCAGTCTGCAGGAAATTAGCAAATTAAGTGAATAATCCACAAACTAGATGATTACATAAATTAACTAAAACACCCTCTATCCTGAGACTCTTCTTTCTAAATGGAAAAGTAAACACGTCTCCAGATTTCACCTTCCTGATACATGAACTAGATGTTCTTATAGCAGTTTTTTTTTTTTTTTTTTTTTTTGAGATGGAGTTAGCTCTTGTTACCCAGGCTGGAGTGCAATGATGCGAACTTGGTTCACCTCAACCTCTGCCTCCTGGGTTCAAGCAATTCTCCTGCCTCAGCCTCCCGAGTAGCTGGGACTACAGGCATGCACCACCACCATGCCCAGCTAATTTTTATATTTTTACTAGAGACGGGGTTTCATCTTGTTGACCAGGATGGTCTCGATCTTTGGACCTCGTGATCCACACACCTTGGCCTCCCAAAGTGCTGGGATTATAGGCGTGAGCCACCATGCCCGGCCCTGTTATAGCAGTTTTACTCATGTAAATGTTATCGTTATTTTATGATTTCTAAGATCAGCGTAGCAATGATAACAGGACTAAAAAAGAGAGGCAAATTTTACAGAAAACAAATCGCAAATTAGGGTAAAAGAAAGATTTCATTTCTCATTATTTTATGCAAGTCCTATATTGAACAATTATCCTTAATATTTTTCTCAGATGTACTCATTATAGAGCCTTATTCTAACCCACTCAGAGGTGTATCTCATGTAAAACTGTACTATCTGAAGCTCAGATAGCCCAATTTCTATTTAATATCTTCTGTATGAATGCATAGACTTCAAAGTGAAGTCAACTATCTAATAGATACCCATGCAACTTTATTAAATTCTTCAGAATCTTTAGAGTTTCCTGCAAGTCTAAATTGGCAGTCCATCCTGAATCTAAATGTAATGTACTTATTTTGAGAGTTTGGCTATGATATAATAGCATTTTAACAAATCTGTGCTCATAATAGTATTAATGATAAATTAATATCATAAAGAATGTTTACATAGATCATTGCATAAAATATGTATAAAGTATGACACTTATTTAACCAAGAAACACAAGGAATTTTTCCAAATATTGTTTTTCTAAAATATTATGTAGAAACAAAATATTGGTCATTGTGTGTAATATCTACCCAACCTACCCACTGGCAACCTTGCATATAGAGAAAGAGGAGTGATGCATGGTATTTGAATACATTTTAACATCAGAAAAATGAAGAAGCATGCATCAGAGCAATTGTTAAAATAGAATGATTAGTCTATAAGCCAAGGAAGGCTGAATGCCTTATAATAGTATATTAATAGGAAGAAAATGCCTTATAATAGTATATTAATGTCTGAAAAGTTCAGATTGTGCTTCAGTAATCCAAGTAAAGATGTAATCTATGCACACAAATGATTATAAAAATAAATACACATTTCTTAGAAGTCTTAAATCATTCTCCTATAGCTGATTACCTGATACCATATAGAGCTTGAGTTCCTATGATACCAAATATTCAAATTACCTAAAGATAAGACTGACTATACTAAAATGACTAATTCCAAATTATAGGTAAAAAATAAGCACAAGGTATAGTATATTTGATATTTATGGTAGATGTTATTGTTCCCAATTATTCACTAACTCCCCTCTAATAGTATAATTTAGCCCCACTTTTACCATGCCCCTCGATAGGTAGATTCTTTTCTGTTCCATTGTCATGCTGAGCCATGTGACTTGCTTTTGCTAATGGACGTGGCATACACTGGTCAAAAGCTTTAAATGTGCTTGCATAAATTGGATAGGTGCTTCTTGGTTCTGCCAGGGGAAAAGTATATCACAGATTGGGGCTGCTTTTTCAACCTGGATCCTGGGATGAGAAGACATACAAAGTAAAGCAGTGCTAACTTGCACACTTATAAACAAGAAACACATGTTTACTGTTATAAGTCACTAGGATCTCAGGGTTGCTTGTTACAGCAATACAATTTGACTAACACAAATGCAAGAGATAATTTTACACTCACTATTGGTCTTTCAATCATTTAGTATACACTATCGGCTTACTATTTTTCTAAGTACATTTGAATTGTATAAAAGTGTTAGCAGACAAGATGGTAATACTGCCAGATTCGCTCCCACAGATTTACTTGTTGGATCCGTTGCCACAGGTTACCTTGGCCATTGAACCATTTAAGACTTTACACTGCCTTTGAACAATCTTTTCTCAGATGTGCTGACATCTGAGGCTTTCAGCCTAAACTATCTGGTTTTTGGACTTCCTATTTGAATCTGTCTTTATTTATCAACTTTTCTGCAAGGTTAAATTTAAATGTGTTAAACCTCTGCTCCTGCCAGATGCAAAACCGTAATTTTACCTGGTTCTGTGTTTCTCTCTTATTAAAAGTACAGGAGGATCACTCAGACTGTAGATGATGCTATTTGCTTATCTACCAAATGAAAGTTTGAACCCAATTGATTCTACATCACACTAAGGAAAACTAATATGCAAAAGGGAGTCAAAGCTTTTAAGGAAGGGAGTGACACAATCACTTTTGTGATTTAAATGGATACCTGTAATAAGAAAATGGTACAACAAATAGGGTAGAAGAAAATAGTGGCAGAAAAAATAGGAAACTTTTGTAAATGCTAAAGTTCAGGCAAGTGGGAGGTTCTGAAGGCATAGAGTAAGATCTCAGGGGTCAAGAGTTAGGGAATTTCTAATGTAATCTCAACAGATGAAACAAGTTCAATTTAGTGGTGGTAGTATTTTTTAAAAATCATTTTGGGCTAGAATGGTGGTGTTTGGTTGCATAGGAAAGTTGTTTACTTGTGATTTCTGAGATTTCGGTGTATCTATCACCCAAGCAGTGTATGTAGTATCCAATATGTAGTCTTTTATCCTTTACCCCCTTCTCATCTTTCCCACCAAGTCCCCAAAGTTTATTATGTCATTCTTATGCCTTTGTGTCCTCATAGTGTAGCTCCCACTAATAAGTGAGAACATACAATGTTTGGTTTTCTGTTCCTGAGTTACTTCACTTAATATAATGGTCTCCAACTCCAGCCAGGTTGTAACAAATGCCATTGTTTCATTCCTTTTCATTGCTGAATAGTATTCCATGGTACATATATAACACATTTTCTTTATCCACTTGTTGGTCAATGCCCATTTAGGTTGGTTCTATATTTTTACAATTATGAATTCTGTTGCTATACACATACGTGTGAAAGTGACTTTTTATATAATGACTTCTTTTCCTCTGAGTAGATAACCAGTAGTATGATTGTTGGATCAAATGGTAGTTCTACTCTTAGTTCTTTAAGGAATCTTTATACTTTTTTCAATAGTGGTTGTACTAGTTAACATTCCCACCAGGAGTGTAAATGTATTCTCTTTCCACCACATCCATGCCAACACCTTTTATTTTTTGATTTTTTAATTGCATCCATTCTTGCAGGAGTAAGATGGTATCTCATTGTGGCTTTGCTATGCATTTCCCTGATAATTAATGATGTTGAACATTTTTTCACATGTTTTAGTCAGTGGTATATCTTCTTTTGAGAATTGCCTGTTCATGTCCTTTACCCATTTTTTGATGGAAGTCTTGCTTCGACTATGTGGGCTCTTTTGTGGGTCCACATAAATTTTAGGATTTTTTTTCCTAGTTCTGTGATGATGAACATTCAGAATGATGATGGCATTTTGACTGGAATTGCATTGAATTTGTAGATTGATTTTGGCAGTATGGTCACTTTCACAATATTGATTCTACCAATTCATGAGCATGGGATGATGTTTTCATTTCTTTGGGTCATACATAATTTCTCTCAGCAGTGTTTTATACTTTTTTTTGGTAGAGATTGTTTGTCTCCTTTGTTAGGTACACTGCTAACCATTTCATTTTATTTTTTGCAGCTGTTTTTGATTCTCAGCTTGGTAATTGTTGGTGTATAGCAGTGCTACTGATTTGTGTACATTTATTTAGTATCCTGAAACTTTACTGAATTCATTTATCAAATCTAGGAGCTTTTTACATGAGTCTTTATGGTTTTTCTGGATATACAATTATACCATCAGTGATGCAAAAATCCTCAACAAAATACTAGCTAACTGAATCCAACAGCATATCAAAATGATAGTACACCATGATCAGTGGGGTTTCATACCAGGGATGCAGGGATGGTTTAACAGACACAAGTCAATAAGGGTGATACATCACATAAACAGAATTAAAAACAAAAGTCATATACTCATCTCAATAGATGTAGAAAAAGCATTTGACAAAATCCAGCATCCCTTTATGATAAAAATCCTCAGCAAAATCAGCATAGAAGGGACATACCTCATGATAATAAAAACCATCTATGACAAACCCACAGCCAACATTATACTGAATGGTGAAATGTTGATGCATTTTCACTGAGATCTGGAACAAAACAAGAATACCTACTTTCACCACTTCTACTCAGTGTAGTACTGGAAGTTCTAGCTAGAGCAATCCGATAAGAGAAAGAAAAAAGGGCATCCATCTCAGTAAAGAGGTAGTGTTTTTGCTAATTAAATACGGCACATTTGACAATGTAACAAATGACAGAGTAACTGGATATATATGCTGACTATTAGATTATTATTTCATCAGCCATTTAATAGTATGTGTGAAGTAAGCACAGTGAAAGAAAAGAACTCTAATCATTGAGAAAAAGTACAAAACCCAAGAGAAGACAGCTGAAAAGTTACTCAAGCTAGTAAACAATGCACACGCTATGATTGGATGTGATACTCAAGGAGATATTATTGTTTTAAATATTAGAAATTACCACTCTGGGAGGCTGAGGCAGGTAGATCCAGATCGCTTGATGCCAAGAGTTCAAGACCAGCCTGGCCAACATGGCAAAACGCTGTCTCTACTAAAAATGCAAAAATTATCAAGGCATAGTGGTGCACATCTGTAATCTCAGCTACTTGGGAGACTGGGGCCTGAGAATCACTTGAACCAGGCAAGCAAAGTTTGCAGTGCAGTGAGATCCCACCACTGCACTCCAGTCTGAGGGGAAAAAAAAAGGAATCACAAATTATGTTTTCTTCACTCATAAAGACATTTACCTAATTTGACTTCTTCGTTATTGGCACCGTGAAAAATAAGTTCATTCTCATAAAATTCAATGTGGCACTTTGACTAAATAAAATTGTTATTACCAACATTTTATGACTGAGAGGTTAAACATTAATAAGTTAGTCCAGTAACTCAGCCAGCAGAGGTTAGTAGCATTTGGAAAAGAATGCTCTAATTTCTCTTTAGAGACCCTCAGTTCTGAAAGAAATTGGTGTTGAAATCCTTTAGGTTAGGGCCAAATCCTTTGGGTTCAGCATTTATGATATGAACACTAGTAAAGATTGCAATCTTAAGGAAGAGAAAATAGCAAGTCAGAATGTAGAGATTCTCAGACTGATAATCACAGTCAGCAAAGGTTAACTTCCTGATTCTCTGCTTGAGGGAGATGATGACTCATTAATTATACAAAGCAACTCCAAATACAGCTTTCACACATTTCTCTTTTCTAACCCATTTTTACTTTAAGTGTGGAGTGAACACAAAATGTAGAGTTAAAACTCCTTTCTTACAAAAAAGGAAGAAAGAAAAAAGATAAACAACCTTCTACTTATACAATTATATGGGAAATATACTAGTCTCAGCATTAATAATCTGATACTGAAGATGGTCTTTTGATCACTTTATTACTTGTAATTTTCTTTTTCTTTAAAACAAAATGAAAATCTCAAGTTTAACTGGTTAGGAAATGACAGAATCATATTTTGTAGCAAATAAGGATGATATTTAAAATTGTATTCTAGGCACTATTTCCAATTAACTACTTGTTGATAATTCTGATGCATGCCCTGAACAAAAGAGGTAAAATTTATCACAGAAAGAACTACCTTGATGTTATAAAACCCCTGCTGTTTTTGGCACTTCTCAAAGCAGCAGCTTGCCTTGGTGCAGGACAAAGTCATTTTCTTGTGTGATTGACTCAAAAGGGGTCATGTTATCAAGTTAGGGGTCATGTTATCAAGTTAGGGGGTGGAGAATAGAGAAAGTAATATTGTACTACTAAGCATTCTGCATACTTACGTTAGAGTAAAGTAATTATAATGGATGTGTATTAAGAAATGAATATATTTTTATGAATAAATATAATGGTCTTTTTAGAAGACACAAATATGACTAAATCTCTCTTTTCTTATTTCTCTGTAATATACCCATGAAAAGATATCCTAAAAAGAAAAATAATTCTCAACTACTACTTAAAAGAGTGACAGAAACCACATAAATTCTCAATTCTTACAAGAATTTCTACAATCTGTCACCTGATGAGTTAAAACCCAGGAACATTGTCTTCTGTCAAGCAGCCGTAGGCAGTCTTTCTGGAGAGGCGTGCTGCCAGAAGTTGTTGTTCTAACAAGGGGAGGAATGAAAGGTACAACTGCAGCTACAACTTGAATTCAAAGAAATGGGCTCGGTAAAATCAATTTAATGCATTCAGTATAGGAAATATTATGTTGAGGATAGCCTCAACATTCCAGCCCCTAATATGTCTAATAATTTCAGTGCTGGAAAAAGAAAACAGATGCAAAAATCAACCTGAACACTAAACCCAATTTGGAGAATTTAAGAAGAGGACATGAATGAAATGCTCATCTCCAGCTGATATACTCCTTGTTTTCAAACATGGAAGCGTTACTCTGCTATTAAATAGAGCATTCTTTACTATGGAGAGTATGAGAAGAGGAACGAAAGCATCTCTCCAAGATAGTGTGCTCTCTAATTCCAACTCCACGTTTCAACTTGATGTTGAAAATCTTGCTATTGATATAAAGCTCTCACATGATAATGAAAGTTTCAGCATCACAGAAATTATATAGACAGTTTCTTTTGGTCACATTACTAAGCTATTCCTTGAGCTGGTAGCTGAATCTTGAAATTTTTTCTCTTACAATGAATGGCACCAGTAAAATTTTCCCCAACACCAAACAGAGCCATAAACTGAGCACTTGACACAAAATCTCAAATCTGTCTATCATTAGACTAGATCTCTAGAGATTAGTCAAGGAATCACAAGAAGGGTGGAAGAATAATAATAATAACTTGACTTAGTAAAATTTTAAAGAACCAGAAAAAAATTGGGAGAAAAAAGATTTCTGTGAGATTCATGACACAGAACAATCACACAAAAGCAGATTTTGAAAACAGCTGCTATTCTTCTTTATAGAAGAAAGCATAGAAGCTCCAAAATAAAAACTAAATCAATTAAATCTTGTTAAAGAGCAATCCAAGAACAATACAAAGAACAATTGATGAAAATAGTTAAGTAGTGAAAATCAATGACTCAAACAATCAGTCAATGAAACAGAAAATAAAATTAAGAAACATGCAAAATGGGGAGGAGATCATTAATTTTCTGAGTTTTTTTTTGTCAAAGGGAAAAATGGTGCACATGAAAGAATATCACCAATTTTTAAATGCCTAATGAAATTACATAACTGGGCAATGATTACCAGTGCTAACTAACATCACACATTGAGATGCCTAGAAATTGTATGCCTCATGAAGGAAGTACACAATACCAGCTATGGAGAATTCTTGTCAAAAACAAACTTCAGTCTGATTGAGCCTATCAGTCTGTTCTCATGTTGCTAATAAAGACAAAGCAGAGACTGAGTAATTTTTAAAGAAAAGAAGTTTAATGAACTCACAGTTCTGCATGGCTGGAGAGGCCTTAGGAAACTTACGATAAAGGTGGAAGGGAAAGCAAATATGTTCTTCACATGACAACAGGAAGGAGAAGTAAAGGGGAACTGACCTTTAGAAAACCATCAGATCTCATGAGACTTATTCACTATCACGAAAACAGCATGGAAAAAAAACACCTCCATGATTCAATTACCTCCCATTGGGTCCCTTCCACAACATGTGGGGATTATGGAAGCCACATTTGAGGATGAGATTTGGGTGGGGACACAGCCAAACCAAATTATTCATCCCCTGGCTCCTCCTGTATCTCATGTCCTCACATTTCAAAACCAGTCATGCCAGCAATCTCTCAAAGTCTTAACTCATTTCAGCATTAACTCAAAAGTCCACAGTCCAAAGTCTTATCTGGTGCAAGGCCAGTCCACCTGTAAAATGGAAAATTTATAAAATGGGCAGTCACTTTCTGGATACAATGGGGCCAGGCTTTGGGTAAATACACCAGATCCAGATGGGATAAAATGGTCAAAACAAAGGGGCTACAGGCCCCATGCAAGTCCAAAATCCAATAGGGCAGTCATTAAACTTTAAAGATCCAAAATGATCTTCTTTGACTCCATGTCTCATATCCAGGTCAAGATGACACAAGAGGTGAGTTCCCAGGGCCTGGGACAGCTCCATCTTGTGGCTTTACAGGGTACATCTCCCTGTCCTGGCTGCATTCACAGGCTGGTGTTGAGTGTCTGCAGCTTTTCCAGGTACATGGTACAAGCTGTCAGTGGATCTACCATTCTGGGGTGTGGAGAACAGTGGCCCTCTTCTCACAGCTCTAATATTCAGGGCCCCAGTGGGGAGTCTGCACAGGTGCTCCAGCCTTGCATTTCCCTGCTGCATTTCTCTAGCAGAGGTTCCCCTTAGGGCTCTGACCCTGCAGCACACCTCTGCCTGAACAACCAGGTGGTTCCATACCTCCTCGAAAATCTAGATGAAGGCTACCAAACCTTAATTCTTGTCTTTCATGCACACGCAGGACCAACATCACAAGGAAGCTGCCAAAACTTTGGGCTTACACTCTCTGCAGCAATGGCCTGAGCTGTACATTGGCCCCTTTTAGCCATGGCTGGAGTGACTGGGATGCAAGTTACCAAGTCCTAAGACTGCAAACAGCAGAGGGAACCTGGACCTGGCCCAGGAGACAATTTTTTTCCTCCTAGGCCTCTGGATCTGTGATGGGAGGGGCTGTTGCAAAGGTCTCTGACATTCCCTGGAGACATTTTCCCCTGTATCTTGGCAATTAGCATCTAACTTCTCATTATTTATGCAAATTTCTACTGCTTACTTAAATTTTCCCCTAGAAAATGGGTTTTTATTTCCTACTGCATTGTGAAGTTGCAAATTTTTTAAACTTTTGTTTGTTTGTTTGTTATACTTTAAGTTCTGGGATACATGTGCAGAACATGCAGGTTCATTACATAGGTATACACATGCCATGGAGGCTTGCTGCACCCATCCACCCATCTATACTAGGTATTTCTCCTAATGCTATCCTTCTCCTAGCCTTCCACCCCCCAATAGGCCCTGTGTCTATGTGTTCTCATTGTTCAACTCCTGTGTTTATGTGTCTATGTGTTCTCATTGTCTATGTGTTCTCCTGTGGCTCCTCCCTGTGTCTATGTGTTCTCATTGTTCAACTCCCACTTATGAGTGAGAACATGTGGTGCTGGGTTTTCTGTTCTTTTGTTAGCTTGCTGAGAATGATGTTTACAAGCTTCAACCATGTCCCTGCAAAGGACATGAACTCATCCTTTTTTATGGCTGCATAGTATTCCATGGTTTATATGTACTACATTTACTACATTTTTTTATCCAGTCTATCAATGATGAGCATTTGGGTTGGTTCCAAGTCTTTGCTATTGTGAACAGTGCTGCAGTAAATATACATGTGTGTGTGTCTTTATAATAGAATGATCTGTAATCCCTTGGGTATCTATCCAGTAATGGGATTGCTGGGTCAAATGGTATTTCTGGTTCTAGATCTTTGAGGAATCGCCAAACTGTCTTCCACAATGGTTGAACTAATTTACACTCCCACCAACACTGTAAAAGTGTTCCTATTTCTCCACATCCTCTCCAGCATCTATTGTTTCCTGACTTTTAAATGATTGCCATTCTAACTGGTGTGAGATGGTATCTCATTGTGGTTTTGATTTGCATTTCTCTAATGACCAGTGATCATGAGCTTTCTTTCATATGTTTGTTGGCCTCACATACCTTTTTTTTTGAGAAGTGTCTGCTCATATCCTTTGACCACTTTTTGATGGGATTGTTTGTTTTATTCTTATAAATTTGTTTAAGTTCTTTGTCAATTCTGGATATTAGCCCTTTGTCAGATGGTGAGATTGCAAAAATTTTCTCACATTCTGTAGGTTGCCTGATCACTCTGATTTTAGTTTCTTTTGCTGTACAGAAGATTTTTAGTTTAATTGGATTCCATTTGTCAATTTTTTGTTTTGACATTGTCTTTGGTGATTTAGTCATGAAGTCTTTGCTTATACCTATGTCCTGAATGGTATTGCCTATGTTTTCTTCAAGAGCTTTTTAGGGTTTTAGGTCTTATGTTTAAGTCTTTAATCCATCCTGAGTTAATTTTTGTATAAGGTGTAAGGGAGTGGTCCAGTTTCAGTTTTCTGCATATGGCTAGCCAGTTCTCCCGACACCATTTACAAAATAGGGAATCCTTTCCCCCATTGCTTGTTTGTTTTTGTCAGGTTCATCAAAGATCAGATGGTTGCAGGTGTGTGGCAGTATTTCTGAGGCTTCTGTTCTGTTTCATTAGTCTATATATCTGTTTTGGTTCCAGTACCATGATGTTTTGGTTACTGTAGCCTTGTAGTATAGTTTGAAGTCAGGTAGCATGATGCCTCCAGCTTTGTTCTTTTTGCTTAGGAGTATCTTGGCTATATGGCTCTTTCTTGGTTCCATATAAAATTTAAAGTAGTTTTTTTCAAATTCTGTGAAGAAAGCCAATGGTAGCTTGATGGGGATAGCATTGAATCTATAAATTACTTTGGGCAGTATGGCCATTTTCATGATATTGATTTTTCCTATCCATGAGAATGGAATATTTGTCCATTTGTTTGTGTCCTCTCTTATTTCCTTGTGCAGTGGTTTGTAGTTCTCCTTGAAGAGGTCCTTCACATCCCTTGTAAGTTATATTTCTAGGTGTTTTTTTTCTCTTTGTAGCAGTATGCTCCATTTCCTCTCAAATGCTTTGCCACTTAGAAATTTCTTCCCCCAGTTACCCTAAATCACCTCTCTCAAGTTCAAAGTTCTACAGATCTCTAGGGCAGCACAAAATGCTGCCCATCTCTTTGCATAGCAAGAGTGACCTTTATTCCAGTTCTCAAGAAGTTCCTCATCTCTATCAGAGACCACCTCAGCCTGGACTTTACTATCCATATCACTATAAGCATTTTGGTCAAAGCCATTCAACAAGTCTCTAGGATGTTCCAAATCTTCCCACATTTTCCTATCTTCTTTGAGTCCTCCAAACTGTTCCAACCTCTGCCTGTTACCCACTTCCTAAGTCACTTCCATATTATTCTGTATCTTTATAGCAGCACTCCACTACCCCATACCAATGTACTGTATTAGTCTTCTCACATTGTTAATAAAGACAAATCAGACCGAGTAATTTGTAAAGGGAAGAGGTTTGATTCACAGTTCAGCATAACTAGGGAGGCCTTAGGAAACTTACAATCATGATGGAAGCAGAAGCAAACATGTCCTTCTTCACATGATGGCAGGAAGAAATTCAGGGGAACTTTGCCCTTTATAAAACCATCAAATCTCATGACACTTATTCACTAACATTAGAACACATGGGGAAAACCTACCCGCATAATTCAATTACCTCCCACTGGGTCCCTGCCATGACACATGAGTCTATCGGGAGGTATAATTCAAGATGAGATTTGGGTGGGGACACAGCCAAACCATATCAGGCTTGTTCTATCTAATTTCTAGTTTGCTGGGTACAAAGAAACATATGCTATAAGAATCCATTAAGAAAAATCTGATTGTGAGAAATTCTGCAAGAGAAGTAATTCATTTTCTTCAACAGGTAAATTGGAGGGGAAAAAAGAGTAGAGAGTAGATTTTAAAGACTTGAGAGACATAGCAACTACATTTATATCTGAACTAAACCTAAAGTTGTGATAAAATCAATGCCAGAATATGATGAAGAGCTGGTCTCAGAATGCTCAAAGGAAAACAGTAATATATAAATGTCATGCAAAGTCAAATTGTTATTCATATATAAGGAGGGAGGGCAGGGAAGATCTTGCTTCTCTTCTACAGGGCTGAGTTTCATTTGCCTAACAGTCCATTCCCCAGCTCACATCCAAGCAGAAGCAGTTGAAGTAACTGTTTATTTGGGGTCAGAAAGAGGATCATGGAAGGTGAGCTGGAAGAGTCTTTATGGCAATGGCTAAGAACAATACCACTGCTTTTAAACTGAAAAAAAAATGAGTTTCATCCTAGTGAGATTCTAATTTAAATTTTTAGCTTTATCCTTGTACAGACAGTGCTAGATCAGCTAACTCAAAATCCATATTGCATTCAATACCAGGAATGAGAAGGATGAGGGGAGTAATCTCAGATTAATATAGTTTTTGAATAAGACTTAAGAATTATCTTCTACTATACAATTACACATTGGTTCCAGATTGGTTAATTATATATGAAGAGGAAAACTTCCTTCATAGGTTTATTTCTTAGACCCAAACAATTCTGTAACAAGAGGCCGTGAAAACAATCACAGTGCCACAAACCTGGAAACGCTTGCTTATAGAGTGTGGGCTTTGTGACTCAAAAGTCACTCGATTCAATTCTACAATGCAGAAACACAAACCAAGGAGAAAACGAGAATTCAGGTGTTTGGATTAGACTATGCAGGAAAGGGGAACTTTATAAAAGACTTCACAATGGAGATGCCAGAAAGGCAAATTTAGAAATGTATGGAAGAATGTAATGATGGCTCAAATGGAATTATTTGCAAGATGAGACATTTTGCGTAAATGGATTTCTGTCCCTGCCACATCCTGAATGCATAATCTCCTTGTATTGGGAGAGTCTTTCTGATTGAGTGTATTTTCTTTCATTTCTTTGAACTTTTAATTCATAAGGGCAATATAATTTAATTTATACTTTTATTCTTGCTCCAGGGCTGCTGGGTGAGTAGGTATCCCTAATTCTGAAATTCAGCATTTAGGAAGCACACTATGATACAGATATAAGCCAATTATTCCCTAAAGGTTTTCTAACAAAATGGTATTTTGGTTGCCTTCTCTGTCTTTTTCCATGTATTTCTCAATTGGTGAAGAGAGATACTAATTATTGGTCTCCTTATATCCTGACCTATATGAACACAAAAGAAAGATTTTATCATTTAAGTTTACTTTCTGAAAATGTGCACACCAAAATAAACTGCTCCTATAGGATCATTAATGGCATTGTCCAGAAATCATTCAATAAAAGTAACTCTTAAAAGGCAATGCTTCTATAGAAAAAAAAAACTGGAATTCTCAGTGAAACCAATGAAAAAATTAAAGATTAAAAAAACAAGAATTAGAGATTCTTAGTTTATATAAAGCCTCATTTATTAGACAAATACTTATTGATTAGGGGCTCTGCTAGGCAGAGTAAATACAAGGTTGAACAGAAATATGGATACCTGCTTCCAGGGAATTTGAATTCTAGCTAAACAGAAGTAACAAAGCAAAACCACCGAGAGAAAAAGATGCTATGTTAATATGGTAGACAATGTGTACCCAGTGTTTGTTCTGAATTTCAGCACAGAATATGGATTTCATCTTTGAGTCATAATTCCTAATTGACTCACAGAAACCTGTTTGACCCAAAGTTAGGAGTCCACCAAACAACCAATCATTAGTAGCCAAAGGTGGGGTAGGTGGTGGGTTAGAATCATATAACACTAACATGAGGTGAGGTCTCTTGGAAGACTTTGCTACTTTACTACGCAATGTCTATTCTCTACAACTTTATGGTTATAATAGAATCCTAATTTGTATGGGACAACAATGCTTCCAGTTGAAATATAATATTCCTTAGCCTTTCTTGTGGATAAAGACAGTCATTTGACAAGGTTCTGGCACAACAAAAATAACTGGGATTTTCTAGGTGGGGCTTTGGAAGAAGCTTTTTTAAAGGGAAGACATCAAAAGCTCATGCCCTTTGCCTTTGGCTTTGGTATTCTTCTTCCCCAGAACTTAGATATAAAGTTGATGGTGGTTAACCATCTTACAAGCATGGAATGGTAACCTCAATGGCAAAACTTCATGTTAATATCAGCTGAATAAAGAGATTAAGGAGAATAAGTCTTAAATATTATTTTAAAAGCTATTACAAAAGTCCTGGACTTCTCACTTGCAGAAATTTGTATGTGACAAAAATAAACTTTCTGTTTAGCTAAATCACAATGAATTGAATTTCAGCCATAGGCAACCAAGTGACTTAAGTATTGCCCCTTTGTGATTAGCTTGTGATGCCTATCTATATCAGATAAGTGGATTTTGATTAAGCAATTCAAACAGACTTATCTTCAACAACAAATGGGAACAGCAACAGTAATCAAAATACAAAAATTTAAAAAAAAGTTAATGTTAAAGATGCAGACAAAGGTAGTAAAACATTAGAAGGGAATAGAGAAGGTTTCAGCAAAAGCAGAGTATTTTTTATACTCTATAACAGTTTAGACCAATATACATAATTGTAGAATAAGAATATTTGTACAATGCCTTTTAAATTATTCAACATAATGTAAACATCAAAGTTATGGTGAAAATGGAAATATCAGTTAAGCCCAACTATTAAAAATGTTCATTAGATGAGAAAGAGATAAACTTATACAAAAATAGATGCAAATACTATGTAAACAATGAGTTAAAAATCTCAGCTTGAAGTGAAAAAAAAAAAAGCTACCTAGATGTAAGACATGGACCTACATCAAAGAGAATCCAGAAGAAGAAATAAAGAATGACAAAGACTTATTAATAAACTTTGTATAAAGTCATCATATGAGTGTTGTTAATATCAAACATATTAGAAATTAACTCAATCACTACATAAACTAGTCTATTATTTACTAGTTTTTTAAAATGATAAAAGCCAAACATTAACAAATATCCATGTACCAAACAATATAGTACTTAAAAGCATAAGGCAAACATTTTTAGAAACTTAGTATTTGTCAGAAGTTGAAAATTTGTTTAATCTCATTATGAGTCTTTGACAGGTTCATTATGCCAAAATCGATAGAACTTCTGGAGGAAATTAAGAAGTTAAAGAAAAGTATGATTTTGATGTGATAGAGGTCTCAGTTTGAACCTTGGATCTAAGTAAAATGCTATAAAAATCCTCATTTTAGAATTAAAGAAGAAGAAATTGGAGAAAGGAATTACTTTTGCCGCAACCTAAGAAAATGAGAAAAAGAGATAGAGGAGAAGGGAGGTGGAGGGAAGGTGAAGCTGCAGGTGAGGAAGAGGAGGCATAAGAGGAGAAGAGAAATCTAATTCAGGTTCTGTATTATGGCCATTATATGCATTACCTAATTTAGTACTCACCTGTGCCTATCCCCATTTTACAGAAGAATGAACATAACTTCACAGGTGAGTAATATTTCCAAGATCAAACAAAGTGTTTTTCTTTGTTTCATTTTTAACGTTATCGTATTTTCTTTTACTAACATTTAAAATTTATATTTTAGGGTTATTGTACTTTGAGATGTTTTTAAAATAAAGCGGAGTAATTTTCTAGTTTTGGAGAAACAAAATTTTAAATTATGGTAATGATAAGTTCTTGACCGAAGAGTCTAAATTGTATGTTATCATTTGCTCAAAACTTGATAAATACTCACAACTTACATTTTTAATAGTCATATAACTGAATGTGTTTTGAGAGAAACTATTGCTAATATTATTTACATTTGTTTTCCAATGTCAGAAGCATGAAGCACACGAGAGTATATAGCTTAAAATAAATAAAAGTTGTGCAGTTTACATACAAATTACATGATCCAGGTCAAAATATATAGCAATATAGAAATCTTTTCACTTTTATAAAGTAACCATTTGAAATCCTTTAAAGAATTATTCTTTTCAAACATTTTGAAACAAATTTGCCTTTTGATTGGAACTATGTGTTTCATTATAAAGATGGAACACGATGTTCTGGCTTACATATTCTCTGCAGAAGGAGGTCCTTTTTTGTACTGAATTTTTAGCATATAGTAAAGATCCAGATTGCAAAAAAAAATTAATTTCAGGCATGACAGACTGGAAGTATATATTGAACAGATCTGGGAACAGAAATGATGCAAATGCCTTTCTCCTAGCTTCTGAAAATTATGTAATGGACCAGAATTTCAAGATAGACTTCTGTTTGAGTGAAGCATGGACTCTCAATCAGAGGGCAGTATCAAAAATGACTTTCGGAAAACAAAGTATAAGGCAGTTTCCCACAAATGGTAGGTAGTTCCATGAGCATTGACTGTAGTGATATCATTATAGCTAAGTATCAGGATACTCACATATATTGTAATTATTAGTGGTGGTAACAGAACGTGGATAGTAAACATTTCTTCTGAATGAGCAAGAGCAGTAAAGGAAATTGACTCATGAAAGGAAGAAGACTAGTGATGCATTAAGAGCTAGAAATAAAAATCAATAAAATTGTTTTAATTCTTCAGCATATAGCTATTACGTTTAGAGTATTATACATTTTGGTCAGTCACAATGATGATGGTAACATTTATATTGCCTATACATTGATTTTTATATTATTTAGTGTTTCTATCTCAAAGCAGATAAGAATACTGATAAGCTAATAAAAATACTTGAAAGATTTGTCCCTTCTTGTCATTAAAGTGTTTAAAATATGGCAGTGGCAAAGAGTGCAACTGAATAGTGCTAAACAGTTGCTATTATAAAAATTTTACCATAATGTGTTTGATAAATGACATTCAAAAAATAATGAAAAATTAGTAATTCTAATACATTAAAAATTAGTTCATTTATACTTGTATACATATACCTAGAATTAGAAATTTTTCTAATAATACATAACAGCTATCAATAGAACAGATGGATGGACTTTTAGAAAGGTTCTGTTAAACCATTCCACTTAAAAATTATCTACAAATTTCAAGTCAATGCAATGCAACTCAACAAATGTTTTATCAAGAGTCTGTTAATGTGCAATTTTTCCCTCAAAATGTTTCTAGAGAGGGAAGGAATAGGAAAGAAACACATCAAAAATTTTTTTTAAAAAGGACATGACAAATCACTCAAAATACAAACAAAATGCTGTTGAAATATACAGGTATCTTAAACGTCTGAAGTATCAGCAAAGACTTCATGGCAGGGCTGACATCTGAGATGGTAATGTCAGAAAGGGCAAGAATTCAACGTGAAGAGCTATGAAGGGGGACTTCGTTCAAGGGTGAAAGCCAGTGGAAGTCTACGCTCATAAAATTACTTATAATAAAACTCTATAAAGCCATTAGCTTACTTCCACTCAGTAAGAAGGTAAAAGATCTATAAGAGACATTGGTGATACTCAGTTATCCAAGCACTCAGAAACCCTAAGTAGCCAGGGCTTTTCTACAAGCAGCTTGTGCAAGATGAATTTTCAATTCTATCTCTATCTCTAATCTATTGCCTATTATTTATCTATTTCTGCTTTTCAATTATGATATATCTGTAAAATAGCTGCTACTTAATTTTATCATTGACGAAGTAGATAGTACACACACACACACACACACACACACACACAGAGTGTTTGCTGTTCTCAAAATATCACCCTGATGACATGACCACAGAATTTATAAACCTTCAAACCTTACTCTGTGAAATACTTTCATAGAAATTTTCAGAATGATCCCACCCAAACTCATGTCTTTAAGATAATGTATAGGTGAAATTCTATGCCACGTAGACTTCTGATTTTAAATTCTCATAAGGATAAGATTTGTGTTATGAGAAAAACAATACAAAAGAATTGGAAAGATAAATGAGCAGAAATGTAATATATTAGTAAAATAGAGAGAAAAAGAGAAAATGTGTGTAATTAGCTTAATTGCTTCTATGATGTATATTAAAATAAAAGTATTTTCAATATTTTTAATCACAAAAATATATTTTTAATCACAAAAATATATTTTTAATATTTGAAATTATGGCTAATGCCTTAAATTCCTATTGTTTCATCATCTTCAGTAAATTTTCCTGAATATTTTTTACTAGTTACATTTTTTATTTCTCTAGTGTCTTTTAAGTAGATCCAAGCTGACATCTTTTTTCAACATAAAAGCTTTAATATGTATATATTTTTAAACACTCTTTTTGCTCTTAGAATTTTCTTTTATATCAAATGGAATAGTAAATGGCCATACACTATTTAATGGTGATAGAAATGCGTACCTGTTCTGGAATCACTTCATCCTTCTTTACTTATGGTTTGCTATTTTCCTGTTACTTTCTTGTTCTAATAATACTTCTTTATATCTTCATATCTCAACGTCTTTTTATATGCTCCCTCCTCAAAGAAGTCTTTCAAAATAAAATGAAATATAATAATAATGATATATTTCTTATTGTTTTTACACGGCTGGTACTGAGCTAAATGTTTTTCATTTATTATCTCCTTCAATATTCACAGAAACCCTCTAAGGAAATATTGTCAACCCATTTGATAAGAAAATCAAGGGTCAACATGGTTCAAGTAACATCCAAGTCTGTCAGTTTCCAAAGAGCAGCTTTGTGTGTGTGTGTGTGTGTGTGTGTGTGTTTTAATCTCATCCTTTTCCACATGATCATATGCAAATATATATGCATGAGTTTGTGTGTGCAAATACATATATATGTATGTATGAATGTGTATATATGTGCAAATATGTATAGATGGATGTGTTTGTGTGTGTATTCCTACTGATTTTTGTTGACGATTACAGCCAGTCTTTTTATATCTGCCTGCAGATTGGATCACAAAATGGTTAAGTGAAATGATAGTCTTATTCATAGTCTTTATCCAGTCTTCATAGAGTCTTCACATTTTCATTAACACAGTAACTGCCAGATAATAGTTACTCAACAAATTATTATTGCTTGAATAGCAAAAAAATCTCTAAATATACCTAGAGAACTGTCTGAATAGAGTAATAAACTCCTTAAATTCTTATATTTTCATTCATTATTGCCCACACATCTGCTTTTTCTAGGAATAATATTTTCTATTCATTTAATTTTCTCCATTTTTAAGCATGTTTTCAGGAAATTTGCCTATTACTAAGAATAATATGTTCTGAAAGTGTCAAATTTGATTTTGCATAACAAAAATGATTACAGATTAAAAATTTTTATCACAAATCACCTTTCTTAGTAGGAAAAGTAAGAAATATTTTTTTTTTCAGGGATCTTCTTTTTCAGTTGATACTAATTAGATTTTTTTAAACCAAGTTTAAAGCTCACACTGTTCTGGCTTGAACAGTGCCAAGTGATAATCCAATGTGACATACATTTCCTATAGCAATAACATTTTGGCAGATAAACTCCCCAATGAGAAACAACCATTCCTATGCTTAGATGAATTTTGTGATAGAACGCAAATGAAAAAAAAAAAAAAGGAACAGAATTTTCAGAAAATACTCCACAGTATAATGAATCCCCTTTCCATATTTACAGAAAGTGCCTCAATCCATAGAGGGTAAAAACATTGAATATCTAATAAACAATACATCATAGATTCCTCATTGTCCTTGGAATGTTGATAGAATAACTGATTATTATTTATACTAAAATGCATTCCTAGAAATCTTGTATCCTTTCCCTTCATTATGCAATGCTGTCTTGGACCTGGGAGTCTAGAAATGTGGAAATTATAACACTTTGACACACCATGTAAATGAGGTATCGCAGTAACATGCTATTTAAATAAAGTTTGGAACAAACATTCAGTAGAGAAGTTTGGAAAACTTATAACGAGATTACCTCATAACTTCTTTTTGTAAGAGTATTCTTGTATTTCCCCCCAGCCATTTTTAATTCCAACAAGAAGATACAGTGAGCCAATTTGGCGCTCCAGCAGCAAAGCTGCACATTGTATTATTGTGGCAATTAGTCAGGAGATGAGCTCTTCCTTTCCTTTATGTAGATAATATTTCACTTGGAGTATCTTTATATCTCTGATGGAAATACCTGTATTGGATATTATCAATCTCAATCAACAAGATATTTTCCATCATCAGTTCTGAAATTGAGGCTAACATGGGACGGTAATAGAAGTTTCCAGATTAGCCTATGTGCTTTATTCATTTTCTACATGTTATTTTCATGATTAGTTGCAAGACCTAGACAACTGGATGCCTGTGGAAAGCTTTAGAAGAGATTCAATTTTGAAGTTTCTTTTTAAAATGTAATAAGTTGTATTTTTAAAATATCATGGCTGTAGCAGCACAAATGACTAGCCATAGTTAGGGATGCCACCTGTGGCCATGTGAAAAAGAATAAAATGAAAATATCTCATTTTTGGAACATAAACCCATATCTTTAGAACTATGCTGTTTTTAGGGGCATTTATTTGCTAATGAGCTAGAAACCAAAAATGTATATATTTAGAAATAAAATGATGTAAGCCTAAGGGAATTAAAAATTCAGATTTCCTTGGGCAAATCTCAGTCAGACAGGCTTCATACACCTCCAAATATTTATCTGTTAAAATTAAATATTTCTTTACCTATCTAGAATTCAAGAGCTGCTAACTAGGGGTGGCTTGGAAACTTCATCTGGTGTCTGTCTTGCGTCTGTTTGGCAGCACCTGAAATCTACACTTCCTATGTTTTCTATAGTTTTTGGATTCCAATCAGAGACCCCGGCCCTTCTTTTCAATTTTTTCCTTTTATATCTTCTTCTGAATGTCTTCTCGTAAACAAGCATTTAATATGAAACTTCTTTCTGTAAACAAATTAGGTAAGTTCCAACAGGCTAAAAACCAGAGAGAGCAAACAACTATCCACAGAAGAATCTGGCAAGGGAGGCCCAGACAGTCCCTCCCCCAATAAGCCAATGTATCTCCTCAGAAACTATTTCAGTCACCATGTGTTCTCTAAATAGCCTTCTGAAGAATTTCCCAAGGAGATTTCTTCCCAGTGCACTTAGTAAGGTTCCTTCCATTAGGGTGGGCTTTTGGGAAGGAGTAGATGAAAGAGACCATTAGTTCAGCTTACTAAAGATAGCTTGCCATATACTTTAATCCTGACAGGGGAAAAAAGACCAAAAACATTGTAATGAAATAGCAGAATGCTTTCTGAGTAACAGTATAAGGTTTTCAAATTCAAGTCTGGATATCCTAATGCCAATACATATGTACAGTGGAGTATGGAAAGCTATAGCTTATAAATAATCTATCTTTTAATGTTTTCATTCCTGAAACTATTTCCCAAAATAGTGCTCTATCTTTTTTAAAATTGTGTCCTTTCTTATTTATATGACTAGAGGAGTAAAAGCCAAATGATCATTTCACATCTCTTAGGCATCTTCAATGAAGAAAGCCACTTGTCAGTTTTATTTGCCCAAGTATTTTAAATTGACGAGTTGTTATTGGAGAAAAGCAATAGAATTTAATTCTAGTTCATTTGTGCTTTTTGCTCATTTCCAGCAGACTAGCTGAGAGAAAACTGAAGGAGACTAATTTAAAATCAGAGTGGATAGGATAAGCGATTGTACTTTCTTAATGGAGAGTTTACCAAAAACACATTTTAATTTTTTATATTTATTATATGCTTAAAACATGTAGACTTAATTGTGCTGGTTGTTTGCTTTGCTGAAATGTATTTTAAGTTTATATACATTAAAATAAAAATACTTCCACTTGGTAATATCCACTAAATCTACTTTTTAGCTATAAATCCTTTGATTTTTATTTTGCTTTTATTATATCTGTGGTCAAAGAGATAACAATAGATGCATCGGTTTATTTCTTTTGTTTGTGTACATGTGTACAAAAATCTTTAAATACTTTTATGTTAAGTAATTGCCATTTTCAAATATGGAAATATATCCCTTGTAGCTCTATCTGTTGATTTCTAAACATACATAAACATAGCTACTGCCCATTGGCCACATTTTTATGACAGATTTTTAAATTATAACTTATTCTCTTGGCCAGCAAATGGTCATAATTTTAAGATAATGTGAGAGGAAAAATCATCTCTTTCTCCACAGACATCCACAACAAATACTAGCTCATTTTTGGTTTTCTTTTGTGGTAGTTTGCATGTAAGGAAAACGCGAAAGAAAGCAGTTCCTAGATTTTTATCCATTGATTAGATGTTAAGGGTTTTGTGATAGTACTTACATATTATTTAATAATTTCATCTGATTTGTAGTCTTTGATTTTTAAGTGAGAAATTCTGAATACATTTTCTTCTCATAATCTCTTGTCTGTGTATACAAGGATGCCATTTATTATAAATTACATCTATTTGATTAAATCATTTTTTATTATTCATGAAAGTATCACACCTTTAAACCATGTTCAGTGAATTCTAACATTTTTTCCATGAAGATCAGGAAAACCTACTATCACTGAAAGGCACATGTTAGATTCTCTTGTTTTAACAGCTTAGAAAAATGTATTCTCCCAGTAATCCTTGAAATTTGATGAGTATTAGATTACCTATGAATTTTTTCTTTTGATAAGTTTTAATTAATGAAACCACTATCATTTCAGACTCCACTATAAGCTAATATTGTAAAAAAGAGAATTAATTAAGATACAAGACCTTTAGAAATCCTAGGTTTTACAAATTTCACCTTAAGATAATCAGACAACAGAGTTTTAATAGCTGCTATCAGTCTATATTTATCGCAGTTCACTTTAAGAAGGGATTAGACATTATAAATCCAAAGGGTTGATTAATACATAGCAAAGCATTATTGTGCTTACTATGTAATCGAATATGTGAATGAAAATCTTGTGACTTTAGTCTTAAGTCTGTACAATACAAAGAAATCAGTGGAACTAGCTGATTTTCAAGTAAATGCAGTCAGTTGAAAATCAGCTTAACAAATATAATTAAAATGACTAACTGGGAAAATACACCAGATATGACAAGCAAAGAGTTAAAATCCTTGTAACATGAAGAACTCATAGATTAATATCAAAAATAATAACACCTTGGCAAAGCAAACAAAGAGGTAACTTGAAAAAGAGAATCACACATACTAATTGTGTGTACATGTGGGTCGTGTGTGAATATAAAACATAACAAGAAGAATATGCAGAACAGAAGTACTCTCTGGGGAGAAAGAGAAAGGAGAATATAAGGCATTTTAAGGATAGCTATAACATTCTATTCCAAAAGCAAATCAATCAATCAATGAAGATAATATTGTGAAATTGCTAATATTTTTGTCAATTTTTTCTGATAGGTTCAGAAGGATTTATTTTCTGTGCTTTTCCTATGTTCCTCATGTTTAAAATAAATTGTAATTTAAAAATAATCCTCAAAGATTTTGCAATAGAAATATTAAAAAATGACCAATAATAAATAAAATAACCATTAAGAGGTTTATCACACTAAAGTAATAAAAAATGTAATAAAAAGAATGATAAAAATTGGCAGAAAAGCTATGAAAGCTCTTAAAAATACTGGATACTCAATGTTAGCATGGGTAGGATGACGAAGTCACATTCATACAATGCTGTGGGAGTGTAAATTGGCATAACCTTTATGAAAATCCATTTGGCAGTAGGTATAAAGAGCATGAAAATGTTCGGCTCATTTTGATCTAGTAATTCCATTTCTGGGAATCTAGCCTACAGACAAAAGACAAATGTGAAAAAAATATATAGGCACAAATATTCTGACCATTTATTCATCTCCTCAATGAATATTTATTTATAGAGCCCTTACTATGTGTCTGATATTTTATTAGCCACTAAGTCTACAGCAGGCATGGAGACAGACAAATTTTCTGTAGACTTTGCCCATTGAAGCATTTTTTTTGTAAGAAGAAATTGAACACAGATTATCCAACAACAAGGAATATGTATATTTATATATACATATACAGCACATCTCACATAATTAAATAATTATAATTTTATTGTATAAATTAGAATATACAATATAGTCTATATATAGTGAAATAGCAAACTATCACATTTATTGAGCAACTACTATGTGCCAGGACCTATTTTAATGATAGTTACATGTATCATCTCATTTAATTCTCACGACAACCACATGAGGTAGTATATTAACTTTCTATTTCTGTTGTAACAAATACCCTTAGTGGTTTAATAAAACTAAAGTTTTTTCTCTTATCAGTGTTAGAGGTCAAAAATCCAAAATGGTTCTCACTAGGCTAAACTCAAGGTGTTGGTAGGGCCATGTTCCTTATGGAGTCTCACTCTGTAGCCCAGACTGGGGTGCAGTGGTGCAATCTTGGCTCACTGCAACCTCCGCCTCCCAGGTCCCAGTTCAAGCAATTCTCATACCTCAGCCTCCCAAGTAGCTGGGATTATAGGCATGAGCCACCATGCCCAGCTAGTTTTTGTATTTTTTTTTAGTAGAGACAGGGTTTTATCATGTTGGCCAGTCCGGTCTTGAACTCCTGACCTCATGATCCACCTGCCTTGGCCTCTCAAAGTGCTGGAATTACAGGCATAAGCCACTGTGGCATTCCTCAGCTTGTTGCCATATTTCTTCATCTTCAACGTTATCAAGGTTATGTTGAGTTGTTCTCACACTGCCATATCTCTTGTTCTCTCTCTCCTGCCTCTTCCACTTATAGTAACCCTTGTAATTACATTGAGACCACCCGAATAATCCAGGATAAATTCCCTTTCTCGAGGTAAATTGATCAGCAACCTTAATATACCTTCAATTTGAATTCCCCTTTACCATGAACCCTAACTTATTGTGGAGATTAAGATATGGACATCTTTTGAAGGCCGTATTCTAGCTACTACAGGTAGGTACTAGTTTTATCCTCATTTTACATAAAATAAACAGAGAGAAGAGGTGTTTGTTATTTGGCCTAAAGGTCATACATATACTTAGTGACAAATCTGGTATTTAAATCTAGCTAAGCCACCCAATATGTGGGTTTTAATCACTTTGTTGTAGTATTTCATAAGCAAATCACTGATACTGAATCTTCTATAACAGAATAGAACAGTTTTCAGAGAATAGAAGGTGAGAATCTGATAAGATGTTAATGCCATTTACATCTTGGTAATAAGCTCATGGGTCATTTTTATTCTACTTTATTAAATATTTGTTTATAATTTCCACATTTTCTTTAATTAATATGGTTAAGAATTGTTCTATGATCAACTTGATTAAGCTGGGAACTCTTTCCTAAAAGCAACTTCCATGTGTGGCTATAGGTTCTAGCTGACCAAATGTTATATTGCACATGTTCTGGAAGATAGAAGCAAAGCACAACCATTACCCTCTAATGGTCATCATCAGTCAGGCTATGGGAGACAGATACAGCTACGCAGGTGATTTCAAACAGGTACGCTGTAGTTTGCTTTGCTGCAAAGTCACAGAGATACTAGCCCTGAAAAGCCAATAACCTTCCATATATTTCTATACCTGTCTCTTTTTATTGCCCCCGTTCTGCAGCTGTATATGTGTAGCTTCCAGATTTCCATGTAAGAACCAACTCATCCATCTGTGTCAGGACTGGCTACTTTTCTCTAGTATCGCTACTCCCTTTTTTGGATTTTTACATCCCAACTTCTCTAACAATTGTGTAAGTTCTAACACTATAATAAATTTCTTCTTCCTACCATGCACAGTGTTTCTGCATTTCTGATTGAATCCCAACTGATACAGTTCTTAGAACCAGAACTCAGTTGCTTCTACAATAAAAAGCTGCAGGAAAGAAGGTTCGAGTTAAGTATTTGCAGAAATATCAGCTTTATATGTGGTAATGTGGAAAATAGAAAGTGTACCCAAGAAAATTCATTGATCCGCTGGCTAAAGAGTATGTTGAAAGTACTAACTGGTTTATTCTAACCATATGTGATAAAATATGAGAAAAGAGACATAAACTTATGAAGGAAGTGTTTCATGATTTGGCAGAACTTAGGTTGTAAAGGGTCGAGGACAGTTGTTTCACTGAGATTTAGGCTCTCCCATTAAGAAATGGCCTCAGAGTAATGATCAAATCCAGGAACCTTCTAGTAAAATATCATCTCAGTTTAAAAACAGAGTCAAATGCAGTTTTAACTCTGTATTGGGACTACTGATAGATTTAATGGCATGCCTTGTAGACAGAAAAACAAAGCTTGTTAACTTGCCCTTTAGATCTTCTCTGCTAGAGGGTGTCTATGGATTTTAAGGGTGTTATACCACAGCACCCTAAGCCTCACGTCAAGATAGAGGATGAATGGTTGTAAAGACATTTGTGTGTATGCTTTTGCTTAATCATGTAGCCATCAATAATATTCTGAGAAATCCACAATGTTTTTAAGACATTTGCATTGGTGGAAGTACTAACAAATTGTTTTAAATAAGAGAGGTTCAGTTCAAAGAAAAAATATCATAGGTTTTCTCAAATTTCTATGGGAAGAAAGCAGGCTGAGAAATTTTAATCACCTGCAAACGTGGGCCATTCCCTGCAGGAAAGGAAGGATGATTCAGAGTGCAGAGCCACTTGACTGGAGAGTGGAGTTAAGAACCACAGGAAACCACGCCCAGGGAGCACAGCTGTGCCCTAATCAAGGAACTGGCATTGTTACACTGGCTGGATCAAACTGCTATGAACTAGCAAGTACTACTCATTCCTCCTTTTTAAATGGAAATGTTCACTGAAGTGACCCTGATATCACACCTACCCCAAGACCATCTTGCTGCAAGGAAGCCCAATGTCTACATGGACAGGCTGAGTGGAAAGACAGAAGCAAGGAACAAAACCCAGCTGGGCCAGCCTCCCAGCCCACATGCCAGTGTCTCCAGCACCATTGTGGAGAACAACCAAGGAATCCAACTTACAGGGAGAACTGAGGCCTTCTGCAAACCATTTCAGTCAGCTCCAGCTATTTGCTCGCCCCAGCTGAGGTGCCAGCATCACACAGAAGAGATAAACCATCTTTGCAGTGCCCTGCCTGAACTTATGACCCACCATATCATGAATAAAATAAAATGGTTGTTGCTTTATTTCACCAAGTTTTGGGATAGAATCAATACGTAGCTGAAACAATATGCAGTCTGTAATTTTAAAAAGTAGGTACTAATTTTATAAAGAAATTTTAAAAATAGATTGGAATGTCCTTTTTTTCCATTTCCTGTTTTGGCAATTTAAATTTTAAAACTTAGAGAAGTAAACACCTAATGTTCTGAATCAAAGGGAGGTAATTCATCTAGAATTCAAATGCAATCACCCAATAAACATTTTTGTGTGGCTTCAAGCTGGAAGTTGCCTTTCCCTCCTCTTTCTTCCTATAACTCTTAATTTAATGTACCTTTCATCTGGCATTCCCCATAAACTGCTTGTTTAATAGGTATTAGTGATTTCATATTACATCATAACGATCAATGCAATGTACTACAGAAGATACAAAAATATATAAGGTATTATTTGTGTCCTCAAAGAACTCAAAGTCTTACAAACTACTCTGACTACTTGTATAAATAAATATACTATTGTCATATATGACTGACAAAATTCTGTACCGTAAGGAAAATTCAGAGTATTACAAGGATTCAAAGGAGAGATTTTATTTGCTACAAGTTATAACAAATAGTGTTTGTAGGAGATATAGCTGAGATGAAACTAGGACTATATTGACTTTGGGTCCAAAGTGGACTCTAAACTCCTCAAAAGCAGGAATACGATGATCTTCACGTCTGAATTCCTCATGCACCTGTCAAAGAGTTTTGAAGATTATAGCAGTTCAATAATTGTTTGTTGAACAAATTATTGGATGGATTTCCAATTTCTGTGTATTGTATTGTTGGGAAAGAATCACTTGATTATCTTTTGTTCTAGGATAATAATTTGACAATGTCTTTTTTACTACCAATTTCTGTGGGATGCAGAGAAGATAAAACCAGTGTGACAGTTTTAGATAAAGTAATTTGAAAAGCATAAATTACTATTAGATGAAAAAAGAGGATAATATTCACTAATATTTCTCATGAAGCAATGATTTTGCCATGTTCGCCTGGAGTAACAAGGGCAAATGGCTTCAACATGAAAGTCCATGCAGTTTGTTCAAGATATTTTGACAGATTCTACATTTTCTCATGATGTTATTATTTGTAATGTTTATAAGCATCATCTTATGACCTGATTGAAGTAAATGAGAGCAAAGTAGAAAGAGAGAAAAAAATCTAATTCAGGATAGAGCTGTAAAAACAAAAGATTAGAATAAGGTCCTTTCTGTCACTGAGATAAATTGTTACACCCTTTTATGTTCTACATCATGGACTTCTAACACATTCACAACTTGTATGTGTCATATGGGCATGAGCTATTTCTCATCCTCCCACTCATACTTCCTTCCTAATAGCAAGTTGTTCCAAAATATCTTGTCAGCAAGCCTTTGCTGCTGCTTGAAGACGAACTTGATTCTGAAACCCTTTGCTCTTTGTGAAAGAAAGAAAAATAATCTTGTTTTATTTCCAGTGTTAGAATATAAATCAGTATCATAGCTAATTTCAGAATTTTATAAGTGTTTAAATTAAATGCATAGAAAACACAAAGCCTATTCTTGAAAAGAGTTAAACTTAGATGCTATATACATATAAAATATGTCAAGTTTTGGTTTTCCTGATTTTTCTATATCCTTGTTTCTTAAGATCTATGTATTCCTACTTAAGCAAATATATTAAGAATTATACATTTTTAACAAACTTTTGAGAAAAATCTCAATTAATATAGTTAATATAGCCACATGTATTTAAATAATAACAGATTAAAAAGAAAAATAAGAAATTTACCAACCCCAGTTCCTTGAAAATTACAAAAAAGCTTGTGATAAAACTTCAGCCTAGAAACTGCACATTTCTTATCCTGACCACTGTGTAGGCTTCAGATAAAATTCATAACCTTTAAATTTCTGAAGTAGAGGCAACATCCCTCCCAAGTCAGCCCTCACTGTCTACAATTGAAGGTTTGACCCCAGTGTCTAGCTCAGAAACATGCCCAAGAAGTAAATGGTGGGGCTGGACCCAAAAAACCACCGCCATGGTGCTGACTGACTCCCATACTCTACAGTTGTAATACTGAAACTGGAAGTTCCAATGCCAGGGCATCAAGAACTGGGAATAGGACAAGGTTTTCTGGCATTTATAAAATATCTCTGGTACACAAAGAAATGGTAATCAAGGGGCAGGAAAGATATTCATTTATTATGTATTCATATATACACACACATTCACGACCTCAATATATTTATGTTGCATTCTTGGTAAAAATGTAAAGTGGTAAAACCATTATGGAAAATAGCATGAAAATTCCTCAAAAAATTAAAAATAGAGCCACCATATAATCCAGCAGTCCCACTTCTGTGTGTATGTGTGTGTGCATGTGTGTGTGTATGTGTATGTGTGTTTATATATATAATGAAATTAGGATTTCAAAGGCATATCTGTACTTCCATGCTTGGTGCAGAATTACTCATAATAGCCAAGATATGGAAACAACCCAAATGTCTATCAACAAATGAATGCACAAAGTAAACATGGCGTATATATACAATGGAATATTGTTTGGCCTTACAGAAAAAAAAAAGGAAATCTTATCATTTTCAACAACATGGATAAACATGGAATATACTAAGCTAATTAAAAGTAGCCAGTGTCAGAGGATCCAAGATGGCCTAATAGGAACAGTTCCAGAGTGCAGTTCCCAGCAAGAACAATGCAGAGGGTGAGTGCCCACCACATTTACAAGCAGATTTTCACTGCCCACAGACCAGGAGATTCCCAGGCCAAAAAGCGCCAGGAGCTTTCAGCACGGCAATTTCAGCTGGTGCCAGTTTGGTGCACAGAAACCCACACAAATCTGGGCAGCCGTTTTAACTGGCGCCTGGAACTCCTGGGAGACAGATCCGCCCATTCAACTGAAAGCAAGCCGGGGCAGGGACAAGGAGCCAGGTGATCTGGCTTGGCGGGTACCACCCACACAAAAACAAATAATCTGAAATGCTCTGGATTGAGAGTTTCCCAGCAAGCACAGCTGGACTCAGGATGGCACAGCTCAGTGATGGGAAGGGCGACCACCACTACCGAGGTAGTTCACACAGCAGCCGGGCAGAGCCTGCGGCAGCTCAGCCACACCTCTGCTGGCAGACTGTGACTAGACTACTCCGTGCAGGGCAGGACATCTATGAAAAAAGGCAGCAGCATGACGTGAACTTATAAATAAAGCCTACCTTCCTAAGACAGAGCACCTGGAAAAAGAGGCAGTTATGAGTTCCGCTGCATCAGACTTAAAAGTACCTGTCCAGCATCTCTGCATGGAACAATGGAGCTCTCAGCACAGCACTTGAGCTCCTGAAAGGGACAGACTGTCTCCTCAAGCAGATCCCCAACCCCTGTATACCCAAAGAGACACCTCATAAAGGAGAGCTCAGGCCCACATCTGACAGGTACCTTTCTAGGACGAAGGTAACAGAAGAAGAAACCGGCAGCAACCCTTACTGTTCTGCAGACCCCGCAAATGATCCCCAGGCAAGCAGGGTCTGGAGTGGACCTCCAGCAGTCCTGCAGCAGAGGTGCCTGACTGTTAGAAGGAAAGCTAAGAAACAGAAATAACTTCATCATCAACAAAAAGGATGTCCACTCAGAGACCCCACCTGAAAGACACGAACTACAAAGATCACAGGTAGATAAACCCACTAAGATGGAAAGAAACCATGCAAAAAGGATGAAAACACCAAAAACCAGAACACCTCTCCTCCTCCAAAGAATCACAACTCCTCACCAGCTAGGGATCAAAGATGGATGGAGAATGAATCTGATGAATTGACAAAAACAGGCTTCAGAAGGTGGGTAATAACAGACTTCTTAGAGCTAAAAGAACATGTGCTAATCCAATGCAAATAAACTAAGAACCTAGAAAAAAGGTTAGATGAGATGCTAACTAGAATAAATAGCTTAGAGAAGAATATAAACAACTTGATAGAGCTGAAAAACACAGCATGAGAACTTCGTGAAGCATACACAAGTTTCAATAGCTGAATCAACCAAGCAAAAGAAAGGATATCAGAGATTGAAGATCAAATCAATGAAATAAAATGAGAAGGTAAGAATAGAGAAAAAAGAGTGAAAAGAAATGAATAAATCCTCCAAGAAATATGCGATTATGTGAAAAGACCTAATCTATGTTTGATAGGTGTACCTGAATGTGATGGAGAGAATGAATCCAAGCTGGAAAACACTCTTCAGGATATTACCCAGGAGAACTTCTCCAACCTAGTAAGCCAGGCCACCATTCAGGTCCAGGAAATACAGAGACCACCACAAAGATATTCCTCAAGAAGTGCAACCCCAAGGCACATGATAGTCAGATTCACCAGGGTTGAAATGAAGGAAAAAATGCTAAGGGCAGCCAGAAAGAAAGGTTGGTTTACCCACAAAGGGAAGCACATCAGACTCACGGTGGATCGCTCAGCAGAAACCCTACAAGCCAGAAGAGAGTGGGGGCCAATATTCAACATCCTTAAGAAAAGAACTTTCAGCCTAGAATTTCACATTTAGCCAAACTAAGCTTCATAAGCAAAAGAGAAAGAAAATCCTTTATGGACAAGCAATTGCTGAGAGATTTCATCACCACCAGGCCTGCTTTACAAGAGCTCCTGAAAGAAGCAATAAACAAGGGAAGGAAAAACCACTACCAGCCACTCCAAAAATGTACCAAATGGTAAAGACCATCGACACAATGAAGAAAATGCATCAACTAATGGACAAAACATCCAGCTAGCATCAAAATGGCAGGATCAAATTCACACATAACAATATTAACCTTAAATGTAAATAAGCTAAATGCCCCAATCAAAAGACACAGACTGGAAAATTGGAAAAAAGTCAAGACCCATCAGTATGCTGTATTTTGGAAACCCAACTCATGTGCAAGGACACACACAGGCTAAAAATAAAGGGATGGAGGAAGATTTGTCAAGCAAATGGAGAGCAAAAAAAAAGCCTGAGTTGCAATCCCAGTCTCTGATAAAATGGACTTTAAACCAACAAAATCAAAAGAGACAAAGAAGGGCATTACACAATGGTAAAAGGATCAATGCTTCAAGAAGAGCTAACGATCCTAAATATATATGCACCCAATACAGGAGCACCCATATACATAAAGCAAGTTCTTAATGACCTACAAAGAGACTTAGACTCTCACACAATAATAGTAGGAGACTTTAACACTCCACTGTCACTATTAGACAGATCAACGAGACAGAAAATTAACAAGGATATCCAGGACTTGAACTCAGATCTGGTCCAAGCAGATAGACACCTACAGAAATCTCCACCCCAAATCCACAGAATATATATTCTCAGCACCTACTCTAAAATTGACCTCATAATTGGAACTAAATCACTCCTCAGCAAATGCAAAAGAACGGAAATCATAACAAACAGTCTCCCAAACAACAGTGCAATCAAATTAGAACTCAGAATTAAGAAACCAACTCAGAACCACACAACTTCATGGAAACTGAACAACTGGCTCCTGAATATCGACTGGATAACCAATGAAATGAAGGCAGAAACGAAGATGTTCTTTGAAACCAACGAGAATGAAAACACAATGTACCAGAATCTCTGGGACACATTTAAAGCAGTGTTGAGAGGGAAATTTATAGCAATAAATGCCCACATGGGAGGCAAAGAAAGATCTAAAATTGACACTCTATTGTCAAAATTGAAAGAGCTAGAGGAGCAAGATCAAAAAAAAAAACTCAAAAGCTAGCAGAAGACAAGAAATAACTAAGATCAGAGCAGAACTGAAGGAGATAGAGACACAAAAAAACCCTTCAAAAAATCAATAAATATAGGAGGTGTTTTTTTGAAAAGATCAACAAAATAGACCACTAGCCAGATTAATAAAAAAGAAAAGAGAGAATAATCAAATAGATGCAATAAAAAACGATAAAGGGGATATCATCACAGATTCCACAGAAATGCAAACTACAATCAGAGATTACTACAAAAAACTCTATGCACACAAACCAGTAAACCTGGAAGAAATGGATAAATTCCTGGACACTTGCACCCTCCCAAGCCTAAACCAGGAAGAAGTTGAAACCTTGAATAGACCAACAACAAGGGCTGAAGTTGAGGCAGCAATTAATAGCCTACCAACCAAAAAAAGTCCAGGTCCAGACGAGTTCACAGCCGAATTCACCAGACGTACAAAGAGGAGGTGGTACCATTCCTTCTGAAACTATTCCAAGCAATTCAAAAAGAGGGAATCCTTCCCAAATCATTTTATGAGACCAACATCATTCTGATACCAAAACCCAACAGAGACTCAACAAAAAAAGAAAACTTCAGGCCAATATCCATGATGAACATGGATGCAAAAATATTCATTTAAATACTGGCAAACTGATAGCAACAGCCATCAAAAAGCTTATTCATCATGATCAAGTAGGCTTCATTCCAGGGATGCAAGGCTGGTTCAACATGTGCAAGTCTATAAACATAATCCACCACATAAACAGAACCAAAGACAAAAACCACATGACTATCTAAATAGATGCAGAGAAGGCCTTTGACAAAATTCAACAGCCCTGTATGCTAAAAAACTCTCAATAAACTAGGTATCAAAAGAGCAGATCTCAAAATAATAAAAGTTATTTACAAGAAACTTGGAGCCATACTGAATGGGCAAAAAAACTGGAAGCATTCCCTTTGAAATCCAGCACTAGACAAGGATGCCCTCTATCACCACTCCTATTCAATATAGTACTGGAAGTTCTAGCAAGATCTTATGCAAGAAAAAAAAAATAAAGGGTATTCAATTAGGAAAAGAGGAAATCAAATTGTTTCTATTTTCAGACAACATGATTGTATATTTAGAAGACCCTATCATCTCAGCCCAAAATCTCCTTAAACTGATAAGCAAATTCAGCAAAGTCTCAGGATACAAAATCAATGTGCAGAAATCACAAGCATTTCTATACACCAATAACAGACTAACAGAGAGCCAAATCATGAGCAAACTCCCATTCGCAATTGCTACAAAGAGAATAAAATACCTAGAATACAACTAACAAAGGATGTAAAGGATATCTTCAAGGAGAACTACAAACCACTGCTGAAGGAAATAAGAGAGGACACAAACTGATGGAGAAACATTCCATGCTCATGGGTATGAAGAATCAATATTGTGAAAATGGCCATACTGTCCAAAGTAATTTATGGATTCAATGCTATCCTCATCAAGCTACCAGTGACCTTTTTCACAGAACTGGAAAAAAACACATTAAACTTCATATGGAACTAAAAGAGAGCCTGCATAGCCAACACAATCCTAAGCAAAAAGAACAAAGCTGGAGGCATCACGCTACCTGATTTCAAACTATACTACAAGGCTACAGTAATCAAAACAGCATGGTACTGGTAACAAAACAGAGATATAGACCAACGGAACACAACAGAGGCCCTGGAGGCAACACCACACATCTGCAACCATATGATCTTTGACAAACCTGACAAAAACAAGCAATGGGGAAAGTATTCCCTGTTCAATAAGTGGTGTTGGGAAAACTGGATAGCAGTGTGCACAAAGCAAAAACTGGACCCCTTCCTGACACCTTTCACTAAATTTAACTCCAGATGGATTAAAAACTTAAACATTTCTCCCCATGTTATCCCTCCATGACCTCCTCACCACCCGCCCCCACTGTCCCTCCCTTGACCCCAGGCAACAGACCCCAGTGTGTGATGCTCCCCTCCCTGTGTCCATGTGTTCTCATTGTTCAACACCCACCTATGAGTGAGAACATACAGTGTTTGATTTTCTGTTCTTGTGCTAGTTTGCTGAGAATTATGGTTTCCAGATTCATCCATATCCCTACAAAGGACACAAACTCATCATTTTTTATGGCTGCATAGTATTCCATGGGGTATATGTGCCACATTTTCCTTGTACAGTCTATTGTCATTGGGCATTTGGGTTGGTTCCAGGTATTTGCTATTGTAAACAGTGCCACTATGAACATATGTGTGCTTGTGTTAAAGACCTAACAGCATTAAAAACCCTAGAAGAAAACCTAGGCAAAACCATTCAGGACATAGGCATAGGCAAGGACTTCATGACTAAAACATCAAAAGCATTGGCAACAAAAGCCAAAATAGACAAATGGGACCTAATTAAACTCCTGAGCTTCTGTACAGCAAAAGAAACAACCGTTAGAGTGAATTGGCAACCAACAGAATGGAAAAAAATTTTTGTAATCTACCCATCTCACAAAGGGCTAATATCTAGAATCTACAAAGAACTAAAACAGATTTACAAGAAAATACAAACAAACCCATCCACAAGTGGGCGAAGGATATGAACAGACGCTTTTCAAAAGAAGACATACATGAGGCCAACAAACATGAAAAAATGCTCATCATCACTGATTATTAGAGAAATGCAAATCAAAACCACATTGAGATATCACCTCGCACCAGTTAGAATGGCTATCTCTAAAAAATCTGGAGACAACAGATGCTGGAGAGGATGTGGAGAAATAGGAACACTTTTACACTGTTGGTGGGAGTGTAAACTAGTTCAACCATGTGGAAGACAGTGTGGCGATTCCTCAAGGACCTAGACATAGAAATCCCATTTGACCCAGAAATCCCATTACTGGGTATATAACCAAAGGATTATAAATCATTCTATTATAAAGACACAAGCACACATATGTTCATAGTGGCACTGTTTACAATAGCAAATACCTGGAACCAACCCAAATGCCCAATGACAATAGACTGTACAAGGAAAATGTGGCACATATACCCCATGGAATACTATGCAGCCATAAAAAACGATGAGTTTGTGTCCTTTGTAGGGATATGGATGAATCTGGAAACCATAATTCTCAGCAAACTAGCACAAGAACAGAAAATCAAACACTGTATGTTCTCACTCATAGGTGGGTGTTGAACAATGAGAACACATGGACACAGGGAGGGGAGCATCACACACTGGGGTCTGTTGCCTGGGGTCAAGGGAGGGACAGCGGGGGCGGGTGGTGAGGAGGTCATGGAGGGTTAACATGGGGAGAAATGCCAGATGTAGGTGAAGGGGGGATGGAGGCAGCAAACCACATTGCCATGTGTGTACCACCTATACAACAATTCTGCATGATCGGCACATGTACCCCAGAAACTGAAGTACAATAAAAATAAAAAATAAAAAAGATATGATTAACACATTTTAAAAATATAGCCAGTGTCATAAGCACAAATACGGTACTATTCTACTTACATGAGGTATCTAAAATAGTCTAACACACAGAAGCAGAGAATAGGATACTGGTTTCTAAGGGACTTAGAGGAGCAGAAATGGGGAGTTGTTGGACAATGGTTATAAAATTTAAATTATGCAAGACAAATATGTTCTAGAGATCTGCTCTACAACATAGTGCCTATGGTTAACAACAGGATATAGTACATTTAAAAATTTGTAAGAGGGTGGCTCTCATATTAACTGTTCTTACAATAAAAGAAGTGGGATGCATAAGGAAACTTTTAGAAGTCATGAATATATTTATTACCTTGATTGCAGTGATAGTATCACAGGTACATAAATATGTCCCAACTCATCAAACATACATTAAGCATATGTAATTGCTTTGTATATTAACTAGACTTAAAAAGACCAGGGAGATTGAAATAGTGGCATTACAGAAATATAATGGTGAGGTACTTAAAGGAGAAAGGACTAAAGAAACCATTTTCAGATGGTAAGCATTTCATAATCAGAAAAAAAAGCAAAAAAATAAACATTCATAGTTCTTGTATTGAGTAATATGTTCAGTATTTCAGATATTTACCTCATCACTGAGCCTCAGTTCTTCCTTGAGGTTAACTGTATCAACCTTCAACAAATTTCTAAGCCTCGAACTATTTCTAACATTCACTATGTCTTTGATCTCCACCCCATCAGATTGAATTCTTAGGCTCTGTCCCATTCATTGCATTTGCCTTATCCTACTCCCAAATGATCACTGCCTAAAATTTCAGACTTACTCCAAGGAAAAGGTAAATGTGAGGTACAGAGCAAACTGTGAGATTAGAGGTTTGAGGTGAATGTCAGCAACAAGATCATACCTGGAGATAAGGTAAAATAACAAAGGAGAAAAAAGTTACACACATCAATTTTTATAAAAAACACTCCTGTTTATATTATAAACTTAGTTTATTTCAGAAATATAGAGTATATATAGACATCAATGTATTTACAGATGCAAATCAGGAAGTATGTCATTCATGGGAATCTAGAGGGTGATTTATAACATTATACATGTCTGGCTATTGGGTCCAGGGGCATAGGTGGCAAGTGAAACCATAAGGCAAATGAGGAACATAAGAGACTCAGAAATGGAGGCAAGGGTATAGAATTGTCAATAAGAACAAAGAGGTGTACTGTCCAGTTCTCTTTTCCTATATGTTTAGGGAAGAGCTGTGAAGAAAATGATTAAATCAAAATACACAGCCAAGCTTCTATAAAGGCAAATTAATTGAAAAGTGTTTGATGACGTAGAAAAATGAATTCACAGGATCAGGGGAAAGGATGAGAGTAAAGGAGCAGTGAAGATTGAAATGTGTCTAAAGAATTAGAAGTAGTTGGATAGAAATTCACGTATCAGAGAGTAAAGCAGAGATCATTTCACTTTCACTTTTGGTGGTCACTGGAATAAAACACTGATGGATGCTGGAGTTGGGAAATAAACTAGAAGGCCACGGTTAAACAGGAACAGGATATGCAGCCTTTGCTGTTGGCAGAATGTGCAGCTTTTTGAAACCACAAGGCCTGACTGGGGACTGGGATGTTGCTGTGATCTTATAAACTTGCTTCCTCTGCTTGGTTCTGCTGCTGATAACAGTTTCACATTAGAAAAGGGGGTTTTGGAGGACTGCCCCTCAGCACATTTACTTTCTACATGCTCAGCTCTGCAATGAAAACAGAGAATGTTAGGTAAAAGAGGTCCTAGGCCTTCTTCCTGTAGGAATTATGTTGAAGTGACTAGGCAATGTGAAGCTAAAAATTGGCAATCTATTGGTGAAATGATGATTTGCGAACAACAGCTTTATATCAAGTTGTAGAAACCAGGACCTGAAATTATCAGGATAATATTGCACAACTGGTGACTCAGGAAGGCCTCAACTATTTCCTTTCACTAAACAGAAAAAGCAGCATCTAATTTTCATCCTTAAACCAAAACACACATTGTATGAATGCCTTTCATACTGATCATTCCACTCCTCTTTTGTTTTAGGACTTCACATACAGTATAATCTACAGTACTAGATAGGAAGGTGAGACGTTTCCCATCCTTAAGTCACTAAATTATCTAATCTACAGGTTTCAGTGACATCAGTAATGGGAGGGTCCCCGTAGCCCTTTGAGAGTTAACATGATCAGATTTGCATATTAAAAAGATGATTTTCATACTATGTGGAGGGTGGATTGGTAGAGTCTGTGGGAAGAGCAGATGAGATCAATCAGGAAACTATTGTCAAAATCTCGTGAGAACTGATGGTCTATAAGAAGAAAGAATATGTTTGGGGGATTAAAGTTTAATGACTAAGAATATGGGGGAAGGAACGAAGTAGAGAGAAGAAGGTAACTGGGATAAAAGCAAGATTTCTGGTTTGGGTGGAGGTGCCCTTTCTGAGATAGAGAACATAAGAAAGCGTGTATGACAGAAAAAATGCGGTATTCACTTTGGGGCATGTTGATTTTGGATATTCAATTTTAGACATGTTGAAGACACCCAGCAGGCAGGAAGATATACAGTTCTGAAGATACATATATGTAAGAGCTAGGTGTGTGCAGAGTTGGTGAGGTGGTAGATCACCCAGGAAGAAGATAGAGAAGAGAAACATACTTTAATTTTAACCTGTTTGAAATTCAAAACTTTAGTTGAACAAGAAGCCATAGACTAAGTATTATTTTTTACTTTTATACATAAAACGTCATTTGCAAAAAAAAGCATTATATACAAATGATTGATACTTAATGAATTAGCTCCCTCATAGTTGTTTGTGCTTTTAAATGCTGCTTATCAAAGAAAAAGGAGCAATGTCACCCTGGGTGTATATGTGCGTGTGAACATGCAAGTCAGAGTGTAACAACAAAACATACTGAATACATATGAGTGTATGTGTAGATAAAATTTTTTTGAATAAATGCATATGAAGAAACACAAATTTTTTTCTTAAGGGCTATGAGGAACACGAGTTTTGAGGTGACGAGGAAGAAAATGTTTGTTATGTGATGATTACTTTGCTTATATTTCTGCTTCTAGTCAGTGTGAAGTTAAACTTTAAAATCCACCCAAGGAATCCCTGTTCAACTAATACAGAGGTTAGAGAGCATGCTTGTCCAGAGAAAGATCTCACCAGCAAATAACCCTTACATAATTTAATTACAAATTCTAGTTTATATTCATATTTATATGTGTGCTTGCATGTGTATGTGTGTATGCACACACATTTTACACACATACAAACACATGCACACACAATTTTTTAGCTGGTGTAAGGAAAAATAATTTATAAGATTCTAATGATTATAGTGAAACACTTAAACAACAATAATCAAAAACTAAAAGGAAGTATGGTAAAACAATTTAAAACTTGGTGTGTTTCTCCAGAAATAATATGAATTTTCAAAAATTTGATTAATTTTGCATGATATGTTTAATGTGTCAGTTCTTGAGAAATTTGATAATGGCATTGAAAGGGACATTGAAAAACTGTCATTTCCTATTCTCTATATTTGTATCTGTAGTACTTGCATATTAATAATATTTACACTAAACTTACATTTCTATATAAGTATAGTTATTTTTACATCCTTTTCCTAAGCCCAGATCATTTATTGAATTTTATGCTTAAGGTTGCCTAAAAACTATTCATAATTCTTTTAAAAATGGACTTTTCTAATGCCGAGAAATTGAGTATTTAAGTAACGTAAGTGATTTAGGAGTCTAGTAAACGACACCCATTTTTGTTCCCTTACTTCCGAGTTTGCAACTGATTAAGAACTGACAAGTGGAACTCAAATTTGTAACTTTGTTTCTGACAAATTTTCTTATAGAGAATGGCTTTTTATGTGTGACCAAATGATTTACCTATTAATCTTCTAAATTAATCAGATTTGAATGGATAACAACGAATGCCTCCATTGGAATATACGCTGCTCTCAGGGGCTTAATCATAATGAGGAGAACAAGAAAGAACACATGCATCTTGCAGGCAGTTGAACTCTGAAAAATGCCACCAGGGCCTTTGGCAAGCACACTGAGCTTTTTCTTTAAAATTTATCCCTCAGGTAAGTTGCTCCGCTTCCAGTTGAGAGGGGAAAAGAGAGCAAGTAGAGAAACTGAAGGCAGTCCTCTTACACTTTTCTTCCCTGACAAAGTGAAGCAGAAATTGGCTTTCCTCCATTAAAACATGGGCAATGTCATTCTGCACCCCTATTTCATAGGTGATAAGTAATAGTACACATCCATCACTTTTGGTGTAGACAGATCCCTGTATTAAGCCCAATGATAGAAATCAGTGAAATTTTAAGGAGAATCAGGTTAACTCTATAGCTATAAAGATGTTCAATTTGTTTCTTTCTTTTCATTGCTCTAGAGAAATAAACTTCTTATTTAAAGAAATGAGTGCTTCTTATCTAGTCTAAAAGAATCAAAAGTATCTTTATGTGTTTCTTTGTAGTTCTCATTTAAACTTTATAATCCCGATAAGTATTTTAATGAACATATTTAGTTTACCAATTTTCATTTTTCATATCCCTATGATATTTGGTGCACTTGTAGAATGTTCTGTTTGTACCCTCTCTTCCCTGATTATTCTGTTTAGAAAGTCACTACAACCTTAAGTTCCTCTTTATAAGGTCTTCATGAAACACAGTTGATCCTCGGATTAGTCACCAGACTGACGATTTTTTTCTGTCTGCACAAGGGCGAAAGATGGAGGTGTGTTCAGAAGGCAACTAGGATGCTACTTGAAATCCAGAGAGAAATCTCCCAAAACAGCTTGTGTAGGAAGACAGTTAACTCTGCTGTCTTACAAGACCGCAAACAAAGTTTTCTTGTTTTTACAAGAAAACTCTTTCTTGTAAACACTCAGTATACTTAAAGATACTTAAAGATAAGCAATATAATAATATTTACCTTGATTTCTGAAGATTTGTTCTAATAAGTAAGTCAAAAGTAGACGTTGTACTATATAAAATGATTAACAGTTAATTCTTCCTATTAATGTTACTGGATTTAATATTATGACCATTATGTGGCACTTGAAACTCTTCCCCAGAGAAAAGGAAAATGCCACGAAAAACTTAGTTTTGTGATTGAATTGCATAATTAACATATAAATTTATGATGCTAAAAAGGCAATATTGTTATGGATCAGTGCATTGGCCTTATTAACATTTTTATTTAAATTCAAAACTTTCATAAAATTGCTTTAGATGTTTTATTACTACAATTAATATGAAAAACTTAAGAAGACTTAGTAATAGTCACATGCCTTCAGATTTCATAAAAGTGGAATTAACATCTGGTCAGTTTTGTTCACTGATGTGTCCTTTATGCTGCACACACAGTAGTTCAATAAAGTTCTGCTGACTTTATGAATAGATTAAGAAACTGGAGACTCCTGAGAATATGAAAAGTTCCAGCCTCAATCTTCTTGCAAGGATGTGTTAATTTGTAATGGCATTGCAAAATCCCAATCTTTTCACAAAAAGGGGAGGAAACATATACTTCTCTTATAATTATATTATGGGCTAAAGATGCCAGATTTTTATGAAGCATTTTAAAAGAATTTTTTTCTAAATAGAATAAATTTGGCTTTAACATATGAAATGGTGCCTTAGAAAGTTCTTACTATGTATTTTTAGGAAGTATTTTAAATAAATTAAGGAGTATGGTGATAACTCTTTCTAGCATGGAAGAAATGAACTGTTGACCCACTCTTGTGGGAAACAAAGACATGTTTCATCTGTAATTTCTCTAGATTGCCATTGAGCAATAAGAGATAATGAACAAGAAAGGCAATATTGGCTTCTTCGGGCTCTGGGTTTAGGATAGAATAAAGTGATTATCAAACATAAATTGGGAGATGTCTTACCTTTTAAGATTGAAAAGATGTTTGAAGTATAACCATAATGGCCCTGGGGTAATTTGCAACTTAAAGCAATTCAGAAAATGGGACAAATTATGTAGCTAAACGGTAAGAAATGAGATTCAAGTCTCAGTTTATTTGCTTTTGACTCATGCAACTTCATTAAGTGACTTAATCTCCCTGTATCTTAGTTACAGGATTTATAAAATGAGAATGACAATACCTATTTCATAAGGGCTATTGTGAAAATTAAATAAGATAAATCAGGGAGTAGTAGAATGCCTGGCACCTATCATTACTAGTACCCCTTTTAATTCCCTCAGAAATGTGGGGAAAATTTGAAAGAAACCAGCTTAGAACTTCCAGCTAGGAAATAACATCAAGCCATGTGTCTACTGGATTGTGTTTAGAAAGAGTGAGAGACACAAAAACACCCACGAACCCAGTTGAGTTATGTCTAGCCAAGCCTCACAAATGAGTGTTTGACTGGTGTGGGACGGTTAAGAGGAAACCAACATTGGACATCTCTGCCAAGTGAGGATGGTGGCAAAACAATTTGAACGTTGCTGAGCCCCATCAGATCACCTTAAATGAGCGGAATGCCTCAGTGTCTGCTGTCCTTTTTGGAGAGAGGAATATTCAAAGTTCTGTGTGGATATTGTTGTTTCCTGAATAAAAATGTAGTAACAGCCCTGAGAGATAGTGGTATAGGAGAGAACCCCTGTGGAGATGGCATTGGTGATTCCTCAACCCACTGCATTGGTAAAAGTCATCATGGTATACACTGAAGGTTGGAAGAAGCCAAACACAGACAGCTCTCTGAGGAAAGAATTCCACTGAAGAGGAAAAATTGTCTGTCATACTGCTTCTCAATAAGTGATCCATGAACTGGCATGAGCGTGACATGAGAACTTGTTAGATTCTCTAGGCACAGAGGCTAGGTCTTTGTTCTAACAAAGATGATTGTTAGACACACTAGGATTTTAGGTGCACTGGTCCCTGGAATAAGTTTCCTAGCACTGAGGTAGCCCATTCCTGTCTTTTTTGAAGGGTGCAGGGAGTTTTATGATGGATTGAGTTTTAACATTCAATAGGCAGCACACTTTTCTCAATTCCTTTTTCCTTACGGCACAATATTCGTATGATATAACTGTAAGTAACAGATAACTGGGATGAGAAAGGATTTTTTAGTACTTAGACAACTGAACACCTCGTAGTACAACTTTTCTTGTCTTTCCAGAGTCCTCTTATGCAGGTGGAGAGCGAGGCTTAGGGGAAATTGAGCTGAATCCCAAAGTGGTTCTAAACAATAAGCTTGATATTCAGACTGCTTTGGGCTTAAAGTAAATGTTCTGGAGCTCTAACATACAGTATGGTGACTGTAGTTAATAGTACTGTATTGTGTACTTGCAATTTGCCGAGAGATAGATTTTAAATGTTCTTGCCACAAAAAATTTAAATGAAACAAAATAACTTCGTGAGGTGATGATATGCAAATTAGCTTGATTGCGGTAATAATTTCACAATGTATCAAAAAATCACAAATACACCAGAAATACACACAATTTTTATTTGTCAATTAGAACTCAACAAAGTTGGAACTATTATTTTAAATTTTTCAAAAGTGAACTAAAGACTGAATTTTTGAGATTGATGTGAGCTGAAGATTTTTGCCTACTCTTTATTTTTAGAAAGAAGGTACTTTTTGTGTATAATTCATAGATAGGCTTAATGACTTGGAGATTTACTCCTATTTTTTTAAACTGTTGTTTTAGCTGTTACTATTTTACCAATTCCCAGATCCACTGTCATGCCATTAATAATGCCAGAGAGCAGCTGTGTCAAAGCTGAGGCTGTCTCCTGATTTTACCAGGCTGTGAGGTCACCAACTATAAGCAGTTCAAAGGGATTCTGCTCCCTTCAAGGTCTGATGCTTTCCCCACCTGTTATATGCTACGGGCAGTTTCCAACTTCATTTGCCGATATAACCCTTCTACATTTATTTCTCTGAGTTGTTCCTTTTTGTTTTCTCAGTAAATATTCTCATTCTGTTGTCTTTCTATTACTCCTCTAACTTAACCTCTCCAGTTAAACTTTCCTTACAGCATCACATTATGCTTTCCTAATTTTTATATCATTCTCACCTAAGGGATCAACCAATGAGCTGCTACCACCTTGTAAAGATGAGCACTAGAGGTTTCCTTTTTAGTAACATCAGCTCCTTCTCTCTGTCTAGTGTATTTCAGCCTGTAGAGATATTCTCCACTGTCAATATGTGAAGATTTCCAAGTTTGATCCCTTATGAGGAAAATGGTTAAAGAGACAAAGAGAGCCAAGAACACTAAGAACACACAAAGAAAAAAACAAGTAAGTATATTTGAAGTGGCATCAAATATTTCTCCAATGCTCTTATCTAGTGTTCATGAGTTTGATGTCAATTATGACATTTTGATGTTCTAAATCAAAGATGTGGCTAGGATCACTGCTACAATAGAGACCTCAAAAAGAATGAATGACCTTCAGTGAGATCTTTGTAGTATCAATGAAACACATGAAAAAGAGAGGAATTTAAGAGACCCAATATTTCATTCAGAGAATTTCTTTTACTAAGAATTTGTGAGGTGTAGGTTTATATTCTTTTGGACCTGATATAGTTTTTTTGTAACAATTATTAAATACAATTTATGTTAAAGAATTCACAGTACTAGCAAATAATTTTTTTTTCCCTGTGTACTTCCCAAAGCCTTCCAGAGTCTCATGAAGTTGCAAATTCAAACCACTTGGTAAACGCAACCAAACAATAATGCCACATGCACAGAAAAAGTGAGCTAATTGTGCTTATCTATCTTTCCATCTTTGGATTTTCTAGCATTTAACTGGTGGAAAATGTAACTCATTGTAAATAACACTTCAACCAGAAGTGTGCTGCCTTTATCAAAGGCTAATACAAACTATGAATGCACATCTTAGAAGAGAGATAATGTAAGTTAGGGGCAGAAACCCAAAATGACCAGATTGAAAGCTCAGAGAACAATCTGCAAGCAAAGCTCTGCACTCTTCCTTTGTCCATCAAGAAACTGATGTTTCTGACTCAATTATTTACCTGAATAAGTGCTTCCAACTTCTACACATTATGTACTCTTTGAGAGAGAGACAGCTCCTCCTAATGACAAAACTTTCAGGAAAAATCCCACTAGAAAAATGTGCTGCCATATTTTCCTTTGTTCTCCTCATTGCCCAGATACATCCTGATGAATATATCCAACATACATACAACATATACACAATATTATATGTGCTGTCTATTGCTGCGTATTTAGAACCTTAAAACACAAGTTTAGAACCTTAAAACAACACACATTTATCATCTCAGAGTTTCTATGGAACAGGAGTTGGGGCCCGGCTTAGCTTACTCTTCTTGAGATCTCACAAAGTTTCAATTAAGATGTCAACAGGTCTGGGGTCTCATCTGGAAGATGAGATGAATTGGCTTCCAAACTCATTCACACTTTGGCAGAATTCATTTCCCTGTGGCTATATGGCTGAGGCCCACAGTTCCTACAGGCTACCTGCAGTGCTTTGCACATGGGCCTCTTCATAGGTGGTTCACAATATGACTGCTTCATTAAGGCCAGCAAGGGAGTGAAAGTGGAACTTTCAGAAATCTCTGGGCTCTAGTTTTAAGAAACTTATTGAAAGATAATCATTTGCCATCAGAGGCTTTCTGGCAGCCAGTCTGAAACTAGAAATCACCGATTCCTGTCCTTGTAGTAAATTTCTCTTCATCACTTGTATTCTGGAACTCAAAGAAGGACCTGCATAATTATTGCATATAAATTTCAGTTCCAGGGCCTACATTTATTGATCTTTAACCTCTTGAGATGAAAGCTCACTGGAACGTCCAATTTGTAACATTAATAAAGGTGTATACCAACTCTTTCTCTTCTCTTCACTATTCAATCTCTGTCTCCCACCACCAGGCAATTTCAATCATGCCTAAGGCCTCAGATAATTTATATGTCAATGATTCCCAGAACTTAAGGCCCAGAGCTCTCTCGCCATATTCAGTCCTACATTACAATGGATTCCCCAACATTTTTCTAAGATGTACCTCAGTTATCTGAATCTGAACAGTTGAAAACTGTATTTACCACCATCTGCCCTCTCATCTACCCACACTCATTCTTAACAGATTGTCTTCTTTCTCTCATTAAATAAAAACACTGACCAGGCACTGTGGCTCACGCATGTAATCCCAGCACTTTGGGAGGCTGAGATGGGTAGATCACAAGGTCAGGAGTTCGAGACCAGCCAGACCAACATGGTGAAACCTCGTCTCTTTTAAAAATACAAAAATTAGCTGGACGTGGTGGCGCGTACCTATAGCCCTAGCTACTCAGGAGACTGAGGTAGGAGAATCGCTTGAACCTGGGAGGTGGAGGTTGCAATGAGCTGAGATTGCACCACTACACTCCAGCCTGGGTGACAGAGTGAGATTCCATCTCAAAAAACAACAAAAAAACACCAACGTGGAGCTGACTTTTCATTCTTTCCTCTTCCCTACCATTTACAAATAATCAAATACTGGCTTTCAACTTCACAACATTTATGAACAGTGTATATTTGTAGCAGAATTAAAAATTAATATTTATCAACCCAGTATTCTAATTAAGTAATAAAACTCACTATTACTTGCTATTAATTTCACTTTGAGCTTATCTACAAGCATTCCAGTGCCTCCTCACTCCTCCAGAGTTAATCACTATCCTAAATTTTGTGTTATTTTCTTGTTGTTCTTTATGTGTGTTCCCAAACAATATAATGTTTAGCTTTACCTGGTTTTTAAATCTATAAAAATGCTATTCTAATATACATATGCTTTCAGCAACTTGATTTTTTTCACTTGACACTGTGCTTTAATATTTGTACTGTTGCTTATAGGTGGAATTTACTTGAAATTTGTATAGAAAAATATTTTATGAATATATAGCAATTTGCTTGTAAATTTTCCTAACTGGTCATTTGTTTAAAAATAATATTTTTTACTATTACAATGTTTCTATGAGATTATTGTAGATGTCCTCAATCCACATGACCAGGAGTTGTATTTAAGTTTATGCCTAAAAGTAAAATTTCTGGGTTTTAATACATGCATATTTCCAACTTTACCAGTTAATGCCAAGTTATTTCCAAGTACCTACATAAAAATTTAAACTTTTTCTTGCAGTGCTTAAGAGTTCCCATTACTCTGTATGCCGGCCAACATTTGATTTTTCAAGACATTTATTTTTGTCAATAGGGTGGGTATAAATAGCACCTTGTTGTGGTTTAGTTTTAATTTCTCTGAAATTTAATGTAGGTAGATATATTTTTATTTGTTGCTAGCCATCTGTTTTCTCATCTGTGAGATATATGCGTTTTTTTTTTTTGTCAATTTTTTTATTAGGTAGTTTGCCTTTTCTTAGTGAATTTTAGAAGTTCTTTATATATGTAGATTGATATAATTTTTCAGTTATGCATGTGCAAATTTTGCACACCCAATTGGTGGCTATTTTGTGTTTATTTGTAATCAATAATAAAAGTTTTTCTTTCTTTTGATCAACAGAACTTCTAAAATTTAATGGAAATTAAGTAAACACTAGTTTTACTAAGTGTTTTGTCTTACGAAAATTTTTCACTCCCCAGAAGTCATAAAAATATCCTACACTTTCCTATAAAAATTTAAAAAATTATCTTCAGCATTTAACATTTTAACATCTGGAATTGATTTTTGTGTATAATGTAATGTAAGGAACAAATTCTTTTTTAAAATTACAAATTATTCTGTTATCATTGATTGTACAATGTGTCACTTTCCCCATTTTATATCATGTTTCTGTATCAGCATGAGTCTACCTCTTAGCTCTCTTTTGTTGGTATATTCTATTCCTAATATCAGACACTTAACTACTGTAGCTTTATCATAAGTTTTGGCATCCAGTAGGGCAATTCCTCCTACTTTGCTTTGTTTTAAGAATTCCCTGACTGTATTTTTCATTTTTCTTTCCCAGATACATTTTAAAAATACTTAAGATAATCTACAAAAAAAATCCTGTTGAGGTTGTGATCAAATTTGCATTGAAGGTATAAACTGATTTGCACAAACTTGACAACTTTACAGTATTAAATCTATCTATCTTTGATCATAATGTACTTTATTTATATAGGCAACTTGCTAAACTTTCTTATTAATTTTAATATTGGTCTTTAGAGTTTTTCATGTAGATACTTATGTCATCTACTAATCATGATGGTTTGGCTTCTTTTTTTCCAATGCTTAAAATACTTATTTATTTTTGTTTTAAAGAGAGGTCCAGGACATCCAGCATAAGATAAATAGAAGTAGTAAAAACTTACAAGAATTCTGTAATTCCTCAGTCCCCCTCAATAACTGAATTTTTGGCTTTATTAATACAGTAATTTTATTTTATATTTCATCAATTTCTAATCTTAACTGTACTATTTTCTTAGTTTTACTTCCTTTATGTACTTTCAGAGTTTTTATGCTTTTTGCTGACTTAAGTTGGATAATTTTTAACCTTTTATTCTGAGATAAATATTAAAAACTGTAGATTTCCTTTTGAGTATTTTTTGTTATTGTTGCATTTTATATAGTATGAAATATTGTTTATTATGAATCAGGCCTGAATATTTTCTAAGTTCTATTTTGAAATCTGCTTAGACCCATGAGTGATTTAGATGTAAAATGTAAACAATTTTAGCATCCTTTTGGTTTGGTTGATTTTCAAATGCATCTAAATTTTAGCAATTTAGGTGTTAAGCCCTTTAATACTAAGCAATTTTGGTATGTGTGCTACTGATTCTTTGTAATTTTTTGAGACTTTCTTTATGAAACAATATGTTCAATGTGTACTTCAAAAGAATACATATACCACAAAATTTGGGTATACAGTTTTTCATATGTGCTTTATACATATATTTTATTTATTTAACAAAAACTAATTGGTTAATTGTGTTGTTTGACTCTTTCTGATCCTACTGTTGTTCCTTTCTCATTTCTGGGCACTTGTTCTCTTCCTAGAACAAATCATGTCCTTCCCTCTCTATCATAACTTTCTCATCATTCAAGTCCTGCTTAATCAAGTGCCCTTTTTATGAGCCTTTCACTCTAATACAGTATCTCTCCTTTTTCCTTCTTTTGCATCTCCCTGTAGACTGTAAGCCGTGTGACAGCAAAGGCTAATCAGTCTCCTCAGTGACATCTTTTGTCCCAGGGCACATACTTTCTAAAGTCCCAGGCCCTGAGGAAACTTCCAGGATAAATTTTTTTTTTTTTAACTTTCCTCCTCCCTTTTTTTTATCCACAGGAAAAGTTCATGCTTATAAACATCTCATACTTATACACTGAAAATCATTTTATTTTTTTAAATCTCCCCTACACTGGTTCCAAAAATTCTGAAGTAATTTAAGAAAAGCGATTTTGTTTCATGGTAAATCAAAGCATGGGGACTTTTTTAATTTTTCCATTTCAAAAGAACCAGTCACTAGTTCCCAGGTCCAAGAGCACTGATTTGATTTACTGGTTTCAGTGCAGAGCTTCCCATGCTCGAACTTTTATAAATAGAAAAAAAAAAGTGGAAGTTATATTTTAAGAACCAGTTCTTTAATAAGCTCATATGATATTTATTTAATTGCATGTTGGGCAAGGCTTCCAAAGTTTGTGAAATTATCAGAGAAATGTAAATTCCATAAAATGAAAATCTAATCATTATATTCCACTTTTGAATCTTCACAGGCTCTACTTATTTCTTTTTGCACTATTCTTTGATTAACAATTTAGATGAATGTGATTGATGCATTCCTGCCACTTTTGTGAGAAAATATGCATTTTAATTAGGAAAAAAAGTACGGGTATTTCCTAATCTCTTTTAGGCATTCATACTTTATTTGTATTTTATTTTGAAATTTCAACCAGACTATTCACTTGTTTTCTTGTAAAATATGCAATACTAGATGGAATTTACCTGTAGAATTTAAGATATTCTTTCTTTCTTAAATAAAATGAATTAAACTGATACAACCAATTTTCAAAATTCTCTTCTATTTTTATTGTTTTTCATCTTAGTAAAGTTATTTTTATATATACATATTTTATATATATGCATACACACATACACATACACACAAACACACACACACACACACACACACACACATACACCCTCATACCAGAAATTAACTTTTAATTGTATATTCTGCAAAAAGGCATGCTTAGGTACACTAGCATACATATCCCCAAATGCAATAGCATTCTTATTCGTAATAGCCAAAAGCTGTAAGTAATCCAGTATTTATCAGCAATAGAATGGAAAAGTAAATTAAGGTATATTTATTTATACAGGGGATTATTTACCAGCAATTAAAATGAAGGAACTGCAGTTATAGCTAGCAACATGGATAAATCTGAAAAACCTAACATTGAATGGAAGAAGTCACACAACAGAAATATATATTATATTACTAAGTTCATATAAAGTTCAAAACAGGTAAAACTAAATTATATAATTTAATGATACATTTTCACATAGTAATAGTATAATGGAAATCAAGGAAAATATTACTATAAATATCCAGACAATGGTTTCTTAGAGTGGGAGAAAAGGTGTTATAATTGGGTAGAGCTGTCGCCAAAGTTCTATTTTGTAACATGGTGGTGAATTACATGGATGTTTGCTTTATTATAATTCATTGCATTGTGCATTTATGCTTTTAATATCTTTATTTGTATTTGTATATTTTACAATATACAAATACATGGGACCATAGTTGTATTAGTCCATACTCACACTGCTATAAAGAAATACCTGAGACTGGGTAATTTATAAAGGAAAGAGGTTTCATTGGCTCATAGGTTTGCAGACTGTACAGAAAACATGGCTGCAGGGGCCTCAGGAAACTTACAATCATGGTGGAAAGCAAAGAGGATGCAGGCTTATTTTACGTGGCAGGAGCAGGAGGAAGAGAAAGAAGGGGAAGTTGCTATTCACTTTTAAACCACCAGATCTCGTAGGAACTCACTCACTGTCACCAGGACACCTCCCACCAGACCCCTCCTCCAACATTGGATTACCATTTGACATAAGATTTGGGCAGGGAAACAAATCCAAACCTATCAACGGTAAAATTCATTCCTATTTGCCTTAAGTCTACAGTGTTACCACAATATGAACTAGACTTACTAATTTCTTATCAGCACATTAGTTCATACTCACTGCTTAGGGAGGAAATGATCTTACTGAGGAAAAAAAATATAAAGTTTATTTTGGTTAAAGAAGAGTCAACCTTCTTCCTTAGCAGGATGCATAAAATACTAGTTTTCCATTTATGGTAATAGGTGGCATCAAGCTAGTCAAAAAAATTTTTTTCCATGAATACTGGTCACGTTTGCACTGAAACTAAAGCTGTAAAACAGGGCTTTGTTTAATATAAAGCTAACAGGACTAGTCATTTTAGTACTTTATATTCCTTGTAATATTTCTATATTCTAATTAAATATATAATTCTATCAGACAGAAATCAAGACAACTGTGACATTCTTATTTTATTAGTGATTCAGTATATAGAATAAATTATAACTATATCATTTTCACGTATGAATGACTTGGTTGAAAAGCTTGCAATGCTTTTCACTTTTAGGTAGCACTGAAGAACAAACAGACTAATTTATTAATAAATAGCAATTGACCAGCAACTCTCTTACAGTTTATGATGCTGGGAACTAGGAATATAAATATTAAAATGATGTGCTTTCTGTCCTTAACTTGATTAAAATATTTGTTTCTTATGAGTTAGGCTTCTGAAATTTAGCACTTTAGGTGTTGTTCACTCAACTGTCTCAACTTGATTAAAAGGGGCATATTTTTAGTTCATTTCATTTTAATTTTTTGCTGTATTCACCTGGATTATACATTTCTTACTCAATTATAGATGTCTTAAATGATGAGGTTTCTCATTTACATTAGTAAATGCAACATTATTCTAGTCGAATTCTAGCCATTTACTAGAATAATGTTATTAGAAAAAAAGTTCATGGATTTGGGAATATTTTTAAAAGTTGGCTGGAAGAAGAAGAGAAGGAGACAATACATCCAGTTTTGGACCTATGGCCTTTCAATGGCTGTGTGAAAGGGCACAGTTTCAAACCTGGACTCATCGTCTTTTCCAAAGGTAGAAATTGAGTAATTATTTAAACATATAGGACTGACTAAAACTTATCAAAAAGGCTTTAGTTGAGGATTTATTCCTTGGATCAGATTCTTCCACATGTAAATGATAAATGATGGTATAGGTATGTAAATTATGATTAAAGATATAAATGATATTATTCAGGAAGAATGTATTGAAAGATAAGAGTGAAAGGCCTAAGTGATATCCCTGAAGACACTAAAGGGAAGTGGCAGAGGACAAGAAGTCTACCAAGAAAATGAGAGAGAGTGGTGTCATTACACCGAGGAAACCATGTTCACAAAAGGAGTGGTTAGTTAGCAACATCAAGTCCTACAAGTAAGACAAAGTGAGAATACCCGTGAGGGTTTGGAAACAAGACATTAATTGATGACCTTAACAAGAACCATTTCAGAGAACTCTTGGCAGTGTTTTCCAGATTGCAGTGGGTTGAAGAATGCATTGAAAGTGAAGGAAGCATAGAACAATGACTCTAAGCCACTTTTTCAAGATGTTTGTCTATGCTAGAGGTAGATAAGACGGTAGCAAAAGAATGACTTGAGGAAAAGAGTATTGTTTTGCTTTTGTGATTGGAAACACATAAGTATATTTAGACAGTATTCTTGAGAAAGAGTTAGTAAATATATAAGAATCTGAAAAAAGTGGAAGAAAGACAGGTAAGAAAGGAGGAAGGAGAATCCAAAGCAAAGATAGGAGGATTGGCCTTATGTTGAAGGAATAATACTCTACATTTGTGAGTGGATGCAGGGGTCATTATCTCCATTTGTTTGTAGTGCTTGGATGGTAATTTCCATTCTTTTTATGAAAACATAATGAGCTGAGAGTCAGAAGGTGACTGGCATAGAGAGAAATGGTCATCAAAATCATTTCTTCGAATAATGGAAAAGAAAGCTAGAGAAATAAGAATGAATTTATCCAATCTTGAAATCTTTGCAGGACTATGTGATATAAAAGTAAAATTAAGCAAGGAATTTGAGGCAAGAGGAGAGGCTGAAGTGGTGGGCCAGGGAATCTAGATCAGAAGTTGAATAGATCATGGCCGATAGAGACAAACAAATTGGAGAATTAAGGGATTAAAGTTTGGAGAATTATGATGACAATAAAACCTGGACAATTAAGAAGTTGCTGCCAGGGAGTGGAATTTAAAATTTTAGAGGAGGATCATCTCTAGGTGATAACAAGCTTCAAGTCTGTACAGGGCAACTGATCATCAGAATAAAGTCAGCAGATCCACCATATTGGCCTGTACATTCCTCAACCTATGATCTTTGTCTCTAAGTATTTATTGATCCCATTTATCTTCACTTACAACATCTGATCATTATTTATTTTGTGTAATCAAAATAAATGTACCCAAAGTTCATGAGTCAACAGAAAACCTACTTCATTCAAGTCTTGTCTTAATACATCAGCCCACTGGGGTTACTTCCTACCATGATGCATAATGTTAAATGTGTTTCTCCCTCACTGGCCACATGAATTACCATGGTGTGCTGCAAAAGCTGCATTTCCCATTATCCTGTTGTTTGTGCCCCTGTACCCTTGTTTATGCATGTGCCTGTCTTGGAAGCCTGTCACATTTTCCTCCCCTGTCTAACTCATTACATTTCTGAGCTAGTTGCTCTCTCCTCTGTTCTTATCACTCCCTATGTATACATCTATTTTAGCACTTACTGCATTATGCTCATATTAAATTTTTTGTATTTTATTCCTTACAATTCTCTACATTTCCTAAAACAGATTTTTTCCTTTTATTTATCTCAGTGTCAAACACTATGCCTGGTATAAAACAGATGTTCTATATGTCCTTATGGAGGTAAATTGAAGTAAAATCTTGTTTAATCATTTAATGGCTATGTGGCCCAGACAAGTTATATCTACTCTTCCCGCTGTCTTCATCTCAAACATAGGGGAAAACATCTCACAGAGTTATTGAGGAGTTAGGTGAGACACCTAATGAGAGGAGATACCCAATATAGTGTCTGGCAGATAGAAGACTGTAGTGAATATTTTCCAACTTAATTTTAGTCCAGTTTGTGCCATCCTTGTATTTGTTAACTGAGATGGAATGTATGCATTGCTATTTCACATTTTTATAAGAATGGCTTACCTACTCAACTAGATACTAAAGTTTCTGGAGAGTAAGAATTGCATATTGTATTGGCTCATATCTCTCACATTACCTCGCATATATTATGAATATGGATAAGTACCTACTTAACAGATGAATATTAAACATTACCAATCAAATGAACTACATTCATAGATTCTGTTTGATTCCATAGCTCTGAAACAAGTAAGGCAGGATGATTAAAATTTTATTATTTAAAGAAGGGCAGAGTTACATATAAATATATTTGTATTCAGTGACACAGTTCAACCATAACAAACCACTAACTGAATGGGGTGTGAAAGCACAAATTAAAATTTCTATACCATAAACAAAATGTGTTTTTTTATTCAATGACTGCAAGTTAAACTGCAAAGAGTTTGGTCGGTACAGGAAAATTCTGATCTGGGCTACTTACTACATAAGCATACAAGAGCAGCCACATAAATTAAATGATATCTGATATGCAGATGCAGATATAATGCTTTAATCATTAAATCTCTTTTCTCTCTGTTCATAAGAATGTCCCAGCATCATGCAGGCATAGCATTCAGCTGCACATGTGTTGAAAATTAAAATGGACAAAAGCCTTAAAGTTGATAACCTATCCCAATTAGTGTCACTATCTCACATAAATGTATACGATTTTCATTAAAAAGCATATTCTCAATTTATTTAGTAAATTGATAGCAAAGTCTATTTTCTAAACTGTATGGTAGAAAGATTTATAAATATCTTATTATACAGAAAGAAACTGAAGCAAGAAAGGATCATCACAGAATAACTTACTAGTGAGTGCATAGAAATATACCTATTCCTCAGATCTAGCCATTCAGAAAGAAGGCAGACACAACCCTCACTCATCAAGTCCATTTCTTAATTCTGGCAATTTAATACGGTACTGATCAGAAAGTTTTGAATAATATGCATGTCACAACCCCAGAGTGGAGAGCTGATTTGACTTGTCTATTTGTTTGTACATATTTTGAATTTTTTAAAATGACACAATACAACTTGAAAAGGAAACATTTGATTGCAGGAGTTCATATGTACTCTTTATATGTTTTCATAAACCTTCTTCATCTATATTTTCGGCAATTTTTCTTGGACGTCTAACAAATACTGAAATCAGTTTGCCTCTCCACTTACCCTTTCATAATGTTCGTGACACAATCCTGTGTAATTTGACACCTTGGAACTTTAAACAGACTCAGAATCTTTTGGACCTTCTAGCCATCATCAATTCACATAGTGTGCAGTAAATCCAGCTCAAAATAAACAACACAGATGGAATCGAAGCTTATAGTACAATGTCAGCAGTATCCACAGATTGACAGAGCTAGTTAGGCTGCCAGATGCACAGAATGTTGTTCTATCTACTTGTTCTTTATAACTGGACTTGATGGAGTACATCAGTGTCAAACTCCTTGCTGGTTTCCACACGCACACGCACAGAAACGCACCCGCATAAACACGCACATTCCTGTGCTCTATATCAACGGCACCATCTGCTCTCAGCTTTACATGTGGTAGCTAACTAACTATCCTACTGTGCCTGGTCTCACCGACTGCTTTCCCTGGAAACAAATGACAACAGTTTTTATCTTGTGCCCTCCTTGGCATTATAAAATAAGGCTCTTAACATTTCCATACGCATATATTTTACATGCATTTTTTAAAAATTCTGTTCTCCGTTTTATTTACTGATTCCCTAGAGAATGGCAATATCTCTTTTTATATCTTTCCCAAATTGAGATTTTCCTATGGAACTTCATTTACCATGATTGTTTCTTCTAAGGTTTACATCAAAGCAATATATATAAAAGCAGTGGGTCCTGGGATGATTTTCCCCTCCCATACTATTTCGTAGGGTACTACATACTATTTGCAAAATGGGGGTGTAAAAAATGTGAGAATGCAATAGATGCAAAAGCATTCATTCCCTTTCACTATTCTTCTATATAATTCTATTGACAATAATGACCATGCTGGAACTGTTGAGATGGAGGTTGATGGTGATGGGCGGGGGTGGGGGGAGGGGGGGCGTTGCATAAACATGAAATACTTTTATATATAACTGTCTTGCCTGTAGGAGGAAGCTCATGTGTTATTCTTTCCCAAATGCAGAATTTTTGCCTTGACCTCGTTGCCATCTCATGTGATATCGAAATGTGTAGAAAGATATAAAAGGGATAATCACTTTTTTAACTGACAAAATTAAATTGTAATGTCTTTTCAAAGAAATACATTCACTTGAACTAGGAGTATGAAATGTCATAAGAAGGATAGATGGAATGAAATTATTGAAAGATGACCCAGGTTTGGTCTGTACCAAATATCCCTTCCTGACCTTTTTCCACATCTGGCACCTGTCTTTATGACAATCTCTCCAGAAGATCTACAGAAATTATACTTACCTTCTGGTAACTAGGTAACATAATCTCCTGGAGGCTAGCTAATTGCAGCCCACAATAACCTCACATACAGTAACTGTTAAATTTTTCATTTCTTTCAAATTATTATGGATCAGTGGAGAGGGTATTGATTTGATTCATTAACAGATTCTCAGTCTGTTCCAAGGTTAATGATTACATGTATCTCAATTACATCCTTAACAGGTTATACTGTATGATTTGTTTTAACTGCTTTGTACATTGTGTATCTTTCTCAGCTGAAAGGCTTCTTAGCACTTCATGATTTAACAAAGCTTTCTCCTCCTCTTCCTAAAACAATGAACCTGCTCTGATGGAACATATAAAAGTAGGACAAAAATGAACTGCAAAAGCTTTCTGCAGAATCTTCCAAGAACCACAGCAAATAGTTTATTTTAGTTAGGTAAATACTCAGCAATTCATTCATATTTGAAATATTAATAAGTATGGAGCAGAGGGTTGATCCTTTTGGTGTTTTACACCACCTTCCTTATGTAGGAGGCACTTTATTTTTTAACTTTGATCTTTTGAATACACACATAATGAAATTCTTCTTAGAAAAGCAGGAGCAATATATATATTTTTAAATCACTGTAATTCTTCCAACAGAAACCAGATACATTTCAACTGCTCCATAACCAAAAAATGTAATTAAAAATATAATAACCATATGATACTGTTTAGAATGACAGTAAGTCAAACTCAAATGATTCATAGGTATAATTTTCATGTCTATAATGGATAGTCAGGCAGGAGGAGAGAGAGAGACCCATTGCCTGGATTCTTTAGCAAAGACCCAATCTACCAATTTGAAGATGACACATTAATTTTGACAAGAAAGAAGACAATTATGTATTCTAGTACCTCTATTTTCTTTTTTCCTCTTCCTACTGCCACCAAGCCTACTTGCCTCCATACATTTAGGCAAATACATTTTTTACTGTATCCTGAACTAGAATTGTTGAATCTAGGGACTGTCTAAACATGCTTTCTTTGATGAAAAAGCTTTGCTTCTTGCTCATAGTACTATAGAGTCTATAGCAGAAATTACATTTTAAAGAATGTTATTGCTTTTACTATCCACTTGTATTTTGAGCAAGCAAAACACCAGACTCCCCTCCTTCTGGAACCCCCAAGATTCTGACAGAGTTTGGGGACTCAGAAGCCAAATGGGAATCATCAGGAGGAGAGACTTCAGTTATACAATCCATTAAATAAAACAATAGAGCCTGCAGCTGAGCTATTAAAAAGAGTAGAGCAATTTTTATTTCAATGGCTACATTTTATTTCCTCTTCTGAGTGACTGCTAACAAAGGGCCGCTGAAAGGACTGGATAAAAAGCAGGCGTCAGATGCAGGATCCATGAGTTAAACAACATTATTAGATACAATTTCATAAAATCTAGTTGCTTTTTTGCTACTAGAAATCATGTCCTTTTGTCAACTTGTGGTCACATCAGCACTTCTGCTGATATAATTTGCTCCAGCTGCAGAGCATAGCTGGCCTGCAAATCAAGAACCAGAATGAGGACAGGCAGGAATAACTCAATGGCTTGGATAATGTGCAAATCACTACACTTCTTGCTATTAGTCTACTTTTTTTTTTTTCAGAATATTTGGAAGAGGAAAGATTTATCTTTAGCAAAACAGCCAATCAGCCACCCTCTGAAGAACTGGTTTGTCTGGTTATCTTCTCCTCAAGCCTCACCCTCCCTGCAGTAATGCTTTATAATCATGACATTATGTATTTTTTTAAAACTTCTATTGCCCACCATAGAGTAGCAATTTGAACATCTAATGTTAAATAGCTACTGCTTTTGTTCACTGCTCCCCTACAAAAAGTCTCTTAGATTTAAAAATATTCCTGAGCATTCCTGTTTATAATTCTTGCATTTCAAATGTTTCTATGTGGTCTGGAATGTACACATTTGCAAAATAATACATATTCACTCTGTCAACAAACTGCTTTATAGCCTCAATTATGGACGCAATATAGTTCCAATCAAATATGAAATATAATACTACCTATTGATTTAGGCATAAGTTAAAATGGTAGAGGCTTAACTAGTCATTCAGCATTGAACTTCAACCTGATTAGAAACTCTTCTGATTTACATTGAAATCAATTAGAATTGGATCCCAACCATTTAAAATTCAGCCATAATCGAATACTCAAAAATCACTTCATGTACAGAGAAAAGAGTTTCTAAATAAAAGCAAAGCGCAAGTTCTCTTGCATATTTGAGAAAATCATTATATATGGTAAGTAAATAAGAGGAAACAAACAATAGCATATACAGCTGGAACAGCTGAATCAATGTTCCTAATAACAAGAACAGCTTATCAAGTGTGCAAAAGCAGCGCTAGCCTGTTGTTCACCAGTGCAAGTGAGCTGATATTCTCTTATGGCATGGCAACCTTCCAGGGCCAGGTGCAATCATAGCTGCAACTCATTATGTAACCTGTCACCTTCTAAAATTCATTGCTGCAGTAAGTACCCAAATCCAAAGCTATGGTTGGAATATTTCTCTCTTTTTTTCTATGTAAACTGAGCTGGAAAATTTTGTGACTATAGAACATGTTTTTTAGATACAATTGTTTTAGAAAAGACAAAGGGAAGGAATGTGCCACATACTTGTAGCACCAACTTTGTTTTCCTTTTTACAGAATTGCACAGTGAGATGGAGATTAGTCCCATACCTCTTTCTGTTCCTTTTATTACATGTTGCAGAGGTGAATTTGCCAAAACCCAGAATTCTGTTTACTCCTCAGATCAGAATGGAAGTTACAATATTTTATGAAATGTATGTGGGTAATTTTCACCCATCCTAAAACTTTAGAAGTTTTCTCCTGCTAGATGTAGAATAGTGAACCTCATGGGCTGTAGCCTAGAGAAATAAATTTTAATTTCTGAATGACAGGAGAGCTGATCTTTCACAAATTTTATTTATGTAATACACACACTTTTATTATTGCTTATTTGTGGGTGAGGCAAAACTGTTTTATTTAAAATAGAATCAAAGTTTATGTGATATTGACTAACAAATCTACAATGGTTAATTGTTATATCAAGCAACTCCCTTTGTTCAAATAAATGAGAAACAAATTGAATGACTTGCAAGAGGTTTTTACCTCTCTGAGAAAGGAAAACATCTTGTTACGAAATAAGTGGGTTTTGAAAGCTTAAATCATTTAACATCTCTGATCACACTCTTCTAATTCTGCCCTTAACAGGTCTCCTTACAGGTAAGGCCAGATGCAAAAAGTAGGTGAAAGAAGTGAGTCTTAAAATTGTTGAAGTCACACTTGAATGGGAACCAGTTATTTTATGGGTCTATGTTCATACCTCAGAATAAGCCATTCTTTTATCATCATTAAGTCAAAAATGGTTGTAGCAGTGAGCAAAATGTGTGGGGCACTTTTAAAATGACAGTACACACAGACATGCTTTAAGGCTACCAAACTGCTATTTCTTTGTCAAATCTTAGATGCTCCTCTGTTATCTTGAATTTGTGTCTAGACAGAAGAGTAACAAAAAAACAAGCAACTAAAAAAAGTGCTTCTAGCATTTTCTTTCATTTTTCAGAAGGTAAGGTATAATTTACTCTGTCCACACTGAAGGTGGAAATAAACTTTCTAGAAATTCTCTTCTCATAGATTGCTTGTGGATAGTAGTCAAAATCAAGCAGAAAAATATAGGTGGCATTGAATCTACTGTATCAATCTGATAGTTTGCTTAACAATATCATTTCCAAAATGTTGTACTTGGAAGTTGCATTACCTCAGAAATATATAAAGAATGTTTTTTAGCACTAAGTATACTGTTACACAGGTCTGTTTCATGTAGTGTTAATATAGCATGGGAAAGATAAAGTATTTCCATCATATCAGATTCAAAGAATTATTGTTCAAATATAAATATCTAACACCTTCCCAGCTTATGTGCTATTTTGCCAGTTGCTTTTGCTGGCAGTTGTCTTCCCTTGTGAAAGATAAAGCTTTCTACAATAGCAAAAATCATCTGCATAAAGTTTAATCTTATTGCATTTTCTTCCCAGTCCTGTATACTATATAATAATACATATGTCTATGGAACACAAGATGATGACAAGAGAGAAAAGCTTACGTTGGGATATTTTCTAATATTTTCAGGGTTAACAGAAATAATTAACCTTAATGGATTGCCAAACTATTGAACTATTGAGGCCAATTCAATTGCAGAAGGAAATCTAAAAGGACAAAAAAAAGCAAAAGGAAGAAGGAGGAGGAGAAAAAGGAGGAGGAAGAAGGAGGGAAAGAAAGAAGAAAGGAAAGAAAGAAAAGAAAGAAGAAAGAAAGAAAGAGAAAGAAAGAGAAGAAAGAAAGAAAAGAAAGAAAAAGAAAGAACAAAAAACCCTTGGAACAATTTATGTTACTTTATCGAATGTTTTGTCTGTTTTAAACAGATTAGTGAGTCACTGTCTTTTTGTTTTGTTTTTATAAAGGAGTTCTGTTGACTTAAAACACTACTACCAACATAGGCAGAAATACCACAAGTATAGTTTTATGACAAAAGTACTTAAAGCAAAGAAAAACAGTATTTCAGAGTCGTTCCTGCTATTGAAGTCTCCTGAGTTTTCACAAAACATTTCCAAGGACTCATTTAGGGTGCAGAGGTTCTCCATGAGTTCTAGTCAGCCCACTGAAGCTCTACTGTGAAATGCAGGGACATGCAGGCTTGGCTTAGATAGTGGTAAATAAAATAAATGATTGTGATTATTTTAATATCTTTCTCATGGGTTTTTCTTAGAACAATGTGTATTTGTAAAGCTGTGGAAAATTCACACACAAAAAGAATTTATGAGCATTATGCTGCGTTTTCATTTCTTTGACCCTGAATCAAACAATTGTGTTAAACGCTTATGCCTTTTGTTGTTGATGATGTTTGCTTTCAAATTTGGATGCAGACTTTATAAAATAGAGAATAACTGAATTAATACCCAACTTAGTATGTGCTTTAAGAAGCAAGTATTTAAGGAAAACTCTCATTCCCCTGCTGGATTGTGAGACTGACTAAGTCACAGATTGTGTCCTGCTTAGATATGCATGTCCTGGTGAACAGCAGAGTTCCTTGCACATACCAGAATGATTGAACATTTGCAGAGTTAAAGTGGAATCCAATTGAATTAAAATGGCAGTAACACAGCATTTATTTGACAATTATCTAAAACAGACAGCTGATAAATGGACAATTTCTAGCATCAAATGTTATCAGTTTATGAATTAAGATCTTGATGCTATTAAAGAAGCAGAAATTTACATCTTTATGTTAGAAGATTCTAATTCTGTTAGCTTAAAATTTTAAATACCTGTATAGTTTCAACATAATTGACTTAATTCATCACAGCATTTCTGGAAACAACAATAATTATCATTCATTGGATGTCAACCCTGTCAGGGCACTATACTAGATGTTTTGCACTTTCTTTTCTGTTTATTTTTTACATTTTATATATTTATTATAATTGATACATTTTAATTACACACATATTTATGGGGTGCAAGTTTATAGTTCTTGTTATATGATGATCCAACAAGGGTAGTGTATCCATCAGCTCAAGCATTTATTACTTGTTTGTGGTAAAAATATTCAAAAGTTTCTCTTCTAGCTAATTTGTATTATGCAATATTTTATTGTTACTATACTCACCTTGATGCGAAATAGAACACCAGACTTTATATCTCTTATCTAATTATGACTTTGTTTCCATTGACCAACCTCTCCTGTTCTCCACTCATGTTGTTCTACTTTCAGTTTTCATGATACTTTTCTAAAAATTCCATATATAAGTGAGATCATGCAGTATTTGTCTTCTTGTGTGTGTTTGGCTTATTTCATTTGACATGATATCTTCCATGTCCATCCATGTGTCCCAAATGATAGGATATCATTTTTATGTTTGGCTAAATACTATTCTGTTGTGTACATATACCACATTTTCTTTACCCATTTATCTGGAAGGAAGCATTTAGGTTGAATCATAACATAGCTATTGTGAATAGTGTTGCCATAAACATGAAAGTATAGATATGTCTTCAACATACTGATTTAATTTCTTTTGGATATATAGCCAGTAATGGGATTGCTGGATATACAGTTGTTCTATTTTTACTTTTTTGAGGAAGCTCTATATTGTTTTTCATAATGGCTGTAGTAATTTACATTCCCACCAACAGTGAGTAAGACCTTTCTTTTTTCCACATCTTTGCCTGCATCCCTTATTTTTCATCTTTTTGATAACAGCTATTCCAATGGGAGTGAGCTGATATCTCAATGTGGTTTGAATTTGTGATGATTAGTGATTTTGAGTATTTACTTTATATACATGTTGGCCATTTATATATCTTTTAAGAAATGTCTATTAAGGTCTGTTGCCCATTTTTAATCAAGTTATTTATTTATTTGGCCGTTGAGTTGTTTATATGTTTCTTATATATTCTGGATGTCAACCGCTTGTTGGATGTATAGTTTGCAAATATTTTCTTCCATTCTGTAGGTGTTATCTTTATTATGAATGGTTCTCTTTGGTATGTAAAAGATTTTCAGTTTGATGTAATCTCAATTGTCTATTTTTGTTACCTGTACTTTTGAGGTCTTATCTCAAAAATATTTGCCCCAGCTAATGTTGTGAAGCATTTTGCCTATGTTTTCTTCTAGTACTTTCATAGTTTCTTTGGGGCTTTACATTTAAGTCCTTAATTTATTTTGAGTTGATTTTTGTATATGATGAGAGGCTGGTGTCTAGTCTCATTTTTCTGCATGTGAATATCCAATTTTCCAAGCACCATATATTAAATAGACTGTCTTTTCCCAATGAATGTTACTGACATCTTTTTGAAAATCAGTCAGCCATAGGTGTGTAATTTCTTTTCTGGGCTCTATATTCTTTTTACTGATCTATGTGCATGTTTTCATGCCACTATCATGCTGTTTGGTTGCTATAGGTTTGTAGCATATATTGAAGCCAGGTAGTGTAATGCCTCCAGCTTTATTCTTTTTGTTCAGAACTGTTTTGGTTATTCGGGTCCTTTGTGGTTCCATACGAATTTTAGAATTTTTTTTTTTTTCTGTTTCTGTGAAGATTGCCATTGGTATTTTGATAGGGATTGCATTAAATCTATAGATTGCTTTGGGTAGTCTAGCCATTTTAACAATATTGATTATTCCCATCTCCTCTTCAATTTTCTAGTATAGTTTGAGGAGAACTAGTATTACTTAAGTATTTGATGGAAATCAAGAGTGAAGTCATCAGGTTCTTGGCTTTTCTTTGATAGAAGACTTTTTGTTATTGATTCCATTTCCTCACTTGTTATTTGTTCAGTTTTTTATTTCTTCATAGTTTAACCTTGGTGGGTTATATATATCCAAGAAATTAATTTCTTCTATGTTACCAAGTCTGTTGGCATATAGTTCACATAATAGTCTTATGATCCTCTGTATTTCTGTGGTATCCATTACAATGTTTCCTTTTTCATCTCTCATTTTATTTATTTGAGTCTTCTTACTTTTTCTTAATGTAGCTAAAGATTTAATTTTATTTATCTTTTCAAAAAATTAATTTTCATTGTTTTTAGTCTCTATTTCTGCTCTGAGTTTTATTATTTCCTTACTTCTATTAATTTTGGCTTTAGTTTTTCTTCTTTTTCTAGATTTTTAGGTACATTATTAGGCTATTAGAAATATTTCTCCTTTATTGAGGTAGATGTTTATCATTATAAAATTGTTTCTTGAAACTGCTTTTGCTGTATCTTACAGATTTTGGTATGATGCTTTTCCTCATTTTTCTCATGAAAATTTTAAATTTTCCTTTAAATATCTTTATTGACACATTGGCTGTTTAATAGCATATTGTTTAATGTCCGTATATTTGTAAAGTTTCTAAAGTTTTCCTTGTTGTTGATCTCTAGTTTTATATTATGGTGGTCAGATACTTGATATGATTTTTATCTTCTTAAATTTGTTAAGACTTGTTTTGTGACCTAACATGTGATCTATTCTGGAGAACGTTCTATGTGCCTGTGAGAAGAATGTGTCTTTTCTAGCTTTTGGATGGAATATTCTATAAATGTTTGTTGAGTTCAATTTGTCTATGGTTCAGTTTAAGTCTGATGTTTCTTTGTTAATTTTTCATCCATAAGATCTGTTCATTGCTGAAAATGGAGTGTTGAGATTCCCTAACATTATTGTATTGTAATCTGCCTCTCCTCTTAGTCTAATAATATTTGCCTTACATATCTGGGTGTCCTGCTGTTGGATGACTGCTCACAGTGTGTGGTGGGATGAAAAATGCTACCCCAAAAGACACTCAATTATCAAATCCCAGGAATCCATGCATGTCAACTTATATGAAAAAAAAAAAAAAAGAAGGATCTTTGCAGATGTGATTAAGGATCTCCAGATGGGTAGACTAGCCTGAATTATCTAGATGGGCCCTAAATGCAATAAGTATCCCTATAAGAGGGAGGCAGAAGGAAATTTTATATAGAGAGATGGAGAAAGAGAAAGAAATAGCAGGAGGGTGAAGGAGAGAGAAAAGAAGAAAGAATTGTGAAGAAAGAGGAATATAAAAGTGATATGGTCACAAGCCAAGGAATTCCAACAGCCAACAGAAGATGTAAAAGGTAAGAAATGAATTCTTCCCTGCATCCTCTGGAGGGAGTATGCTTGATTTTGGACAAGCAATACAGATTTTAAAATTTGGACTCTAAAATTATAAAAAAATACATTGCTGTTGTTTTAAGCCACCAAATGTGTGGCAATTTGTTATAGAATCCTTAGGAAACTCATGCACAGTTACAGCACTTTGGTAGTAATAATGTGAGAATTTGAACATGCTGTGTAACAAATTACCACACATTTAATAGTTCAAAAATACCTGTTTATCATCTTGAAGTTCTGTAGATCAGACATTCAGGTGAAATTGACTGGCATATTTTTTCTTTTTTTCTTTCTTTTTTTTTTTTTCTTTGAGACTGAGTTTCGCTCTTGTTACCCAGGTTGGAGTGCAATGGCACCATCTCAACTCACAGCAACCTCCACCTCCTGGGTTCAAGCAATTCTCCTGCCTTAGCCTCCCGAGTAGCTGGGACTACAGGCATTCATCACCATGCCCAGTTAATTTTTGTATTTTTAGTAGAGACGGTGTTTCACCATGTTCACCAGGATGGTCTCTATCTCTTGACCTTGTGATCCACTCGCCTGGCCTCCCAAAGTGCTGGAATTATACGCGTGAGCCAGCACACCTGGCCCATATTTTTTCTTAGGGTCTCACAAGGCTGCATTCGATGTGTTAGCAAGGATGGGATCTTATCTGGAGGATCTGGGAGAAATCCACCCAGGTAGGTTTGGCCCACCTTGATAATCTCCGTATCTGAAACGCAACTCATTAGTAAACAACTTACTTAAATCTGAGAAATTCCTTTTGCTACATAACATAGCTACCAAGGAGCAACACCAGGATATATTAATAGATTAGGAGTGCCATATTGTAGGGACATGGATGAACCTAGAACATCATTCTCAGCAAACTGACACAAGAACAGAAAATCAAACACCGCATGTTCTCACTCATAGGCAGGTGTTGAACAATGAGAACACATGGACACAGGGAGGGGAGCACTACACACTGGGGTATGTCGGAGGGAAATAGGGGAGGGACAGTGGGGGGTGGGGAGTTGGGGAGAGATAGCATGGGGAGAAATGCCAGATATAGGTGATGGGGAGGATGGCAGCAAATCACACTGCCATGTGTGTACCTATGCAACAATCTTGCATGTTCTTCACATGTACCCCAAAACCTAAAATGCAATAAAAAAAAAAAAAAGGAATGCCATCTTAGGTTCTGCCTACTGTATTCAGTCTCATGACTCCAAAGTCCATGCTGTGTTATCTGTCATACCACCCTGTCTTCCAAAGCACTTTGTCTAGAATTCCTTAAAGCAGGACTTCCCACCCCCGGGCCATGGACAGGTACTGGTTTGTGGCCTGTTAGGAAATGGGCTGTGCAGTATTACTCTGGTGCCAAAAACGTTGGGGACTGCTGCTGCCTTAAAGGACACCACAACAGCTCATTAATGATCATGTTTGTGTGCAGTGCTTGTCTTTGTAGCCAAATGTCTTTACACCTGTTTCTATTTAAACTAGAAGAGATAACCTGTGGCATCATAGCCCTGTTTCATGTCTTAAAATCCATCAATTATTTTTCACTTTCCTGCCTAAATATCCATAAAAGTAATAGAATGACTCTCAAAAGAAAAACGAAAGTCATAGGGGTGGGAGATAGGGTTGTAGCAGACAGTTGAACATTTCCCCAGAGACTTACAGAAGTAAGATACATAATGGCCTCCAGTTGATATTCTGGCCGGATCTCTCAATTGCCTTTACCCATCAGGTGTTCTCTACCTTTGTTATGCCTTGCTTCTGATTACTCCCAGAAAGATTGCCCTGGGGTTTCTGGAGTCACTTTGCTCATGTGGGAAGCTATCTGGAAATGCCTAGGAGCCTATGTTTCTCTGGGGTGACCCACAGAGTCTCCCTGGGGTGGCTGGTAAAGTAACACAAAGCCAGTTTATTTGCCTTGAAATATGGCAAACTGACATAGTTTATGCTCCACTGCTTTCTCTGGAAACAGGCTAAGGTTGGGATTTCACCTGAAATTGCGCCCCCTATCCCTTTTTTTTTTTTTTTTTGGTTCTTCTCCTTCCCCATTCTGTATTGCATTATCAGTTTCTCCTGGGAACCTGGCCTTCATAAATCACTTGCACTTGAATCCTTGGCTCAGGTTTCCTTCTGGGATGACCTGATGTCAGACATGAAATACACTTTGGACACTTTTCTAGAGCCAGGAGCATTAAGGACTAACCACTCTAAAACTCTCTACTTGGCAAGATTTTTTCCAGTCTGTTTTGTGCAGATAGTGAATACAGCCAGGTCATTATTGGGCAGCCGAAGTCTCTGCTGTCAACCAGATGCCTCTCCTAAGAGTGAGAGTGTGTGTTAGCCAAACAGGCTACTTGGTCCTTCTTTGTGCTTTTGGAAATCTTCCCTAGAATAGTACTACTCAAAGACTTCTCCAGCACCTCTGGAGATAAACCTGTCTTTGGCCACTATGTGAAACTCATTGCCTGAAAGTGTGCATGTAGTTTTTACTAGCTCCAATTAGTTATCTCTCTATGTGTATACTTGTAGTAACTGATTAATTTTAAGTACCTGTGGAAACTACGATGGTGAGTACATAAACTCAAGGCCAAATGAGTTTGAAAAGGGCATTTAAAAGATTATGCTAGTTATTTCAAATCTGTAGTTGATTGTGAGTGTGAATACAGAATATAAAATAATGATCCACAGATGGATCTACTAAGCCTCTTAACTGCATTTTCAGGTGCACATGATTGATGCTGCAAGCAGAATCAGGATTCAGGATGAAAACTAGCATAAAATAAGAAAGTAGGAGGTTTTTTTGTTTTGTTTTGTTTTGTTTTTAAATATGCCAGGGTTGCTCAACAGAGACTGAAAAATGCAGTCTGTCCCAGGATGAGGCAGTGCTCAAGAGCTATGTATAGTGAGCTTTCCTGCCTAAATATCCATGAAAACAATAGAATGACATTCAGAGGAACGACAGTCATAGGGATGGGAGATAGGGTTGTAGCAGACAGTTGAAAATTTTCCCAGAAACTTACAGAAGTAAGATACATAATGGCCCCCAGTTGATATTCTGGTTGGATCTCTCAATTGCCTTTACCCATAAGGTGTTCTCTACCTTTGGTATGCCTTGCTTGTGTATAGTGAGGGTTTTAAGAAATCCACCTTGGTGCCCTAATGTCTCATATTAAAAATAAAAACAAAAAAGAAAAAATCTTTTACATGGCAAAATGGAATATGCCGATGAAATTAAGGTTACTAATCAGTTGACTTTCATTTAGGTAAATTATTCTAGTGAAGCTAATCACATGATCCCTTTTTAAAAAGTACCAAATATCTGGTGTCAGTGTGCTGGGATCCACCACCAAACTGCAATTCTTGAACACGAGGAAACTATGACAGCTGAATCTGGAGCTTTTAAATTCACTCTTTACAACAAGGTCAGTTCCATGGAATAAATACACTACCTGAGCAATAATATTTTATATAATCAATTGCTGTCTTGACCAGAGTAGATTATCATTTTATATTTGCTGAACTAAGGAGCTCCATATCCAACCAAATTTCTAAGAACTATTTTAATAAAACTTCATCCCTTTGAGGCAGACTAAGCACAAAAGAGTAGAGAAAGGGAACTTGGAATTCAACGTGGATAAGCAAAAGGAAAAGCTAACTATTTAGTAAATAAAAATACCATCTTCTAGTGTAGATAGCTGATGACTTTAGCACAGAGTTTAAACTCTCAGGGTGCCAAAGTAAAACCTCTAATGTGTATTTCTCCTCGGAAGGAGTTAAAAGGAACATGGCAGTACTAGTATCATTTCATTTTCTAGAAACCTTAGGGAAGTCCTGAAATGTACCCCTCTGTAGTTCAGTTAGCGTTTACCAATCATTGATGTTATAACCTCCAGTAAAATGCATGGATGTGCAAAAAAAAAAAAAAAGAGAGAGAAAATCATTTTTTTAAACAAATGAAGCACATCAGAGCAAAATTGTTGGAACCATAACCTGTTAATTAAATAGTGTTGAATAACTCCTTCTTGCTATATTTTCTAGGATTTATCTTTATAAGATTTACATCTTCTCTCCTATGTCATCAGTTGAATACTAACAACTCTAACTTTCAGTTTGAAGTTTACAGTTTGGTTTTGACTAACAGGTCAATGTAATTTGGTGGGAAGTTCTTTGGACCAAAAATCAATAGTGTGCTCTAGACCTGTGTGGGCTACTCACTCAGCCTTAATAATTTTGTTTGAATTTCTTCCTATTAAAATGATAATAGCTAGTATATTAGCTTATCTTTTAAGATATATTGATTCTACTTAAGTTTGGACTTCTATCTTATAGGAAATATCTTGCAGTGAATCAAACAAACTACAAAAACCATTTATGTTATAGCTTAAATTATATTGGTGTGATTTTATTTCCTTACCTCTTGTGCTATTTACTCTTGTTGTTAATTATGTCAGTTTTTTTCTTTGTCCCCAGTCCCTTATGTAGATTTTTTTGTTTTGTGTGACCATTTAAAATGCGTTATTTTTTATATTCCCAAATTGTTAATTTAAAAAAATGAAATTATTGCATTTCACTTTTTCTCTCTGTGTTTGCACTTAATCTAAAAATACACCTTTAAGATCCATACACTTTGCAAATTGTTCATTTAGTAGGCTATTACAACAGCTGCATAATACTCTGAAGTGTGTGTGCATCTATGACATTTTTTCTATATCCACTTCCCCGTAATGGGCTCCCAGATGTCTTCAATTCTAAAATAAAAACAATGCTGTCATCAACATCCTCATAAATATTCCTGTAAGAATTTACTTAGGACATAATCCCAGAAGCACACTTGCAGGCTCACATTATATTTTTACGTTTAATTTGACTAAGTACTGCCAGTTTGCATTCAAAAATGGCTGTGCCAGTTTACAGACCAAGGGGTCCTGGATGCCTATATTCTCATCAACACTTGGCATTATCCAGCTTTCTAATTTTTGCCAGTCAAAGAGATATATTCACCTTCCATTTTTCTGACAATTTATAAGATGAGCATGATTTACATAATTTTACCCTTTTGGTTTTTTCTTCAGTAAGTTGTCTTTTTATTTCCTGTACCCATGTTTTTAGGTATTTTTCATGATTTTTAGAGATCCTTATATAAATTTTTAGATAGTAATACCTTTACTCTTTTAAATAATGCAATTATTTGGGCCTTTTGTAATACACTATAAATTTTGTTCAAGGTTTTTTTTGTTGAACAAAACTTTATTTTGATAGATGTAATCAATATAACCAATTTCTGCCTTAATGTGTGTAATTTTAAAGTTTTATTTAAGAAGCCTCTTCATGTTTCTACAAAGAAAAGTTGTTCCTCAATAGTTCTTCTATTAACTATACAGTTTTACCTCTAATATTAACACCTTGAAGTATCTCTATATTGTCATTATCTATATAATCTATATTTAATGTAAAATAAGATGTATTTTATATATGTTTGTACTGACACTTTTGGTATTTTAACTGTTGCAAGTAAAAGTCAAATTACACTTACTTTTATTAGTAAAAAGTTTTTTAACAGTTCCACAACAGTTTCACAAATTACCCCATGCTGTTTTACAATTATAGTTTTTCACTTGTAATCTCTTTTACTCCACACCTGCACCATTACTATGCCCTGAGAGTCAGTCAGTCCTATGAGTATGTACCTATCCTTATATGATGCTCTAGTTATAGCTTTACCTGCCTTGTTCCTATTGCAAAAGATTCCCACCTAGCCATAAAACTCCAATTTAAACACCGACTCCAGCAGAACCCTTTTCAATTCTGTTCAGCTTTGCCTTCAACTCTGTTTTCCCCAGCCCCAGCATATAGTCTTCAAATGGCCATTGATACAAGTGACATCAATTAGGGATACATTTTCCCATACTTAGTCATTCTCTTAAGTCTTTTACTTTTGGCATAAACTTTGTGTCTTGTGTGTATAAGGGTTAGGCTTTTGAAATTCAGTTAAGTCCAAGATCTTACAATTTAAACTTTGGTTTTCTGAAACCCAAAACTTAAAGTTTTGGGTTTTTTTGTTTGTTTGGTTTTGTTTTCAGGTAGCAACCATCCCTTGGTAAAAATCAGTGCCTCTGACTTAATGGTGAAGAGCTAGGTTCAGAAAGAATGTCAGGAACAAAATTCAGCTTGCTGAGTGTATTAAAATAAGTACTGTTAAATGCTTGTCTCAGGGAGAAGGCTGAAGTTGGGTTAATTGAGATAGAGGGCAATAAGTTTCAGGCCCAGGTTAGTCACCAGGGTAAAGAACACAGGAATCCAAATGGAACTGGGAATCTTTGGAATGGAATCAAGTTAACAAGCTTCAGTTAGGATAACAAGGAGAACAAAAGCTAAATGATGAAGTATAACACAAGGATTCAGAAGTAGACTAGGAAAACCACTAGCACATTTAAGTGAACCCCAGAACCTTAGAGACAGTAGAGCCATAAAGATTAAAGATGCAAGGGATCTTTAATGTTATTTGATTTAGTATCCTGCCTTCAAATTGATAGTTTTCTTATCCATACCATAAGCAAGGTGACAGAGGCCCAAAGAAATGCACCTTTATTCCTAACATGTGGGTGAGTGGAGGTAAGAACTGAGGTCTCTTTTGCTCCCAGATCAATCCTCTCAAGCATCGTGATTTCCCTTCTGAGTCACAGTCACCTTCCCTTCTGCAAGCCAGCTTCTTAGTCGAGTCCTGGCAGGGAGACTAAATTGCTTCTTAAGACAACCAAAATTTCTATCAAAAGGGCTAATACTAATTAATCATGATAATTCTCTTCACTTTGTTTACTTTTTTTTATCCCCTACTAGTATATAAGTGTTGCTCCTTGCTCTAGCCAGCCAGGTAATGAGCTTTCCTTTCATGAGTTTTTAGATTTCTTCCTGAATCCTTTATACTTTCCAACTTTCTTTCTCTTCCTGTTTTCTTTCTTTTTCTTCTTCCCTCATTTAATGAGCATCAACTGCAGTTTTGTACTGCAATATAATGAGTTACATCTGAAGAACAGAGAAATAAATGATAGGTTTTTTCTTTCCCAAGGAATTTGTGTCTAATAATATTCTAATTGGAATTTATTCATAGTTTAAATTAACACTACCAACCCTTTTCTGTAAAAAGTCAAATAACAAATATTTTAGGCTGTCTAGGCCAGACAATCTCTGTTGCAACTACTCAACTCTACCACTTTAGCACAAAAGCATGAACAGGAAACAAACAAGTCAGCATGACTGTATCTCAATAAAACATATTTACAAAATAAGTTTGAGGCCAATTTGACCAGTGGGACATGTTTGCTAACCTCTAGCTTAAATAAATATTTAAACAACATGAGTAGTATTATAAGAGAGATGTAAATAAAGAGCCAAGGAGTCTCACCTCCTTTCTATCAATTCATGTTCTATTACTCAATTGATCACCTTTGCAATATTTACTTTAGATAAAACATCTTTAGTATAATTCTCTTTCTTTCTTGATATTTTATAATACTAATTACTTGCTACATATAATTATATAAATAAATAATGATTGTTTATCTACATATTTATCTGCTAGATTTTTCAATTATTCAATAACTTGCCATATATAATGATTATTTATCTATATAATATTTATCTGCTAGATTATTCAATTGTGAAAAATCTTGATGACATTTAATGAATAATATACAGCCATAAATCTTTTCTGGTATAGTCTTTTTCAAAGAAAGTTTTGCTACTATATCATCATTATTCTTGAAGAATTAGCAATACTATTTTATATGGCTAATAAATATTGTGAATTTAAAAATGTACTGTGAACAACTTATGATATTCAACCTTCATTATAGAAGAAAATGTCTGAAAGAACATAAAAATAAATTAACCAATATGCTAAGATATGAAAGGCAATGCCAAGACACTCTCAAAAGGACAAATGTACATATCATTTTTTTGTGTATATGAGTTTAATGTGTCTTTAAATAGTGTTATGAAGAAAACGTATTATGGAAAGTACTCCATAATATTAATAACTAAGATAAAAGATCAACAGCAATGCTAACCAGTGATTTTCTACCAGGATGATTTTACCCCTCATAGTACATGTCTAGAAGTATTTTTGGTTGTTATACTTGATGCGACTACCACCAGCATCTAGTGACTAGAGGCCAGGGATGCCACTGGACATCCGGTGAAGCACAGGACAATACCCCGGCAAAAGCATTATTCAACCTAAAAGGTCAGCATCAAGGTTGGAAAATCCAGTCAGCATTTTTGGCCATGTACTTTTATCTTTTATAACATTAAACTTTCAATTTTGAGATAATTGTACATTCATATGCAAGAAAGAATACAGTGAAGTACCCTTTACATAGTGACCCATAATGATGACATTTTGCAAAACTATAGTAGAAAGCCACAACCATTGTATGCTATTTACATTGACAGAATTAGCATATAAAACATTACTATCATAATAAGGATCCTTCATATTGTTCTTTTATAGCCACACCTACTTCCTTCCAAATTCAAGACTGTTTATTATATGATTCCATTTATATGAAGTGTCCAGAATATTCACATCTATAGCTACAAAAAGTAGAACTGTGGTTATGAGGGCTGGGGGAAGAGAGAAATGGGGAACAATCACAAAAGGGAATGGTTATTTTCTAAAATTAGATTTAAGTGATGGTTACACAACTTTGTGAATACACTAAAACCATTAAACTGTACAGTTCTATGAGTAAATATTAAGATATATAAATTATATCTCAAAAAAGTTGTAAAAACTAAAAATCAATTATCCTTATATGCGTATTTCTATTTCTAAACTATTTTATTCTTTGCTTAATGTGTACATATCCTCACAATGACTATAGTCTTCTTTGAAGTTTTTTGGTGTCTTAAAATTAAGTAGTGATTCCTCCAATGTTATTCTTTTTCTTTCATTGCCTTAACTCTTTTGATTCTAATGCATTTCTTATAAATTTTAAAATTATTTTGATGGTATCTAAAAAACTTCTGCTGGAGATTAATTATGCTAAATATATAAATTGGGGAATAACATAGACATTTTCTTCTTTTGAGACTTCTAATCCATGGACATGGAATTTCTGCATTTCCTTAGGTCTTCTTTGGTCACTTTCATCAGCATGTGTAATTTTTGATTTTTTGAAGGGTTTTTTGTGTCTCTATCTCCTTCAGTTCTGCCCTAATCTTAGTTATTTCTTGTCTTCTGCTTGCTTTTGAGTTTTTTTTAATCTTGCTCCCCTAGCTCTTTCAATTTTGACAATAGGATGTCGATTTTAGATCTTTCCTTGTTTCTCATGTAGGCATTTATTGTTATAAATTTCCCTCTCAACACTGTTTTAAATGTGTACCAGAGATTCTGGTACGTTGTGTCTTCTGTCTCGTTGGTTTCAAAGAACATTTTTATTTCTGTCTTCATTTCATTGTTTATCTATTCATCATTCAGAAGCAAGTTGTTCAGTTTCCATGTGATCATGCAGTTTGAGTGCTTTTCTTAATCCTGAGTTCTAATTTGACTGCCCTGTGGTCTGAGAGACTGTTACGATTTTTGTTCTTTTGCAATTTGCTGAGGAGTGATTTACTTCCAATTATGTCTTCAATTTTAGAGTAAGTGTGATGTGGTGCTGAGAAGAATGTGTATTCTGTGGATTTGGGGTGGAGAGTTCTGTAGATGTCTATTAGGTCCACTTGGTCCAGATCTGCATTCAAGTCCTGGATATCCTTGTTGACTTTCTGTCTCATTGATCTGTCCAATATTATCAGTGGAGTGTTAAAGTCTCCCACTATTATTGTACGAGAGTCTAAGTCTCTTTGTAGGTTGTTAAGAACTTGCTTTATGTATCTGGGTGCTCATGCATTGGGTGCATATATATTTAGGATAGTTAGCTCTTCTTGTTGCATTGATCCTTTTACCATTATGTAATGCCCTTCTTTGTCTCTTTTGAACTTTGTTGGTTTAAAGTCTGTTTTATCAGAGACTAGGATTGCTATATCTGTTTTTGTTTGTTTGTGTTTGCTCTCCATTTGCTTGATAAATCTTCTTCCATCCCTTTATTGTGAGTCTATGTAAGTCTTTGCATATGAGATGGGTCTCCTGAATACAGCACACCAATGAGTTTTGACTTTTATCCAGTTTGCCAGTCTGTGTCATTTGATTGGGGCATTTAGGCCATTAGCATTCAACATTAATATTGTTAAGTTTGAATTTTATCCTGCCATTTTGTTACTGGCTGGTTGTTGGCCCATTAGTTGACCTGGATTCTTCATTACGTTGTTCATTACAATTTGGTATGTTTTTGCAGTGGCTGGTACTGGTTGTTCCTTTCCATGTTTAGTACTTCTTTCAGGAGCTCTTGTAAGGCAGGTCTTGTAGTGATGAAATCTCTCAGCAATTGCTTGTCCTTAAAGGATTTTGTTTCTCCTTCACTTATGAAACTTAGTTTGGCCAGATATGAAATTCTGGGTTGAAAGTTCTTTTCTTCAAGGATGTTGAATATTGGCCCCCACTCCCTTCTAGCTTGTAGGGTTTCTGCTGAGAGATCCACTGTGAGTCTGATGGGCTTCCCTTTGTGGGTGACTCGACCTTTCTCTCTGGCTGCCCTTAGGATTTTTTCCTTTATTTCAACCCTGGTGAATCTGGCGATTATGTCCCTTGGGGTTGCTCTTCTTGAAGAGTGTCTTTGTGTTGTTCTCTGTATTTCCTGGATTTGACTGTTGGGTTGGGGAAGTTCTCAGGATAATATCCTGAAGAGCATTTTCAAGCTTCGATTCATTCTCCCTGTCACATTCAGGTACACCGATCAAGCGTAGATTAGGTCTTTTCACATAATCCCATAGTTCTTGGAGGGTTTGTTCATTTCTTTTCACTCTTTTTTCTCTAATCTTGCCTTCTCATTTTATTTCATTGATTTGATCTTCAATCTCCGATATCCTTTCTTCTGCTTGCTTGATTTAGTTATTGAAACTTGCATATGCCTCACAAAGTTCTTGTGCTGTGTTTTTCAGCTCCATCAAGTCATTTATGTTCTTCTCTAAGCTGGTTATTCTAGTTAGCATTTCATCTAACATTTTTTCAAAGTTCTTAGTTTCTTTGCATTGGGTTAGTACATGGTCTTTTAACTCAGAGAAGTTTGTTATTACTCACCTTCTGAAGCCTGCTTCTGTCGGTTTGTCAAACTCACTCTCTGTCTTGTTTTGTTCCCTTAATGGTGAGGAGTTGTGATCCCTGGGAGGAGAAGAGGTGTTCTGCTCTTTGATGGTTCCATCCTTTTTGCGCTGGTTTCTTCCCATCTTTGTGGATTTATCTCCTTTTGATCTTTGCAGTTGGTATTTTTGGGAGGAATCTCTGAGTGGACATCCTTTCTGTTGAGGTTGGAGCTGTATTTTTTTTGGCCTGTAGAGGCGCTTCTGGGCTGCCTTGGATTCAGTCAGGCTGCTGGGTGGGTGGTCTTCCCCTGGAGTTTGTTTACACAGGTGAGATTAATCCCGCCTTCCCAATGGCGTCTCTCCTTCCCTGAGCTCGAACTTCCCAGTTAGGGTCAAACTGGTGTGTTCACTGCAAGGCTGTCTAGTGTGCAGGTTTCAGTTTAAGTTTTGTGAGGGTGGGGCCTGCCAGGCCTTATGGCCTGTTTCCCTGCTTTGAACTCTGCCTCTTTCTGTGGGACAGGTAGTTCTGTCCTGCTGGCATTAGTCCAAACTTCCACCCAGGTCCATGCAGAAAACTTGTGGCACCAGGTGGGAGCTGTTGCTCAGATTTCCATCGACAACCCACGACCCACGATGCCCCTCAGTCCAATGGGGCTTTCATGGACCATGTGTTGCAGAGGGATTAGGGATGCACAGGATCTGAATTGGAGCACTGAGGGGGTGAAGTACCCAATCCTCCAAGCCGGCTGCACGTTCCAGGTGGGGATGTGCCCCACCCTGTCTCACTTCACCCTCCCTGGGCTGCTCTCACCCTCTCACCTTCCCTGGGCTATTTTCAGTGTCCTACCAGTCCCACCGAAGCAAACCTGGCACCTTGCTTGGAATAGTGAAGTCCTCTAGCCCTCTGCGTCTCATTGGCTGGGAGCTGCATTCCAGTATTGCCTCCTCTTAGCCATCTTGGTGCCCCAGCATGTGTAGTTTTTAACATACAAACCTTGTGCATGTTTTGTTAGGTTTATACCTAAGTATGTATATAAAGTTGGAAAGAAATTATTATAAATCATAAAAATTATTTTCCAGTTGTCTGATAGTATATAGATATGCAATAAATTTTCATGTGTTGACCTTGTATTTTTACTCTTGAAACTCATTTACTATTTCTAGAAGATCTTTTACAGATTTCTTAAAATTTTCCATGTCAACAATCACATAATCTGTGAACAGAAACAGTTATTTCTTCTTCCTCATTCTTTGTATCTTTTATTTCTGTTGCTGGCTTTATTGCCTTGAGTTGAATTCTTACTATAATGTTAAATAGAAGTAGTAAACAGGGGCATCCTTGTTCCCAGTCTTAGGGAGAAAGTGTCAAATCTTTCACTGTTAATTATGACGTCACCTTTATAATTCATGCTAATGTTACTTATTAGGTTAAGAAAATTTTCTTCCATTTGTAGTTTGCCCAGGGGTTAGGCAGGTAGGTTGGTTGGTTGTTTAGTTGGTTTTATCATGAATGAAGTTAAATTTTGTCAAATTCATTTTTTTTCATTAATTGATAACGTGATTTTTTCTTCTTTAGAATGTTAAATGGTGGGTTATGTTGATTTTTGAGGGATGAATTAACCTTGAGTCCAGTCCATAGAAATCAGTTTTCCTGTTTATCAGGACTTTGAATTTGGACTGGGACTACACCAACAGCTCTTGTGGGTCTCCAGCTTGCTGACTGCAGATCTTGGACTTGTCTCCACAGAAGATAAATACATCCTGTTTGTTCTGGATATGTTTTTCACACGAAACTTACTTCAAATATAAAGGTATATTTAGATTGAAAGTAAAAGAATGAAAAAGATATATCATATAAATCCAGTCAAAAGAAAACTAGATAGAGTGGTTATATTAACATCACAATAAAATTCAGGACAAATATAATTACCAAGGAGAAACATAAGCATTGCATAATGAAAGAAAGGGTTAATTTTCCAAGATGTACTAATTCAAAATGTATAGGCACAAACAAGAGTTCTGAAATTCAGGAGCAAAGACTGACAAAACTGAACTGAAAAGTAGGTAAGTTCACTATTACAGTTGGACACTTCAACATTCCTTCTTTTTGATAATCAATAGAACTATCAGACACACACACACACCTTTGAGTAAGTAATAGAAGTTTCTTATTCCTGACTGCCTTTAAACTGAGACATTTATTTTCCTGCCTTCAGACTGAAACTGAAACATTGGCTCTAGAGCTTGCCAACTTTCTTTTTCCTTTTTTTTTTTTATAATAAAATTCAATTATATATATAATTTGAATTTTTTTGTAGACACAGGGTTTAGCCATGCAGTCCAAGCTGGTTTCAAACTCTTGACCACAAGTGATCTGCCTGCCTCAGCCTTCCAGAGTGCTGGGATTACTTACAGGCATGAGCCACCATGCATGGCCTATGTTATACTGACTTATATATTATACCTACAAACATTGAAAACCTTTTCAAAAATGTTTTAATTTTTCTCTGTGAAAAATATTTGAAAACTGAAGAGGAGTGGTATATATAGTATATTATATTTATTCACATATTTATCATTTCTGCTTCTTGACTTTTTTCAAGTTGTTTTGAGCTTCTGATCAAATTTTCCTTTTTTGTGAAAAATTTTCTTTCAAATTATTTTAGAGCAGGTCTTTAGATAATGAATTACCTTAGTTTTCCTCCACTTTAGATGTATTTATTTGATCTTAAGTCTTGAAGAATATTTTCATGGATATAGAGTTCTAGGGAGATAGTTCTTTTCTTCTCAGCATTTACACTTCCCCTAGCCACCATGGGTTCAGATGAGATTTTCACAATCATTCACATCATCATTCTGCTCTAAGTAGTACATTATTTTCCTCTAATTTCAAAAACTTTTCTTTGTGTTTGGTTTTCAGCTATTTGATTATGATGTGTCTGGTCTTGGATTTATTTGCATTTATCCTGTTTGGGAGTTACTGAGTATATTAAAGCTATTAATTATTAGTTACTGAGTATATTAAAGTGTATTATTGATTTTTATGTTTTACCAAATTTAAGATGCTTTTGGACATTATATTTTTCAAACATTTTTTCTCACCACACTACTTTGCTTCTCCTTCTAGAGCACCAATAACATGAATGTTAAAACTTTTGGTATTGTCCACAAGTCCATGGAATTAGGCTCATTTATATTCCAATTAATTTTCTCTTTACTGTTTGAAATGGATAATTTCTAATTATCTATTTTCAGGTTCAGTTATCTTCTACTTTGTCATCTCTATGCTGCTATTGAACCTTTTCAATAATAATGAAGTTTTTCTTACTCCAGTATTTTAATTTTTAGTTGTAAAATATATTTTGTTATTCTTTTTATCTATGGCTTCATTGAGAATTTCTATCATCCTATTCATTTCAAAAACAGTGTTTGCCTTTACTACTGCATCATTTTTATAATAGCTGTTTTAAAGTCCTTGTCAGATAATTCTGATTTCTGTGTCATCTGGATGTTGGTACATGATGATTATCTTCTCCCATGACATTACATATTTTCCTGCAGAACTATGCTGAGAAATTTTGAATTGTGTTCTAGACTTTTTAAATATTATGTTATGATTGTCTGGGTCTTTGTTACGTCCTAAGAGGAATGTTGATATTTAGTTTAGCAGGCAATCAACTTGGTGAAATCAGGCCCCAAGTTCTGCCTAGCCTTTTGAGGGTTGTGGTTTTAGTGTCAGTTCCATTTTCAAAGTCTTTGAAATGCTATTTATATCTTTCTATGTTTGCTATAACTAGTGGCCTGTCTGAGATTTTGGTGGTGGTCTATGTATTATTTCTGTTTTCAGAGTTCTTAGTATAATATTTAGGGTCAGCTTCATGTATACAAAGCTCCGGAGTGAGGCCAAGAGTTAAGCAACTTCATCTGTTGTTTTCCCAAATTTCTTTCTCTTCATTGATGTCCCCAGTAATTTCTGTCCAGAAAACTGAAGATTACATGATCCTTCTCCATTGTGCACTTTCTATTACCGCAGCTTCATCCAAGGCCAAGCAGCAGGAGGACAGAGACACAAATAGGAAACAGGGATTTGCCCATCCCCTTGAAAGGACAGCTCCTATGGCTGGAAATGAAGGTTATCCTTCCTCAGAGCAGTAAAGTGTGTCCCTTGCTGTGACACCGTTGCTAATAGGACACTCCTACCCCACAAGTCTGAACCAGAGAGTTTTTTTGTTGTAGTTGTTTTAAGACGGAGCCTCACTCTGTCGTTAGGCTGGAGTGCAGGCTGGAGCACAGTGGCTCAATCTCTGTTCACTGCAACCTCCATCTCTCCAGCTCAAGCGATTCTCCTGCCTCAGCGTCCCGAGGACCTGGAATTAGAGGGGGGCGCCACCACACCTGGCTAATTTTTTGTATTTTAGCAGAGACGGGGTTTCACTATGTTGGCCAGGATGGTCTTGATCTGATCTCGTGATCTGCTTGTGTCGGCATCCCAAAGTGCTGGGATTACAGGCGTGAGCCACCGCACCCAGCCGCCAGAGGTTTACTTTTGGAGCTTTCTCTATCCATGCTAATGCCCACTTCCAAGGCTCAGGATGTGTTGGGTCCAGGCCAGGGAGTTACTGGAAGGGAAAAACACAGCATGGTAAACTCACCACTAGTGTGGTTGACTCCAAATTCTGGTTTTCTCCAATTTGGCTGCTCTTTGTTTTTCATAGTCCTTAGATAGCTGCTCAGTGCATTCTCTTGAAAATTAAAGCTGCATTCAATGATAGATAAGGATGAAGTGTGCTTACTGTGTGTTACTCAGAATCAAAAACCACAGTTAAGTTTTGAAACCAACCTTATGACCTGTTATGTATGGAAGTATGCAATACTAAAATGTGCCAAACTGGAATTTTATTTAAACTGTGGTAAGCTTGCTCTTCATTTTAATATAAGATTCTTTACTATAAATATAAGCTATTTATAAAAACCCAGTTCCAATTTAGCTATTTAATTCAAGAAATATTTATAGAACAGCTAGTTTAAGCAAGGCAATTTACTAGGCACTACAAGGTATAATGCTATTTTACATGGTGTTGGGGGCAAAACCAATTGTGTGGCATTATAGAAGCCAATATACAATAGATTCCACATTGTTAGTATGGCAATCTTTTCACTTTGGAAGATCCAACCATATTTGTTATCTTAATAATTTTAGCCTTGTGTCCTTAACTCAGCAGGCAGTCATGTTTATAATACTAAGAAAAAATATTATTTTGACAGATTGATAAGCGATTTCTTCAAAACTCTGTGTTAGGCCTATTTTTTTCATCAAATTGTTGAAAAGTATTCATGTTTTACCTCCCTGATCCAAGGCTCTATTTTGGTATTCAATTATACAATTCAGCTGCTTCCTTCTTAAGGAGTGGGAAGCTGAGTCATCTTTTGCCATATCACTAAAGATTATTTTCCTGAACTATTGTGAATATTATTAATTGGTTTATTTACTATTTTTGTGAAAAATATTAGCAAATTCAACATGTGAGCAGTCTTTATTAACCAAGCCTTCAAAAACCAGACAAAATAAACAAAATCCTTAGGAAGATTTCTTGATGAAAGCAACGTAGATTTTTCTTCTTATCAGCATATTTCGAACTACTTTTTGGCTTAAGGATGACAAAGGCTATTATCAGAAATGAAAAATAACTATTGAATTGGAGAATCACAGTAATATTCAATATGCTGCTGTTATTGTCAAGTCTGGCATTATTAAAGCAAAGCTCTGCCCAGAGGAAGTATAACAGTATGTAAAACAAAAGTCTCTGAATGCTTTAGAAATAAAATATGGGCATCTGTAACTAAGGGGTTTGTTAAGGCAGCAGATGTCTTTTTCTGTAAATTGAGAAGGTTAAACTTTCCTCAAACTCTGTTCCTTAGGAATTAAAAGACTCTAAAATCAGATAGATCAGAATAAAAATCTGCTTGTAATCAATTCTGGTTTTGAGATATCGGCCAAGTTTCTTGGTTTCTCTAAATCTTGGTGTATTCATCTATAAAATGGGGATAATAATAAAATTTACTTCATAGTGTTGCTATGAGGATCAAATAATATAAGAAAAAAACCTAATGCCTGGCACATAATACTCAATATGTGGTCATTATTATCACTAAAAGAGTTATCCAATAGAGCTCAGTATCTTTTCCACACAGAGAAAATAAATCTTTAACTGTCGTGGATATATCTGGGGAAATATCTCTAAGTCATGTATGTGGCAATGTGATTTTCTTTTTCTTTATTTTCAAAACCTTTGTAATCATCCTGGTAAAGTATGTATGAAATCTGAGGTTTCTGAAATTCCGTAATTAGAAGGGACACCAGTCCAGTGAAGTTTTCTTTCTGTCCATTCATATGATTCTCTGCAATGCCTGTTGATTCATTTTTCTTCACTTATTTATTCAATTGACATTAATTGACCCTCCCAAATGGCAGGCATCATACTAGGCACTTTAAATAAACAAATGATTAATACACAGCCCTTATCTTTGAAGGGTACCCAATCTTTGGCAGAAAGACATGCACTGACAATAAAATGTCAGCAGTTAACTGTAGCTTCTTGTATCTTCTCATGAGAACCAACTACTAACATTCCAGGAATTTTGCAAGCTGGTTGTTAAACACTGACATAACTAAAAAATTAAATTGTGTAAGCTTAAAATTAAATAAATCATATTAAAAATACAGGTAATACATATTCAAATTTCATCACAACATTATTTTACTACAGTATTCAATATTATTTTACTACTATTTATGCTTTTGAGTTTATTTACATCTATTATTTCTGTATGCTGAAAATCCTGTATAATGTTTTCCTACTACACATCTCTTTCCAGTTCCACATTTTGTTCTATCAGGGTGGTTGCTTGAAATCAGTCATGTTAGATTACTTACACCATGGAAATTGGCAAACATGGCAAACTCGGGCTCTTTTCCCTCAAGTTATGTATGTTAGACAGTTACCAGCATAATATTGAATCTAATTACAGCACATTGCTATATGTGCCATCAGAAAGTAATGACAGGCTGTAGGAACACGAATGACATGAGCAATGAACCCCTGATTGGAGAAATCAAGAAAGGCTTCATGGAGAAATAAATATTTGAATTAACTTCAGAAAAAAATTGGCACTTTAACAACTCCAAGGAACATAAAGGGTCTTTGAAAACAGTGACAGACTATATTACTGTTCCCAGCTATGCACTCCCCCTTCTTGTTTTAGATCACTTCCATTGCTTTATGATGTATTACATATTTACTCTGAATAACACTGTTAAGTTCTTCATACATATAAATGTATTCAATTCTTATCAAAAAGAAAAAGAAAAATCAACTATGAGGTAAGTGTTACAATATTTCATTTTAACAAGTAGAAATCTTAAGCACAAATAAGTTAAGTTACCCATGATCACAAAGCTGCAAGATGTAGTTAAGATTTCACAGCCTTATTCCTTATCATGGGTCAATCTCCCTCATTCATACTATGAATACTCTATGAAGTGCCAAGACATTCAAACTGTGAATATAACATTCGTTTCTTTCTAAGGGCCAACATGTCCTTCTTTTTTAAAAGGACCACAGTGTTGCTTTAATGTGGGGAAATTTATTTTTCATTTTAAGAGATGCATCACTTTTCAAATTATTGCTAGCTCTAATCAAAACCATCTACTTAGAAGATAGACATCTTTTTGTGGGGCATAAGGTGCTATTTTGTTTGGTTTTATTGTTTTGACTTGAAATGTTCTCTTCAAGAATACTGAAAATTAAACATTATTAATTTGCTAAAGATTCATAATGTTAATAATATAATACTTGTTAGGGGAAGAATCAGTTTTTTGAAAGAGAGCTAACATCTTTGTGTTCATTTCAACAAATTAGAACCTACGGTGCTTTCTTATCAAGAGTGTGTACCCTCTTGTTGAACATTTCCTTCCTGTCACTTTAGCTTTTCTTAGCATCTCCTTCACTTCTTCACCCTCCAAACGTTCTTCTCCCTTCTAAATTTACATAGGGTAAAGTGGTGTTTACTAAGGTGAAGGATGAACAAGAGCAGAGTTTTCCAGAATGCTTTTTTTTCTTTTTAGATCAAAATTTTTGTATGGGAGTTATCTCTATCTTTGAGATTTGCCACCTGATAATAGATAGAAGTTTGTTGAGAGTTTACTTATATCTGTAGTAGATTTCACTCACTGCGCTTTCTTTAATATAAACAAACATAGAATTTAGGAATTATGCTAAAGAAAAAATACGATAAATGATGAAATAACTTGCCCTGATGATTAAATTTAGTTCTAAGTCTTCTGTTTTTAATATCTCTGTTTTCAAAATTGACCTAGTAGAGGACACTAACCTTTTTTATTTCTTTATAAGCCCACATGTTTCTCAGTCATATTTTATGTATACATACACACACACAGACACACACAGACACACACACACACACAGACGAAAGTGCACTTTATTTTTTATTCAATTGTTACTTTAGCAGTGTCTGCAATTAAGAACCAGCTTACTAAATGAACTGTAATTATTGCAAATTGTGGTAAGCACCAGTAATTAAAATGTTGCAGTAGTGCTAGCCAGCTTTGCTACATGCCCTTTGAGAGAAGCATAAAATGATATTATGTCTTTAACTGCTATTTGTATTACAGATGAGAAAACCTGGAAATTCAGGCCTTTAGAATCCTTTGGCTGAGACTTTAAAGCACAATGTGAAGTGGGGATTAACAGTTATCCGGTGAATTCAGACTGGGAAGATAGTCAATTTGGTTAATTCCACAGTGAAAGTGGCTTTTTCTTTCAAATGTGCAATCTTTAGGGCATAAACATACATGGCTTCCCCATGGGGGGAAAATGAACAATAAACTCTAATCTCTTCTTTGTGTTTTCAGGATGCTAATAGTGAGCCTTCTGGATACAAAAGCAGGAGGGAACTCCTTCAGTGCACACCCATCTTTTGAGGATCCTCACCCAGCTGCTACCCCCAGTGAACCCTCCAGCTGTGTAGTCATTTGGCAGGGTGCACTGTTATGCATAACTTAAAGCTATGTGTGTGTGACTCTAAAACAACTGGTGAATATAGATTGTCCACTTGAAAACCCCCAATTGATATGCAAGTGAAAAAAAAATGTAACCAATGATTGATGACCATGAAAATGACCCAAATTTTGATGGTTTGATGATCATGAAATGATTTGATGATCATTAAAATGACCCAAATTTTAGATTTAGCATTGGCTGACTCTATCACCAACATATTTATTTGTTTCTTTTCTGCCTTGCACTAAGTAATCCAAAAATTCTATCTTATTAACCAAAAGTTGTAACTTAGAGAAATATGTGCTAATATGGATTATCATATACTACCTAATGCAAACAACATCAACAGCTATTCAGAAACAGAGCTAATGGATAAATATGGTCTTTTACAAAATTTAATTACAATAAATCTCCATAAGGTTCTCAGAAACTATAGAGGCCTGGGGTAAGGAAAAAATGAAGTCAGGAAGTAAGGTGAAGAGCAGGCATTTGCCATTCTATGATGCTGAAACTATTCTGGTCACCAAAAACTTTCCAAGTGCATAAACAAATGGATAGGACTTCTGGTCTTGGCAAAGACAGCTAGTTGGATACGGAAATAATCTTCCCACCATAAACATTTGCGAATCAAGACAAAAAGTAAAAATCAACTGGTCTGAGACATTGTACAACAGATGATACCAGGGTTTTTATTATTATTATTATGCTTTAAGTTCGGGAGTACATGTGCAGATCTTGCAGGATTGTTACAAAAGTATACCATGCCATGGTGGTTTGCTGTCTCTATCCCCCCATCACCCACATTAGGTATTTCTCTTAATGTTATCCCTCCCCAGTACCACCAACCCCTGCCATCCCTCCCCTAAGCCCCCACCCTTCAACAGACCCCAGTGTGTGATATTCCCCTCCCTGTGTCCATGTTCAACAACGACTTATGAGTGAGAACATGTGGTGTTTGGTTTTCTGTTCTTGTGTCAGCATGCTGAGAATGATGTTTTCCAGATTCATCCATGCTCCTGCAAAGGACATGAACTCATCCTTTTGTATGGCTGCATAGTATTCCATGGTGTATATGTGCCATATTTTCTTTATCCAGTCTATACTTGATGGGCATTTGGGTTGGTTCCAAGTCTTTGCTATTGTCAACAGTGCTGCAATGAACATACATGTGCATGTGTCTTTGTAATAAAATGATGTATAATCCTTTGGATATATACCCAGTAATGGAATTGCTGGGTCAAATGGTATTTCTATTTCTAGATCCTTGAGGAATTGCCACACTGTCTTTCACAATGGTTGCACAAATTTAAACTCCCACCAACAGTGAAAAAGCATTCCTATTTCTCCACATCCTCTCCAGCATCTGTTGTTTCCAGATTTTTTAATAATCGCCATTCTAACTGGTGTGAGTTGGTTATCTCAATGTGGTTTTGATTTGCATTTCTTTAATGACCAGTGATGATGAGCATTTTTTCATGTGTTCATTGGTCGCATAAAATGTCTTCTTTTGAAAAGTGTCTGTTCATATCCTTTGCTCACTTTTTGATAGGGTTGTTTGCTTTTTTCTTGTAAATTTGTTTTAGTTCTTTGTAGATTCTGGATATTAGCCCTTTGTCACATAGGTAGCTTCCAAAAAATTTTTCCTATTCTGTTGTTTGCTGGTTTACTCTAATGATTGTTTCTTTTGCTGTGCAGAAACTCTGAAGTTTAATTAGATCCCATTTGCCTATTTTGGCTTTTCTTGCCAGTGCTTTTGGTGTTTTAGTCATGAAGTCCTTGACTATGCCTACGTCCTGAATGATACTGCCTAGGTTTTCTTCTAGGGTTTTTATGGTGTTAAATCTTATGTTTAAATCTTTAATCCATCTGGAGTTAATTTTTGTATAAGGTGTAAGGAAGGGGTCCAGTTTCAGCCTTCTGCACATGGTTAGCCAGTTTTCCCAGCACTGTTTATTAAACAGGGAATCCTTTCGTCATTGCTTGTTTTTGTCAGGTTTGTCAAAGGTCAGAGGGTTATAGATGTATGGGGTCACTTCAGAGGCCACTGTTCTGTTCCATTGGTCTATATGTCTGTTTTGGTACCAGTACCATGCTGTTTTGATTACTGTAGCCTTTTAGTATAGTTTGAAGTCAGGTAGCTTGATGCCTCCAGCTTTGTTCTTTTTGTTTAGGATGGTCTTGGCTATATGGGCTCTTTTTGGTTCCATACGAAGTTTAAGGTAGTTTTTTCCAGTTCTGTGAAGAAGATCAATGGTAGCTTGATGGGGATAGCACTGAATCTATAAATTACTTTGGGCAATATGGTCATTTTCACTATATCAATTCTTCCTAACCATGAGCATGGAATGTTTTTCCATCTGTTTGTGTCCTCTCTAATTTCCTTGAGCAGTGCTTTGTAGTTTTCCTTGAGCAGGTTACCAAGGATTTTTTTATTTTATTTTAAGTTCAGGAGTACATGTGCAGGATGTGCAAGTTAGTTTCATAGATAAATTCATGTCATGGGATTGGTTGTGCTGAATATTTGATCACCCAGTTATTAAGCCTAGTATCCATTAGTTATTTTTCCTGATCCTCTACCTCCTCCCACTGTACACCCTCTAATACACCCCGGTGTATATTGTTCCCCTCTATGTGTCCCTGTGTTCTCATTATTTAGTTACCACTTATAAGTGAAAACATGCAGTGTTTGGTTTTCTGTTCCTGCATTAATTTGCTAAGGATAATTGCCTCCCACTCCATTCATTTCCCTGCAAAGGACATGATTGCATTCTTTTTTATGGCTGCATAGTATTCCATGATGTATATGTACCACATTTTCTTTATCCAGTGTACCATTGATGGGCATTTGCATTGATTCTATGTCTTTGCTATCATGAATAGTGCTGGAATGAACATATGTGTGCATGGGATTAAAGGGTTTTTGAGGAATCACTGCACTGTCTTCCACAATGGTTGAACTAATTTACACTCCCACAAGCAGTGGATAAGTGTTCTCACCTGCATCTGTTATTTTTTGACTGTTTGATAATAGACATAATAAAAGAAAAATACACCTAATTAGTTTTATGCTCACCCCAGAAATCAGCCTGGAGATATTTTTTTACATTTCAGCACATGGAACTAGAGTTAAAACAGAGACCACTGGTCTTTCCAGCCAGGAAAAAAAGGGATATGGGAGTTCAGGAATACTGAAGTGGCCAGAATTTCTAGAGTACTAGAAAGCAGACAGCAACATAGACAAGACGCCTCAGACATTGGCAAAAGGGTCCCCTTTATTCATTGGCTAAATAATAAGCTATGCATACACGAGGCCTGAGAAACCAATTACTGAGATACTGTGAGATGAATTGCAGAAGGTACTCAGGGCTAAATAGGTTAGAGTGAGACTACTCACTGACAAACCCAATTAGTCTGTTGAGATCCTAGAAAGGCCTAATGGTAGGTTAAGTCTACCCCTAAAGTAAGGGATCTAGAACAATTATAATAAAGCCTACTGAAAGTAAACCTCAACAGGACCAAGTTGAGCTGCCAGCTAATTGACTGCCTGCTAGAACAAATCTCAACATTTTAGTAGAAGACAGTACAATTCATACTGTAAACAATATAGTATCTACAATATGCAAAATTCAATCATAATTTACTAGATATACAAAGAACAATTTTAAAATGTAACTCCTAGCCAGGAGAATTTGAGTAAATAAAAACAAACCTATGCATAACCCAGATATTGGAGTAAGCACACATTGACTTTAAAACAGTCATTATAAATATATTCAAGGATTTAAAGAAAAAAATAGTATGTGAAATTGAGGAATGCGTTCTCTTTCCAGGTCCACAAGGGGGCATAGTTTTAGGGGAAGAACTTCCCAGTGCCATGCCTCCCTCCTATCTCTCTCCATCCAGGAGATTTAACGGTTTATGTTTAAATTTCGCAGGTGCAGGAAGAACCAAGTGTCGATCACCGCAGTGGAAGTTTAAAGGAACCCCTTTCATTGGCCAGAGGTCTTAGAGGAGGTGGGGGTTCCTCCCAGGTTAAAAGTCCCCTTCTTCCACACCCCTTTGGACTCCATGTTTGGGTCCCCTTGCATGAACACTTCCTTCATGGAAGCCGTCTTTCTCCCTCTTGGATTTCCCCTCTAGAGTCCCCTTCCACACTCTCTCATGGAAGCCTGTCTTGCCCTCCTAAACTCTGTCTCTCTCTCTATTCCCTTCCACTCAGTGTGGGAAGCTGCTTTCCTCTCCTGGATTCCATCTGTCTGGATTCTCTCACTCAGTGTGAGAGTTAGCTGTTTCTTTCTCTCTCCTTCTCCTTTTTCTCTCTCTACCTAAATAAATCACTTTCTACAAACACTTTTGAGTCCTGCATTTACTGCATACTGCATGGTAGTCTTCTCTCCCATTAGACCAAGAACCTGAAGAAATGTCCTCTCAGGGGAACTGAGGGCTCCCTGGAACCCCTGAACCCCATAACAAAATGATGGGAAATCTCGGTAGAGAAATACAAACTATGAAAATAAAACAACAAGTAGAAATTTTAAAACTGAGAAATAATATAATTGAATTAAACAAATGCCTGGGCTTAACAGCAGAGTGGACGTTGTATAAGACTGGTTAATAAAAACTGTCTAAATTAAAGCACACAGAGGAAACCACCAAAACAGTGACTTAGAGCTCAGTGTCAAGTGGTCCAATACACATGGGATAAAATAGGAGACAGGAAATGGTGAAAGCAATCATGGTGAAAAAAATCTGAGCAGTGCTCAGCTTTGTGTGAGAGGAATTGACTGGAAAGAAACATGAGAGAACTTTGGGGGAGGACAAAAATATTTCATATTTTAATAAGTATGCAGGTCACACAATTGTTATGTATTTGCCAAATGTCATTGGACTATATAATCTTACAGTCTGTTCTTTTTATTGATTGTAAATTTTATCTCAATAAAGAGGAGAAAAAGTCTAAGGGACAACGACCATCGGTTAGTATGATTACCTGATTTAAGCACCAAAACACTTGTGATCTAAGCACCAAAATAAACAAGATTCATGAAATCTTGTATACCTTTAGCTCTCACTTTAACAAGCTGTTAGTTTTGTATCCTCTCTTCCTGATTTTTTACAGCCTCTTTCAGTGATCCTTTTCTTCATCCCATTGCTAAACATCCATGTTTCTAAGTTTATATCCTTTTCCATATTTCATCCCTACTTTATGCATCCTTTCAAGGCCTAGGATATGCACAACACAAGTGTTAAGTGTTTGAGAGATTGATGAACAAATTGGACATATAAATGGATAGATGGGTGGGCAGATGGATGGATGGATGGATGAATGGATGGATGGATGGACAGATGGATGGATGGATAGCTAAATAATGATTACTCTCCTGGCTATCCAGTCATTCAATTTATGTGATTTATGTGCCAAGTACTCTTCTGGGTTCTGATTATACAATTTTGAACAAAGCTAAAAAAAAATCCTGTTTTCTAATGTTTACATCTTAATTTTTGTAGTAAAATCTTGTTTCAACTGTCAAGTTCAGACTCACATCATTTCTCAAATAGGGGTATATCTGCCTTCAATTTGTACCCTCTAAGTCACTGCCAGAGTAGATTTACTAAAATTTATATATCATTTATTACTCCTATGTAAAATCTTTTTGGTATTTAATGTCTGTGTGTTTATGCACACTTTTTGGTATGTTGAACTGCATCCCTCCTTAATATTCTATATTCCAGACATGTAAAAGTTTTGCTGTTCACCCCTCACTGTGTGTTTCTGCATAAGGTGTTTGCTCAGTCTAGAACATCTTCTTTCTGACTACCATCCTCAATATCACCTAACACAGTTCTCATTCATTCTCCAAGACTGCTTAAGAGATCTCATAGACATTTTCTTGACCTTCCAGGCAGAATTAAGGGTTTCTTCTTAAGATTTCTCTTCAGTCCTCCCTAGTTTTCTGTGTATAGATTTGTGTCTGTAAGCTGGGTGTTGGTACAAATTACCCTGTCATAAACAAAGCATGCAATGGATATGTAAGAAAGGATATAGGAGAAAAATTAGGTTTATTTGGTATTATTACCAAATAAGGCATTGGGAATCTAAAAGATCAAATTCATGAGGGAGCAGAGGGAAGAATACGATGTAAGAAAAGAGAAGTGGGGTCCAGTGTTGCTGAGCAAAGATCTCCCGGGACAGTCTGCAGCCAGCTATCAGGTATAACAGGCCGGGCTCCTCATCCATACCCAGGTCCCAGGGATAGATGAAGGAGTAGCTACACCTTTCAGGCTGGGGTACAAAATGGCTGTAAACCAATAGCTGGCTGACCAAAATTTTTACAAAGATCATTAATGATCGTTTTTTACAAAGATCCGAGAACACTGGGAGTGAGGAACATTTTTGGCCTCAAACACAAAAAACTCATAACAAATTTTGACTTCTATTGAATCCCCATCAGGCTGTAATAATAGTGTTACTATTGAATTGGCCATGTAATATAGGCAGCTGATATGGGCTAGTTTGGGAGCATAGGCTGATAATTTCTCCCAAAAGGAGCTTGTTTTATTTGTTGTAGAAAGCCTGTTTCTCCATTTAGGCAATGAGGCCCTCAAAGGCCACGTTAAGTTCTTCTCTACATCTACTACTATGGATGGCTCATTGTAGGCATTAAGAATTGTCTTTTAATAATAAATTAACAGTTTCCTGCAAGTAGAACAGTATTCACAAAAAGCTTTCTTTAGTCCTTACACATTCATTCTTTGTTTGGAATTATGATAAGGTTTGTTGCCATGAGAACATATTGCCAATTAAAATTTTACTCAGAAAATAAAGATGTCACATCCAAATTTCAAATAAATAGGTCACCTCAAAATCAACTAATAAGTTTTATCGTGCATAGACAATTAATCTTTCTTTATTCTATTTTTTCATATCACAAATAATTATTTTAACATCATTTATAGTTATTATCCAAATGTATGAAGCCACTTTTCACCCATGATCTGTGGAATGGACTTCCTAGACATTTCAAAACATTTCCCATCCCATTCAGTAGCACATAGATTCAAGGAGGTATTAACAGATGCATCACACGAAAATATGTTAGCCATCCTGATCTCTCTCAAAGATTATTGATGCATCTTTACATACTAAAGGCTCTAAGAAGTCTATGTGGAGAGAGGTTGTATTTTAACTCAGATCTCCAAACAATTTATCACAAAACACTTTTTTTATGACAAATTGTCAACCTTAGGAGCACTGCTTTCTGAGGATAACAGTTTAAGAGATTTCTTCTGAAAAATAATTATTATTTTCTTCTAGGAAGACGTGGAAACAGATAGAGTGAAATTATGATAGACTTTGGAATTAGAAGCCATAGATTCGAATCACCAAAACTAGTTATGACTCTGTCATTCTGGAAAAGTTCTTTAACTTCCCTGAAGATTACAAAGACTGTCTCACAGGTATAAAGTGCTCAAATACTTGCTTTTTCTTACTTTATAACACCTCTCATGTTCTGATGATGGACCAAGTACCAGGCTGTTGGCCCAGCTGGGGTTAACATCCTTTAAACAAGTGGTGAGCCTAGCCTGTGGCACCTGTTCTTCTCGTGAGCCAGGTGGGGCATAGTGATATTGAGACTAGCAGAAGATAAGTGGGGAAGTGGTTATTCCACCCACACATTCTCACATATTGCAAAATGCAGCTGGTGATTATTCTCTCAAGAGATGTCTACTAGCATGAATGCCAATGAAAATAAGTCCTTTGGTCCTGTTTGGCACGTGTGCCTTAATTACTGACCCCTATTCTAGGGAGGTCAGCAAAAAAGAAGGTCTCTTCTTTTCTCCGAAACTGTATGAAAATGAAACAATCATAAAATCTGCCAGAAGAGTTAAGGTCAATAATTTTCAAAGAGAATACCTGGAGGTTTCTTTACAGTATAAGCACTATATAATCAAAAGTTTTCTTTTTCTGTTTTAAACTATTCCATGTTAGTTATAGATCAAAATGTCAAGCGTATACTAAAACTTCTGCATTTTATAGATATGTTTTCCACAAATTTTAAACAGATGAAGCTTGAACCTAAGAATCTTTTTTCATTAGTTTCTTCATTTTAGTTTATCCTAAGAAACCACTAACTAGTATTTCTACTGGAGCACAGACAAACATTTTGGTGAAAGGGGTATCCCTGATTAAAATGGAGCTTCGTCGCTCTATGGACACATTGTTCACCTTCTCCCTATCCCACCCAGACCCCACCTACTCTCCATCCCAGCCCATGGCAAAATATAAGCCAAAACATATACCACGTAAGCTGTTTCTCCTTTAGTGCAAACTTCCTTGATCAGATTTCCTCACAAATTGGATCTATCTTCATAAGAATCACAGAAAATTGAGGAACATAGATTAAAACACACAAAAGACTGAAAATTAAATGTTTAAAAATAAAACTACATTTTTTTCTTGGCAATCTAGAGGAATGTCACAAAATTCACAACTCACATATTTCTAGGGACTAATTCTGTGGCTGAACCCAATGTCAGATATTATGGCTAGTAGGGTGACTCCAGAAGGAATAGACACCTGACTTGGGAAGATGCCCAGCAAACTTTACAAATGAAAGGCAATGCAGCGGCATCACACATTCTTTTTCTTTCTTTTCTTTTCTTCTTCTTCTTCTTTTTTTTTTTGGTAATAAGAATGAGAAGTAGTTCCAGATGGTGTGCAAGTGGCCAGACTCAAACAAGTTGCTAAGCTTGTTGGCATGAAAGAAGCTGCTTAGTGGTGACATACAAGTACAGAATCCCCATAGTCCTGCTTCCTGGTGAAACGGGAGAGAACAAACCAACAATAGAGAAATGAGTACTGTAATTTATCTTGGAGGCCAGTTAGGTTGTTTATCCCAAACTACATTTTGATTCCAGTTACAGTTTAATTATGAGTATTTGTTCTCTAACAGAGACTAAACAAAGGGTAACTATTTTCTTTTATCTTTTTCTTTGTTATGAAAATTTCAGTTTCATGTTTGCCTATCCTCCCTCTTTAAATAGTATCTTATACTGTGTGAATGCAGTCAGCCCAATTTCTTCCCATTCGCATGAAGTTTCTAAAACAAACAACAAGAAAGATCAGAAGTTTCTACGTATAAGAAATGCATGACTTAATAATGCCTTGTGTATTTCTGTAAGCTTTTATTGCTTATATTTAACAAGTCTCTTTGGTTATAAAGGAGACACTACCATGTCTCTGCCACCAAACTATTGACATAAATTGTCAGAGCTGGGGAAATCCACCAAGTCAAGTTATCCACTCCAGTAGCTACTGTCAAGATGTTTTTGGTTTTTATCATGAAATGGGAAGTTATAAAGATACAAAGGCATGTGTACGATGTTCATTCTTTTCTGTGTGCCTCATACAGCTCTTGTCTCAGGGCAGTAGTAACTGGGATTTGTCTTCTTGGTTTTAGAGCACATATGCTCTTTACAAAACATATTCAGTATTTGCTTTTGCAACTGATCAATAGTTACTTTAAGCACATAATTTTTATCAAATATATTGCCAGGATGTTTTTTCCTTCTATCTAAAACATGCTGCACTATGCTTGCTTCTACTTTTTATGGTGGGAAATTATGTTTTCCCTCTGTAGTTATAGGTGGACTCCCTGAAACTTGCTCTGGGTTCTGAAACCATCTCTGGGTTCTGAAATTGTATTGATGAGGAGAGTTTGTAACACCTCTATTTTTGCAGAGAAAGACACTTCCAGATTGGGCCGACCCAGAAACCAAATCGTATATTGCTAAAATTAATAACAATACTGGATTAATTTAACATGTTTAAATATATAAATCATTGTGTTTAACAATTTAAGAAACAAACTTTCACTAAAAAGGTCCCCAAATTTTTAAATTTAACTAATTAATGTTTACTACCATGAGAGTAATACATTTGAATTGTTTTCAGCTATCATTTGCATTATTGATCAGGTTTTTAAATGAACTTTCCTTTATCAATGTGCTGGACCAATTCATTGTTTTTTGGCCATTCTCCTAAAAGATCTTGTTTTCATTTCAGTCTGTGTTTTATTTGGTCTAGCTTTTTATTTTCTCATGAAGGTTTTTTTTATTTCAGTTCAGATCAATTAGGATTTTAACAAAAGCTTTCAGGGACAATTGTAAAAACAACATTGAACAAAAAAGAAATGAGCACAATATTAGTTTATCAGTGATAATCTGCATGTCCTTCTGTATGTAACAGTAAAGGTAGACTGTATAAAGTTGACTTTGTTTTTCAAAAATTCATCTTTGGTGTTTGAACAATGAAAGGTATTTTAAAACTTTTACTCAATGTTCGATTCTTACTGATCCAAATTCAAACTTTTCTGTCCATAGTCCATATATTTTACACTATACTGCAAATTATTAAGAAGGAGGGATTGAGGACATTCACTTTTGAAAAAAATAAAATCAATCTCAATTTTGTTATTTACCACCTGCAAGATGTTCAAGTCACTTAAATATCTGAGTATCAGTTTTCCAACATTAAAATAGAAATAATAATATTTCCCTTTTAGGTTTATCATGGAAACTACAAAATACAAATTTATAAACATATAATTTATAAATTATATATAGAAAATATATAGATCATAATTTTGATTTTTAAAATATTTTTCATTTCCATGCAATAATTTGACACAGAAATTGAACAAAAATATTTAATAAATTGAAATTTTTAAAATAGGATATAGTATACTGAATATTGTTTCTAAATTAGCAAAACGTACTATCCTTGCAAGAAAGTGAACATCAAACTTACTGACTTCTTGAAAAAATATTAGTTAAAGGGTATTTTTGTTCCATGGTGAGAGCTATAAGATATTAATATAATTACTGAAAGAAGGAGTTTTCTCATAATTTCTCAACTTGAAACATTAAAGTACTATAGGACAAAACTTTGAAAGGATATTCACAGATACTGACCATGTGAAACAAAGGTAATTTCTTCTACAAAGTAATATAACACTTAATTTGAAATATATTTCCTGAGGAAATTTCAGAATAAGAAATTAATAATCTACTTTAAAATTATAAGAAAGGTAAAAAGTAAATATTGAACAACTCTTTCTCAAAGCTTATTTTTAAATAAAATACCCTGAATTTACTCAGTGTAGGCATATGCCACCTAACTACTTATGAGCTCATAAACATTCAGAATGCTGCTATTTGACTTACTGTCAGGTACTCACAAAGGCACCCTCACTATTACACCAGCAAGGCTCTCACTGTCACAGTCAATAAGTAAGTTAATATAGTAGGTCAAATGCAGACCTAGAGCTGGAAAACGCATTTCAAAACATGATTATAATACAACTTACTTAATTAGATGACATTACTTGCTGGAAATACATTCCCTAGAAAAGAGACCTTACTATCTGGACCATCTGATTCAAAAGTGGTATTTGGTGATTCTTAATTACAACAACCATTTATCAAGTGCTGATCAGGAACTAGGCAAGGCATTGGGACCTACATTGAATAGAATACAGATGCCTGTTCTTAAGGATCACTGCCTCTGATGACAGATTCATAGCAAACATTTGCAATGTACTGTATTATTATAGAAAATGTGTATGTTCCATAGAGACACAGTGGAGATTATCTACTCAAGTCTCTCCTGCAATATCTTATGCAACAAGGTACAGAGGAGATGACATGGTCAGGAGGGACAAATGAACAATACAGGGACAAAGCAACAGCTCAGAACTGAGGGATAAAGGTTGCTTCCCTGATAAGCTTTTATTTAGTGAGCAACAGGGATCAATATCAAAGCAGGATTGACTTGAACATGGCAGATAATTGACTGAACCTCTTCGGACTTGGATAAAATGGAAAGGAAAATGTCAAGTATAAACAAGCTTGCCTTTTGTTTTCCAGATAGTGGTTTTGCTGCTCCTCTACCAATAGTTTGAAAACAGATTTTTGAAGCACCAAGTCTGTTCAGCATCTCTTGGTTTATCCTTCTTTCTGAACTAAGAGTTATTATAAAGAGTTACTATGTTTCTCCTGCTTCTAATTCCTTGTCTCTGTTTACTACACGTAGATTCTCTCTTCTTTTTAAATGTAATAAATGAAATATATTTCACTTTTATGAATAAAACTATTCCTGATGGAATTTATATATTTTAAAATGTGTCTTAATGGGGATGCATTTGAAGTGTACTCTTACCCTACAAAGAACTGTAATGGTAGTAATTTGGCTACATACGGAACTCATTTTATGTTGCCAAACCTTTACAGGCTCCTCAATTGTCAACAGGAAATGGAAGTTCCTTGACCACAAAACCATTGGAATTAATAGTATTTTGAGAGTACAGTGAAAGGGATTTCCTAATGTCTCTTCTCAGAGTTTGGCAACTGCAGTGGTGACCAGAATTCTTGACTCTTAGCCTTCAGGCCTGTAATATGTTTCCTGTTCATTATCCAGGAGTCTGAAGTTGGTAGTTTCTGAGTTACAATGCAAGAAACATCTGCTTAAAACATTTTAGCAATTTTAGCATAACTGACTGTTATGGTGGCATCTATTAATGAGATAAAGTTAATTTTTGCCATTCTTTGAATCATGCTAATTAGTTCTTAACATTTGCTTTATGTACTCAGAAAGTTGTTTTTGAATGAATACAAAATAATAAATATAATGTATTCAATAGTATTGACCATACAACTCAACAAGTAGACTACTGTAATCACGAAAAATCATTTAGGTCCATAAAACTGTGTCAGTTTGGGTCCCCTAGAAGCAGATACCAAGACAGAATAACAAAAACGAGTAATTCATTAGGGGAGTTTTCGTGAAAGATAAAAGGGAGAGTGAACAGGAAACCAGGGAAGGCTTTCAGACCAGGATGCACGTCTAACACCTATGACGGAAGATTGGGAAGACAGAAGCAGCTTAAGTAACAAGAGCCCCAGACTGCTCTACAACTCTAGAAAATTCTTGGCCAAGCCAATGGGGAGCCCCAGAGCAAACACTGAGCATTAGTGGGGTGCTGCATTGGCAAGAAAAGCTGGACGCTCGCTTCACTACAGTGCTGTGTCATTAACTGATAGAGATTCAGTTAGAGCAGGGCCTTTATGAATGTTGCAGGGGATCCTAAAGATACGGCAGCTGGACGTTCTCCTGTGAGTCCTCGCGGCAGGTTCTCTACTCAGGGCAATTCTGAGCACTGCACAGCCATGGCTGCCAGACTATTTTGCTTCTTATCAGGGAAGTCACACTATTTCACAATATTTTGCTTCTTATCATGGAAGTCACACTTGCCAGGAAAAAAAAATGGGGGAGATTTCAAAAATTACAGATTTCATTACACTATTAATTATTGCCATATTTTTAGTAATTTTGATAAAATTCAGTTTATTGAAAGAAACGAACCTCAAAGTCTCAATAAAAGAGGTAACTCTTTAAAATTGATAACTTTGACCTTAAAATGTCTTAGAGACATTTAGTTTTTCAACACAAACATGAAGTTTATCAAGAAAATTAGACACATTTTGTTTGAGCATAATTGAGGATCTCATTTCCATTGTATTAGAATATAAGTAAGAGTATCATAACCATCAAAACAATTTTAGATAATATTAAATAACTTGTGTTAGGTAGTATGGGAATTATATAAAGGAAACTAGACACGGAGTTTTGTGTAACCTAAAGTTATATTTCAACTTTTGTTTTCGATTCAGGAGGTACATGTTTAGGTTTATGACATGGGTATATTGCATGATGCCAAGGTTTGGGGTAGGAATGTTCCAGCCACCCAGGTAGTGGTCCTACTCATCAATTTTTGTTTTTGTTGTAATTGCTTTTGAGAACTTAGACATAATTTTTTTGCCAAGGCTGATGTCAAGACGGGTATTTTCTAGGTTTTCTTCTAGAATTTTTATAGTTTGAGGTGTTACATTTAAGTCTTCAATTCATCTTTAGGTAATATTTGTATATGGTAAATGATAAGCATCCAGTTTCATTCTTCTGCATACAGCTAGCCAGTTATTCCAGCACCATTTATTGAGCAGGGAGTCCTTTCCCCATTGCTTATTTTTGTCAATTTTATTACAGATGAGATGGTTGTAGGTGTGTGACTTTATTTCTCAGTTCTCTATTCTAGGTTCCATTGATCTCTGTGTCTCTCAGTACAAGTACCATGCTGTTTTGTTTGTTAAAGCCTTATAGTACAGTTTGAAGTTAAGTAGTGTGATACCTCAGACTTCATTCTTTTTGGTTAAGATTGCTTTAGCTACTCAGGCTCTTTTTTGGTTCCATATGAATTTTAGAAAAGTTTTTTTCTGATTCTGTGAAAAATGACATTGGTAGTTTGACAGGAATAGCACTGAAACTGTAGATTGCTTTGGGCAGTTTAACTACTTTAACAACATTGATTTTTTCCAATTCATGAGTATGGAATTTTTTGTTTGTTTGTTTGTGTCAAGACATATTATTCTTGTAATTCTGAGCGACAATACAATATCTATAAATGTTTAGAGTTCAAGGTAATTACTAGCAGATAGGTTTACATACACGAATGCACATACACATACACACACACATAAAGACTCACTAATGCTTGCAATACAACATCAGCAACAAGTCAAGAGAAGAAAGATATTTAGCATAGAGATTCACTGTACACCATCTAATTTTCATTGTATAGCCCAAATTAAAGGCTGAAATATATATCAGTGTGTCCAGTTTCATTTCAGTGAAGCTTGCATCTAAAACTGTAAAGATACTCAAAATTTCAAACTATGATTCTGAGCAAAAGTACCCAACTCTGTGTAATTCAAACAAATGGCATTTGCTTTAATGTAGGAACATGCAGTCTCTTACATCATTTTTTCTTTCATCTACATTGCATTTCCTGTCTCGGTGCTTATTTCTGACTTTTGACTTACCTGTATGTTCAACATGCGCAAAGAAGCAGGTTGAAAGTGCTAATAAAAGAACATACAGAAAATGTGATTACCATGGGGAAAATGCAGAAATCTTTTAAAATTACAGTGGGTAGATCACAAATTTGCATAGGATACATTTTTCCAGAGAAGATATATTAATAAAGGACAAAAACTAAAGGGCTGTGCCTTTGCGATTGAATTCAATTTGCAAGAGAAAATTAAGTGTGATCTATAAAAAATAAATATTTGAGAGATTGGGTGTTCAACATGTGTTTTGAATATTCTTAATATTAATTCAGGGAATTACCTAGGAGTTGGCTCAAGAGGTAAAGGCTAGACGTGGAGAATATGTCACTGATGATACTTTAGATGCAACTATTAATAGAATTTGTAAGTGCTTTGGAATCTGAGCATCAGATCAGATTCAGCAACCAGGCTTGGAATAAGGGTCCCATTCAATGTTAAGGTAAGATGAAGAAGTAGGAGTACATGCTTCACCAGATTATGAAAGTAGGTGAAAGTGATTATTCTGGAAAAGTGTGTGCAACAGAATTTCTGTCACTAACAAGAAAAGAAATATACTTGGTAGAGAATGTATCCACAGACCACAAGCCTGTACCTTTGTCAGTCACCAATAACTCAGTAACAAATGGATCATGGGTAGAATCTTCCCTTTAGTTGAGAAAGTTCTCTCTATATTAGGTAATCATTTTTCCAAAGTTGAGTTTGGGAAACTCCTTGAGAGACAAAAGCAAAAGAAAGTTTAGAAACGCAACAGTATTTAATAAGTTGTATTTGTTTTATCTCTGATTGTAACACAGATCCCTGTAATTAATGTAAGTGTACCCAAAGCAATAAATAAAAGCAGCAATGAAGTTAAAGTATTCTACATGGGTAGCCATCTCAAAGTAGATCATTAAAGTGATAGCTCCTTAAAATGGGCTAACCCAAACCAAATACAAACATTAAAAATATGAATGTCATAAAAATACAAAAATGCAAATCTTATGAAATATGCAACACCCTGAACGCTCTTTTCCAATACAATCTTTCTAATTAAAAATAAATTCTGTAATCATATCAGTTTTAAAGCTAAGTTAAAGACATAGAAGATACCCGGAATAATTAGGTGCCTGAGTTTGTCCAAGTTGAAGCTTTAATTATGTAGAGTCAGAAAAATGTTAGATTTTGGATTAGAAAATCTTAATAAGAACTGTCTCATCTAAGGAATTCTTTCTGTGCAATTTCTAAGTCAGTGAATGGTCAAACTGTTGTAATTCTTTCCTTGCTGCTTGAGGTCATTACTACTTCATCCACAAGAGAAAACCTGCTCCTTAGAGGCTCATATGAAAAAATTACATAACATTTTCCTTCCTCTATCTTTGTTCTCTAATTTTACCAAGTCCTCAAAGTTTTCTCTTCATGCATTGAATATTTTAAACTATTTCAGCATTCATCTTTATCACACCTTCTTTCATCCTCCAGGTAATTTCTGAGTTCACCTGGACATTGCAGCTGATACATCAGTTTCTCTTTTTTGTTGTTACTGAAGATCAAATCCCTTAATCACATAGCCACCATTACCATAACCACATCTTTTGACATAATAATCTTCTGAACTGCTCTACTTTTGAAGTCTTCAATTTTTTCTGTTACTTTCTCAGGAAGTCTCCAGGATTCAAATTTTTCTTAAAGCTTATGAAAAAATCAGAATATATGTCTTAACAATTTTAAAAGCTACGAGAAAGAATAGGTAAATTACTTACAAAGAAATGACAATTACACTGACAGCATCAGTAGACAGTGGAAACAAATGGAATAGTGTTTTCAAAGTGCTAAGGGAAAATGATTGTCAATTAAACTTCCATGCTCAGAGTTAATGAGTGAAGAGGAAATAATGATACTTTTAAACATACAATGTGTGAGAGTTGTTCTACTCATAGACCTTACTAAGTGAACTATCATATTTCACCAGATATAAGATGTCATAAATTATATAGCAAACCAATAAAAGAATTCTCTTAATTAAATTATGATAGGCTGTGATTTGCATAAGTTTCATCTAAATTACAGAAATGGTAAAATACAAAAACCTATATCTTAGAATGGAGTTTTTGAAAAATCTATGGAGAATTAAATCTCCTCCTTCTTGATGAAGTAGAGAAAATACTTCATCAAGAAGGAATGAATCCAGAAGGTAGGAATAAGATGTAAGAAAGAAAAACCTGCTAATAGCTAGTAATGATATCTATGTGGCTTAAAAACAAAATTGAGCTAAAATACCAGTGAACAAAAATATGGAACAGAGGGAAAAGTTCAGGTTAGTGATAAGTCTATGATCCTTATATTGTTTGAGGGAAAGGTTAGCAATACCTTAGGCATCGTTAAATGTATTAAACTTTTGAATGGTAAACTGTAAAAGAATAGAGAAAAGCATACCATATTCAAGTAGGTAGAGTAAAAATATAGAAATGGTTAATACAACAGAAAACAATAGAACATTTAGAATGATCTAGCTCTGTACTACAACTATACACAAATTTCAAAAATATGGTAAATGAGAAAACTGCAGTATAATACTTATAAATGTAAATTTTTAGAAATTATATCTAGGGTTAGGGTCAGGATTAGGATTGGGGTTAATATAAAACATTTATATTTAAGTTAGTATTTTACTGTAGTTTGATTTTTTCATTTTCTAATGTTAAATTATACAATCTACATTAGAAATTTAATATAGTACATATATACAATCTATATTAATTTTAAAATAAATATATCATATATATATAGGTTTATGTGTGTTTGTGTGTGTGTAGAAAACATATAAAAGCACTGAATGGAAAGATATTCATCAAATCCATGATTGCGATAGCCATTGAGGAGAGAAGGAAATGGAAAACTCTGAGAATAAAGGAAACTCAGTTCTATCTGTAATGTTCTATGATTTTAGTTTGTTTGAAAATTTTAATGAGATCTTCACAGGAAAGTGGTGTTAAATTTTATATACTGAGACCATAGAGGTTTGTTAACAATTTTTCTATATTCTTCCGTATTCCGGGCTTTTAAACACAACAATGACAATTATCTTCCTCCTTTGATCTGATCCTCTGATTTCCTTGCCTAAGTTAGGAAAATGAAAATCTATTATTTCTCCATCCAATCAGTCACAGCTCCCTCCCATTCTAGCCCTCTTGATTTTATTTGACTTGATTTTTCTCTGCCTATACTCTTGCTCCTCCCTCCAACAACAAAGCTATTTTCCAAGTTGCAGCAGGAATAAACCTTTTTTTTCTTTTTCCTTTTTTCTTTCTTTCTTTTTTTTTTTGAGACGTAGTCTTGCTCTGTTGCCCAGGCTGGAGTGCAGTCATGATCTGGGCTCACTGCAACCTCCACCTTCTAGGTTCGAGCAATTCTCCTGTCTCAACCTCCCAAGTAGCTGGGACAACAGGCACCCGCCATCACAGCCAGCTAATTTATGTATTTTTAGTAGAGACAGGGTTTCACCATATTGGTCAGGCTGGTCTCAAACTCCTGACCTCAGGTGATCCACCCATCTTGGCCTCCCAAAGTGCTGGGAATTCAGGCATGAGCCTCCATACCTGGCCGTGACCTTTTTAAAAAGAAAACTATCTGACATGTAAGTCTCCTACCTATACTTCTTTGATGCTTCTCAAGTTCTTTGGAAAAGCATGCAAGGCCTTCATTAATCTATCCTGGAGAACCTATTAAGATCACACCTCCTTGCTTTGTACTCCAGACTTCGGCCAATCCAGACGACTTGTATGCTCTTAGAAAGGTATAGCTGCTTCACCTCACCCTGGAGTTGTACTCCTGTCCTCCCTCTGGTCCCTTCCAGACTAGTAGACAATACTAACCTTTCAGGACTCCATTCAAATGCCACCTCCCCAGAAAAGCATCATTGTACTCCTTCAAGGCTGTTTAGTTGCACTTCTTATGTGTCTCCTCTTCCTTGTACTTTGGGCTTTACCACAGTATGTCAATAGTGCATGATAAAACGCATTATTTTCTAACTTCTCTAGACTTAGTAGTTCTTGCTAGAAGGGACTCCATAATAATGATAGGTAGCAAAACAGCTACCATTTATTGATTGTCTATTATCAGTCATGCCCTGTGCTAAATCATTTGCCTGAATGTTCTTACTGAATATACTCACCAACATTCAGAAGAAGCCCAACTTTCCATGTGAGTACATAAATGCTCAGAGGGCAGTTGTACAGTATGAATGTTACTCCATGCTCTTTGATTAACATAAGTGATGGAGTTCAGCTTCAAATCCAGGTGTTCTAACTCCAGAAGAGTATGTGTCTTTTACTACTATCTCCTACAACTATGTCCATGCACTCAATAGACATATTTTAAAGGAAGGAAATAAGGGATCTGAGGGGAGGAAAAAGATGAAGGGGCAGAGAGGGAGATGCTGGGATGTAGGGAGGTAAGGTAAGGGGAAGAATGCCAATCAGGACAACTACATTTACATACCAACTACGTTTACAAACATTATTGCAGTTATGAGGTGCTGGGAAGTTTCGATGGGTACATTTCTTTAATCAAATAAATAGAATGAAATTCACAATAAAGAAAGGTTGATCTATAAGTGTGTAAAGAGTCAAGGAATATATCATACTTGCACTCTGAAAAAATATACCAAGAACCAGTTAAGATATTTCCCATCTACAATCAATCAGTTTGATGAATGTCATTTATATAATTCTGGTAAGAAGACATCTTGATAGTTATTATGCGGTTTCGTCCGCTGAGAATTTTTGAGGTTTCCTAAATGGTTTTAGTCTTATAAAGATGAGCAAGGTGGATGAGTAAGAAGGGAATAGAGTAGGTTGATAACTTATGTAAGATTATGAGGCTCCAAATATAAATTTCTAGTGGTTTCACATTATGGAAATAACAATTTCATTGAAATATGAGTCAATGACTTAACCTAGAACATTATATATAACTTACTTGACTGGTGTGAGTCTGTATACTTGCAGGATCTATTTGCTGAGTCAGGGGAGACAACAGAATTTTTTTTTTTTTTTTTTTTTTACTATTTTTAAGATTAGATAATCAGTGACAAACTCAAAGTATATAGTGGCTTTTTTTGCTCAGTGGACTATTTGATATTCATATTTGATTTTTAAATACAGTACATGTTTCTCTTTCAGAAGAATGTAACAACGAGATCACTTGGGAATAGTTAAAAAAAAAGAAATAGCTCTCATCCCAACTATCTCCCAAATCTTCAGCATATCAAGGATTTCACTTTTCTTAATATGGGCTTTCACATATGGATGGCAAAACATACAGACAGAAGAATAAGTGGGGAAACTCCTAGAAGGAAATTGGAAATAATAAATGCTGGGATTTTTCTTACCTTTGTTATCAGTGTGGGAGCCATGATCTGTCTGGGTGGTGACAAAAACTCACATTTGAATGTTTTTCATGTGTAGCCCACTGACTATTTACAGATATTTTGTGGGAGAAGAGAAGGTTTCAAAATAAAGATACGGTCTAAATACACAGTACTCATGAAATCAGTTCTGCCTTTCTGCTTTATAGGGACGCACCTAAATTGTACTGTTTCATATATCAGTAAATGAGACAATATGTATCTTATTTGGGGTTGATGAGTTGGTTCAATCCAGACAAACACAAGTATTTCTCAAAATGTGCATACTTAACATAGTTCCTCCTAGGAATAATGCCACATTATTAAAATTTTAACCTTTAAAAATTACCTTTCTGTCTGCCTTTTTTAAAACAAAAAGAGAGAAGGCCTGAGAGCCAGAACCTGTGCCAGATATTAGCACCTAGCTAGAATCAAATAATATTCTGCTTTGACAGTATTTACTCCCATTTATTTCAGTGATTCTAGTTTTTCTCTTAGAGTACTAGCATGTATTTTCTTACAAACAAATGTATTTAAGAAAACAAAGCAATTAAATTTAAAGAAAATATTGGACAATTGCACATTTTTTGGTAAAATGAAAGTTACAAGTTTGATAGAAGAATGTCTGAAATCCAGTACAATATTGTGGATGATGTTAAGAAAGTGATTGAAACATTAATTGAAGTAAGGATAATAGAGAATAAATTCCTTCCTTATCAGCAAAGTTGACATGGCTCTGATCTGTGTCGCCACCTAAATCTCATGTCCAGTTGTAATCCCCAGTGTTGGAGGTAGGGTCTGGTAGGAGGTGATTGGATCATGGGGGTGGTTTCTTACAAATGGTTTCGCATCATCCCTGTAGTACTCTTCTGATAGAGTTCTCATGAGATCTGGTTGTTTAAAAGTGTATAGCACCTGCCCACTCTCTCTCTTTCTCTTGCTTCAGCCATATAAGACTTGTCCCCTTCCCCTTCACCTTCTGCCATGATTGTAGTTTCCTGAGTCCTCCCTGGAAACTGATGCTGGCAAGTTTCCTATACAACCTGCAAAACCATGAATCAATTAAACCTCTTTTCTTTATAAATTATCTAGTCTCAGGTATTTCTTTATAGCAATGTGAGAACAAACTAATACAAAACTGAAGTGAAGAGTTGTGACTTATTCTCCAAATGATACCTTGAACACTCAATAGTCTATATATTTTTGTGCAGTAGTACGCGCATGTACATAGCGCGCATTAGCTCGTAGTACTGGGCAGTTGCCTCAGTTCTCCAGTTGCTTTATGACCCATGGTGGCCCCCGCCTTATAGTGACTAAGCAGTAGAAAGCGTAAGCTAGTATATTTTACTGGGGAGATAAGCATAAACACCTTCCGAGCACATATGCAAAACCCATGAGCAGAGTCAGAGTGAGTGTGAATAAAGTGCATGAAGGAACAATTTGCAATGGAAGGAAGAATCCCCTCTTTTCCTACATCAGAAAGGACTTTGGTACAGCATATGCTTTCATTTCTTGCTGGTTCCATTTACAGGGCCCATATGTTTTTGGAATCTGAAACTCAGAGTAAGGTCAAACAACATGCCATAATTAGGATGCTCATCTTTAGGAATAGAGAAGGATTTGTGTAAGTTTTGAAAAGCATTATGAATGATGAAACAACCACGAGCTTGTTAAGTTGGTTGTTACTCTAACCTTTGGACCAAGCAATTCATAACAGCCCTAATTCAGAACCATAGCAAAATTCAGAATTATTCAAGCTCTCTACATAACAGGAACTTAGCTTGCTCCAATGATAAACAGACACACATGAAGGAAAATTCCACTGACCCTGTATCCACCTCCACCTCAGAGGCCTAACTGCTTAAAAAGTAGTGTCAAAAGAGAACACATATCTACACTCTCAGCAGTTTGGAAAAGCAAAGAGGTGGATGTTTTGCTTCTAAGTAAACCAGAGCATGGTTAAGGTTAAACTGTTGCAGAATGACGAGCCAAATATTGTAATTGTTTACAAAGATGAATTAACATTCTTCTACATGCAGAAAAATTAAACATCAGTTGGGGAGAACAAATATTGTTTTTGTTTATCCTTCACAGTGGTTAAGAGGCTCACTTCCGTAGTATCGACATTGTGATACTGATATAAACAGAGAATGATTAGATAAATATAGATTATGATGTAGATAGTGATATATAGAGTGTGACTAGATAGAAAGATAGATGATAGATAGATAGATATAGAAAGGATAGATAAATAGATTAGATAGATATATAGATAGATAGATAGATAGATAGATGAAATGTAAAAAAGCAAACTCTTATATTTTGTGTAGGAGATTTAACAAGATATATCAAAACTTAAATTACAGATGTTTTATAAACTAATTATCTCACTTGCAGAAATTTACTTTGTAGTACTTAAGTGTAGAATAATGATGTTCATTAGAGTATTGTTTAGAATAACAAAAAAATAAATTGGAACAACTGGATATCTATTAATAGCAAGACTGGAAAACACGCTATGGTACAGCCATGTTGTTGAATAGTGTTTAATTCTAAAAACAAAAAACATTAAAGTAAATATGTCTGCAAGCACATGGGAAAAGTCCATAATATATTCCAAAATGCTGAACAAGTTACAAGTGTGTTTAATAAATAAGCAAATAAAATACACATTTACACATATACCTATCTATATGTATTTATTACTGTGTATTGTTTATATCTTATAAATATCATCTGAAATCATCTGAAGTGTTATTTTCCAAACAATTAGCATCAGTGAGGGGCCATTCTCCTGCGACTTCAGGGGAACTGCAGTCCACAGGGATATGATAGAATTATTTGTAGCTCCTGGGAGATACTACTGTGAACTCCCAAACATAACTGGATAAGACTTCGACAGAAGTTAGAAATTCTACCTTAGCAAAAGAGGGGGAAAAATACCCATGACTGGGGATTGCTCCAATGTAACTAAAACTATACACATTGTATTAACCATAGGAAATATGAGTTACAATTTCATTTTTAAAATTTTTCATTCGGCTGCTTGACACCAGTGATAGATGAAATAATTATATGAAAAGCCCTATACAAAAGTGAAATTTGAAGGGATACATTTACCCACAGGACACTCAAATGTTAAGACTCATGCTGATAACTGGCATTTGCATCAAGCGTGATGATTTACAATATGTGTTCACATAATAGCTTCTTGTTCACAGTCAAATGTCTTGATATTAAATAATGCATCCACTTCACTAGTGTTATACCATGTTAATGCATCAATTATGAATGAAAAATATATACAAAGGAAGAGATAAATATGTATTTAATAATTGTGTCTTTGTAGTACATTAAAACAAGTTAACCAAAACACTGTACTGCATTATGGATTAAGATCAGAAAGGAATGCTTTCATCATATGTTAAGATTTTAAAGAGAACTAAACAAAGCAGTGTGAGGTTTTTGACAAATACAACTCTAAAAAGTGCAAAACATAGTGACACAAAATCTGTCTGAATAAAGCACATTTTTATCTTTCTAATGTCCATAAGTCTGAATCAATACTATCTTTTTAAGAATAAAACAAGTTTCTGTAAGTAGGAGCTAAAAAGTAAGTACACATGGACGTAAAGCTGGAAACAGTAGATACCGGGGACTCCAAAAGTGGGGAGGGATGGAGGGGAGTGAGGGTTGAAAAATTAACTATCAGGTACAATGTTCACTATTTGGGTAATGGGTGTAAGGTTTTGTTGGGTACTCACTGAGTTTAAAAAGAAGAAACTGAGGCGAGCACAAGAAGATCCAATGCAAAGGATTTATTCGGCTCCTGGGCAAGGTTCTGCAGTCTGACAGGAGGGGCCACAGAAGTTACATGGACTCCTCTCAGACATGGGGTTTTATAGGGAGTGGAGGCGTTCGATTGGTTGTGCCCAAGGTGAGTGGGGCCTGGATGGGACAAAATGGTAGGCGGGGAGTGGGGCCCGGATGGGACAAAATGGTATCAGGTAGATCCTGGCAGGGCTTTTTCCCAGGCTCCCGGTGAGGGGGTGTGTGTCTGAGCTCCCAGCGAGGGAGGGGGTTGTGTCTGAGCTCCCGGCAAGGGAGGGGGGTGTCCGAGCTCCCGGCGAGGGAGGGTGTGTGCGTCCATGCTCCCAGCGAGGCCACCTGCCTTACAATGGGTACACTAGTAACCCAGTCCCCATCAGTATGCAGTATACCCATGTAACAAATACGCACATGTACTCCCTGAATCTAAAATTAAATTAGGCCAGACATGGTGGCTCATGCCTGTAATCCCAGCACTTTGGGAGGTTGAGATAGGCAGATCACCCATCTTAACCTCCCAAAGTGCTGGGATTACAGGAGTTTGAGACCAGCCTTGCCAACATGTTTGAGGTCAGGAGTTCGAGACCAGCCTGGCCAACATGTTGAAACCCTGTCTCTACTGAAAATACAAAAAATAGCTAAATGTGGTGGCAGACACCTATAGTCCCAGCTACTCAGAAGGCTGAGGCAGGAGAACCACTTGAACCCGGGAGACGGAGATAACAGTGAGCTGAGATCACGCCACTGCACTCCAGTCTAGGTGACAGAGCATGACTCCATATCAAATTTTAAAAAAAATTGTTTTTTTTTTTAATAAAAAGGAATAAAAGCAAGTGCCATTCCAAATATCAGCCAGGATTTTTTTCTGAATTAATGATGTTAACTCCACCTTACAGAGTATGACCTTTATGCTGAGAAAATGGTAAATGAAGATCCAACAGTGTTTTTGAATTAATTTTTCTTGTTAGAGTCAGATATCTGAAAACAGAAGACTCGATAAAGGAGGAAGTGGAAGGAAAGAGGAAGAGGAAAATAGGTGGGAGGTTGTTTTCAAGAGTATCAAAGAACCATTTCAATGCCTATTGCAAATGTTTATTTCAAATTGAAAGTGGCACAGAGAGGAAGTTTTTAAAGAATTCAGGGGAAAGAAGTGATTCAACTCATGAGTTTCCTTTGTCTACCAAATAGAAATTTTTTTCTTATTTTTTTTTTGCATACAATGTTATTTTAGGAATTCTATTTTCTTTTTTAAAAACAGGAATCAAAGCAATACAATTTAGAAACTACTAACTTCTTAGTCCATAGATATTCTCTTTAGCGGAAAGAATGTTCTATAACCACTATCCATTAAATATTTGTTACTTAAGGAAAAGAGCAGTAATAACAACAAAAAGAAAACTGATAGTCAGTTTTAGTAGAATGTTTTCAGCAAAATGATCTTCTTTCCTGAAACAGCTGATGATTTAAGTATATTCTAGTAACAAAACAAAGTATTTGTTCTACCCAATAATCAGAATTGAAGAAAGAAAATAAAATTAGTAGAAATTTTACTTAACCAGTTGATACAATAGTTTTATTGAGATGACCTGGTAATTTTGGTTCACCCTAATAAGAACATGTTTTACTCTAGACAGAATTAGAGGGTGAACAGTAAAAATAAATCATCAGAGGCAGGTGTAGTTCAAAGTGGCTGAGTCTTATAGTAATTTTCTGGAGGGTGTATAATGTGTTTTGTAGAATAGTAGTGAAACAGTGTATTAAATATTATTCCTAATAGCCCTTTGGTGCTTAGAAATAGTTTCTCTAAATAGAAAATTTCTGATAATTTCCCTGTAAAAGAATTTGGTCTAGCTCTCTAATTTTTATGATTCTATAATGCATTGCTAATGTGACTTCATTTTCAAATATGAAAACACAGTGAGGGATATCCTTACAACCACTTGCATTGAAAAACAAACAATATATGATCTCACTGATAGGAAATCTAAAAAAGTCAATCTCATAGAAACAGAGAGTTGAAAGGTGGTTACCAGAGGCTGGTGGGAGAGGGAAGCATGGAAAAAAAGGAAAGACGTTGATCAAAGAATACGAAGTCTCAGTTAGACTGAAGATACACATTTTAGTGGTCTGCTCCACCTCAGGGCATCACAGTTAACAATAATGTATTATATATTTCAAAATTGCTGAAAAAATAGATTTTTAACATTCTCATCACAAAAAATGGTAAGTGGGTGAAATAATGGATATGTCAATTAGCTTGATGGAATCTTTCTACAATGTATACACAGATTATGACATTACATGGTATCCCATGGATATATGCAATTATTATTTGTCCATTAAAAATAAATTGATTACTTTTTAAAAATTGATTTTTAATTTTGAATCACTGATAGTTAATTGATTCACTGACGGTCTGCTACAGAATCCAAAATGCAGTTGTCATGCCTTGTAGGAATGTGTACTGAGGAAATCATTTTTGTTTCAACCTCATTCAACATCTTTCATTTAAATACAGAGTAATAATAGAATCTTTTTCTGTCTTTTCTCTTTTTTTTTTGGTTTCAGATAAAACAGGGAATTATTCAAGTTGGCAAATATGATGACTGGCTTGTAAAGTGAATACACAGCTTGTCCAGAGTGCCTGGAACTTGAAACTTTCTAGTATACTTTTTCAATACCACTAATTAATGAAGAAAATGTTTAACAGATTTGTCTACATGTAAGAAAATTGCTTACAAGGCTTAAAATATCACCATACATTTCTATCCTTACTTTATCAACTAATTCTCTTGAGCAAGCTCTCAAAGAGTAACTATTAGCTTTGATTAAAAGGTTAGGTATAAGGAAGATGGAGAAAAAAACACATAGTCTATGCTCTCAAGGAACACACAGACTAGACTGATCTATAGCATATAATACAACTTAGTGGGGTGCAATATGATAAGTGCAACCACTAGTCTGATAGAGACATGACTGAAATATAATCAGTACCCAGATCAAGAGCCCTTAACCTCGATGTTAGAAGTAGAACATTTTATTTTTATTTATTTTTATTTTTTTGAAATGGAGTCTCACTCTGCCACCCAGGCTGGAGTGCAATGGCGGGACTTGGCTCTCTGCAACCTCTGCCTCCTAGGTTCAAGCAGTTCTCCTGCCTCAGCCTCCTGAGTAGCTGAGATTACAGGAACACTCCACCGCACTCAGCTAATTTTTGTATTTTTAGCAGAGACTGGGTTTTACCATATTGACCAGCCTGGTCTTGAACTCCTGACCTCAGGTGATCCTCCTGCCTGGGCCTCCCAAAGTGCTGGGATTATAGGCATGAGCCACCATGCCCAGCCAGAAGTAGAAAATTATCTAGAGTAAGTTGTATTGCTTGTTTCTCTTTCAATGAAACCTGAGCTGAATCCTGAAGATGAAACTGAAGAAAGCCAAATAGACAAAGTGGAGATTATGTTCTTTAAGGCCTAGAAGTATGAAACTATAGGATATGTCTGGGGAATTACAAATAATTTTATTTTTAGAGGGAACATATGTAGAAACTACAACAGGTGAAACTAAATTGATAGCAAAAGCCAGATTATGAAGGGCCATCTCTGCTAAGGACACTATTCTATCCTTAAAATCATGGAGAGCTATGAAAGGATTCTAGGGGGATAACATGAATAGAAGTGTACTTTGGGGAATGTGCTATGACAGGAGTATGCAGTGTGGTACAAAAGTGTATGATGAACAGCAAGAAAATTAGGCAGCTTGTCGCAATAAACTAGATTTAAAACAGACTAGCAACATTGGGAGAAGAGCAGGGGATAGATCAAGATATTTATGGAGGCAGTGCAACAAGACTCAATAATAAATTAGAGATTGACGGAAAACTGACAAAATAGAGCAATTGCAACTAGATTTTTCTATTTGGAGACTGGATGTAAGTGCTATTGCTTTGCATTGCTTGAAATCATACAATTTTTGCCTTTAAAGCTGCTCATTCATCCATTGATTCTTTCAGTATCACATCCCTCTTGCCCTCATTAATGAACAACTGGAAAGATGAAGCGCCATGAACTACTGTACTCCATTCCAGCTAAATATATGCTTATAACCAACACTTCCCTAATTCTTCCATTAAGGACCTTTAATTTACCTGTCATTCTTAAATACAATAAAGAGTTCTTACTGCGAGAAAGCTCAATCAGTGATCAGTTGGGTTATATGGACCCATCATAGTAATAAGATTTATTAAGGCATAATAATTGATATAATAGAACATCAAAATACTAAAATACGTTGTGCCTTTTTGGGGGAAATGCCAAATAAACAAATATATAGTTAACTGACTAAACTTTTTCTTCTGTATTCAGAAAATCAAAAATATAGGACACATTTGATATGAATTAGATGTGTATCTCTGACATACTTTATAAATGTCCACCATTTTACACACATAGTAGTTCTCTAAGGCTATATATCAAGAAAAATTATTCTGTTTGGTGCAAATACAAATGGACAATATTTTCTCAATAGCACTTCATCTAATTTTTGTATTAAATTATTGTCTTCAACAGTCTCCTACTGTGTATGCTATACTGTGCAATTATATTATATATGTAGTATATTAGCTCAGCTTAGCTTGTTAGGATATGGTTATTATAATAGATGTTGCTAATTTCCCACGTTATCTATTCCCTGTTATTTCCTTTTGTACATAACCTCCCTGTGTGGTCATCCAACTATATTCTCTTACCTAGCATTGCTTTCAACTGTCTGAATCTTATGACTAAGTCATTTCCAATGGAATATAAATGGAGATAAGGATAACTTTCAGGTCTTGTCTTCAAGAATTATTTGACTGGGTCATCTCTTTTCCTTTTCCCATTGGTCAACAAAAGACAATAATACCTGTCTGAAATACATGCCATAAAAGGAAAATGTTTTACAAAAGCACTGGGTAGAGTGAAGGGGCAGAAGAATGAGGGAACAGACAGATAAACCATGGCAAAATAAGTCCCGGACAAAAACAAAAAATGATGATCCATACGAATGGTCCTCCCCTTCCCTCAAATTCTTACTAACTTCCACGTTTAACAATTAGGAATGAGTATGTGGAAGACAGACTATCAAAACAAAATTCTAACTGGAACTTGGGACTCCTCATTACACCAGTAACGACCTATAGAGTTACCATAAGGTAACCTCCTAGCTATCGTATAATTGACAAACCACTACATACATATTTATCAAAAAAACACTGAATCGACATGCCTTTCTCGCATTGTAAGCAAAACCTGCAAAGAGGGACACAGCTGGTAAGTGGCTTGGTCATTTGGAATTTCCATTCTGGAAAAAAGAAATTCTCACTCATTTTCACTTCTTGCCTCCAACCAACTAGATTTGGATTTTACACCTTAGACTATGACATCTTACTTCTAAAAACTAAAATGTAAATGTTTGGGTGGCATTACTCATCAGCTCGTTTAAAAATGCATTTGAACTCATATTTATAGCATCATGCAAATATAAATATCATGAAGCAAGAATAAACACTGTGCCTTAAAGTGTTTTATTCCAAGAGTCTGTGGAAACCTTTAGAAGTGGGCAATAGAAATATCACACTGCTTGATTTAATTTATGATCTACCCCTTAAGAAGTGGGCAGACCAGAAAAATTTGTGCATTTCTTGAGAAGTCAACTTCATCTGGGAACAGGACAAGGTGTGAAACTGAGAGTAAAGTCTCAAAGTAATGTGGTTAACAGTGGAATGTGAATTAGTGTAATTTAGGTTATTTTTCCCTCTGTTCACACAGCTTGCAGAGCTACCAAAAAACTCGTAATAAAATTCCCTCCAAAAATAAAGTTGATCTTCAATTCTTGGCATTTCAGAGTTGATTCCCATGATTCCAAGATGTTATATGGGTTGCAAATGCCAACAGTAGTTTTACAATTAGAGACTGGGGACCCAGCAGAGGTTGAACTAAGCTCCTAACAATTTGACCTTGATACGTTCAGTATTTCTGCTAAACTTGAATAGAAGTATATGCCTCGAGAGATTAATGTTGACTTTAACTATAACAACAACAAAAAACTGTAGTTGAATACAATTGAGTTACACATGGAAAGTGTATTTACAAAGTAAAATGAGTTAATATATCTAGATCATTTATCACAACATTTTTTAAAGGTAATCAGTTATTTAATTAGATTCTCAGGACATTTAGAACACCAATTTGTGAGGATAAATTCCATTTGTCACGGCAAACAGATTGCAGGTAGCCTTGGAGCTGAGGAATAGTTTTGATTTTTGGTGAAATTTGTGAGTCCACAGCTTTCTGATCAATCTTGCACTGCTCTGTAATCTTGTATTTCTCTTTTTCTGTGTCGAAGATCTCGCCTTCCTGGTGTCTGGTCTTCCACAGCTGCTGCTTCTTGAAGTCAGCCTCAGTAAGATGTTTTGGGATTTTTATATTGCTGATATCAATTTTGGCTGAGGTGGCAATGACAAATTTCTGGTGCATTCTTCGTAGAGGAACTCGATTGAGGACCAGAGGTCCAGTCACAAGTAACAAGCCACTAGCCAGCTGCTCCAGGAAAATCACCCTCTTGCCCCTGTGGCGCCCAGTGAGGATGATCAGAATGGTCCCGGGGGGTAATGCTGGCTCGCAGTTTTCTCACGTTCTGACTGAAGGGTTTTTTTTGCCCTGGCTCAACAGCTTTCGAGGCATCTCTTCAGAAGGATAATACCTAGGCATTTTGCGAAGTTTAACCACCCGGGTACCGCCGTTCTTGTCACCACCAACTGGTTTTATAACAGTTCCAAGAATCTTCTTCTTCTTTTTCTTTTCAACCTTGGATTTAGCAGCTGAGTACTTCCACTTGAACATGGTCTTTCTGGAATACATGGCAGATGGGGAATACCTGCCAATTCCTCTGACAAGGACAGGACTGCGGCTGCAATGGGGCTTCCCCTTCCTGTGCTTTTTAGCCTTGAGGTTACCCTTTTTTACTTTGCCACCAGCATCAGCCTTCTTGGCTTCAGGTTTCTTCTCTTTAGTATCCAGCTTCTCAACTTTTTCACCCGCCATCTTGCAAGATGGGAAAGATAACTTCTTACTTAGATTTTTTTAACCTCATAAACAATATGACTATTTTCATACTGAAAGAAAGAAGCAATGTATAATTTTTTAAAAGAAACTTACTTGAAGACATACCTATCAATTTGCAAATAAACATGCTAAAAGGTCCAAAGAAAATATTCTTGCACCACTTAATCAGATCTGTTTGAAATTAATGCCTTTAGTTTCCCTACCAGTATTTTCATCATTCCATAAGGAAATGGCTTTTTCAAAATTAATTTTCTGTTGGGTGAATTTCTTAAAATTCAGAATTTTACTGAAGTTAGAATTTTAGAACTTCATTTTTCACATTTTTTGCACTATAAGTGAGGTGGTAGAATAAGGATAGAAATATAGAGGACTACTATATTTAGTAAACAACTTCTAAAAATGTTACTTCTTTTTGAGAACAAATATCTTCATGAAATGTTCACCACATGAAATTGTAGGGGAGGAGATATAGTTAGATAGAGGCATTATAAAAAGCAGTTAGACAGGTTAGTAGTAGGTGTAGTTTTATTGGCCTAAAATGACTGCTTCTTCTGAGAAACGACTTACTTTCCACTTGTTTGAATCAAGTATCAGAGAAGAGAAACAAGTAAATCTATTTTGCTGAGAAGATGGCAGATAAATTAATTTACCCAGAGATTGCATGAAGAAAATGATTAATATTTCATCCATACTAGCACTTTTTTCCAAAGAATCTAAGAATGTTTATAGTGACAATCTTTACTTAGAAACCTTTTTATCTAGAAGGCAGGAACTTAGCCCAAATTAACTATAACATTATTTGTATCTTTTAATTTGTGTCAATGTATTAATATTATAATACTGAATTATCCTTTCTTAGTAGTCAACAAAAGACAGAAGAGAAAAAAATGTGTTTGTATTGTACAATCTGAAATAGGGAAGTTTACTCTTATTTGGATTTTTTGGAAGCCTACCAATTTGTTGATATCAAATTCAAGAATAAAATATTCTTGGAAGATGGGATTTATCATGCAAATCATTCAGTCCAATAAACCAGGGATTAAAAACATTAGGAGCATCCCACATTTTTCTCTTAATGAGCAAATATTTTAACATGGCTCTAAAACCTTCCCTGCTTGGTAAATGAGTTTTATAATGTAACATGGATATGTGATACTACAAGCTTCCTGATCCTACCACTATTTATAGCAGTGGTTCTCAAACTTTGCTGTACGTTAAGAGTCACCTGCAGGTATTTCAATAATTTAAAAAATATCTTGAGACTGGAGACATATTTACTGCTATATATTTTAACAGTCTCTTACTGGCTAAAATATGTATTTTGGTTCCCATATCAGCACCTGACAATGGTCTATTCTACCCATATATTATGTTAAGTTGGCCCACCTAATATTGAATTCTTCTTCCCTATAAAAAAGCTTCTACTCCTGTTCTGATTCTATTGCTATTGCCACCTATTTTCTATTTTTCTGAGCTAGAATTACCCAAGTCATCTTCGACTCCAGAGTCATTTTCATTCACCTTATTACACAGTAATTTACAAAAGCTCATAAATTTTTATTTGCATGCTCTGTAAAATGTTCCCTCCTTTCCATTCCAAATTTTATTGCTCTAGGTTAGGATCCTAAAGCCATCAATACTAAAGTTACCAATACTTTTCCAGCTTCTGTCTTTTCCTCCAGTATCTTTCTCTTTAAAGACATTAGTTGTCCTTAACTGTAATTTTCATCATACCATTTTGTGTATTTGATAACTTGGAAACATTCTGGCCTGAAATCTGAGTTTTTCTAACCTTGTGACACTGAATGTGTAGTATCACTCTTTGGTCTCAGTTTCAAGTACAAAAATCCAAGTGTTGGGCTAGACAATTGCAAAGTCCACTCCAACATACTGGTTTCAAATTAAATGATCCTAAGAGCTTCCTGGTCTTGCCACTATTTATAGCAGTAGTTTGGCAACTTAGCTGTACATTAAAGAGTCACCTGCTATGCTGTAATCTTCCATTTGCCCCATCCCACAAATGTTTACTCCTTTTCTGTGCTATTCTATGCCCCCGGCCCTGGAGGACAACTTCTACACAGTATGACATTGAACTCCCTTGCTCACTGGCTTCTCCTCAGATTTGTCCCATGGAAGGCATGTACAAAAGACAGGTGGGTGGGAGAAGGGGGGTTGGGATATTTTCTCCTCAATTTTTTCCTGTTTAGGGATCACATCTCTGGCAGCAGTTTTGTCCCACTCTGACTCTAGCTCAGGAGGCCTAATAGATTTCAGACGTTACTAATTTTCTGTCTACTTTCTCTTTAAAACTAGGTTTGTTGCATTAACCTTGCTCACACTTTTGCATTTAATCCCTTAATGAGAGTCTCTTCATTTGAATCGCTTGATGGGACTCTGACTGATATATCTAAAGAGATATTTTTGAAATACCAATGCTCAGACCTCATTCCAGGTCAATAGAATTGAAACCTTGGATGTGGAGCCCAGCTAGAGGTACTTTATAAAAATTCCTCCTGGTAAATTATAAATAAAGTCCAAACACTTTATATTATCATTCAAGGTCATGTTCAATCTGATATCAACTAATCTTATTAGTTAAGCAAATATCATAGAAAAGAAAAAAAACCTCTCACAACAAAATGTGGCTACTTAATAATTTTGCTAGTAAGGAAATGTAAAGAAACATAAGAAAGAAACTTAAACAAGTATAAATAAATGACAAAGTACTTTAATGACAAAGTATAAATAAATGACACAGCATTACTTACACACTACACAACACAGGCTCCCCAAAGGAAGCAATCACCTAAAATGAGGATTATTAAGACAAAGTTTTCTGGAAAGAGATGATTTAGTGTTAATGAAATCTATTAAAAAGGAGAGATCTTTCAAAGAAACATATACTTCTTAGGTATCTCCATACCCTGAAATGCAAAGAATCTCAAAACATCATTTACACATTTTCCTGTGAGGTATCTGTCTCTTATTATTCAATCAGTTGCCAAGAAGTCTCACACTTGTCTGTTTCATATTCTTTCACTTGCATTGGTTACCATTCGTGATCACCTCCTGGGTTCAAGGAACCTCCCCTCTCAGCTTCCCAAGTAACTGTAGCTGGGACTACAATCATGAACACCATGCCTAGCTATTTTTTTTTTTTTTTAATGTATAGATGAGGTAGCATTATGTTGCCCAAGCTGGTCTTGAACTCCTGGATTCAAGCAATCTCACCAGGTGTGTGCCACTGTGCCCGGCCCATATTGACTTCATATCATCAGTATCCAAAGGTGAGTCAGCCAGTGACTTTGAAGTAAATAAAACATACTTTGATGGCTTTGGTTCCTCTAGGTTTAGCCAGATGTGAAAAAAACAAAAAATTGTGTTCTCTGACCAATTAGTTCCAAGGTCCAAAATATTTAATGTTTATGTAAGGTTGTGTCCTATGGAAACATACTTCTTCATGCTACGCTTACTGTTTAATCCACATGAAGATTACAAAACCGCATAAATGAGCAGTGAAAAAAGCAAAGGCTTTCTCAGTCAGTCAGAAGGTATGTTTATACTACAATCAAGAAACAAGGGTAGCCTTAGAATGAAACAAAATCTCGGCAGGTATTGTGGGCTTGGAAGGGATTGCGTGACTATGTCATTAGAAAACCATATAACTTTTTTTTTCCACTCTTTGAATCCTTTAACTGAAAAATTACTTTTGGCAGAAGGAAGAAGAGTATGTCTTCTAAACACTAAAAAAAAATTCTCTCAGAGGCCTTTCCAAGATGTTTTGGATGGCTCTCTGCCTCTCACTCTCTGGCAGCCCGCTCTCCCATCAGTGTTCGCTGAAGGTCAATAAACCCTGCACAGGCGGGTGCTGTGGAGTGCATGTGTGAGAAAACCTGCTGTTGTTGCGGTAAATGCAGTGTCCACAAATTCATTAGGAATGCATTTGTTCCTGGAAGTGCGAGCTATTCCGGTAACTGGCTGCCGCCAATGTTTTTAACCATATTCTCCACTTTTATGCAGACGTTACAGGGCAGAAAACCAGGCTTCTGTTCTCACTGCCTGCATCAATTTGTAATTTGTTACTTGATCAGCTCGTTTTACCTTTCGTCTAGTATAAAAGGGCAGTCTGGGACACTGTAGTTATGTCTGGGGCCTCCTTATTAGACTTGATGATGAAAACGGACTCTCTAGGTTAAGGGAATCTCTGAATCTACTTATTCAGCTCTAAAGAAAATATTGGGCATCCGGAAGAGCTGAACAATTATAGGCAGTGTAAAAATTAGTGGAAAATAACAAATTCTACCTTCTAGATTTTCTCATGAACAACAACAGAAAATGTAGATATTTTATGATTCCACTGAAATGTTAAGAATTATTTTATTGAGGGTTCTTTCTTCTTCTCTTTGAGAAAATGTCCCCATTTTTTCTGAGCAATGCTTTTGTAAGCTAGCCCTTCTGAATGTCAATAATACTAATACACTTGGAGTTTATAAGGAAAAATCGTAAAAAGCAAAATGGAGCCAGGATTTTTTAAGCTTACACACCAAACAAAACATTGCCACTTTTAACCTGACCTGACTGTCAATCTGAGAGAAGAAAACACTAAACAAAAAATAGAATCACTGCCTTTTTCTCTGAAGACAATTCTGGTCTGGTTTTCTTGAAGCAATGTCCCCTTAAGGGGGTGACAACATTGAACTTCCTGTGATAACAGTAGCTGACACACAAGGCTTCAGCTTACTTGTAACAGGCATGTTAGAACTCGTGAGAAGTGCAAGGCCCTTCCCTCACGAATGGAACACATCTGTCCAGGAAATACACTTCACTGTGCCAAAATGCTTTTAGTGTATCTGCCCCCTGAGTGCCCTATCAAGCTACAATTCCCTGTCAGCAAGTACCTTGTAATTCCTTTCCTTTTATGTTGATGAAAGTCTTGATCTATTATGCCAATACTGCATAGTTTCCACAGTCTCCCAGAAACTATTACTCAGTAATGTGCATAGGAGATGGTGCTCTGTTACTTAGACAACCAACCTCGGCTAAGAACATCAGCCCTTGAAGAAAAACAGTAGCTAGATAATCGGACTGCCATACAACTCACGTTGCAGTTTGGGGGTGGAAAGAGGAAGAATAGACCAGTGGTGAGATTAGACACTAGAGAAGATAATGCACTACCTTTAGCAGGAGCCAAAAAAAGTGAGTCAAGTAAGGATTTGACTTGCTACGTTCTTCAGCCTAATGGGTTCTGACCATATCCAGTGAGTTAGGGTTAGGATGAGTCAGACCTGGAAGTCCCCCTGGTTCTAATTATAGTGGCAGTAACAACAGAGCTCAGAACGAAGCCCGAGCAGCCTCTACCCCCATTCTTGAGAAAAGCATAGGAGCCCAGGTGGTCACTGTGTTTTCAGTGCCACAGATATTCTGAAGTCCATCACATTCACAGTCTCTGAAAAGCAAACTGAATTCTAAAGTTCAGGAGCTTTTGATTTAGCACAATCAGAGAGATTCATAAGAAGAGACAAAGGTTAGAGCAATGCTAAGTTCACTGAGACCATAGAAATCAGACAAAATGAACTAGATTCAGGTGTGTAGTAAGCTGAACATTATTTAACCCACTACAGTTGATTTCTTTTGCTTGTTTCTAGATAAATCAAAATGGCATTAGCTGCTCATTCAGAATGTACTGAGTGCTCACCATGTGCCAGTTATTGTGTTGCGTGCTCAGGACAGAGCAAGTAATAACTAGCACACTTGATGCTGCTTAGTCTATGCCAGGCAATCTTCTAACTTCTTTAAAATAGTGACTCATTCATTCCTCACAACCTAAAGAGTAAGACATTACTTACTCTTTTATCAGTTTTACAGGTGAGGAAACTGATTCAGAGAGGTCAAATAACTTGCTCCAAATGACAGAGCTCTTAGGTGGCACAGCAGTGATTCAAACCAGGCAGCCCAGCTCCTAGACCAAGCTCCTAACCATCATGCTTTCACATTCCATGATGATTAAACAGCAACAGAAACACTACTGGGTGAATGGTTGCCAAGGTCACAGGCCATTGATGACAAAACCAAGAGACAATCCATCCACTTCTGAATCAGGCCTCTGAGACAATACCAAGTGAGAGTGAGAAATGCCCACAAGCTTTTCCACAGTCCCAGCTATGCTGAGCAAAATCCATCTCTTTGAATGTGTTTTTTTTTTTTCAGGTTAATCTTTTGTTCTTAAACTATTCCACAAAAACAAACAATCACATTTCAAATCCCCCAAATTGATATTTCAGATCTTATATATTATATTCGCAATCCACCCTAATAGAAGATGATATCTTTAAAGGCAGCACTAATGTTTCAGCATTTTCTTCTTTTCTGATAAGAAACCTGCTTTCCTGTAAAAGTACTCAACAGTTGCAAAACTCAAAAGTCGCAGTCCTCAGTGAATATTTCTCAATGAATAATACAGGCTTTGCAACAGACCTTCTAGCCTCCATATCCCAGGCATCTTGAGAGGAGGATAATAAATTCTGTGGCATAGGTATAATTCAGATTTTCAACTCCCTATTCATATGATTGTTTAATATTTATTGACAAGCACTATTTGTTGGAGGCCCAAGCTGGCCAAACATTTAAAGTAATTTCCCCCAGCAGAAACTCCAGTTTATAAAAATAACTTGGCAAATAATTTGTAAGTGATATTCTTAAGTAATCAGCATGCCATCTAAGGAAATTTTGAAGTTGGTATGCTATTTTAGAGAAAGAGCATACAAAAGTTTCCAATACAATTTATTATGAGACAACGTCGTAGGTGGAAAAATCCTGAATATTATTCTTTGGGTAGATACAACAGATAGAAGAGCACACCATTTAAAACATGTCACTGCAAGAGTGACTTAATTATCCATTTTGGATGCTGAATTGTGTGTTCAAATTTTATAACTTTTTGTTTAAAAGAACCTGCCGTTTACAGGTTGTGGGCTGTTTTTAATATAAAAAGAAAGTCAAGTGAAGAATTGTCACCATCTCTGCCATAAAGGAAAATGTGGTCCATTTTCTTTTTGATATGACTGCAATTCTTTTATCTACTTAATTCAATATGTATATATACATATTTATCTAGATATACAGTTATATAATCTGGAGCTATACAGATCAACTACTATATCCAGGGTTCTATTTCAAGCACTGCAAAGATGAATAAGGCATACTTCCATACCTTAAGAAATTTAAAGCTTAGTTATAAAAACATGATAAAAAGCACAAGAGTAACTCTTACAAAAGAATTATGTGATAATTAACACTTTATAATGTCAACTATATATTTGAAGAGTTCAAAAAAGGAGCAATCACATCTATTATGAGACACTGAAATGCTTCATGGAGAAAATGCAGGTGAGAAGGCTCTGGGTAACAAATGGATAGCAGTAGGCTTGAAAAGGAGGTTCAAGAAAGAAGAATACATACATCATTATACAAAAAAAAAAAATACTTGCAGACACATGTTTATAGCAGCACAATCTGCAATTGCAAAATCATGGAAACAACCCAAATGCTTATCAATCAATGAGTGGATAAAGAAATTGTGGTATACATACACACACACATACACACACACACACACACACACACACGATGGAATACTACTCAGTCATAAAAGGGAATGAGTTAACGGCATTTGCAGCTACCATGATGAAATTGGAGAATATTATTCTAAGTGAAGTAACTCAGGAATGGAAAACCAAACCATTATATGTTCTCATTGATATGTGGGAGCTCAACTGTGAAGATGCAAAGGGATAAAAATGATGCAATGGACTTTGAGGACTTAGGGGAAAGAGTGGAAGTAGGGTGAGGAATAAAAGACCAAAAATAGGGTGCAGTGTGTACTGCTCACTTGTTGGGTGCACCAAAATCTTACAAATCACCACTAAAGAATTTACCCGTGTAACCAAACACCACCTGTACCCCAATAACCTATAGAAGAATAAAAATAAAAATAAAGAAAATAAAGAGTAGACCAAGGCACATACATGAGAAAGAAGCGATGCAAAGCTAATTATCAAGCATGGCATCAACAGGAAAAACAGTGAAGAGACCTATTGACAAGAGCATACAATGCCTTTAAAAGTTAAGGTGTGAAAAGTGAGTTGAAAATGAAAATGAAAATGATGAGCTAACTTGTATTTTATCTTATAAGATAAAAGACCTTTTGAAGAGGGTAATTCTGTAATTGGAGTTGCCATTTATGCAACAATATCAGGTACTGACTTGTAAGATGGATAAGCCAGACGAAAAATGAGAGATAGCAAAGCCCAATCTGGATTTTCTTGTGTGTGTGGTAAACCACAGTAAGGTCAGGAACTCACAGGTGCTAGAAGGACAACAGAAAAAAGTGGGACAGGAGAGAGAGGATTTGTGAGTCACTGTTAATGAATTTCTAGGTTCTGTTATCTGATTAGATTTAAAACCTGGGTTAAGAACTGTTGAGCTCTTCTAGCTGAATTTTCAAGACTTGATGAATAGGAGGAGCATCCCAAGAAGAAGAATTGGTCAAAAAAAGGTAAGCCTAACATTAAGCATCAGGCAGTTTAACATGTATGAGGCTGTTGAGAGATCCTTTCAAGCCTCCGCAGCATATTCACAAAAGTAGATTTGCTGCTTGCATCATGAAAGCAGATGCATTTTCTATGACCAGGACCATTACCAAAAATACCCTCCAAATTTTTTTTTGTTTCAGATGAAAGTGCTGCTTAGGTAAATGTGAGCTTTCAAATTGAAGGTGCTACTATTGTTACTTAGATGTGTTCTTCTTACTTGAGAGTGATATTTCCTGTGGCTTGAGTGTTTTCTGATAACGCTAGCAACGTTGTGAGGGCCCCTCGCACAGATTGGAGGGAACAGTCTTCTAGCTAAGGCTGACAAGGTTCCTGGCTTTCCAAGTTAAGGTCAGAGAGAGTACAGCATTTTGTCATGCCGCTCTCTCCAGAAGGCTCAATGGAGCCGACCACCGTGGCCACTTACTGCTGTCACTGCTCAGTGATTGACAGTTACATTGCTCAATTCTGTACTCTCATTCCAGTTTGTTGTAGTGAAAAATGCAGGTAGTTTTGTGTCCTGTAGAATTGGGCTCTAATTCCGTTTTAGCCATTTGGGTTACAAACTCATTTAATACAGGGTAGGATAATTTTTAATTTAGAAATCTAGGCTTCATCAATTCTACCACAAATAGCGATTTAATTATGCAAACTTGAATTGTTATTCATTGTTTTTAAACTGTTAATTGACAAATAAAAACTATGTTTGTGGTGTAAAACATGATGCTTTTGATATGTGTGTGTGTGTGTGTGTGTGTGTGTGTGTATGTATATCTCAAATCAATATATTTACCTTACATACTCATTTTTTTGGTAAAAACCCTTAAAATCTTCTCTCAGCAATTTTTAAATATACAATATGATATGCACAATAAATCTCTTAAACTTATTTCTCCTGTCTAACTGAAATTGTGTTTCCTTTGGCTAATATCTTCTCAACCTCCTACCCCTACTCCCCAGCCTCTGGTAACCACCATTTTACTCCCTGTTGCTGTGAAATCTTATCATTTGCAACAACATGGATGAAATAGAGGACATTATGTTAAATGAAGTAAGCCAGGCACAAATCGACAAATATTGCATGATCCCATTTACACACGGAGCACAAAACAGTTTAACTGAACTTTTGCCAACTACTAAATGGATATTCAGGCAGTTACATGAAGTCAGAAGTGGAATCATGTACTAATCTTCCTTCCTTCTTATCCATCTTAATTATTAATAACATTTTTCCAACATACCACTTTGGTAATAGATTTGATGATTCCATTGATTTATTTAAAAATATAAATGGGTGCCTATTATGTTCCAAGCAATGTGGTAGGCTCTGAGGACTCACAAGTAATATACACACAGCTTTAGTCTCAAGTTGTTTATTGTCTAGGGACAGAGACAGGAACATATACGTTTTTGAGAAGATATTTATTATGTCAGCAATGAAGCCTTAAAACAATATAGGTTAACACCTATAAAGCAGAGGATGTTATAGAGGATGTGGAGAAATAGGAACACTTTTATGCTGTTGGTAGGAGTGTAAACTAGTTTAAACCATTGTGGAAGACAGTGTGGTGATTCCTCAAGGATCTACAACCAGAAATACCATTTAACCCAGCAATCTCATTACTGGGTACATACCCAAAAGATTATAAATTATTCAACTATAAAGACATACGCACAGGTATGTTTATTGCAGCACTATTCACAATAGCAAAGACTTGGAACCAACCCAAATGCCCATCAATGATAGACTGGATAAAGAAAATGTGGCACACGTACACCATGGAATACTGTGCAGCCATAAAAAAGAATGAGTTCATGTCCTTTGCAGGGAGATGGATGAAGCTGGAAACCATTATTCTCAGCAGACTAACGCAAGAACAGAGAACCAAACACCACATAGTCTCACTCGTAAGTGGTAGTTGAACAATGAGAACACATGGACACAGGGAGGGGAACATCACACACTGGGGCCTGTTGGGGAGTGGTTGGTTAGGGGAGGGATAGCATTAGGAGAAATACCTAATGTAGATGATGGGGTTGATGGGTGCAGCAAATCACCATGGCATGTGTATATCTATATAACAAACCTGCACATTCTTCACCTGTATCCCAGAACTTAAAGTATAATAAAAGTATATGTATATAATATATACAACATATATATAATATGTATAATATATCTAACATATATATATATAATATGTATATTATATACATATAGGTTTCCTGCTAACAGAAACTCACTAATGAATTTTCTAAATATTATTCATCTGAACATTTTTGACAGCCATTAGCCAAATTTTTAATGCTTCATTTATTTACTCCCAGAAATTCCCACAAATTCAAGGCATCAGCTTCCAGACAGGAGTTTCCATGTTCTTATTAAAATATAGAGAGGAAAAATGGTAACAAAATAAAGAGTCAAATATTATATCAGGTGTCTGGTCACAATCTGTTATTATTTTATTAGAAGGGAAAGCTGGAACTCCTTCTTTGGAAATAAAAATTCCCATTCAGAACTGAAATTGTTCTGACAAGACTTGAGCCAGCTCAGGCAAAAGACTTACTTCCTCTATGAGATCAAAAATAAAATGAAGCTAGACCTATGCTCTAACAATATACTTTCTGGTCCTTATTCCTCTGGCACTTTTGTCCGCACTCAGAGACTCTGAAGTTATTGCACCCAAAGGGGGTATTTTTATTTTTAATTATTTATCTGAAATTGATTATCTTCCAATTAATGAGTTTAAGTAATTATAAAGTATTCTTTTTTCCTAGTTTACAAAGAATTACAGCTGAGGATATTAAATGGTTTCAGGGTGCAGGCAGGAAGTGACTTTATTGTTCTCTAGCCATTGCCTTTTAATATTCTATGACAGGTCTGCTTTCTGTCCTGTTTGACAATAATTTGGGCATATCTTAGATTTCCAATCACTTTCAGTTATAAGAACATACGTTATGTCAATGATGATGAGAGAGAGAGATAGAGAGGAAGAGAGCAAGAGAGCGGACTGGAATTTTAAAAATTTAGTCTCTATTAAACACAGGAGTCAACCTCATATGTAATTCATGGCTCTTTTTCTCACTCCCATAAGAACTAGTTTTCCTGAAAATATAATGAAGTTTAAGCTTCAGGACTCTGAACTTGGAGGGCCTCTTACCAACCCTGTACCTAATGTTGCATTTGTATTCTTTGTGTTCTGCTTTTAAGAGAGCATTCTCCGAATTTCATAAGGCCCTAAAAAACCTGGTTTCCTCTCTCCCAGAAATTTAGGCCTGATCAGTGGACAGAAGGACATGTAGGAGGTGTGGAGGAGCTAATCTACTCTCTGACTCCTCCTCCTCCCTCAATCGTTTCTACCCCTTACTCCTCAAGAGTTAAAGCAGAAGAAGTGGGCTTAGAAGAAAGAAGCAATTGTTTAATAGCAACTGTTCGTAGTTAACTCTTGACTGTAGATACCCTCTCCAAGACAAACATCTAAATGCTGACTCTCTCTTGGGGCAGAATTTCTTGACATGGGCAGTGGTCTCCCTAGATAACCTCAGAAGACCACTCACAAATTACTTCTCCCCTGGTTCCTGGCTCTTGATGTTCACACTACATTTATTTGTAATTCACAGTACAAATGTACTATTTATACATTTAGAAAAATGTACAAATAGCACAGTTCAATCACTGAAAAAAATAATTTATTGAGCATTCTCTCTGCATAAGGTTCTAGGTGAGATTTTTTTCTCACATTATTCCACAATAGCAATTTAAAACATTACTTGTGGTTAACACACACATGTAGACACAAGCACAAATCTTTAAACATACAGCTAATAGCACACTTCATGGATCAATTGTAAGTGCAAAGAGCAGAACTAGACAAGTATGTATCTATATCGTTTGGGGATTTCAAAAAGTATAGCTTTAGAAAATTTGGACAACACAGTGAATTCCCAGTATTCCAGACAACTCATTCTGTGTGATAATGTTATGTTGATATTATCATCAACAGGATGGGGGGAAAAAAAGAAAATGAGGATTCTCTTCAGATTTATAGCTTGCCATTTGTTGAGTATTAGAGCTAAGTTGTCAACTCTTTATAGACTTTTCTTTTCTTTTCGTAAGTTGACAAGTTTGCCCAAAACAAGTCACAATATCACCATCGTGATTCTATGTCAGGGACTATCCAGAGTCACTGCTCCGGCCTCACTGCCTGAACTGATAATAGGAAGCCCTAAATTCTCCTTCTCTCATGATCTTTGCAGCCTTCACCACCCCGTGAAGGTGCAGACTACAAGCCCAGATTCTGGCCATTTTTTTATATTCCATTGCGTTTTAATTTGATATGCATCATGGCTAGGAGAAATGTCCTTTATAACTATACTAGTAGCCAGAAAAGAAAAATGACCACTTTTGTTGGCCTTTCACTTCATTGGAGCTATCAAACTATTATCTATTTAATTCAAGTGTAAAAACAAAACCCACAAAACATTCAAGGTGAAAGTCTGGAGTGTGTTTTAGGATTTTTTTTTAACCTCAATTAGATTTCTAAATGTATTAATTCTCCATTTCACTTAGCACTTGCTGGGTGAGAAAGCGGGGGCCCAAGAGCGTTTTATAATGATTAGGGCAAGAAGCATATATTGACAAGGAGAGATTTTCTGTGCGATGAAATTTGCCATCCTCAGTGAATACAATGACAGCACTATGGGCTTAATATATTTTTGAAACTTTTAAACTATGGAATAATGTTCTTTGTTTTGTAAATATACTAGAGTGATGTAAATTTTGTTATTAGTAAAGCACTTGAGGTTATGTTGTTAAGGCTTTTTATATCTGAACCCACAAGTAGTTTGCCAAGGAACGGTGCCCCAATCACTCTTTGTAGCTAAGCAAACACATTAAGCTGACTTTCTTATGGCATGAGCCAGATTTCCCTCACCATGATGAGTATCATTTTGAAACCAAGAAATTTTAGGTTTGTCCTTTAAGAAAAGTGATTTACAGGAGATGGTTGTGGGAGGGGAAAAAGGAACCCTATTTTACCCAAAAAAGAGACAAGATCCTTGCCCGAGGCAGGATTGTGACATTGCCAATGCAACAGGGTTGTGAAATACTGAGTTTTTTGTTTTTGTGGTGATGTCTGAAAGTACTGGTTACTGCATTGATGTCTTGCTATCATGCATCTCTAGTTCCGGCTCTACTTCCTTATAATTGCTAATGAAAACAGGGTGATGAGCAGAGCGGTGGCTAGATTTTCACTTCAATTCTTCTGTTGTTTCTATTGATAGATGACATCTGCTGAAAATTTCTTAATAATTATCTTTGGCATTTAAGTAAGAAAACACGATTGTCTTTTCCTATATTTTTAAGGCTATTTTTCTCCTAAAGCTATCTTGTTTTTATTTCTCTAACCCTAGGCATCCATTAAAAACAGTCTCTGACTATTAATGTATATTTTGCAAGTAATCAAAATCACAGTAACTGAGGAAAATTAGGACAAGCCTAATAGTAGCCAAGCTCTAAATAGGTTTTAAAATAAAAATAGAATATATGACTCAGAATACAGTACTAGTTCTTCATCTTACAGATGTTCTCAGCCATCAGAGTCAGCGTGGGCAATGACACTGGTAAGTGTGGGTGAAATGGGTAAAATTTTGAAGAGAATGATAGGCTTTTTTCCCAGACTATCTTCCTATTACCTCATATTACTTTATGTTTTACAGAATGTATGGAAAACTTTGCCTACTCATTTCTTATTTGCCTTAATAGCAAGCTTTCAGTGAGCCTTAAATTAGTAATATAATTGCCTCCCTCTTCTAATGGCAGTTTAGGTTTATACAAAACCCATCTCAGGAAACAAAGGTCTGGCTTTAGTTACTTATTAACTGAGTGGCCATGTCATTAAACAAAATACACTAATGATTTCTGTCATGACACACCGTTCATTGGGCCAACATGATAGAAAAGATGGCATCTCTGACCACGGAAGGACAGAAATGCTGTCATGATATTTATATTCCACCTACTCAAAATACCAATTGAGAAACTCCATATGGACTCCAGTTTGCCACTAGCCCACAGAATTGAAGTTTCTTAGCTGGCTTAAATTAAGAATTTTGGGTAAGTGTAAAACTTTGCATATATTTATTTTCATAATTCCAGGCAGTTTATTTTCATATAGTTCTTCTCATCCTACCCAATTCTCTTTTAGTTGACACAATAGGCAATGGAATACATTCTTAGAAAGCTTGTCAGAAGAGAGGGCCAGGTACAATAGGAGAAAGTAAAAGAGCATTGCCCGATAGCTCTAATCTAAGGTGCATAGTGAGGAAAAAGTATCTACCCCTAGTTTAAGACAACAAGAGAAATAAGCTAGCCTCCACTGAGGTAGATTGACTGATTTGAATTATCTGAAACCCCTTCCTCTCACTTCTCAACATTGGCCAAATGGCAGGTGGTACAAGTCCAGTTCCCCAGTAAGTTCCTGTAAACAAAACTACTTATTTATAGACAGCTTCTCAGTACTGTTTTCAGGAGCTCAGTCAGAATGCAACTCAGAGCCATATCAACTGCAAAGAAAAATAAAGATATAAAATCCTGTTTTCAAAAATTTGCTTTATAACTGGAATGAGGTTCTCCATGTATTTGGAGGATCCTCAGCATCATGACTTGAGAACAGGTTTAAAGAAACATAGAAATAAGCCCCATGAACTCCTGCATTGAAGCAACAAGAAAATTAGGCTGACATCATGGAAATCTGCCAGCAGAGCTAAGCAAAATTTGAAGTATCTACTTCTCCTTTCTATTCTTTCTTCTTTCTATAGAGCATTCACTGGAATCAGCTTTGATGGAGGAATAACTGTTCTGACTGTATACACAGACAGATCATAAAGCGGGGAACTGGGCTATTGAATACTGAAGCTTTCCCAAAAAACATTTGCCCTATTTATTTATATAATGCAAAGTAAAATAATAATAATGCCTTCCTTTCAAAAATACATGTGAGAATTTATTCTCACAATTCTCCCTATGATATTTGCAGACAGATATGTGCAGATTAACTCAGCATATATTTCAAAAGGTAAATTCTTCAATAGTTTTAATCTAGACTTGTGTTACATATAGAAAATAGTAAGAGGAACAGTTGCTTATAAGGATGAAAAATATGGCAGCTTTTAGTATAGTCCCTTCATACATTCTAAATGACTACATATATTCTAAATGAAATCACTTTACACATTCACCACATTTATTCAGCAACTATTAAAGTCAAGACTTCTTGTCTGTTCTGAATATAATCGCAAAGGTACATAAACATAATCTTATTCTTCAGAAACAAAATTTCACCAAAGAGATAAAGCATAAGCTTATTTGTAGCAAAGATATATTTGCTACTTGCTGGCCCACATGAGGTGCCTATTACATGTTTCCTGAATGAGTGTATAAATCAAAAAAAATCAAGTAATTTCAATATAACATAAGATGTAAGCCACAAGTGTGAATAATTTCTATGGGATTTCAGAGGAAGGGGAATAACTGTTAGCTGAATGATCAGAAAGAACTCATGGAGTTATATGAACTGATAAAGATTTCAATTAGGTAATAGTTCAAAATAAGGCATTGTTGGGTAGCCAGAAATAAAAGAGGAAGTCTCAGGCAGAGAGAACAAAAAGAACAAGACTATACGGGGGTGGGGTAAAAATGCAGGATGGGAATAAGTGGCATCCAGGAGATCAATCCTGTTTGAGTAGTTGGAGCAGTAATGGGAGAAGATGGATTGGAGCAACACTACAAAGGCCTCATTATCATACTGAAGACCTTACACCTTATGCTGAAGACCAGTGTTGTCCATGTCTCCTAGAGTGCTCTTCTATTGCTAAATTTTTTGACCACTCACTGTAAATGTATATTTATATATTAGGATTTTATAAATTATACACATTATATTGTCCATCTATATCTATTTTTGTGTATATACACACAGATATACATATATGAAGACATATTACAAGTAGACATTTGTAAGTCTACTAAGTATGACATATCTACTATAATTTTTAACCACACACACATGTATTTAGTTATTTTTGCTTACTACATGTCTTCTGTATTTTCTGCTGAATTATAATTCTTATAAGAGAAAGAAACATTTTCTTGTTCCTTCTATATTGCAAGTGCCTAGTGCAGAATTTGGCACAGAGTAGGTGCTTATTAGATATTTGTTTGATGAAGAAATAAGTTGAACATTTAGCTGATCAAATTTGTTTTGAGGTGAGAATACACTAATCTGGAGCATTCAAACATTCTTCATATTTCCCACTAGGGACTATTTATACATTGTGTATTATAAACATTAGCCCTCAGTCTTAAAACTGTCAATGACAGGCCGGGCGTGGTGGCTCACGCCTGTAATCCCAGCACTTTGGGAGGCCGAGGTGGGCGAATCACGGGATCAGGACACGGAGACCATCCTGCCAGCATGGTAAAACCCCGTCTCTACTAAAAATACAAAAATTAGCTGGGCATGGTGGCACAGGTCTGTAATCCCAGCTACTCGGGAGGCTGAGGCAAGAGAACTACTCAAAAAAAAAAAGTTTCCTTATGTCCTTTTATTTGTTATTTTTGATCTCTCTTTCTCTCTCTCTCTCTCTCTCTCTCTCTCTCTCTCTCTCTGTGTGTGTGTGTATGTGTGTGTGTGTGTGTGGGTGGGTGTAGAACACTTAATTAGACTTTCTTAGTAAAGTTCTCATTTCTACAAACTAAAGACATAGCATTTCTTTCCACAGAAGATGTATTTAAAAAGGAATATAAAATTCCATTTATAATTTCTTCATAAAATACAAAGTATCTGAAAATGAGTTTCTTGGAGTCCAGGGTTTCCAATAGGATCTTTAGTGACTTTTCTAGGATAAGGGCTAAAATAATGTGTTTGAGGAGTGACTACAAACTGCTATTTCAACTTGTCATCTCCAATTTTCTCCTTTAATTGATATAGATACTGTTTATAGGATAGTGTCTGGAAAAAAGAAAAGGGCTCAGGCAATTAATACAATATTTTGTTAAAACCACTAATGTAAAGTTGTTTAAATCCTGTAGAAATACAATAGACCTATTAATAACCATGTGAAATCTACAATGAATTTTAATAGTTTTGTCATATTGGTTTGTTTATATTTTGGCACACCTACTCCTCAATCTATGGTATTGCTGCTGAAACTAGAATAAAAAGAAACAAAACTAATACTATAATAAAAGGTGCTTTTAGTCTTAAAAGTTGTTGGTGATTATTCTCTTTTGTCTTCCCAAATCCATCTCCCCACCTTTTCTATTTATCACCTGGTCTCCCTTGTTAGTTGGCATCTGGTCAAGGTCAACCAATGGGACACACTGGAGGGAGATGAGAACATAGGAAGAGAAGAAAGTCGTAGTTTATTTTCCAGTTCCTACCTGCTTTCACATTTCATGTCTCGAAGTAGCTGCCTCTGCCTCTTTGTTCCTTTTTCCACAGTTCGGGGGTAACGACTGAACAGAAGGAAAAAGTATTACTAAAGTCGGGTGACTACTAAAATGTACTAAAACGTAGTAGTCACCAGGCTCTAGAAACACTTTTTCCTTCTGTTCAGGTCCTAGCAGGTAACAGCTTTCCATTGTTGCTATTCTCTGGGTCTTCACTATTTCTTTATTTCCTCCTTGGTTCCTCTCACACCTCTATAACTAATTTCTTGTCTCTTTATCTGAGCCGTCTGGTGAATGATGTTTCCTACCATTTCCCTGGCTGATACAAAGTTGAAGCCTATTAAAACATCAAAAACTAAAACACAGAAAATTTAAATACTGGTCATTAAAATGTTTTACTACTGACTCAACCTGGTTAACCATGTTTCCAATATATCATACCATACGTTGTTTTTGCCAAAAACACTAACTACTCTATTCATATAGACTGTGAGCAAATTAAAACTATAGAAAGAGTTCATATAATGTCATGTCAGTGAATGTCCAGAAAAAATATTACTTCATTGTAAATAAATATTCAGAACTCTCCATTCTGCACCTGCCTGCTAGCCAGAAGGTGACAAGACCATATAACTCACTACACAAATCCAGAGAAGACTCAGGAAATATCCTCGAAAAAGTTCAAAGAGTAAATTTACATATGTGCACATGTTCACTTACTACAAAAAAGCAGAATATGTTATTATCAGAGGCCTAAGAGACTAGTCAATGACTAGTAGCAAAATATTTTTACTTAACTATAAGTGTCCGCTACTGTCTGTATTTCAGCAAAACCTATAGCTGGCAAGCACTTTAATAATCATAACTAGTATGTACTCTTAAAAAATGTTGTCTCAAGAAATCCTGAAAAAAAAGTATGACATGAACATGAAGAAACTTTAATAAGACAAAATAAATAAAGAATTGTGTGTTTTGAACATATTCTTGAAAAGAGATCATAGAAAGTTTCCATAGAGCTTTTATGAAAACATTGACTGGTTATTTTTATGTAGCTGTTAAAACAAAAGCACGATATTTTACAAAGGAATAAAGAAAAATGGCTTGCAATGAGTTTTAAAGAAAATCTTGTTTAGAGAGAAATGTTCAGCAATCCATTCTATTATTTTTGGTATCTTAAAGGAATACCCACAAAAATAAATAGATACTAAAAACAACATCAATCATTGATACTGTGAGTTAAATGATTACAGCATGATCATCTCTGATAATCAGAGGGAAATCTCATCTAGGTCTATCATTAGTGAATAGGCAGGACATGTCCTCAGGTCAAAGAATTGAAGTAAACTAGATTGCTAGAGCAGTGTCTTCTGTCTGCCTTGAATTTACAGAATGTGCATCAAAGAATCCAAAACAAAACAAAAAGGAATGATTTAGGGCAGTTTTTGTCACTGTCAAATAGAATCACAATACTGAAATAACAGATATATCTGTAGTTTCTTCACAGTGATCCATGTGAAAACAGCTATGACTATAAGAAATGTTTGAGAAATAGCAGTATCCTGCCCATACTCTACCTACACCAAAGGAAAGAGTTTGGCTTAGAGGTGAACTTGCCTCCCCAGCATTTGTATGGCAGAATGGCCAAGATCACCTGACACTGTGAATACAGGAGATGAAAGATTGCCACAGATATCACCAAATTCAGGGAACCAGCATTGGCTGATGAAAAGACATCATGAGTCACATTTGAAATTTAGAGCTCTCAAAAGCCTGACTCATTGGAGAAAAATCATTCATACATGAGAAAAAGATATTTATTCAAACATAATTATAAACAGAAAAAAAACTCATGAGATACCGAAACCATGATGCCATTTTGCAATCTGATAAGGCTATGTTCTAATTCTGCAGCAATTGTTTTCTCCATATATATGATAAATTTGTTAAAGTCATCACTTTATGCTACTTCCTAATTGCAACATGATCCCTTGGTACTTACAATCTGGCTTTCACTATGACCAATCAATTGAGAATTCTCAGAAAAACTTGCAAATTCTCTTTGCAATATGCAACATGATTTACTACCGCTACCACTCATAATATTTCTTCCTTTGAAATTGAAAACCCTTGGTACACCTGAGGTTTTCTTCCTGTTTCTCCAACCATGCTTTCTCTGACACTTTCCTTTGCTCATCCCCCAGATTTCAGGATGTCTACAGAACAGACATTTTCATCAGAGTATCAGCTGCAGTTTATGGACCTCAAGACATGAGGGGAAACTGCTCTACATCCTTAGAATTCCATCATCTGGTAATTCCTCAGATTATCTTTGAGATGGTTCTAAGGTTTTTTCTTTTATCTTTTTTTTTTTTTTTTTTGAGCTCAGCTCACTACAACCTCTGCCTCCAAGGCTCAAGCGATTCTCATGCCTCAGCCTCCAAAGTAGCTGGAACCGGAACTATAGGTGCACAACACCACACCCAGCTAATTTTTTGTATTTTAGTAGAGACAGGGTTTTACCCTGTTGCCCAGGGTGGTCTTGAACTCCTGACCTCAGGCAATCCACCCACACCTCAGCCTCCTAAAGTGCTTGGATTACAGCTGTGAGCCACCGTGCTCAGTCTGGTTCTCACGTTTTTTTAAGATCAAAAAAAATGAAACTTTGCTTATAACATTCTTACTTTGGAACAACTTTATTTGTTTCAATGTGGGGGGTGTGTGTGTGTGTACATAAAAACAGTCATAAGCAAATCCTTAGAGATATCAATCAGAGATTTTCAACTCAGAATATTTCTGTGATGCATATATTTATTGTAAAATTACATGTTATGTACTAGTATGGGAATTTGCTAATTATGATAGAAATAATATTTATTTTCTACAAGTTACAAATGTTTTACCTAAGAAATAGTTAAGTAATGATGCAAAGTAAGTGGACAATTATGATTAGGTGAAGAAAGTTTACTTCCTACAGCCAATAAATTACTATTGATAAGAAACTTTGTTTCTCAACATAGAGACTTGCCTTGCAAGATTTGGTTACTTTTTTTTTTCCCACAAGACACTTAGTTATTGGTTTGCATAGTTTTCTTGGAACAAAAAATATTATTCAAAATTACTTTTTCTACCAAGTCTAGCAATTATCAGCTACAACCTTGATTATATGCTTTGAAATGTACTATCAACACCTGTTCTCTTTCTTCACCTTATAAGTGCCTTGGGGACTCTCCTATTTCCTTGGTGTCCTGAGTTCTAATTCCTTAGTAAGCCCACTGAGTATGTGCTGTTACATGAAATGCTGTGTTGTTATTAGAATGAACCAGTCGACGATGAAGACGTGTCTCTGAAAAGTTCAGAGATTTGCTCAGCTCAGACAGGGAATAATAGAGTAAACCAGAACAGTGTCACCTGACAGATTCGGTGTAGAGCACCTCTTAACCATCACAATGTATAAAACTAAAAATATCTAAACCAAATCTATGCCAAATCAGATAGCACTTGTATTTTATTCTCATATAAATAGCTAGTGGTAGTTACCAATATTTAAGAAAAATTTTCAAGAAAACATTGAATTGTAAAAACTTAGTATCTATTTTTTCCAATAAATTGGGAAAGCATTAGCTTTAGCACTGAAACAAATGGAAGCTTAAGGAAAATTTTTAGAAAAGAGCTTGCAGACTTCTATACTGTATCACAAAGTAATAAAACCACAGAATATACGGGATGAATCAGAGCTTATGTATTATTTATGCAAACCCTTTAATTTTAGGAACATGAAAAATGAGGCTCAGATAACTGGGTGAATTTTAAGGTTCTATCACTACATATAATTGAACTGGGACTCTAGAACGTGGGTATTCTGATTCTTCATTCAGCACAGTTTTCCCTACTCAATAGTCTCTTCTACCCTCTTCTTTCATGGAAATGTTTTTTTTCTAAAAACCTCCAAGAAGTATGAAAGTATTTTACAGGTTTCATGATAAAAAAAAGTTGAAGTTCTAAATCACTGCTAATAGATATTTGATTTGCCACCTTTTTATGGTCCTTATCCAGCTATTTCAGTATTTTTTTAAAAAAGAAAATAAAAACTGTTACTCAGTAATGATCTTTAAAATTCAGTGGCTTGAGTGCATTAGGATTTCAGTGAACATTATTTAAGCAAAACTCTTTTAATAACTTTTGAAATCAACAGTTGAACAAATAATTATTGGGCTATTATATGACCTACACGCTAACATGTAAATATTTGGTATTCAAGAGGGAATAATTTAACCTGGAATTGTAAACGTGTTTTAGAAAATCTGATTTTTTGAGATTTGGGTATCCCTTAATTTTCACCCCTTCTGTGTATTTCAAGTGCCCCAGAGTTTAACGGTAGTATTCACACTTACTCACTTGCAGTTCTGCCTTTCCTTGAGGCATTTCTAAGTGCCTAAAACTACTAATAAGGATGAATAAATAGACACAAATGAGCTAGTCTACTATGTGCTAATCCTGTGTCCTCCGTTAATCAACCTCAAAACACAAGCCTTCCATTGTGCTTGATAGAGATGAGGCAAATGTGGTGGAATTCAGTCAAAATATTAATTTAGACATTTGGGAACCATCACCTTCTTGAGAAAACTATCAGGTAAAATACATTCATTTTCAGCCAAGCTAAATTCCCATGTCCATGGATTGCACAACCCTGTTAAAGTCAGTAAGTATCAAAGTCTTGAGCTATGGACTAGACAACATTGCCCAATAACCACAATTAGGGTTTCCAGCATCTGCTGTTCCTCTTTTACAAATCTGAATTCTTCTTCCTATGCTATCTCTCACATACATTATTCATGCTGATGTTGAAATAGTGACAATTTGTGAAGAGGATTCAGTAGTTTCATTGTAGCACTGAAAATCACTGTACAAATAACAGAAGGAAAACTGGCCCCAGGAAATTATCTCATAAACGTTCTTAAACCCCCATTGTATTATAATGCACTTTAAACATACAGGGAGTATAGTATTTTGTTAAATCTTTGATTTGTCCTGAAGAGTAAAACTAAGATTTTTTAACCCTCAGTTTCAAGTTCTTCACTGACTTGCCCTGATTTAACTTCTCTTTTTTCCCTCCATTCCTGTAGTTGTCCTTTTATCAGTAAAGCCTACCTACCCCTGGCCTCCATTCTAACTTACACTTAAAATCTCTCACCAGTATACAGAATTCTTCTTTTCCCCTAATTCACAGAGCTCTCAAGATATGACAATTTACTGTTACTGATATTTAAATGCAATGATCATTTCCACTAAACCACTCTATATATTTCTTCAGGAAAAACCACTCTATATTTCTTCAGGAAATTTCCTCTTTTGCTCTTTATAGTACCAGAGAGAAAGAGCGAGAAAGAGAGAGGAGGTATAAAGAGAGTGAGGGAGGGAGAGATAGAGATAGAGAGAGAGAGAGAGAGAGAGAGAGAGAGAGAGAAATTTCACACAACATTTAAATCAGCCTTAAAAATAGGTAACAGCCCTCAAGCCCTAAGCCTGAAAGAAATAAAAGAAGATCTAGTGAGAATCAAAAAGTGGAACTGAAACAAAAATTTTAACATATTTCTCTTTATTAACAACATTTGTTTGATTTTTATGGAAACCTTAGTTTTTATGAAACTCTAAATATTATTATTTTGTGAAAAACTACGTCTTCTCTGATATTGAAATTGACCAAACTTGCAGATTACTAAGAAGAAAATTCCATGTGAGACAGGCCAATTTTGTACTCACACTACATTTTGGAACAAAATACACATTTGGAAATAAGAAAACATGAAATAAGTATGTGTTATATTATGCATTGAATTAATATTTCCAAATAAGTAAAATTCTTCATAGGGCAGATGGGAAGTCCAGGTACAGCTAATCATTTTTACGGTAAGTATAATGTATACATTTTCCATCACTCTTCATAAATGACAAATTGTTCTATATGTGACCTAAGATTTCTGGCTGAACCCAAAGAATCTCCATGACGTATGTTCTTGAGATTGGTAATAAATAAACTTTTGGCTTGAGGGAGAAGTTGACTTGTTGATTATTATCGCCAACTTTCAGGAAATCTCTAAAAATATTTTCAACATAAAAAGTTAGCAACGTTCAGAAGGCATCCTAACGTTTTCATCCACTTCTTCTATGCAGACCACATTTGTTTTCCATGTAATCCTTTCCCCCTCCTAACAACAGCTGTGGCACTACTTAGCGCCCATTGGTCTAATGCTATTCTTAACTAAAACTACTAAATGACCTCTCAGAGAAGTACTAGAGAGGGCCAAAGAGTAACTCAGGTAGGGGGTTCCATTGTCCTACTCAACATCTTATCCATTCTGCTCTTACTAAATCACATACTTAATCAATCAGACGATCAACCAATCTAAAAGTTCATTGACAGTCTACTACATGAAAGTCACTGTAGTTAGTCATTTTTGATAATACAAAGAAATGTGTTACTGGCTGAGGATTTTACATTGTTACTTTGACTACCTCAAGCAATAGTCAGGGGTTCATGACATGTAGCAATCTGTAATTTTGCTGAGGCATGAAATTGAATTACATGTGGCAAGAGGCTGGTCTCTAGCAGGAATCTAGCTAGAGTGTGCCTATGTGATTGACCCACATATCTTCTCACAGTGGTTTAGATATTCTCTACTTGTGGTCAAGTTACTATGTAATAATTCTCATGATAGGATTTTTTAAATAAATATTTTCTTTGTGAGTACTTTTCCAGCAAATGAAGTCAGCTACTAGTTCTAGTGATAAAAGTAAAGTGGAAGCAAAACTATCCAAGAAAGTGATGGTTCTAATCCAGAAAATAAAAGCTTTTTGAAGTCAATTACATGTTAAACTGACATTCATGAATTTGGGACTGTGGTATCCCTCATAAATATTGAGGGTCTGCCATACAAAATAAAGTCCTTATCCTTAGGGAACATTTAGAAAAACGTAAAATTGCTTTGTCAAAGTTACCTTCTTACAGCTCATATTAGTGTTAGATCATTGCAAATATGAATGTCATTTTGATTACATTTTAGGATCAAGACATTCATGTTATTTGTATTTTTCTGAATATTATGCATAAAATCACCATAGTATCTACTCTTTCACAGTACACAATTTGATATAATGACAAAATATATAATTTTTAATTTACTTATTTATTTTTAGTTTTAGGTCACAACTAATACCACTTAGGTTGAAGTGAAGCTATGAATCAGAAAAAAAATCCAATTAATTGTGTCACTATATAACACAGATGTAGATCAAAACAACTTCATGAGGAAGTGGAATTTGATGTATTCTCAAGTTGGCTTAAACACTTTTTCTAGGCAGAATAAGCTTGGAAACAGTTTCTGAAACCCAGAACATTGTGACAATGTACGTGATGTTGCACAATGGGAAGTCTATGGACTATCTTGGCCACCTGTCCCTTGTGAAGATCAAGGCCCATCATTTCTGCTTATGGCAGCTGTTGTTTTCCATCCTCCCTTCCTCCTGCTGATGCTTGTATATACAGCCACCCTGGGTCTCCTAACCTTACGCTGCTTCTGTTTGTCGTGCTTGCCCTTGCTATTTTCACTTTGTATGAGCTGCTCTATCCTTTCTCAAACTCGATGCTTGACTTCTTGAAAATAAACCTTCCTCTTTTCCTGGGCAAGCACACAACAGAACGTCGGGGAGGTGTGGGGTGGGGGATGGGGGAAAAGAAACAGGAAAGAAACAAGTACTTATCTCTTAAAGTTTGCAAAGTACTTTTTGAAAATGAGAATTCTTTGTATTTTTAAAACCCTCTCCACCCATTAGCCTCAACACTACATTGCTGCTATACTTACACCTCGCTCGTTATGTATTTACTTTTTATATAACTAAGCAGCACCCTGTCATAAATGAAATATTCATGCAAAAAAAAAACCTGCTCAAAATGAATTTATAAAAAGAACATATAAAAACTACCATCTGCTCCCACTCCTAGCAAGCCCTTAGATACCCAAGTGTAAGCCCTCTGATTCCACAGAGAGGTAAAGCAACGTGTCCATGATGTATTCCTGAAAGCCCAAACTTTAGAGTTTGTATTAAGATGGATCTATGAGCTCTGGCCATCAAAATGCTTAGCTCAACATTGATGGGCTTAGATATTGCACATAATGAATTCACGTGCTAGCATATTGTAATGGGTAGTCATACCCGGTCATATTGTGCTGAATTGAGCTGAAACTCTTCCGGGAAGTTGTGAAAGTGTTTTGTAGTCAATTGATACTATACTACTTTATAATAAGCCTTCCTTTAAAGAAAGTTGTCCAGACATTCCAGGACTCCAAGGTGAAGTGCAGGCATTTGGATATTTTTTTGTTTTAATCCAGCTAAGAAAGCCAAGGATACTTCTGACATACTCAGTGCATTTTACTGTTCACACTTGCAGCATCACAATTGCAATACATCAATGCTAATAAGATACATCTGATTTTCTCAGTAGCTGAATTTCTACCAAATGGCAAGTTGCCTTTTTAAAAGTTCAATGAACACTTTAAAGAAGTTCTCTCCTTTCTGTACCCTTCCCTTCCCATCCAGCACATTCCCACTTTCCTCAATGCTCCCTGCTAACCACTCTGAAGTTTATATACAAAAATTTCATGTTTTCTTCCTGAATCAATTAGAATTGTTTGCTTGCAAGTGACCAAAAAGCAAAGTAACAGTAGTATAAACAAGAAAAGAGTCTTCTTCCCTCTCATAGGAAAGATATGCAGAAGCAGGCAATCTAGAACTAATGTCATGGCTCCAAGATCATTAGAAAACCAGCATCCTTTTTTTTTCTTGCAACACACACATCGACTTGGTATGTTGACTTATGGTTGAAGATGGTTCCCTCAGTTCTAGGCATTCCGCTGCATTCCAAATAGCAAGTAACACACACTCCTGAATATACTGCTTTGACCAGAACTTAATCACATTGCATGTCTTGCTGCAAATCTTGCTACTCTGGGAAATGCAGTCATTAGCTTGACTCATTGCCACTCCAAAATAAATTCAGAGTTCTTATACCAAGAAGGAAGAGGAGATAGGATGTTGGGATAGACAATTCTCAGATATCATAGGTCACTATTACATAACATCTGTTCAGGTATATTTCTACTAGTTTTAGTTAAATAATCCAGGTGTTCATCATTCAATAATCAAATTATTGATACAGGTATGATAAAAATGGGTAGAGAAGAGTTATAGAGCATTGTAATGAGTATCTTAGCTCTGGTTACATTCTGTTTATGTATACAGGAAGCTCTGAGACTGCCTTCAAATAACTAGCCACACTTATCCACCCAAATAAATATAAAAATCAAGGTGCTAGATCTATATCCCATGACTCTTGATGCTTTTGAGTGTGAAAGAGGAACTTATTGATAATAACATTGGAACATCAGAGGTAAATCAGGGTTGTCCAGGGAAAACTGGAGCATATGACTACCCAACTCATCCTCCCTAATGAATCCCTTCACATACCAAACCTTAGAGACATCAGTTTACTTTTGTTAATTTACCAATCATTTCTCACTGAAAATGTCTTAGGATATGAAGAAAACATAACAGAATTGGATTATTATCACACACATATCTCTAAGTCTATTTAGGCTGTTACGACAAAATGCCTTCGCACAAGTAATTGATTAACAACAGAAATTTATTGCTTACAGTTCTGGAGGCTGGAATGTCCAAGATCAAATTATGGTCAGATTCAGTGTCTGGTGAGTGTCTGTTTCTCATATATGGTACCTTCTATGCATATTTATGTGGCAGAAGAGCAAAGGGCAAACAAACTTGTTCAGGCCTGTTATATAAGGGCACTAGTCCCATTCATGAGGATTCTGCCTTCATGACCTAATCACCTCCCAAAGGCCCCACCTCTTAATACCAACACATTCAGGATTAGATTTCCACATGTGAATCTTAGAAGAAGACAGACATTCAGACCATAGCAACATCTTATCTCTGAACTGGGTATGGAAGGGCAGAGACTTCAGTTAAAGGGACCAGAGGAACTGGAAAGTAACATTAACAAACTATTTCCAGTGGTTCATACTACTGTGAAGTCAAAATTGTTCCAAGAAATGGATATGAGAAAAGTGGAAATCTACTCTTAGTGCTTAGACTCTAGTTATAAAGGATTCTGCTTAGAATCTCTGAGTTTGTAGTATTTTTATCCACCATTCTGAGTAGTTTATCACTTTAATCTGTAACCTGTGACAGTTGACAGCTGTCATTTGGGAAAATTTGCTCTGGCTAAAGACCAATCATAAAGAACAAGGCTGGTTGTGAGGGCCCAGGCTGACAAACTATTCTGGCTTTCTTCACAGGGCACTAACATATCATTATGATTGAAAATCTCCTCTGTCTATGACAGAACCGAATACCAAATCCCACCTTTTCTCCCATTCCCATGTAATTTTATATATTTTTTTCTGAAACATATTTCTGTCTGAAAAAGCATTACTATCTGTTAAATAGTACCTATTAGTATAGAAGCTTCCAAAGATGCAGAATGCTCAACTAAGGAGAAACAAAACCACTAGAAGAATTTGGATTTGTAAAAACTACTTAAAATATTCCTAAACATCCACAATCTACACTCTACTTTCTTTCTTTGTTGCTGAAGCTTCCTTTCCCTAAGTGAGTTTACAAGAAGTCTCATACCATGCAAGTTCAAAACATGAATTTCTGAGTGTGATTCCCGAGTTAAAATCTTCATTCTGCCACTTCCTAACTATGTAACTTCAACCCTATCAACTACCTGTAAATTAGGATTATCTTATTAATTATCTTGTGGCTGCTTGAATATTTATTAATATATTTAAATTACTTAAAGTAATGCCTGGAATAGAGTGAGAGCCTTTTAAGTGTTTGCTATTTCCAACCTAAAAATGGACACAGGATATATAACTTGTGCCTGCATATAGATCCAATCAAACTCAAGGAGTTCAAAACTGAGCTCATCTTCTATAAGAATGTATGCCTTTTCATGGCATTCCAACCTTTATTAAGAACATCACTTTCTTCTATATACCCAGACCCTACCTCTTATTGTTAACTTTTTTCCACATTTTCTTCTTTCTTACATCTGAAAGTATTCAAATCTTGTTCCAAAATCCATATTCTTCTTTGTCTTCATACTGTCACTGTCTTAACTCAGATTCTCTTTACTCCTTGCCCAAATAATTCCAATAACTCATTGTGCATCTAGGCCACTCCCACCAAAACATTTTTCATACAGTTTATAAAGCATCTCTGTTAGAATCCTGTCATGGATCCTCCTTGCCCAAAATAGTATCTAAACTACCCATCATGACATCCAATAATTTCACGATAAGCCTTCAATCTATCTTTTTATTCTCATCTCTATCCTCATGCCCTAGGTCAACCAGATAATTAGCTGTATATTTTGGCACCTTAATATTTTTTTTGTCCACATTCTTCCATCTAAATGGAATGTTCATATGCTCTTTCTTTTCTGAATATGAAAGCATTCATAGCCTATCCTGTATCTGTGAAGCCATGTCAGGTTGGCTGTATCACCATACAGGGGAAGATTTTTTTCTAATCAATCTACCCTGAATCTGCCAAGGAGGACTGCCTCATTCTTGAACTTCCTTCAATAGGAAAGCCCTGCCTCCTCTAGGAGAAGCACCTTTTTCTAACTCTTACAAAAATGAAGTTTCAGTTAGAAGTAACCCTGGACACTCACAATAGTCTTTTAAATTTAATTAAATAAATCAACATTGTCACAGACTTGTGACAGAAACATGTTAATGAGACTGTAGGAGAAAACGCAAACCTGGCTCCTCTACCGTTGATAGCCTCTTCACCAAGTAGATCACGTGAGATAGTGATGATTGACAAGAACATGACATGATCATACAAACAACAGCATCTTATGATTGTAAAGCGCCCTAATTCATTGGGACAGGACAGGCTACAGTAGCAAATAGATTCAATACTATGTAACTGCTCAAACATAAATGAAGTTTATCCCTCACTTACATAACATTTCAAAGAGAATACTTTTGATTGACAGGCAGCTCTCCTCCACACAGTAATTCAAGGGCCTAGGGTTCTTAAATCTTATTGCTTCACCTCTCATTGACATCCTATAATAACCTGCATCTAGATGGAAAAATGAGGGAAAACGAATGGAAGGAGCATATTTCCTTTCTAAAATCCTTGGCCCAGAAATAACATGCAGCAGTCTACTCCTAATTTACTAGTGAATAGTATTCAGATGTCACTGAAACAGAGGCAAGAAACATAATCCAACTATGTGAAGAAGAAAACAATTTGGATTTTTTGTGAACATGTATGATCATATTGCCTATAGTTTAGAAGCTATCTTTATAGATGTTATCTCTACTAGGTAAAGAGAGATATTCTTCCTTTTCAATTTTTAACAGGTGATGAAGCTGAGATTCAGAGATTGTAAATGGTATACTGAAAATAGCAGAGCTTGGTGGTGAAGAAGAGTCACAAGTCCAAAGCTTCTAGCTTCAACTTTCAACTTTCAACTTTTAACTGTTCTTACCAAAGCATCTTAGAAAGAAGATATGTTAATGGAGAATTCTCAAAGTACTTTTCAATGACTTGACTTGAAAGCTACATAAATCCTCCAAGCACCAAATTTCTGACAATGAAATAGCATTTTAATACTTGGCTATAAATGGCTATTTTTTCTAGTTTTGCAGTGAGGGCAGAGATGACCTCAGAGCTGACAAGAGCCACATCATTTACAGTGGTTTTCAAACTTCTTTGGGAAGTAGAAACTTCTTGACATAAAGTCTTATGTATGTTAACCCCTAAGACAAGAGACAAGTAACAGAGGAGCCACTCTGATCAAGGCAGCGTTGGAAACCCAGAACCTCTCTTTTTGAGCTTTCCTATCTTATTTCCTACAACCAAGACCTCAAACAACTTTCATAGGACAGTAGGTCCCTTAAGAACTCATTTGAAAAAGATTATATTTGAAAAATGTCAATTTATCAGTTATAACTGGAAAACAAACCAGTATGTTCATATATCCATCAATTCCACAAGTACTTGTTGACAGTAGTATCAGACACTATGTCAGCTGCTAATGACACAAGTAGGAAAGAAGCAGGGACTATGACCTTTCAACCCATTATGATATAAAAGGGAATACAGGTATGCATGCAATGCAATGTGAGAAAATTGTATTACAGAGAAATGTGCAATGTGCTTGGAACATATAGAACAAGCATGTTTTAAGCTCATCTAGGAGGTAAGAGCTTTCTAGAAAAGTTTTATAAACATGTAACTTTTGAGCAAAAAATTGAAAGATGAGTTTGCAACATGCATAAGGGAGAAAATGGATGAGGGAGAAGGTGGACAAGTCATACAGATCCATAGCAGGTGTAGAGAACTGCAAATAGTTTGGTCTGGCTAATGTACTAGAAGCATGGAAGAGTATGGCAAAAGATGAAGCCAGCAAGATAGGTAGGGGCCAAAATGTGAATGTATTGAAAATCCCGTTCAGAACTGGACTTTGCCATTCAAGTGATAGAAAGCCACTGGAGTTTGGTCCTGGGTTTGTTGTTGTCATTATAGTTTGTTTTTAATCAAGGTGGTTAATGCTATCTGATAAGAATGTTAGAAAAACAGCACTCTCAATAATGTGTAACCTGATTTGAATTCCTGTGAACAAAGAAGCAGGTTCACCAACTAAAAGGTAAAATGGCATTCCAGAAAAAATGGTAAGGTAATGGTGTTGATGATGGAGAGGAGGGAAGAGGATAAAGAACAACTTACAAAGCAAAGTACAGGAGTGTTGGTGATTAATTAAATTCAGGAGATTAGAAAGAAGAAGTTGAGCATGCCCTAGCTTTCTGGCTGAATGAACTGTCTCAGTGCTAGCAAAAATCAAACGTTATTCATTTCTACTTTGCCACTGAATTTAGTTGTGCTACCAAGATTCTTTATTCTGGTCACTAGTGAAGAAACTGAGAGAAATAAATGTACTTCCTACTACTAATCTCCCAAAGGTCACGTGGATAAGACCCTTCAAGGTGAAATATAAGACTCTATCATATTGTCAAAATAGTTTCCAGGATCCCTAGTGGTGAAGTAGGCAAGTAGCTGGCAAGAACCGACTATAACCATTCAATGATGGCTGCCTGACCTAAACATGAGCAAAAAAAAAAGTACTGTGGCCTCAAAATAGAATTAGTCTTGCCTATTCTGAAGTTTCTATTTATTACTCATTGTCTTACTTTATTTCAAAAAGAATTGGAGTATGAATATTTGTAGACCTCAATAAAAATCAGCATATATTAGAGGATTACTTGCTCTGTATGGCTGCTGAGCACTATAAAGTTAGAAGAAACCAGGGAAACTTGTGCTTTCTGCTTTATGTCCCAGCAATGTGAAAAAGGCAGACTGGCCTCCTGTATCCATCTCCGAGGGATTAAAGGAAACTGGAAATGGTTTTGACTCTTTACTGATTTGCCATATGAGGCAGGCTGAAGATGGCATTCCGAATGAATTGGCACAGCCCTGCAGCATTGGAATAGTATTTCTTGACAGGGTTGGATGGCATATGTAGTTTTGTGTATTGTTCTGGTGCTTCTTAAATCAAGTTGCCCAATTTAAGCCAAACAAATGTTTTATTCTCTATTCTTTATTCAAATCACATCAATCCTTTACATGGTCCAGTCGTATCCCCTGACTGCACTCTGAAAATTTCCCATGGTGCTTAGAAAAGGCTATTATAATAGACAGTAATTAAATAACATACTCAGTACACTTTAAGTGATTCCATTTTCAAATTTATTTTAATTGTGTTATTCCTATGAAACTGTTTAAATTGATTAGTGAGTAAATAAATAACAGTTCGTAAATCTGTACAAAATAAAGGAGTATAATTTAAAACAAAAATGGTTTCCAGGTCCTAATCAATTTTTAGATTGCTCTATATCTTGAAGACAATTTACCTGCACTATGCTGTGTCCAATATTTAGTCAAAGAATGCCTAATTCACCACTGTAACTCATACCAGAGACAAAGGACCAACTTGAAAGAACATAGGGTGCTCTTGGGCACTTCCTCAAACATGATGAGCAGGAACGTACTAAAACTACTGCTGGTTTGTACTTGATTGCAGTCAGATTTAACAGATTTGGGGATGGTTATATATGTGTTTATCTTATAGTAGTTAACCTTCTATTTTAATTCATAATGGTGCTCCAACATTATCACTAACTAGATAATTTTTAAGCTTTTTCCACCAATCACTCAAATGCAGGCTTTATGACTCCTCTGTTCTTGGATGTCAGCTCCCAAAGCCTATCATGCAAAATGTTGGAAACACTTGGTTCCTGAGGGATAATTCCCAGTGAGCAGCACACAAGGAAAATAGCTGAACTGTAATAGAAACATGGAATGGCTTATGTGTCACTCATACTTCATGAATCAAACCAGCTGTGGACACCTAAGAGTACCTGAGGTTACGCGGAGAGGCAAGAAGCATAGGAAGTGAAGAATACATTGTCCTATATCAAATTCTAACTGACAGTACAGATGTCTGTAAAGTTCCAAAATAGGGAAGAGTAAAGATCAGATCAAAGAATTAACGCTTAGTGAAATGCCTAAACTTGGTGTGAAACAGAGCAACCCTAGGGAACAACCTATCTGGATTTTCAGTCTGTTTACCTTCCCATGACATTCTGTGAGGTTTCTACCACCAGGCCTGAACCCCAGACTACAGGGTCTTTCCCTTCTTTATATTTCTTGGTGGAGACCTTCCCAGACTGTGCTACTTGACTTTCAGAATCTCTCCTATGGTAATTGCTAGGCAGATCTTAAGCTTGTAGGAGGCTGTGATATGCTTATGGGCTATTTACATTGACCATAAACTGTATCTTCTCTGATCTTAGTGCTTGCTATTGCTTTTTAGCCTCGAGCAGTTTGCCTCAGGTAATTCTTGATAGCAACTTGCTTTTTCAGATCTCTCTTAGAGCACTGACCCAGGGACTCTGGAGATAACAGTAGCCCCCTTCCATCCTGTTTTAATATGAGCACTCTTTCTAGCCTGTTAGGTCACCAAGAGAAGTAGATGGAGAAAGGAAGTGTGGCTTATTTATTTTTCTCTACAGGCCTGAAGTCCAACTCCTTTGAAAATATGGAAATTCTTTACAGTCACTGCATCAGCCAGTTTTGCCTCAGATAAGCCTTCTTGGATCTGAGAAATAAGTCTTTTACTCATTTTTTTTAAAATGTAGTTTTCTTTTTTGTGGTCAGTGTTGTTTAGCTTTAGTTTCTTCTCCTGATTCTTCTCTTTGCTTTTATTTCTTCTCTTACGGCACTGGTGTCAGCCCCTGCCAAGTTTGTTTATCATTTGTCTCTATAGCCAGCTTAACTTTTCTGAGCCAATGATATCAAATCAGAATACATATGGGTACTGTCAATTTCACATGGTGCAACTTGGAATTAATTTCTGATGCCTACCAGATATTTAACCCATGAGCAGAGTAAAACTTGGGTGGCCCCGAAGTCCCTAAAGAGCTCCCTCCCTAATTCTCCATTCCCTTTCCTGCTATTTTAACTCAAACAGGAAGCCTCAGCATCTGCCTTGGAGCAGGGCTGAGGCTCTCACCTAATTTTATTATAGGGCTTGGGCCCATCCCTGCATTCCAACCTCACTTTTTTATGGTCCTGCCCCAGCTTTTGCTAATGCCCCGCTTCCTACCCCTTAGTTACTATCTGTTCTCATCCTGCCCTACATGGAGCGGGGTGTGGGGCGGTGGTTATCTGCAGACCCAAATGCAGCTGTGTCAGAAAATGCTCTAGAAAATGCTGTGCATGCTCCTGAACTTCATCACCATCACTTCTGGCTCTCATATTTGCTGGGATCCAACATGAGCTTCGACAATTTCCTCTGGGCACTTTGCCTTCATCTTAGCCAGACATTCATGCACCCCGGCCCTGGTGAATAGACTGTGATTCAAGCTCACCACCCCTCTTCCCTTAGATGATGTTGTTTTAGTATGTCCAGCCAAAGCCTAGGTCAAATCACAGTATCTAATCTGGATCCTGTGTATTCTGTCTGCCGAATTTACTTTTCTCTAGATAATATCTGGCAACCAGCTTATTTCTTCTTTACTCTTAATCTCCCTTTTAAATACACCTCCCTAGATCCCCTTACCACACAATGCAATCCAGCTTCATAGAGAATTTAGTTTTTAAAATCTGTTTCACTTTTGTTGAATAACTACTTAGCTAACTCTTAACAAAATACACCTGTATCTACTATGATTTTGAAAGAAGTCTCCCCACCATTTGTGTGCTCAGAACTTAGACCTGATCTAAGTATAGTTAATGTTTATTGATTACTCACTATTTACTAGTCACTGTGCTAATAATGCAATACTGGCTTAAATCTCACAATATCCATATTAGGGAAACACAATTCTAACCCTGCTTGCACTGTAAGAGGATTAGCTTAGAGAGATTAAGTAATTTGCCTGTGGTCAGCCAAATAGTAAGTGATAAAGTGGAGATTTGAACAGAGTCCTTGCTTTAATCCCAGTTACAATCAGTTTCCTATGCTCTGAAAGGAGTGTTCCTTAAATGCCATTTAAGTGTCAGTTTCCTTGGAGATAGGTACTTCACTCACTCACCAAAGATTTTCTGAGTACCAAGTGCCAATGGCTATAGGTACTTCACTCACTCACCAAAGATTTTCTGAGTACCAAGTGCCAATGGCTATCCTAAGCCCTGGGGACATATCCCTTAACTAAAGAGACAGGAGCCATTCGGAACACTCTGTTATGAAGTCAGTTGTTCTGGTATAAAAAGAAGGATCTTCCCCCAAAGGAAGTGTCTAATGCCCTAAGGAAGGTGAGGCTCCTCTACCTCAGGCCTCACAGCAAAACTGGGCATAGCCCACTGAGAATGTAGCATGTCAGAACCAGATAGAACAGTTGCCGTCATCTGATTTAATCATCTCAGTTTAGAAATGAAAAATTAAACATAATCATAACAAACTGAGAATTCAACTTTTTCAATATTACATATATTTGATATAGTGAAAGACTCACTTCTTAAATACAGTTGCCCCAACTCCTCATCTAGTACTTTCACCAATACATCACATTGTCATGAGAAAGATACAGCACATGTTGAAACCAAAATTTCCATAGCTGTAGTCAAAATTCTCATGACCTTGGATCACTTTCTCAGAACAAAACTCCTTCATTGAAGCCATTATCCATGAAGCGTTTCTTCTAGAGTTTTTCAAGGTGGTTTCTAACAGTTAGGCAATGGGAACCATGTAGGATTTGCACGTTTCTACTAACTCTAATGGTATTTGATCTAATACGGTCTCCCGTTAGAAGTCAGGGGAAACTAGAAAACTTAGTCCCATTTTTCTTATTGAATTCACTCATTAATAAGCATCACCAAAGGTTTCTGTCACTTTTCCATACTCTCTCATCCACACTCATCTAGGCAACATTCTTGGGTTTTCTTTGCCACTGAGAATATTAGGTCAGCATGACTGAGTTCTGTATACTAGTTGTATTCTCCTCCTATCAGTTTACAACTTTTGCAGTTTATCCTGGGGCTTAAGGGTATAATCATCTCCTCGCCTGCCCCATCCCACCCCTTGCAGTGTGATGTTATTTGCTTTGTTTTTTTCTTTCCAACACACTAGCTTTGTGCTATATTTAACTCCTGTACATTAGCATTAATATCCAGCCGCACAAGGGAAGTTGCTGCTGTGCATTACTTCCACCAGGTACAGTAGGAGTTTGTTCCGCTAATGCCTTTTGGGGATAAGGAAACAGATGCACATACAATAAGCAGGCTGAACCTTCTCTCCACAGTAAATCGAAGACAAATCTTTATGAGATTTATGTGCATGATTTTATTATTTTACCTTTTGCCTACTTTTTGCTTTTCGTTTTGGTGGCACACAAAGCAATGTACAAGGGTGGCTGACAAAGTAAAATAATATTCTCCTCAAAAGAAATCGCTTTAAATCTGACAAGAAACACAGACGATCACTGATACACATTATTCTTATAAGATTCTCAACTTCCTAGAACAAGATTTAGAACATAGAGGATCCTCAAACAGGTGTTTCATGAGAAACCAGATGTGATTTCCCCTCTTCTGGCTAGTCTTCCTTTGGCTAGATAGGCATTTCACCAATGTCTAGAAGGGAAAGACTGTGAATCAGAAAAAGGTTGTAGTCATCACAGGCTTCTTATTTATGTGTATAGGTCCTTTTTTTTTTCTTCCTTTTAAACTTTTGGTCTGTGAAATCTTCTCCTCTTTCTCATTTGCCTTCTCTTCCCTTCTCCTCCTCCTTCTTCTTAATACCCATTTCTCATTTGCTTTTTTTGTTGTTTGCTTAAGCATTCTGATCACAGTAGAATGTTTTTGAGTTGTAATAAATCATTGCCCCATTAGAACAAAAAATAGATGTATTCAAGGTTTTATCCAAGTAAGAAACAACATTTTTTGCATTGGCTTAACTTTGTTTTGAAAAAAAATCATAAAAGCAATATTAATTTGATTCTTGGTTAGTAAAATGTATTTAATGAATATGCTAAATATATGACAGGTTCTGATTTTATTCAATTAAGAAAGTGGGTGTGGCTCATGGCAGAAAAGAGATAGAGGAAGAAGAGTAAAAGGTATTGGGAGACTAAAGACACTCATAACTAACAGAAAAAGGTGAAAGTGTGAGAGAAGTAGACAGTCGTCATGGGACTGAAAAGCTCTTGGAAAGCTAATGGCTCAAGAGGAGGGGCATTCTGCATGCACATACTCTCAAAGGTCTTCTGATAGGGCTTTTGAGAGGAGAGCAGGGCAAATGTGGAGGGTGGTACTCTTCTCTGAGTCACATCTACCAGGACCACAGGGACTGTTCTCTTCTTAAAGTCCCGGACCCCACCTGTGAATGCTACTTCTATACTCTGGGTCATCCAGCTGCTTCAGAGAGGAAACTTACCGGAACCAGAATAAGCCACTAGAAAGGTCTTCAAAGTCAGAGAACTCTGTGCAGAAGCAGTTCTGCCTGGTGTAAATGAAAGCACATTCAACTCAGGGGCCTTTCAGTGTACATGTATAGTGATTCATAGCCCATGCCCATTCTGACTGTTCAGTGCCAATGCTTTGTCTGTTTATAAATATTTTTAGTATGACCAGCTACCTTGGGATAGCTAAACTGAAATAAAAAATGAAGCTGTTATTTTAGACTAGATATACCTCTAATTTTTAAAAATGTATCAGTTTACGTGAGTTAAATTCACTCATTCATTTGCCCAACAGATGTGTGTTGAGTACTTCCTAGCAGACAGCAGTGTGCCAAGCAATGGGAAATAAGGTTTGATGTGAAAACTGGTGGCCAAATTTAGGGGTACTCATTGAGCATTCTTGGAAAGTTACAATTTGTTTTATTTTTAATAGGGAGCCTATGAAAAGATTTAAGCAACGGAGTAGTAGAGTCAGACTTCTGCCCAGAAATGTCAATTTGATAGCCTGATGTAATAACTAGTCAAATTGCTCTTTCAACAGTATAGGCAAGACATAATGATCATTTTACCAGATTTGCCATAGGAAACTTGTTTATACTATAAGATAGTAACAAAAGGACATGGGGACACTTTCAGTGTTGAGAGTTAGAGGAGTTAAGGGGGCAGGGTTCTTGCATGGGATGCACAAAATGGATAGGTTTACTGCAGAAGGAGAGATCTTGTCAAGGAGAGATGGGCATGAGAGAAAAAAGGAGAGGTTAGAGGACTCAGGAGAGAACTTTGAGAAACAGGAACAGTTGAGAGAGGAAGGCTGAAGGTATACAGCAGAAGAGACTGTACAGGCATGGTCAGAGGGTTGGGAAGAGAATCTGGACAGTAGAGGGAAGTTTTGAGTAATTCTAAGTGGAGACTAGGAGTGTCGACTTTTTGTTAAGACACTGAAATAGGAGACAGCATGATATAGAAGGAAGTGGGCAGAATTGGAGTCTAATGTGAAAGTAAAACAGCTGTCATTTACTTGCCTTAGATCGTGGGCAAGTTACTCAACAGTTCTCAATTTTGTTTGGTTTCGTTTAATCTCCTTAATGGAAATAGTGTCTTGTACATAGGATTGTTCTGAGTATTAAAATTATAGTGTAGTGTCTATCATTATGCCTTAAGATCCCTACGCTGCTTTTTTTTTCCCTTTGGTTTTACCCTCATCCAGGCCATTGAATTCTGAGCTCATTTTTAAAAACAAAAGTCAGATGAGCCCCCAATTGTTACTCATCACTCATGATTTGCTTTTACCTACAGAATAGGGGACCCAGTGGTCCTTCATGGTCTGAACCCTACTCATTCTTTTAGTCCCACCTCTCATCACTTTGACATCTCACTCCAGCTACATCGTATTTCATGGACATCATGCTCTGTCATACCTTCAAATCTTGGAACAAACTGCTTCCTCTTCCTAGATCGTCTTCACCTGACTCTCTGGCTACATACTTTTCATCAACCCTTCAAGACTTTAATTCAAGAACCTAGTTCTCCATGTAGATATCCTTACCCCATTCACAGTCTGTATTAACCCCATCATCTACACTCCAAAATCCTTCTTCCTTGTTGCCATAATATTTTGTAAATGTTACCAGTCATACTGAAGCAATGTTTTAACTATTTATGTGTTTGAATTCCCCCCAACCAATAGACTAATACATATAAGAAAGCAAAATGATTTTTCATTGAATTGTCAGTAACTTTACATGAATGCATGATTTTAGTGAAAGGCCATGGGTTCTACAGGTTAAGTATGCATTGCATTAAAAATTGTAAACAAAGAATTAGTTAGAGCATTCCATGTAAACAAAGAATAAGTTAGAGCAGTCCTTTCTGGAAAGTCTTGTATTCAGTTGCCTACTACAAGGCTAGATTAGATTTGAGGTTCAGCAGATCATTATTGTGGTAAGATCTAGGCCTTAAAATAATATTACCCTAAAGGTTTATTCCAAGCCATGATTACTGACACAGTATGAACTGATTAGTAGTTTGAGAAAGAGTCAGCATGGCATGGTAGGTAAGAACACGGAAGCTGGAATGAGACTACCTTGGTTCAAATCCCTTTTTTCTGATCATTACTAACCATGATTCTGGGCTGATTATTTAGCCTGTCCATCATCAAGCCTCTTAATTTTTAAAATGGTGCTGAAAACCACAGATATACCTCCTAGACATATTATGAGAATTAAATGAGTTAACACACTTAAGGGGATTATAAGTATAATAATGTCTTTACTTCTATGACTTGTTATTCCTTTAAAGGATGTTAGTGGCTATGGTTATACATATCCACATAACACTTTGTACATGTACACAGTTAACAAGATAAGTACTGTATGTCAACAGGAAACAGAATTTCATGAAAGCCCTAAGGGAGATTTGGATCCTAGACTGCCACTGAAATCCACACGTGCTCCCTGTCATTCTCTTTCTGCTCAGCTTCTCTAGCAAGAGGTCCTTTCACAACAGAGCCCTTCTAGGAAGCATGAAGGCAGGATAGAGCACACTGGGATGAGACTTTGTTTTTAAACAAGGACAGAAGAATGGATTCTAGTAACACCAACTGAAAAATATTCCTTAAATACCCACTATGGTTGAGACTGTTCTAGGTACAATGGGGCCAATCTATTTTATTGGTTTTGAGCCTTAAGAGGATTCTTGTACTATGACAAGAAATAATCTTTCTTTTCTACCATGTGCCTTTTTTCCTTCTTCTTCCTTTTTTATTTTTTATTTTTCTAAAATAGCATTCTTATCAACGTGTGTAGGGTACTATGGTGATGGCTGCTATATAAATACAAGAAGAGAGAACAAGAGAAGAGGGGGAGGTAATTAACTCAATTGTATAAAGCTTTCTTTAAGAAGCAGAAGAAAGGTTCTCCATAATTTCATTCCTATTTCCAAAGGGGCAGAAAAAGTTGTTACAAGAGATGTCCTTACAATCCCAACCTTCGTGCACATCACTGACTCCAAGATGGGGAGCCCACTCGCTTTTTCCACCTGAATGTGCAAGGCAATCTACTTTCCCTACTGCTTTTCCCCCTCTAAGTAAACAACCTTTTTATAAACGGGAAAATGGAGAGCAAGCCTTTCAAACAGTTGTCATAAATTAGAATAAATTGCATTAATTCAAAATGTAAAACTAGGAGAGCCAGGAGAACATGCAACATATTTTCCCCAAATAACACCGAGAAGAATCACAAGTGTATACTTTGGGCATATGTATATCTCTTTTCTGACTGACAGCCTGAAGGATCGTCCATGTGATTTTTGTGTTGCTGAGGTGAAAACAATCTTTATTTGGATTGAATAGCAGAGTAAACAGGAATGAAAAAGAGACACAAAAGTTTACAGTACAGATGGTTTTCCAATTCTTTTACAAAAATTGTCTGTCTTATCAATTAAAGGTGCATTTTCCTTTTGTTCTAGTCAGTTGTCATGGGAGCTTTTCAGTATTACACAACCAAAAAAATTAGAGTAGATCAATAAATTATGTTAAATTTAATGATGCTACACAGGTTAAATGTAACAATGAAAGTTTATCTTCCCTACCTTTTAACTGTAAAAATAAAATGATTCATCTTCTACTGTTGCTATGTAAGGCATAAAAGAAACTATAAACCTTTGTGATCATAAGCCCAGATAAATAAAATAAGAAAGAAGTGTGTGTGTGTGTGTGTGTGTGTGTGTGTGTGTGTACACATACCAATACATATGGGGAGAATGGGGAGAAGATTTTGATGACTCAAGAAAAATATTAAAAGGTATGCCAAAAGTGGTCTCCAGAGACACACAAGGATTTGATTAAACTATAATTACGCCTACCCATAAGCAGCATACACCTGTGCACCTAAAAGCCTCCTTCCTATGATTGGAGGGTTTGCTTCCCACACAGTCATCTGGCTCTGTCATCTGAATGAACTGCCTTAGGTAGCACAAGGAAGGGATAACAACAATCCACCTCCTGTCAGCAAGGCCCCTTCCCATTCAGGGAAGCAAAAGGCTATTCTAATTGAATGATTCACAACTTTACTACAGCTATGTCAAATTTAAAATAAAACAGCACTGCCTAAATATTTACGGAGCATTTAACATAATTTTGGCTTTGAATCATGATATATCTTTTGTGTCAAATACTGTCTTTACCTCCAACATTTTTTGACCACAGAATCCATGGTAGTTAAAAGGTCTAATTTAGAAACACTTGAGGGATCCACGGACAAACATACAGGTCTAACTTCCAGGCTTGTCCTTGATCCTGCAGGCTCTTCTGCCTGCTTTGAAAAGACCGGTTATGGCTCTCAAGGGTGCTCTAATCTGGAACCATTCCCATGAAACAATCAATGGCATATCATCATTTCTTTCCTTTTCCAAAAGAACAGGATACACAGAAAATAATGCACATGTAGTAGAGAGTTGAAAGCCTAATGCACATAGGAAACGGACCCCTCCAAATCAGCACATCAGGCCACCAGATATCAGTCTCGGGCAGGCGTTAGTCATCATTTTCTTAAACGAGCCATGCTCTTCTCCCAGGATTTATGCATCTTCTTCCCCCTCTACATAAAGAATTAGCTGAATAAAGTAAAAATAAGAGGACTCTGGGGCTGCAGATGGCTGACCAGCTGTTTCTGGGTGACACCCCATGAATCAGTGCCTCATCGAGCTTTAGTGCTTCCATGTTTTGGGGGCAAAATATTCTGCATTTTGGAAAACTAGTTCATGGAAAATAATACAGCAAACTAACATTTATAGAAAACCACAGTAATCTTGTAACAAATGTCCTAAATTATGTACTCAAAAGCAGATCCAATTTTACCCAAGGTTCTCATCTACAGAGCCTGTAGGACACTTTCTTGTTGTTGTTTGTAACTGCGGCTCCTCCCAACCCCCAACTCAATTGCTTCTTTTTTTAATGATATACCATTTTATATAATATACCACACAGAAGACAAATTTTCAGCCTGTAGAAGAGGCTTGGGCTGTGAGCAGCAGGGAGATGGAATATTTAAAGGACTTTACTTCCATGTCCCCTTTGAATATTTCTCTTATATATTTTCATTTAGTTTGATGTGAAGATTAATACTACTTTTGAAAGCCTCCTGGTTTTGTTTTGAACAATACTCATTGCTCAGTGCTTAAGTGCAATGCTAGGGGTGTGGACAAAATAAAAGTAGAATGGAAGTTTATATTTCAACCTCTCCCACTTTCCTTCAAAGTAGAAGTTTCTGGCAAGGCAGAGTTTCACTGAAGCCTTTCCTGGTTGTCCTCTTCAATTTTAGATGATTACTTGATATGAATATCTCTAACAGGGTATATTTTGATACATAGAGTAGTAGAGATGGCTTCAAATGCCTATTATCAGGGGAAAAAAAAGCATTTGTGTGATGGGGGGATAAGAAACCTCTGCAATCATTTTTATTCAATGAAAGCCATTCCTTTGGGTGGAGAGTCAAATGCTAGTACCCACACATGCTGCCTGCATACCAGCACAAGCCGGAGGAATGCAGATTTCTGTATCTGAGAGCAGCTGCTAAGCAAAATGGAACGTCCAACAGATGGCTGCATTGTCATTATTGGGGGAGGAAGAGAGGGGAGCTATTTTCGTTTTTCTGTTGAGTGTGTGCGTGTGCATGCACCCATGCACGTGTTTGTTTAATAGGATATGTTCTCTCATACCTGTGTTCTCTACTACCTAGATCTGTCTCATGCTATCAAAGATTCTTACTCACTTTGAAACTTAGAATTAGAGCAGACATCAGTGATCATTTAGTCTTTTGACATTTAATGAAGAAGAGAGAAGACCAAAGACACATAGCATATTAGAGCCAAGACCAGAACTCTTACATTTGGCCCTATTACATAGAAGTCCTACATTCTATTTACCTAAGTATCAGTACTAAGCACAAATACCAAAGCTTGAGAAAAGGAAACACTACTGCAGTTGCAGTTTCATAGTCTGAAAAGTGCACGTGTGTGTGTGTGTGTGTGTGTGTGTGTGTGTTCAAGTCTTCTGAAGGAGTTGCTTTGAAATTCACATGGAGGAAAAAACTAAGATATTTTATAAGTTAAAATATCTGGTCTTTATCACACATATTATTAGATGCCTAGAACATTTTGTCCTATAGCCTCCCAAATTTAAATAAAAAGCTATAGATTATGAAGATTATCCTCCAGTTTCATATGTCAGAACACAAGGAGTTAAGTTTCAAGTCAAAGCTACTGAAAGCCATGCTTAAGAAGCAGACGGGAAAGTGTTGAGGTCCCATCATGACCTGTCTATAAAGGTCTCCATCCCACTTCTGATGGTAGCTTTGGGTCAGTTGTACAGTCACATGGCTCACCCATTGGTTCATGTTTTTTTTTCCAGAAATAGAATCAATAGAGAACAGACAAACCCACAGTTGCCAGTTTGTACAGTCTTGTGGTTTCTGTCAGGGGCTACAGACTCGAGCAGGTCTACCAGATAATGAAGGCAAACTATTTCAGTTCCTGTGGGTCCAGAGTGCCTTGGCAGAGTTCTGGTTTCAAACAAATGAATAACAAATTAAAAGGTACAGTAAAATAAGGGAGTGGTTAAAATGTATGAACTAAAATCAATGTAAGAAAAACGTAGTTAAAAACCCTGCATTCTCAGCAATAGCCTATGATGTATTTTGTTAATCTCTTAAAATTTATGTTAAAAGCCTTTTAACAGAAAGTCAATATATTTGGGTGGTAGAGCAAGTACATCATCCTGTACTGGTGGTTGCATTAAATACTATGCATAGACTCCACTGTCTGTAGGAAATGAGCAGGGGTCCATCCAACGGAAGTGCCATCTCAAGGAGGCCAGACGCTTTTCCCAAAATGGACTGTGAAGCCAAGCTAAGCATTATGCTCTCCTCTGCCTAGGTTCCTCACTGACGTCAACAAGAGTTCTGAAAATGAAGGGGGATCAGAATACCAGAAGCATAGCCTAATAATAGAGCAAAAAAGAAGAGCAGATGGAAAATAAAGTTTCTCGGATCAAGTGTGACCTAATGTCATAAATTTGTTGAGGAAAAGAAAACAACAACAACAGCAAAGCAAAAAGGCCTTTGCATAAAAGCAGATTTACTTGTGTAAAAACTCTGGAATATGGCAGACTAGAAAAAACACCTAGATACTTAGAAAGCTTTCAGTAAATGACTAAAAAATAAACAGGAAAACATACAAAATCAAGTTTTGGATGAGTTTGAAACATCACTACTAGTTGTTGTGTAGGGGCAAAAAAGATACAAAAATAGAAGTAGAAAATTCTAGAAACAGGCTTTTAGCGGCTTCCTTTGCAGATGATTTATGCATACACTTATTCCTTGTATCTTCAACTCACCTGAAACAAACAATCTGCTGCTCCCGCAGATGGGCAACCTTGGAGGGACTCAGGCACAAACTTGAAACATGGTGGTAAAAATGAGTTAAAATACTGGGTCCAAAGTTAAAGATATTAAAAAGGGCCCCAGTCACATAGTAATCTCCTAGAAGTGCTCACCATTTACTCCTGCACCCTCATACTCTTGTGTGTGCATGTGTGCGTGTGTGTGTGTGAGCGTGCATGCGCATGCACCAAAGTCTCAATACAAACTTTCTGGGAATCTTTACTAATTGTATACATCTCAACACAGAGAGATTTTCAGATCTGCTTAATAATTTGACTTAGAAACTTATTTTTGATATGGACAAAGAAGGCCCCAAGATGTTGAGTGACATATAAAGAACAATCTCTAATTCAATCTCTAAATATTTGTTTTTCTAGCTAGCAATCATCAAGATGTTTTTCTATTTGATGGACACTCTGTTTTCTCAGAGTAGGCTGTTGGTTGGGAAAGCGGAGGAGGTGAAGTTTTAGAGTAGGGCTGCATTTTCTCTTTATTTTCATTGTTTAACCAGTGATAGGATTAAGGCAGGGAAAGCCATTTTTTTTTTTAAATAATTTTCTTCTTTCGGTCTTTCATTCTATTGGTTCTTAGGCTTTCCCTCTATCATCTCACAAAAAGAAATCTTGTTTCTTCAGAGTAGCCTTTCCAGGTTCTGCCTCCTCAACTTCTTTATTCTGTCTAGCTAGCATTTTTCTTTGAATCTAATTATTGCTCTGCCTGATCCTTTAAACTTGATATTTTACAACCTCCCTCACTCCCCAGAGAGCTTGCTAACCACAAACTTTACCTTCATTTTCCCTTTGCTCCTCACCCCATTACTGAGAGTGAGTCCAGTTCATCCCTTGTCAAGCTTCTACAACTGAGGCCTCCTGCCAGCACCTACCACCCCCAGGAGAAGATATTGGGCACTCATCTCTGCTAGGATGGTCCTCAGTCAGACAGATAACAAGGAATTATTCTAACATAACAAACTCACGATATCGTGTAAATGCATAGAATTAGGAACATAAATATCACAGAATTTCAGACCTTGAAAGCTCCTAGAGAGCATTCATTTTACCGTGAAGAAAATTAGTACTCAAACCTGGTTGACAATCTAGGATTTTTTGTGACAAAAGAGTAATATAATGTTTATAAAAATGTTTTATAAACTCCACAGCACTATACTGTATGCACTTAAAAAATGACTATTTGTCTTCTGAGTACTATGTTTGAGAGTTATTCCAGAGATGCTGCCATTACTCAAAATGTTTTAAATCTCTTCTTTAAAATTGTCATTTGAGGCAGTTCAGATTGTCACTGTATAGTCACATATCGTTTTTATCAGTAAAGGTATTATCTAGGGCTCAGACATTCATCTCACATTTGATCTTAAATGTCTTTGAAGGCAGAAACCGTGTCTGTCTTGCTCCTTGCTCCTGGTATACTGCCTGCCACTGATTATACACCTAATAAATATTTGTTCAATGAATTTTTTAATAAAAGATTAAACCCACCCTCAGAGAATGATAATTTGCTTTGATTGAAAGGTAAAGGCTCTAAAATCATTTTCAAAGAGAATTTCCTAAATAAAATTATTTTTCAGTTGTAACATCATTTTTGGAATAAGTTCAAGGTTATTAATTAGAAGGGGACAACATTCATTGGATGTATATCTTAGTAATCTAGCTGACCTGTTTGCACGACTGAATTTATTTGTATCTCACCTTACAAAAAAAAGAGGCAGATTGAAACAACTACAACAAAAAGAAACCCATAGTAACAACAACATTAACAAAAAGCATATTACTATAATCATGTGTTAGATATGCACAGCAAAAGCAGCCCACAGGGTGGGTTCCTTATGTGTGGTTAGCTAAGGAGTGACAGTAAGTAACAAGAAATAGAGAACAAATGAGACTCACCCAGTCTCAAGCACATGTCTGCATGCCATCTGGCCCTTGTTCCCTGTTGAGTAAAAGAGTTAGTTACAGCCAGTAAGAATGTAGTCATAAGGAAACATTCTGGGGTGACTGGGGTGACAACATTCCCAGATTGATAATAAGTACACAGGAAGAGAGGCATTTGCAGGTGTCATGATAACCACATCATCACTGCTGTTGGCACTCACAGGTAAAGTTGGTTTTAAGCATTCTGTGTGATACATAAAAGTGAGAAGAGTCCCTCTCCAGTGGACTAATATTTTAATTTGTTTGAAGAATAAAGAATGAGCAGATGACTTAGGGGGAAGGCATAGTAATCACAAGACAGAATTGCCCACCTTTTTTACAAGTGAGTTACTCTTAGAAGAGTCTAAGAATAGTGATTTTTACAATAGTTTAAAATGCACTAGGTACACACAGATACACACAAAATCTAATTCACACCACAAAAACACGAGCTTCATCCCATATTTCAACTACTTCCAATCTAAAGTATCTTGACCAGGAGAGGATAAGTTTATGTATTTAATGAATCCTGTTGGACTCAGGGCTTGCATTAGTAATTGCTTGGGGAACATGTTTACTTGTTCTTTTTACTGCTCCCTGAAACATCAGATTAAGAAATTTCAAGCAGGTCCAGCTAAAAGCATAGCAAAATGTGGCGCCTCATAAAACTGAAACTTAAGAGTGTTAAGAAGAAGAAGTAGAGAATGCTGGATTTCTCACCAGGCCACCAGCTCACTCATTTGGGGCCACTCAGGTTTTGACGAGATCCAGAGCATGGGTATCATCCATGTGTGTGGCATCCACAAGAACAAAAGTCACTTTTTTCCCAGAAATAAGAGCTATTTAAATGTCATAGCTAAAAGAAGGAAGTGTTACTTGAATTCTGAAGTGGCTGAATATTTGAATTGAGTTTTTTAGCTAAGAAGGTAATGTCAAAGACAAAGGTTCTGTTACCATCCAAAGAGAATTTATGACCCAGCATTATTCCCTGAAATCCCATCCCAAGCCCCAGCCCCAAGGTTCCTGTACAATCTCCACAGTGCATTAAGAGTAACCTTCGGAACTGCAAACTTGATTGTATAACTATTCAGATTACAATTCTTTTCCTCTTTTTAAATTATTCTTTAAGTTCAGGGATACATATGCAGAACATGCAAGTTTGTTACATAGGTATACACGTGCCATGGTGGTTTGTTGCACTCATCAACCCGTCATCTACCTTATGTATTTCTCCTAATGCTATCCCTTCCCTAGCTCCCTACCATGTTACAAAGTCTGACTTTTAAACTTAATATACAGCGATTTTTAGAAAACAAGCTCTTACCTATTCAAACTTATCTTCTACAGCTCCTCTATGTACATCCTGAGCTCTAGCCACACCAACTTTAAGTCTCCAGAATCTGGGATTCTAGCATGTTCACCTGCACAGCTGTTCTTATATAATTGTTCTCTCTGAGGAATATGCACTTTCTTCTGCTTTTCTTGAAAATTACTATTCATTAAAGACACAGACTCATCTCTTTGAAGTCCTTTCTGCCATCATTCTCACTTTTACCTCAGGACTGTGCAGACTCAGGAACTGCTATATGCAATTCTATAAAGTATAGCATGTTTTGAACAATATTGACTTTGCCGTTTTGACTTTGAGGGTGTTTTGACCCCAATGGAATACCTTGACATTTAATTCCAAAGGGACAAAGCACATGAGTATATATTCAACTCACCTATATCTCCAGGGCTGTTCTCCAATCGGTCCACAGGAAAACAAGCTGCTTGAATGAGATGTGGCTTTAATCACCTTATTAGTCTGCCAAGGGAGCCAAACAAAATACAAGAGACTAGATGCCTTCAACAACAGAAATTTATTTTCTCACAGTTCTGGAGGCTAAGCGGCTATGTTCAAGGTTCCAGATGATTCACTTCCTGGCTTGTAGAAGTCTTTCTTGTTTCCATGTCTTTGTATGTCATCATATGGCTTGTTTTACTATGTATGTGTGCTGGAGTGGGGATTAGATACCACTCTGATATTTCCTCTTATTAAGACACTAATCCTGTCAAATCAGAATCCACCCTTATGGATTCATTTAGTCTTAATTTACATCCTTAGAGGTCTCATTTTTAAATATAGCCACACTGGGAGTTAGGCCTTCAACACATGAATTTTGAGTGGACACAAACCTTCAGTTCATAACAACTACCTTATGTTCTCAAAATCTAACAGTTCCTTGTAATGACTATAAACACTTGTGTTATGATTAAATGCTATACCACATGAAGGGAGAATGAAGAAAACTGGTTAATCCATTAGTTAATCAAAAGTACTCATTTCATGTGTACCACGTGCAAATCCCTGTTATAGAACATGTCAGTGTTATTAAGGAATCCATAATAAAATAATTTAATTGGAATTCAAACACAAAGACGTACCAGATAAGTGGTTCTAATAGTAAACAACTATAGGATAGAACACAAAGTATTAAATTTGGAGTCAGGAAACATGGATTCAAAATCCAGCCGCAACACTTACCATCTCCATGACCTTAAGCAAGTTGCTTAACATTTGTAAGCTTCAGCTCCCTTGCCTAAACACAGTTGCAGAATACCTAACTGAGAAATCAAGTGAGATAGAATGTGTAAATTCACTTTGGAAATGCTAACACTGCATATACAAAGAGTGTGACCAAGCCCTCATAGGAGACTTCTCTGACAGGATCCTTGATCTCTTCTCTCTTCTCAAATACAAAAGGCAGTTTTTCTGCAGGGCACTGCCTCCCTATAAGGCAGGCCTTACTGCACTAACCACATTTGTACATACCTAGTTATCATCACTCTCAAAACTCAATATTTTATGCTGCTGCCCCATCAGAGAAAGACATGTTCTTGCTTATTTTTTATATTTGCTGTCTTGCGTGGAAGAGAACCAGCATACTTTAATTCTGAATCATAAAGAAGTTGTGGTAAAAGCAGAATGAAAAATTGTGTACAACAAAATGCCATGTGAGTGACTGGAGGGCCCATGCACTCTTGCCAGAACACTCAAGCATTAAAAATGTTAAGGTTAAGGCTGACACAGCCAAGAGTGATTTAAACATGGAGGCCACCACACAGTAAGCATTCTTATTAAAGATCCATGAAATATGTCGTCATGTGCTATCAGCAAATAGAGAATTGTCAATAATGAAATATTCTCTTAGGACTCAGAATCAGGAGAATAAATTGACCTTGACCAATGCTAATTATTGCTGCACCTTCCAATCAGTAACTATCAGATCACATTCCTAAATCTTAAATAAGTGTGTGATATTTGCAGAGTTTGTGGCAGCAAATGGAGTCCAGGTGGAGCTGCATAGGGAAAACAAGAAAAATGGCTCCTCACCAGAAACAAGAGAGGAGCATGGGAGGACAGATTCAGACACCCCAGGCTCCCAAACCCCCTGTTGTGAAGTAGATTGTGTGTGTATGTGTGTGCGCACACCACATAAGCACACGTTATTTATTTATTTTTAAACAGTCCCACTTTATACCGAACTGACAATGCTCTTTATTTTCATTATGTGTTGAAGAAAAGAATTAAGGGGTGGAAAGCAAAGAATTGTGAGAGACATTGCTTTGATTCATTCAAAGCTAGGCTCCAGGATTAGCTTTGTATTTATTTAATACATCAAAAAGCAACAAAACATCACAGCTAAAGAAATAGACACTCAAAACTTAAAATGAAAATATAATTCTGAAGCATCATGGACTGACAAATATAGCATTTAAAATACATTATTTTCTTTCCGTTTCTTACAAATTCAAAGGTGGCAATGCATATAAAAAAAGATCTGCTTGAGCTACTAGCGAAGTGCCACAGTGAAAGCATGCAGGGGCACTCCCAGCTTCAGGAAAAGTAAGTTGCTTGTCCATTCACTGAGTGGTCAGCACCTGCTTTATAAATCTCTTAAACATCTGGCTCTATGCTCTTCACACAGGAGTTCACACAGGCAGAAACATTTTTTTTTTTCATCTTAATCATGTAGTACCTTTTAAGATTCATAATTTGGGATGAGCAAAAGGCTCGGCAGGAGGTGGGGATGAATTAAAAACCATAAAATTGATGCTATCACTCTGATTGACATACCAGTAGTGCAGCATACATTTCCTGTTTGTCAGGAATGAAAGGTGTTCACATTCTGTAATAATACCTAATAATGTTTTGGAAAGACAAACTGCTGTCTGACTACATTTTACCAGGATGGAATTTTTTCCCCTTTCTGTCAGCACTGAAGTCAGAAGCTAGAGTGTACATTGCAACCCTGTATAAAGGATGACCTAGATAGTTAATAGCTGCAGCTATTCCAGTCCACTACCTGGACCTCCCCAGGTCTCTGATGCTATATTCTAGCATGCCTGAAATCACCATTACACCTTAAGACTAATTCAGGGAAGCATCCAGGGAGCTAGATGTCCAGAAATGCCATAATAAGCTTCAGAGAATGAGAATCCTTTGCTCCCTATAGCTGTCTCATCACAGAATTGGCCAACCCTCTACCTCTTAGAGGTCTGCCTGACAATTAACATTTTGTGCAGCGTAGTAAGGAGAATCTTGTATACAGGGATCAGGGGCCTGACTCCCTCTAGCTGCTATGTCACTGACCATCTAAGCAAGCCAGCTATTTAACCTTCTACACCTCAACGTCATCACATTTAAAATAGATTCTTCAATTTGCCTTGACTTCTTGAGGGGTTGTTGAAAAATAAAAGCAAAATTACAGCTTTATAACTTTCATGCATTTTTGTCACGTAGATCACAAATATGATTATATATTTGTTAAACAAAGTATTTGAAGAATATTTAAAATAATCTATTCTGGGGCAATAATTTGGTAAAAGGACAAGGAAGAATCAATGAGCTACTTGATTTATGTGACATGGTAACATCAGAAGAAAATCAAATGTACTTATAGCCATTCAAGAATTATTATTATGGTAAAGTTTTAGCCAAAGATGTATCCCTCAACTTGCTGTCCTGTTATTACTATTTACACCCCTATAGAGTATCAATTGTAGATACTGACTACTAGAATTTCAAACATTAAAATATTATTTTGGGAAACAAAGAATAAAGGGAAAAGATTAAATAAATCTGAAACTTTTAGGAGGAAGATAGACTAGGAATGTTTGTATTAAATATTCTAACAACACATTTTTGCATTTTCAACTCTTGGATTCTCTTATTTCCATGGAAGATTTCAAGAAGATAAATGTAAGATTACTGCTACAATCATTGTCTAACAATATCAAGTTTCAAGTGTCAGGCACTACAGCGTGAACAACCCTTTGTCTCTGGAATTATAAACACAGATTTAGATGATTTGGGAAGCCTATGGAAAATTGACCCAAATGAAAAAGGGGAAATGTTTTGTAGACCTCGCTTTTGTAATAATAATGTTGCAAAGGGATCAAAGTGCTTTTGAATACAATTTATTGCTGTTGTTTTTACTAAATCAAATAAAGGCTTTAAGCAAAAACAGGTTTCAAGCCTTCTGCTTATGATTGCACTTCGTGAGACTTGACAATGCTGATTTCTGTGTAATTTTTAAAATCCACGTTTGGTAAAAAGAAAAGACATTTCTCCCAATTCTTCAAAGTTACCTCTAATAAAATCTGCTCATTTACGCCCATGCTTACAGATACAACACAAAGAAAGTTCAGCAAAGTCACTCCACTGCACCCAATTGGTTCTTGCTATAAGTTGCAAAAGTTGTAAAGGAAACTTACTCAGGATTTGAGGGCATTTAAATCATGGCCTGACTTAATTTTATATTCACTAAAAGTGGAGCTAAAAACAGAATGCATGGATCATGTCCTCATAACCTTCAAGTGGCAGTCCATAGACTGCTGTCTGTTTCTTGAGTTAGATTGACAAGAACTGGAAAGAAAGCATTAGCAAAAGGGATCTTGAATGCTATCAGCTGAAATCTACCTAAATCCCCCAGCAAAATATAATCTGAAAGAAATAAGAGGTTCACCTCTTGGTTCTAGTCATTGAGAACTTGAAGGTTAGGTTAAACAATATCCATCCCTCTACTTGCTAAATTACCCAAATGTGGTTATAAAAATAATGTTAAGTATTCAGGCCAGAGGTATTTATCAGAAGAATATGATTTACATGGCTATGTACCTCATGGAAGGCTCACGGAAAAATATAGGTACAAATATGCATAAATCATATTTATATACTTTCTGTAAAATTAGACTGGCATTAATTAAATGGCAGAAAAGGCAATGAGAGCATTGTTTGGAGGGTAGCTTGTTCCAAGTTCTGATTATAACTTGCTTCCCAAAGAAGGAGCCGCCTACAGCTTAGAAGACAGATGAGAAGATCATCATCACAGATTTGCTGTGAACAGCTCTGCTCAGCTCTGTCCCTGCCAGACTCGGGGCCACACACACCCTTCCAAGATGGCTAAAGAAGATTCTCGGAGAGATCATTCCCTTCTTGCTTCAGATTTGGCAAGGGCAGAGTGTGGTCTTATCTTTGGAAAACTTGAAACCTGTCTGTAGAGCTGGGAACTGCTTTCAATAGCAAAGTTGTCACCACCCTCATCATCACACCTACAATGTACTGAGCACTCACTATGTGCTAGGCCCAAAATGCTTTGCATTATCTTATCCTCTCTTTGCATTCATCCCATGAAGCAAATGCTGCAATTGCCCACATTGCATGAAAGAAGAAACTGGCACCACAACTTGCCCATTGTTACAGAGATGATGACAGTTGGCACCTGAATTCAGAAAACCACATTCTTCTAAAATCTTCACTTATAACCATCAGAGCAGCTTAATCAGCTGCAAACAGCCCATGGATTTGACTTTTTAAAACTCCACTTCCACTTAGAAAGCTCTTCCCACTTATTTCTTAATTATATAATATACACATATACACACATACATATATTTACCCCCTCCAGAGTGCAAGGAACTGGGTTAAGCACCGGGAAGGAAGCAATGAACAAGACATTTTCTCTACCCATGTGGAGCACACATTCTATAATATATTCCACATAACATAGCCTCATTTCTTCTCACTAGTCCTATGTTCTTTTCTGCTCCTATTACCTGACAGTTTCCAGGATGGCTTTCAGTAGCTGGGCAAAACATTGGCACTGCCACAATTCCTATGAAGTTGGGGAATAACAACTTGGCCCCCTTCCTCCTAATGTCTGCCTCTCTTCTCAGTTTCTCAGTCTTCATGTCTATCATCATTCAGGTACCCCCTGTCTTCTGGTTGCCCATAGTCATCCATTACTATATCCCTCTTCACCACCCATGCCAAACCAGACCTGCCCTCAACTCTGCTGCCTCATGTGTCTCTACTTTTATACTTCATTCCTTCCACATCCAAGCCTCAGGGTTATCTTAGCTCCCATTCTTCACCTTAGAGAGCAGGACTGACCTGTTGTGGGAAATGACCAAACGAAAACTCTTACATGTTACACCAGGAAAGATCTGTTTCTGGTAAATCACGAATCTTATTTTCTCAGAATTTCTTTGGTGGGTTTTCTTTTAGAATCATTCTCTCATGTGGTAGTCATATTCGATAGAACTTATTGCAGGTACATATGGACTAAATATGTTCCTAGGGGCTGGTGAGCGATGTTAAACAGTGGGTAATACGCTTTGAATTCCAAGCAATCAAACTACAAGTGACCTTCTGGCAAAGTCATCCTCAGTAACATACTCCTGTCTTCACTATTACTAGCAAACAGTGGAAAGGAGTTAAAAATATATTAGACTTCAGCATTAGAGTGATAGGAACACATAGTAATAAATGCAATGTAGAAAAATAAATAAATTAAATTGAGGGATGGCAGTGGTGGAAGTTGCCCACATTTGGCAACTTCTACAACATTTGAAAAAAGACAAATGTTTCTAACATGAGGGATTCTCAGGTCAAAAGAGAAACCCTGAATGTAAAGGACATTCTAGAACCTCCTCAACATGACCCTAATTTTTCCATGAGCTTATAAGTCTCATGAAGTAAGGAACACATCTTATTTTGCTTAATATTACACAAGCAGCACTTAACACAAGGCCTGAGACCTAGTCAGCACTTAGTAAATGATTACTGAATGAAGAAATATCCTATACTTATCTCCAGCTATCCCCGAATCAGCAGAGCCCTCTGTTGAACAGCAATCCCTACACAAGACTGGATTTTCACATTTATACTTTTTCCTCAGGGAGCAATCTCTGCCTATATTGCCTTTTATTTTCTTCTAGAACTGTTGAAATGAGAGTCTTTAAGGCCAACTTTAAAAATTGTATCTGTTATGATTCTCTTAGAATGGGACTTGTGTGTGAGTGAGATGCTGGTGCCTGTGGCATCTCAGGGAGGGCAGATGGATGTCTGTCTCTCCCTTGGGCTGACAGTGCCCTGAGCTTTGTTTAGGGATTGGCAAAGTACTTCTTGCCTATCCTAGATCCAGGAACTGAGCATGGTCCAGTCCAGAGGTTGTGATCCCTTAGAGGTTACCTTTGCACCAAAGATAGGGACAGCAGCCAGAGGGAAGGGGAGACTGCCTTCTGTACCATGCCAAGACCCACCTAATCATTTTGCACTGGAGCCCTAAAAATTATGTATCTTGTCTTGGACCTGAAGAGGAAACCATTGTGTTGTCCCTTGAGCATATATTTCAATCCCTCTCATAGTTGTAAAGGAACACTAAGGGGAAAGGCTTTATCACTCATCATCTCAGCCTCTGGCTGTGCACAGCACTCTCCTCTCAGGATACATTACATAAAATTGTGCTGAACTAACTTGAGAAAGGGAAAACATCATTTTATTTCACACAAAAATGTAGATAATCTCATATTCAATTTACCTGGACAGATCAGAAAATGGACTAAATAACATAAATTCTTGTTCATTTTTTTCTGAGACTATCATTCATCTTACTCAAGAGGAAAATTTTACAAATTGACCACACTGCTCATAAACACTTTTCTTCAGATTAACAGAAAAGCTTTGGAATCTAGACTTGTAAGCTCATTCTGGAATATCATCTTCTGCAAAGAATTGAGTACTGTTCAAATATAATCACGATTAAATTATTCACTCACACTCATCTTCCAGCTACTTATTATGTGCAAGGTATAATAGTGGGTACTGTTAAGAACCGTTCTCTCCATTTAGTCTTCAATTTGGCTCTGACCCAAACCACTGCAGACAGTTGCCCACCTGAAGGGGCAAATGGGAGCTGAAGTCCAGCATTCACTCTGTTTGCCAAACCATATACCCTGCCTGGCATGAGTTTGGCTGTGTCCACCCAGGGGAAGTGGTATGTTTTTCTCTAATTCTAACAAAGTCCCTTATGGGCTAAAGGCTGTCTTGGCCCTGCTCCTCCTTCCACACACACCTCCTAAATTGCACTTGGCCCATCTGTGATTTCTTTTCCCTTCCAGAGTATTGCTGTTCAGTTGAGCATCCTTTCTGTTGCATGAAAATGCCAAAGTAAAGGAAAAGGAGCACACCATGTGATTTCCCCAGGGCCAAGATTTCCCCAGGGATGGTTTTGACTGAGGGGCCACAAAAATAAACAGTCTAACACCAACAGATATCCAGTCCAAATTCTCTTTTTATACCACAATGTATCTGTATTAAATACAAAACTAATAAAGTGAGAATTGAATGTGAATTATGAAGCACAATTATAGTCATGATACATGAACTAAACATGAAAAGAATCAGAACCTCTTATTATATTTTATTGGCAACACTTTTCCAAATAGGTAGTTACTTTTGAAAGATGGCATCTCTTTGAAATTAACTCTCAATTTCTTGCAAATGTTTAGATGTCCTCACACTTCTTAGTCAACTAAGAGTGATTATTTTTATTGCTACAAGCCATATACATTTGTTTTGGAACACATGACATTAATCATGATTAAATTGTATAGAATGAAAAATACCTATTACCTGCAAGAAAAAACAAAATCCAACACAGCTGTAAAAATGTCAGCTAGCCTATAAAAATTTGTGTGGATTTTCTAGCAAACTAGCAATGAAAATTCTGAAATTTATATCTAGTCTAATGAGAATCTTCAAAGGTTTCTCTAAAAGGGAAGACTAGGTCACTTAGTTTACTATTTCAGATAGATACTGCCTTACCAATATATGAATCATAGTGACATTGTACATTTGAGCTTTTTAATTGTGACAACTCTGAGGCATTACTGGGTAAAGCAAATCATTCTGTTCCTATTACCTCTCTGATCTGTCCTCAAATGGGATTATACCTATGTTTCCAAGGCAGAGAAAGCACCAAGGGGTGAATTCCATCAGCCCCTGCCATGGACTGAATTGTTCCCACCTCACCCCACATTCATATGTTGAGGCCCTAACTTGCCATGTGACTATATTTGGAGATGGGTCCTTTAAGGAGATGATTAAGGTTGAATGGGGTCATAAAGGTACATCTCTGATCCCAAAGGACTGGTGCCCTAATGAGAAGACAAAAAGATACCAGAGTCTTCTTTCTGCCATGTGAGAACACAGTGAGATGGTGGCCATCTGCAAGCCAGGAAAAGATCCCTCACCAGAACCTGACCAGGCAGGCCCCTGACCTCAGATGTCTACTCTCCACAACTGTGAGAAAATAAATTTCCATCATTTAAACCACCCAGCCTACAGCATTTTGTTATGGCAGCCAAAGAATACAGGCCCTCAAGCAAACTAACTAAAATAGTATCCATTATTAACATTTTGGTAAATATGTATAAAGAAGTAAGAAATGTTTTATAAAAAATTTTTAATTTTTATAATTTTATGACTGTGAATAAAAGCATCTTTAAAACTTGAGTCACTTTTATTGATCTGTAATAAACATTCTAAGAAAACTGGTGTTCACGCCATGCAGGCCTAGCTTCAAAAGACTTACTCTTGCCTCCTGCCAATAAGATTATTGCTCTGAAATTTCTCCTATAACAGAAAATCCCAGAACTACCACTCTTCAAGTTCCAAATAAATGCTGCTGCTTCTCTTAAACTTTTCACATTCCCTGCTCTAGTCTCCCTCTTCTGCACTACCACAGTACTTAATTTAAATATGTCATTTACCATATTTCACCTTGTAATTACCTTGACTTTTGCATATGCCTGCTACTCCACTAGAGGACACAGATCTTCAGAGCAGGGGTCATATAATCCATTTCAGATTTCTCTAGTGTCCACTGTGATGTTTTGTCAGTAGTGAGTAGATATTGGTAGGTGTGTGAAAGAATGAATGAATTATTGAATGAATGGATGGATAAATGAAGAAATTGATTATTTGTTTATTTATTTATTTACCTTTATGTCTCATGGAACTTCCATAGCATCCGAGAAAACTGTCTTTCCACCATCATGCCTCTCGTTGATGGCCTAGGTATGAAAGAAAAAGTGTTAACAGAAAGAACAATGGAGAAATCTTTAGTTGCAATGCCTCTGATTTTTTAGGCATAGTACTAGTGTAAATTATTTAATTCATACTACTTCACATTTCACTATCCCCATTTTATTGACAAGAAAACTGAGGCTCTATGAGGTTAAAAATACATTCATACCCATGCAGTTGCCAAAAAAGAAAAGCTACAGTGTAAGCATGATGCTAAAATCCAAGCCCCATCTTGTCTTTCCTTCTAAATGGCCTTCTCTTAACTTTTTCCTCAGCCTTCTGAAGAAAGGTGAAAAAGAGGTGTAGATATTTTCTGAGACCATTTAACATGGCCATCTTCCTGTATCCAACTTGGAGGAGGAGATGTTGACTATTTCCCAATGATTTCACTTCCTTGCCACTGTAAGACAAAATCAATCTCAGTTTCCTCTGTAACCTCAGGAGAAGTATCCTTAACTCCCCTTAATTATAGTACTAACTGAACCAAACCTTTGATGCCACTGAAGTTCTGATATCTCAGAGGACTCCAGGGGTGCAAAGGAGTCAAGTTCCTCCCAATCTGATGTTGTTCCTGATGCCACTTCTCAAAGTATAAAATTTGAAGGCGGAACATAACTTGAGACTCAGGCAAATTTGAATTACATTTCAGGTCTGTCACTTATTAACTACGTATACCTTCATCCTTCTCAGTTTCCACATTAAATAGTGTTCATGAATTCAGACATACCTGAACATACAGAAAAGGCTGGGAAGACAGATCCACTGAAGGTTAATTTACATTAGGGATGGAAAAGCCCCTTCGTGAATATGGCAGAGACTAGCTAAATATTCACCAATCACACTTTTTCTTCCTGAGCACTTAGGAAAACTACATTTCCCAGCATCCTTTGCAGTTAAGGCTGGGGTCCTCTCATGGAAGTAATGTTCACCACATCCAGTCATGGCCACAAAATGTGTCATGTGATCTTCCTCGCTCTTTGTTAGCCAGCCAGCTAAATACAGATGATACAGCAGAAAACTCTGCAGAGGCCCTAGAAAATAATTCTACCACAAGATGGAAGAATTGGGATTTCAGAATCATGGAATGGAAAGCTGCCAAAAGAAAAACCTTTAGTGAGTGAAGTCACTAAGATTTTTAGGTTGTTTTGTTATAGGACTTGGTACTAATTACCCTGATTAATACAATTTCTCAGAAGTCAGAGAATCTAAGTCTAGGGCAAAAATAATGGGTGGTCCAAACAGAAAACGTATGATTTGTTCTTCCACAACTGATGAACATTGCTCAGAGTATTTTCTGGACTGCTTTCTTCCCTTTCCCATCACTGCTCTCCCACAACCGGCTGGTACTAATGCTACAACTAGCAGAGGCCAACCTATCGTAAAGACCCTTCTCATTAAAGTCTCCACAGCACACTGACAATGCAAAGCAGTACTTCTTTGTGGTCTACATAACAGAAGAGAAGGTGGAGAATATTTCCCAACTTTAACAAGAAACGGTTGGAGAGCAGAACAGAGGAGCAGTAACATGTCAGAAGCAAAGAATGTCATGCTAGTTACCTAGGATGCAGTCAGCCCAGTCAGATGTGAGGAGACCAGAGTAAACTAAAATTTCTAGAGGGTTCAGCCTTCCCAGACACCCCCATAGTTAGTTGGGCAGAATAATGCTAAAAGAGCTCAGGTTATAGTACTCATTTTCTTCCCTTCCTCATTTTCCTTTTATGTTGAACTTCCCTCATTGAAAGCATCCTGACTTTTCAACTAATGCTTTTGAGTAGCACAATGATTTTGCACCTCCCTGTAAAGGAGAATATTGGAATTACATGTTAAGGGAGGGACATGCTGAGAGTTGCTGTCCATCCTCCAGTGAACTGTGTGATAATCCTGTTAACCTTCCTATTGGGAAGTCATTAAACAATTTTGAAAGCTGTTTCCTCTCACATCATAAGTGCATGCAAAATCTGATCTAGTCTTTTTAATAGAAGCTGTTTGGCTGCACAGACTTAAATAACAGCCCTTCACTTGTTTTATATGATCTCTTCTTATACTCCCCTCAGGTCAGTTACTGAGTGCCTTTGTAGCCTTTCTCTCAGTTTAGGTATCATCCTGTGATTTTTTCTTTGTTCTCGGTTTCAACATTTAATTCATTTTCTTTTAACAGTATAGCACCCCTTCTCTAGTTCCTTTTGATGCCTTGTTCATCACTTGTGCCAACCCATTTTTCATTCATGTCACCATGTCACCTTCCTATGCATTGGTCTGTTTGAATTTGTTGTAATTGGTGTTTTTGTCTTATTGCTTTCTAGCTATTTTCATGAAACTGCCTATTTCTGTCAAACCTAATTTATTTTTGCACTTCACTCAATCTTTTTTTGGTTACAAAGGCACTTTACTACCCAGTTGTTTTTCCATTCTTTCTCCTTTCCTTCCTTCTTTCCTCCCTCTCTTCTTCCTTTTTTCCTTTCCTTCCTTCTTTTCTTCCTTTTCTTTTTCTTAAATAAGTATGCTAACAGCTATGTGATGTCAGAACTCCTGCCTGAATACATTTACAACAAACAAGTTTTCCATTTTTATCTTCTGATCATTTAGTTCTTTCATTCAGCTTGAAAACTCGATTTCCTTTTGGCTCCCTAGAAACATTAATTTTTACCTCCAGGACAGAGAGAACTTACATTTTTAACCACACTTGAAAAATTGGGTAAAATTGAAATGTACTTCTGGTGGCTTAACTAACACAAAATGGATTCCTGATCTCTGGGGAAGACTACATAATAAGATCCTATCATTGAATTAGCAATTCAAGCATTAAGAAAGTCAGTTTTCAGGAGTGTCAGGTTTGGGACTTGACATTTTTAAGAAATGTCTTTGCAAAACAGGGGACTAGTTATCACTGGATGAAGGACACTGATTTAATCTCCAGGGGTGGCTGAACCCGATGTCTGGGGTTCTTCCAAACATTTAAAGTCATTTTCCAAATGTTTTTGATGCAGCACAACCCAAAAAGGATTTTGGCAAGTGTGTTTTCCCTTCATTTTAAAACCCATGCGTATTTCAAGGGAAATGCAATCCATATGTCTTTGATTCATTTACACTTAAATCATCTAAATGCCATTGTGTAAGAGCTATTTGATGTACAAGAAGCCTGTGAGCCTGTTCTATAAGCCTTTTTAAGCCTTATTTCTTTGAATCAGAAAGTCATGTTTTGCCGGCCCTAAACAGAACTTGAACTGGGAAAGGCTCAAGTTCACTTCTAAACTGAAAACCCGCAAAGTTTTGCGTGGCTTCTGTACTTAGCAATATGTTTCCTCTTGCCTAAAGCTCACAAACACCCAGCATTTCTCTTCTCTGTCTCACATGTAGTGAGAACAGGGTAAATCAATTTTTGAATCACATTTTACTTGTAAAATTCACATTTTGAACCTCAGTTATCTCCCAGGCACTGCCAGAAGTTAAAATAGCAACACTTGAAAATTAGGCTTTTGCTCTAAAAGGGCAAAACAGTCTATAAAGTACATAAATTACTGCTTCTGTACATTTATTTGTTTGACAGGTTTAAGATATAAGTGTGGCTTACATATGGATTTTCAGGATGCCAGATTGGATGCTCCACGAGCTACAGTCACAAATGTAACCTCCTTTTTTTAAGACTTATGTTTGGGAGAATAGAATTGGAACAATCTTGCTGTTCTGCACAAATCTAATTGCTGTGTCAAAACAGCAATGGAATATGATGAACATTTGCATTTTTCTCATTTACTGGCCTTTTCTTTGGCTTTAACCATACTTACGTTAGTGGTCAAGAAGAAAGTATCTTGGGCTATTTGCTCTCTTGCTCCCTGAGGCTTAAACAAATTTAATGAATTATGAACTAATACTTTTGAGAGGCAAAATGTGAACCTCAGTCAAGTGTTTGGATATACCCAAATGATTAACACTGATTGCTATGGACATAGATACATGTCTTGAGAATGGATAAATCTTTCTCAAGCAAAACCACTAATTATCTTCAAATGTGTGATTTCTTTGTTTTTATTTAGACACATCTTAGACATTGAATTTTAGTGAGAAGGAAGAAACAGTGATGGTGTGATTGTCTGCAGAGAAGCAGTATTTTTAATTTACATTCAAAACTTAGGGGGTGGAGACGAAGTTAAAAAGAAACAAAGAAATCCAGGTGAATTTAATTATTTTTTATGTACTCTCTCCAGTTTACATATATGATAGACTATCATATTTGTGTAATCAAAAAGACTATGAAATTTAAGTTTGGGAAAAAAAGGATTTAGGCACTAAATCTAGAAAACAGTTAATTATGCTAAGATAATTAGATTGCAGAAAAGTGTTGGCTTTTATTCTTTCTCATGGTTAGTTTTCATTAACTACCAAGTCTTCATGATTCTCTGCAGGCAGAAATTATTAGTATTCTATTCTTAGGAAGAATGGTGCACGAGTGATAAAGAATTAAACTTTCAAAAAGTGTGACAGAATCCTTTACATTGACCTATGCATATATTTTCTTTAAAAAATATTTTTTCTCCTATTAAAAATTGGATTTAACACAGTTTGAAATTTTAAATTCTGTAAATACATTCGTTTAGGAAAGTTCACAACCATATTTTCTCAATTTAATTTAAAATACAAAGCAAAGAGCTTGATTTATGATTTTGCTGCTGTTTTACCAAAGTGAACCAGAGGGTATTGATTAGGATCATGCAATAAGTTAATAACTCTGATTTTGGTTAAAATGATTCATGTTGTTATAGAATTTTATGCCAGAATTTATGAGATTTAACTTAAATCAGGTGGCCATTTAAAAACAAAGAAATGAAGCTGGGAAATACTTCCTGGCCCTGCACTGTTGCTCTCCATCTTGTTCCTTCTTGCCCTAGCTTAATTCGCCTCCACTTGGTAAACACAAAAGCTTTGTCTGCCCTCATCTGTCATCTCAGAATGACTTGGTGACTATCTTGAGAATACACATGATTTAAGGCCTGTTTGCCCCACCTATTGGGTCAGATTGTCTGGCTCTCCTCTAATGCAATAGAAGTTTCAAACTCAAAAGAAACACAGCCAGCACAGATTGGAAAATAACTGGAACCCTTACAGTATAAGAGGACATTAATCAGGCTGCAAGTCTCATGAGAGTGAATTCCAGCCCTGAGAATTCTAGCTCTTCCTTCCTATCTTAAATGCATCTGAAAATATCTTTATAATGCCCCCTTGACACACATATTTACCCAACACAAATGCACAATCACTCATACATTTGCATAAACACAATACAAACACACATATAGGTATACATACATGCAAACATACACACAAACTTCAACCTATATTCCTTAGAAAAACATGATTTTATAGATTCTATTTCTAAATGCAATTATGAGTTCCAAACATATTCAACTACAGATGTTGAAAGTTTGGAAGAGAAGGAAATCTTTTCAAAGAGAACGCTAATAATTAAACAAACATTTGTACAAAGGATCAAATTTGTTATTTGATCTAAATCCATATAAATTCACTTTTTCTACCTCTGCATTAGCACTTGATTTCCATGTATTATTTTTAAACTTTCATATGTGACTTGCTTTGAACAAATACAATTCAAAAGTTCTGTTTTACAAAAGAATACTCTATAGGATTCCCCAAATTATACAGTTTTCTCCAGTGCATATAAAGTTCTACATAGATTGTTCATAAAATATAATATATTGAAACAGACAAATTTACATGAAAAAAATTAGAAACATATGAATTTAGTTAAAGGCTATAGTGTGGATTGCAATATTTTCCCCCATGATTATCTTTCATTTCTCTAAAAAGAGTTAACATACCCTTGTTTCTTAGCATCATATTTTCCTTAGTTATATTAATTTGGTATTCATATTTTATTACATCTAGTAAAAAGGAAGCCTCTGTAGATTTCTACTCATGTTTTGCAACTAAAGGTCTCAGCTAGTTCTAGCATCAGGATAACCGGGCCCTAAAGTTTGGATGTTTCAGGTCAGTCAGTTACATTCATGCCATGCAACCCTATAATTAACTACCATCACTCAGGTAAACAGTTATGAAATAGGTAAAGCAGACAAGTTCTAAATGGCTAAACATAGTCTTCTTTGGGAAATATTTAAAGTACTTAGGTGTGTAAGAATTTGAACTTAGTGCATGCAGGTTTTGGGCTAGTGGGTCCTCACCAGCTGTAAATAAGGAAACAGTATGAGATGCGCAGAAGCCATCTTTGGCCGTTTATGTAACATCTACTCTGTTCTCTTGCCTCCTTCTTGATCCTCTCCTTTTTGAACTGATCTCAGGACATAAATGCTACATCCTTAATCCTCTTTACAGAACAATGTCCCCTCTGACTGCTTACTCCAATTCAAATTTGTCTTTTCTCCAAAGGCAGTACTTTCTTTGCAGTATTTTTATAGTAAAAATATTTCATTCTTTTACACCTCCGTACCGTGGGCATGATGAAATGCCCCCACTTTACCCCCTCCTCATTTTGATCTCCTGTTTAAGGAATTTCAAGTTTCTCCTAAGAGACTATTTTGTGCTTACACTATAATCCGCCCCCCACCCCAAAAAAATATACTTCTTCTACACCAAAGATTGGTTTACTTGTTCATCATCATCTGGCCTCCAGGTTATACCTCTCACATTCATCATGGAGGCCACCCAAATTACAGGCTTCTTCTGACTGAATGCCTATTATTATCCTGAACAATTTCAACGTCCATGTGAAAGAACTCTTCAACATCCTTTCACAGCTATCCCTTCGATTCTAGAGGGCTGACCTCCACTCTTCCCCCTTAGCCCTTTTCCATGTCTCTTCCTAGACTTTCTCAGGAACCAAAACTTCTCCCTACTTTGGAGAGCAGAAATTCTGCTCTCCTGCTCTTTGACCACACCTTACATTTCTGCCTCCCTCCTGGAACCACTTTCTTTATACATGCCATTCCATGTTGTAAAGCAAGCTTGTCCAACCCACAGGCTGCATGCAGCCCAGGATGGCTTGGAATGTGGCCCAACATAAATTCATTAACTTTCTTAAAACATAATGAGATGTTTTTAAAGTTTTTACTTTTAGTTCACCAACTATCATTTGTATTAGTGCATTTTATGTGTAACCCAAGACAATGAACTTCTTCCAGTGTGGCCCAGGGAAGCCAAAAGATTGGACACCCCCGTTGTAAAATCTTTAAAACCCCTCATGAGTTCACCCTATTTCTTAATTGCTTTATTTTCTTTCCTGCACAGGTTCACAAACACCTTTCAACACCTTTTCAACCACATTATTTTGTCAATATCTTTAACCCTAGATTAATCATACAAATTTTCCATTTCTGTACTCAGCTCTGAGTTTGACTGGCAATAGTAATACAAACTTGTAGACTGGGACAACTAAGTGTTCATACCCTCCAACTTCAGCTTGCCTCTCTCCATTGCTCATAAAGGTTTTACTTGTCCTTTGTCAGTTCCCACTCTCATTTCCCTCATAATTCAAAACATGTGCCATGCCACTCAAAACCCGTAACCAACTCCTATGCTTTGATTCTTCGCAGTGAATGTCAACCCATTCTTAAGAGAGAAAATCAAGGTTCCCAATTTAACTAATTCAACCTCAAAACCAGCTTTTTCTTCTGTAATTTCTTCATCCGTGATCTTTGGCCATCAATCGTGTGAGTCAGAAACAAAATAACATTCTCAATTTCTTATTCTCCCTTGCCTACTACAAGCAGGCTGTTACCGCATATTTTCTGTTTATTCCCCCAAATGTCTATTTTCTTCTTCTGAACCCCCTTCCATCATGTTACTTTGAAATCTAATTATCTCACCCTTGGAAATGTCATAATAATTCTCCTGCCTTCAAGTTTACTCTGCATACTTCATTAATAGTATAATTTCTAAAAAGTAAATCTGGTCGTGCAACTTCACTTCTTGAATTTCATTAGAGATTCCCCACAGCATGGCACACAAGCCATTCAGAATTGGGTTCCTGCACATCTCCCAACTTCTTTTCCCCTAACAGTTTTTACGATTTAAGATCCAGCAATGGAAATCTGCTCATAGATTCCTGTGCTCAACATATCATTGTCACCTTTGGATAAGGATAATTTTCTTCTTGCTTTTCTTGGCAAAGTCCCACTCATTTTTCAGACTTTTTCTCAATCATTTCCTCTGTTAAAACTTCCCTGAGCTCTTTCCTCAAAAATAATTAATTACTCCCTTGAAAACACTACTGAAGTGCTAGAGCAAAGTTGAGAAATCAAGGAAGGCTTCCCAGAGGATAGAACACCTAACCTGAGATTTAAAGCATGAGCAGGCATTGGCCAGGTGTATAATTGGGGAAATAGTAATTTCAAGTCAAGTTATTGCAGGGAGGTTGTATATGTTATTACTCCTTCTGGACTATAAGATTCCCTCAAGACAGGGTCTGTGCCTATTTCCATATTGTATCTTATCATAGTACCATATACAGAACAAGTGTCCAATAAATATTTGATAAAGAAGAAAGGAAGGAAGAATAGAAGGACAGGATTTCACTACTTTAAATTTATCTTGTCAGTTGTGTTTTCCTTTTATGGACATTCCTTAAAATATCTCACATAGGAAAGAGCCCTTAGACTATCTATTTTATTGCTACCAAAGGGCAATGGTCAAATAAACCATTTATTGGAAAAGAAGACTGAAAAGAGTTATAATAGCACTGCCAGCAATTTCAGAGCGAGAAGAGTGAGAATAAGGCAGATTCATAATTAATTTACTCTATATTTATACCATAGTAGCTAGGAGCTGCTAACTATATGTATATATACATAAGATATATAAATATACATATACCATACATGTAGATTACAATTATTATATATGTGTGTATACGTGTGTGTGCATATATATAGTATCCAACCTTATATATAATGGGGAATAAACATCTCCCCTCTAAATAGGTAATAGAAGAAGCCAGTCTTTCAAAAGAAATGAATCTCCAAGTAATCAGAGTACACTCTGATTCAATTTGTGGGATTTATGTATTCACACACAAAAATATGTAGTCAAGGCAAAAAAATATGTAGTCAAGGGTTTGTAGTCAAGGGTCAATAAAACCCTTGACTACATTTTTTTTTTGTATAAAATAATGCATCCTGACCTCTAGGAACTAAATGCATAACCACAGATAAGATAGTTTTTATCTTATCTCAAAAATAAAGGACTATGAGAAATTAGAGGAGAGGGAGAATATGTCGGTCTGGGATGATTAGGAAATAATTCATTGAAAATGTGATAGCTGTTCTGGGAATTAAGAGTAAGCAGGATCTGAAGAAGAATAGAAGAGAAAGAAGAGTATTTTTAAGTTTCATGAGCATTGGTCTACAGGAGAAAAATGATAAAAATACATATTGGCAACTGGTGGTCTTCAATGCTGTTTATCAATATCTGTTTTTCTTCTACTGTTCCACAAGATAGGTTTGCACTTTCTAGTTTCTCTAACAATCAGTTAGAGCTATGTGACTAATTCTGGCCAGGGAGTTGTAAATTGAAGTGATGTTTATCACTTCTGTTCCATAATGTTTAATTGCTAGTGCAAAACCCTCTAAAGTTATTTCCCACATGATAGAGAGCCGCAACATTCAACATGGTGGCTGTTCCCTTAGCCTGGGTCTTTGAGTGACTGCAGTGAACAGAGAACATTCTTGCTGACCTGAAATGACTACATCAATTGTGTAAGAAATAAACTTTTGTTATTTTGAGACACAGCTTTTGAAGCAGCTTGTTACCACTATTTAACCCAGGCATACAAGCAGATAACAGAAAGAGTAAGATGTCCAATTTGATAGGCATATAGGGCATATTAAATCGAGAAATAATAAGTTTGGAGGGGCAAACAAATCAATTTGTGGAGAAGCAGAATTTCAGTTTAAAGGGTTTGGACTTTATTTTATAAGAAATAGCTGTTAAAAGCTTTCAAACAGGGAAATATGATGAACAGAACTATGCTTTAGGAAAATTAATCAAGCAGGATAGAGGATGCCTGGGAAGTGGAAAGACACTTAGAAGCACAAAAACAAGTTATACTATTGTGAAAAGCCTAGAAGTCATGGGGTTTAAACTAGGGTAGTAGCAGTGGGAACCAATTTGGCAGGATGAATAGAACAGTAATTTGCAGGTCCTGGCAACTGATGAGACCCAAGGGACTTAATCATTCCAAGCTTTTGAGCCTGGATGATTGCTAAGATGGTGGCACTGCCACTTATTTAAATAGGAAGCAGAGAAACAGGAACAAATTTAGGAGGAAAAGTGCATATTTAGGTCAAGTATGACATCTAACTAGCAATATCCAACAGACAACTGGAAATAAATCAAATATGGATTGGAGAGTTATGTGCAATATGAAGTCATGACATGAATGAGACTGTCAAGAGAGAAAGAAGAAAATTAAGGATATACCTTTGGGAAACACCTACATTTAAACAACAAAAAGGAGAACAACAAAGATATCAAGAAAGATGTACTTTCACAAAATCGAAAATCAAGAGGAGGAAATTTCAAGAAAATGAGGGTAATTAACCGCACCAAATGTAAGTATGGATTGAAAATAATGAATATTTTTAAAAATCTAGTATATTTTAATGGAGCAGTTTCAAGTGATAACTGCAGGAAGGAGCCAACATTCAAAAGATTGGAAAGTGAGTAGTGCAAAAAAAATTGAGGTTGTGGTTTCTTTATATGGTGGAAAATTACTTAGCAGTTAAAATACATGTACTAAAATATTACATAAGAAAACATGTCTATTTCAAAAGTACATTGAGTAAAAAAAGAAAATTGCAAAATTATATATACAATATGATTCAGTTTATTAAACATACAGATAATATAGGCATATATTATTTATAAATACATAGATGTTATATGTATATTACATACAACATAAACACAAACATGTGCATGGAGATGATAACTATGAACATAAACATAACGGTTACATTTGAAGTTATCGGGAAGATTTCACGGTATCAATACTATATATATATATATATTTTAAAGAAGAAAAACAAGAAAGAAAGGAATAGAAAAACAAAATGTAACCTCTCCCTTAAAGGTGTTAAATGGTTAAAGGAAAGAAAGAAATAAGTAGTAGCTTGATAGATAAAAAGATAAGAAATACAACAAATGTTCACTAGATTTCCATATTAGAGTATTTTTGGCTTTTAAATGTTCAATATAAATTTACAGACAGTGAAATAACTGCAATGAAGCAATCATGTGTTTAATTTATATCCAGTTCTGAAGAAAGAAACCTCTTTCTATTAGTAAACATTTTACGATATGGTATGTCACAGACAGATTTCTGACTTTGGAGCTATGCAAGTGAAATCTGTGACTTTCAGGAAATTATGATCACAGCTTCAGCTTCTTATCTGCAGAGGGGAATATAATAATTTCCACCTCAAATTTTTTTTATAAGGACCAGGAATGACATAAGTTTCTAAGTGTGGTGTTCATCACATAGAAAGCACTCAATAAATGGTAGCTCTTATTTTCACTTGCCTCACAAGTGATGAAGAAGTAAAAGACCATGATGCTGTCCTTCCTGAATGCTAGACGGTGATCTAGAGAGGAAGTGCAATACTGTAGTCAAATGCATGGAATTGAATCATGGCTAAGTCTCAAATCAACAAATTACCTAGGGCATCTTAAGAAAACTCACTTAGCCTTGTTGTACCTCCATTTATTCATCTGTAAAGTGCAGATGATGAAGAGGATGGTAATGATGGTAATTATGTTAATAATGGATATGACTGTGATGACAGGATACTCCTCAGGATTGTTGTGAAAATTGAGTTCATAAACATAAACAACTATTAACAGGGTTAGCACATATTAAGGAATATATAAGTATATTAACTATTGTGATTAGTATCCTTTTATTATTTTTTATTGTAGAGTTTTAAAAATGCTTTTCCCTTGATGAGCAGAGCAGTAAATAATTTGAATAGACACTGCTGGGTTCAGCATTTCTTATGACCAGCCACAGATTTACACTTGACTCCCTACACCTAAAGACAGACTGTTATCATGCCATTGTTCAAATTATGCTTGTGTAAGTAGAGAAATACCCCATAGTCATCTCCATTAGCACAATAATCAAATAAAATTTATATTATTTCATTTATTGGGCAATGGGCTTAAACTATTGCGCATTTACTATATGTGCCAAACACTGTTCAAGGCCTTTGGGACAAGGCAATGTACAAAACTGACAATGTCCTTACTCTCGTGAAGCTTGCATTTTGGATGCACTGTTAAATCAGCAACGAATATTCTAAATTATGGTTTAAATAAACATTAGAAAATGTGTTCCCAATATGACTTAGATATAAAACAAATAAAATCAATCTCCATTGTTTTGAAACTAAGTACGTTTTCTTGAGCTACGTTGCCTGTAAGCTCTTTCTGATTCTGAGATGTAATGATCCCACTAAGCCCACTCTTAGAGGGCTGTGATATGGTCACCCACTGATTATATGCTATCTAATATTTTTCAGTATTTCCTGGGTGCTTGGCATTTTGTTAACTGTTTCACATATATTTGTGTAATTATCATAATAACCCTACTAGCTAAGTTCTATTATGATTCCAGTTTTATGAGTGAGAAAACAGAGGCTAAGGCGCTAAGGTCATCTATGAGTAGCAGAGGCTAGATATAAACAAGGAGGTGTTTGCAACCACCATGCCCCCTCAGCAGTATTTAAAGAATGGCCACCAAACTCCCTGTGCTTCCATAGCCATAATGCCACCCACTACCATCTATGAATTTCATGGCTTTCTTGGATTAAGTTAAGCTTTCAGTGTTCCATGGCTCTTAGTTAAAGCATTCTCCTGGCCCCTGCCTGATCCTCAGATGAATTTAGGAGGAACCTCTAGACTGGTATATTATTAGACTCATGTTCTTAATACACACCAGAACTATTGGTCCCCTGTTCCTGTCCCCACAGTTACCACCACATTATTGCCATTCTCACCACTACAAACATCCTAAAAGATGAGTCCCAAAAAGAAAGCTATTGTTATAATTGATACTCACCTTTCCCTGAGAGACAGCCTAGGCCAATGTCATCATCATCATGGCTTTCTCACTATTTGCCTCAGTCATCAATAAAAACTCATTATTATTGATGAGTCATTATTAATCAACACCCAAGCTTTCTTTTCCACGTAACCGATTCTAATCTAATACTCCGCTCCATCACAACTCCAAACTCATTTAATATTTCCTCAAAAAGTCATGGCCTGCCATCAGTGGAGCCTCCTATAGGGCATTCTGACCATGAATTTCTGAATGTTTCATTTATCATCTCATTCTAACAGAAAGCCGCTTTTCCATGAGGGTTCTTGTTCCCCTGTACCTCTCTCGTAATGACTGTTCTCCATCCCATATGTCACAAAACACAGAGCCTGAAAGTGAAGGAGGTCTTCTCTTTGCTCTCATTACTGCTTGCATGACATTTCTACTCTCTCTCAAAAACCCTAAGGCTTTTCAGCTTAGGCTATCAGACAATAACATCTCCTTGTAGTTATGTACTAAAGATTTGCACTATCCTCCTATTTCGTTAATTCATTTATGGAAAAGCATGATTGGTATAAGTTCAAAAGAGAAATGGAAGAGATTCATTGAAAAGAGTGAATACAGACAACTGTTTAGGGGAATTTTGCTGTAAGGAGAGTAAAGAAATGAGGAGGTACTTAGAAAAAACTGTAAAAACAAAGGATTTTCTTCATTATTGCATTGTTTTGATTTTATGATAGAAAATCTAACAGCATGTTTGTAGGCTGGTAAGAATTATTCTGTACACAAAAGGTAAGACAGAGGGGAAATTTTTCTAGAGACATATTCTTGAGTAGATAGAAGAGGAGGTATCTAGTACCTGAGTGGTAGAACTGACCTTAGCATCTTGTGCATTGTGTTTCTCTACTCTTATGATCGATTTTAGTTTTTTTAACATCCATATAAATGATCTACTTAAAACCCTGGCCTTCATGTTATTTAAACAATTATCTTGTCTTCCCCTATTTTAGCCCACCACATCTCTATCTTACACATTGTAATAAAATCATAACTGCATGACTGTCAAAGTCTTAATTTCAAGTATCCCCATTTCAAAACTTCTTTGACCTCATTGAGACTCATAGTCCCTATAAATTTGTTTCTATCTATTAAGCCCTCCTGAATTTACTTCCTTCCTAACTCAGATTAGATTCAACCACTTCATTGGGTCCCATCATTATAATTATTCTTTTGCCTACATAGCTCTTCCTCTTTCTGATGTACTCTCTTAGCAAAGCTCCAACCCTGGTTAAATCCATTATACAAATGAAGTTTGTGCAAAAACATTACAAACAAAAAAACTACAGTGAATGATTTCACATAAGTATATGACCACAGATATTAAGTAGACCCTCAGCAAGCAGGAAATTGTGATTGTATTTCTCTAGTTAATTCACTTTTCCATTCTTTTAGATTATTTCACTTTACTTCAACACTTTTTCTATCTACTCACTCCTAGCTTATGATTCCATCTCTAATGGGCCAGTAGACTTTTATAGAAGAATCTGTCAACTTTTCCAAAAGTATTCTCATATATTTTTGACTAACTTCCTGATAAAATGAATGAAATGTTCCTACTTTTGGTTAAGTCCAACCTCTCCATATTGTGCCTTCATGTCCCCACTTACTTTTCCCTATCCTACAGTATCTATGTAACCCTCTCTGCTGGACCATTTTCATCAGCATACAATCATGCTGTAATCTGTGTGTGTGTGTGTGTGTGTGTGTGTGTGTGTGTGTGTGTGTGTGATATTTATTAAATAAATTCAAATTTGTATTAAAGACCAACGGAACCTCTTTTGTTAAGATTACCATAACCTCCACACCGCCAAGCTATAATCAATGAATGATTATCCTTCATTACTTCTTTTTAGAACTCAACAGAGGTAATCACATCTCACTTCTTAGACCACTTTTCTTCTTGATTTTCTTGACATTACTGTACTGTTGACAGTCTAATCTCTTTCTGGCTTATACTTTTTCAGTTTCCAAATGTTGAGATATCACCCCTTTATTTTTCTAGTTCTAATAACTCCTTAGTTTTTCTCATCCAACTCCAGGACTCTCAAATTTATATCTCCAGTCTAAACCTCTTTTCTGAAGTCCAGATTTTTTCAGCAACTGCCTCCTTAGTATTGCTATTGAATACTTCTTAGGTTTTTAAATTGTAACATAACTAAAATAGAACTCTTATGCCATCTTCTTACTTGTTCTTACCATTGTCTCAGCTCAGTAAATAGCATCATTATTTTTCCAGGTGCATGCAATAGAAATCTACATTATCCTTGAATCTTGTTTTTCTCCCTTTCTTTATCCAGTTCTATCTTTGAAATATAACCTGAACCTAATCATATCTTAACCATTTCCACTGCTACCACTCTATTCCAAGTCACCTGTATCTGCCTTCTAACTTACTATACTGACTTTTAACTTACCTCATGGTTCCCACTCTTTGTTCCACACAGTAGCCAGTGGGAAAGTTTTAAGTCTCTATCATACCACATATTATTATTAACCTATCTAAAATCTTCCCTATCTAAATTCTGGCTTTTCAAACTTTTTAGAATGAAATTAAAATTCCCAATCCTTGTTTTCATAGTTTAGCTTTTATCTATACTTCTAATCTCATTTCTTCATATGTTCCTTCTTACACACTACAGTTTATCTACAATGTCCTTCTTCCACTTTCTGGAATACATCAAGGCTTATTCCTACCTGAATATCTTCACACTTGCTATTCTTTTTGTCTGGAACAAGTCATTGATCTTATCATAACTTGCTCCTATATTTTATTCATGTCCGTGTTCAAAGATCGTGAACTTAGAAAGGCTTTCCATGGCCAACCCATCTTTGATATTCATCCTTTCATGTGTAATTCTTTTATACTAATTTATTTTTCTTAATGTGTAGCTACTACAAATTACATTAAATAACTTGTTAATCTATTGAGTTTTTTTGTCTTTGTCACTGCTATGTCAGCTCTGTCAAAGCAAGAATTCATTGCCTAAAACAATTTCTAACACTTGGTAGTCTTTAGATAGTTTGCTAAATTCGTGAGTAAATGAATGACTTCAATTGTTAAAATAACGCTTTTTTTTAATCTGTCTATTTCAGAATCTAGGTTTTATTCCCTGTTTTGGCTTAAGTTTTATCTGATTTTTTTTCATTTTATATTGCAGATGTGAACATAGTTGAAAAATGTTCTGTATATAATTCCAATGATGTGTGCTTTAGAAATGTAGAAGTTATAAATTAATATGGAAGATCAAAGGTAGCTAGTACATATATCTCACCATCTAGCTAGACATTTTCACTTTAACATAGTCCTTGCAAAGCACAAAATTAGACCAGCTATTAAATCTTACAGAATACTATTTAGAATTTCTGCTAAGGGTTAAATGTAATGTCACTGAGTTTAGCAAAAGAATGGAAACTTGAAGAGTCTTGAATGTCACACAATCAATAAGATTTTTTAGAATACCTATTATATGGTAAGAACTTGTGCTGGATATTCTGTGTTAGTTGTGGAATATAGGAGAGAAGAAATAAAGTCCTTCACAAGTATAGATTATAACTCAGTTTCTGCCACACAACATGCACATGAGCAATTCTTAGGAATATTTCCAAACCACATACAAATTAGAACACATTCATGAAGAACTAGCAAGTATGTTAAGAGACGGGAGGGATAAAATGAACAAATAATTTTAAAATAAGGGCCAGTTTAATCATAAAAATGAAAAGGTTGATTTGTCAAGTTGTCAAATGAACACAGTGAAGAAAATGGAGGCAGCAAGGAAAGGTGTGATTTTTCCAGAAGAGAATTGTAATGTTACATGGAACAAATAATATGATTATCTAATTTAATAATTAAGGAATTGGGCTAATTAGATGGGGAAATAGAATACTTAATAAAGCCTCGATACAGGAAAAAAGTTCAAACTTATGCTAATTTTCACTCAATTTTCAAAATCAGCAAGAATATTCCAAGGTTAGATGTAACAGATCAAATGTGATTATCTACCAAAGGAGTCAATGGGTACAAGGAATCCCAGTGAACAGCAGTCTAGTTCCCATAATGGCAAAGTTAAGTAACATATTATCCCGCTGATGACAACTTAAAAAGCCAATCCTTTTTCTTTTAATTCTGTGCTCAGATTTCAGGGATGATTTACCTCTAACTATAGCTGCTGTTTCTGGAGAGGGTCACTGAGAGACTGAGGGATACTTTTTCCCTCATAAAGACGTATGAAGTGCATTCATCCTAAGTTCAATGATCTTTTTACATGTATACACCTATGTCACCACTACTCAGATTAAGACAAAATATTTTCTCACCCTGTACATTTTCTCTCCTACTCCTTTTCCTCCATGTAACCATTATTGTGTCTTCTTTTATAATCAATTGGTTTTGCTTATTCTTAAGTTTCATACAAATGAAGCCTTTGCAAGGGAATCAAGTTAAAATGAAATCCTGAAGCCAGTTCCTAAGTCAATATGACTGGTTTCCTCACAGAAAGATGAAATTTGGACATAGAGACAGACACACACAAAGGGAAGATTATATGAGGAGCCTCAGGGAGAAGATAGCCACCTGACTGGTGTGATGCATCCTCAAGCCAAGAAAATTCAACAATTGCCAACAAACACCAGGAGCTGCAGGAGGTAAGGAAGGACTCCTCTGTATGATGATCAGAGACAGCATGGTCTGATGACACCTTGATTTTGTACTGATAGCCTACAAAAATGTGAGGCAATACATTTCTGTTGTTTTGAGTCACTTTGTTTTTGGCACTTCGTTATGCCCCCCCAGGAAACTGATATAATATATAGCAAAAAATGATTTGAAGGCATTGGAAAACATCCAAAGCAGGTGCAAATTTAGGATTTGCTATTCTTAAAAAAAGATAGGCACAGCAGGTAAATTACACATATATCTGACTTTTCCTCTGATAGCACTTTTCAGTTTGATGCCACCATACAAGTTTTAAAGCTCAAACAGAAGGGGGAATTCTTGGTAAATTGATGAAACAAATAAGAGCTGGAATTTAGGATTGAAGGAGTGGTTATAAATTGAGAAGAAATCCAAAGAAAAGGTAGCTGCATAAGAAGGAGCCCAAAATATGCACATACATTCCCATTGAGCATTAACTGACTTCAAAACTGCACGTGCACTCCCGAAGAAAGCAACATCCAGAAAGCCGAAGAGCTTAGCAAATATTTCAATATCTCCTAATTCTGGGAGATAAAGTTTGCAATTCAAGTCCAATCAACTTAGAAGAGCTTAGTAAACAACGTAGATTTTCATTGACACCCCAGAAAAGCCATCCTCTAATACTGGAGGCTACATTAAATTAGACATACACATACAAAATCAACCTTCTACAGATCAAGGTAATCACTGCTACTTAATCTGTCTCTCTACCTCCTAAAAATCTTGTTATATAAGAACATGGTTTCTAGGGCCTCTGAAGTTTATCATTCACAATGTCTAACATCCAATAAAAAATTATGACACATGCTTTAAAACTATAATCAAGTGGCCAGGCGCAGTGGCTCATGCTTGTAATCCTAGCACTTTGGGAGGCCAAGGTGGGTGGATCACTTGAGGTCAGGAGTTCAAGACCAGCCTGGCCAATATGGTGAAACCCCCTCTCTACTAAAAATACAAAAAAAAAAAAAAAATACCCGAAAAAACTATAATCAAGTGATTGGAAATCATTGAAACAACAAAGAGAAAAACAAACTGATATAGATGGTTCACAAACTTGTCTGTAAAAAATACTTTAATACACCACTCATAAATTTGTTAAAGAACACATAGGAAAAATAATAATAATTGTAATGGAAGAAAAGATGGAGAATTTCAATAGAGAATTGAGATCTATAAAAAAATTGAGATTTATTTTTAAAAAGAATGAAATCATGTCATTTGCAGTAACATGGATGGACCGAGAAGCCATTATTTTAAGTGAAATAACTCAGGAACAGAAAGTTAGATACTGCAAATTCTCACTTATAAGTGAGAACTAAATCATGTGTATACATGGACACAGAATGTAAAGTAATAGACACTGAAAACTCCAAAGGGTGGAAGGGCAGAAGGATGGCGAGGGATGAGAAACTACATGATGGGTACGATGTACACTACTTCGGCGATGATTACACTAAAAGTCTAGATTTCACCATTAGGCAATATATCTGTATAACAAAAATTCACTTGTATGCCCTACATTTATAAAAATAAATAAATAATGCAATTGACATTCTATAACTGAAAAAATACATTGTTTGAAATTAACAACTCATTTGATTAATAGAACAGTAGGTTGGGCTCAGCATAAAGCAGAAATAGAGAAGTCAAAACATGGTCCACAGAAAATATCCAGATCTAAAACACATAGAGAGCAAAAAAGAATAACAATAACAACAACAAAAACAACAGGACATAATCAAATACTCTAACGTATACATCACTGGAGTCACAAGAATAAGGAGAAGATTATGGAGCACAAAAATGTCCAGGAATTTCCCCAAACTGATTAAAGAACAATTTCGAAAGCATGCTGAATCCCAAACAGGGGTGACTAGAAAACAAAGAACTCTGCTAGCTATGTTGATGTAGTCATTCAAAACCATACCTTGAGTGCTTACTGTGAACCAGGAACCAAGGATACATCACTGAAAAGATATTGTCTCTATTTTCACAGAGCTTGAAGTCTAACAGAAAAGACAAATATTAATGACTTATTTACAATAAACAATGTTTTTACAAAGAAAGATCAGAATCTCGTAAAATAGGTGTATGTGACTAGCATATGATTCATTACTCTGTATCCATCACTGCGAATGTGATTATGGCTTTGGATTGTGAAGCATTTTATAAAATATTTTTTTAAATTTGTATACTTTTCTAAAAGAATTAAGGTATAACGAGGCCAAGGCAGGAGAATTGCCTGAACCCAGGAGGCGGAGGTTGCGGTGAGCCAGATCGCGCCATTGCACTCCAGCCTGGGTAACACGAGTGAAACTCTGTCTCAAAAAAAAAAAAGAATTAAGGTATAACATAGGAAAGCAGGAGAGGAATTAGGGCAATCAGTGAGAATATGGCCGTAGCTAATAATCAAGGCGAAAGATGAAGGTGAAACAGATTGAAGTATGTTCATAAATACATAAGTAACTGGATAGAAATGAGAAGTGTAGAGTGTAAAATGACCATATTTAGTTATTTATTAGTTGTGTGAAGTGAAGAATAGGAAATCAAAGATAACTTCAGATTGAGATGAGAGATTGAGGACTATTACAGAACTTTAAACATGAATTATACAAATACAAAGAAAGGTGAATTTGATAGGCACTAAGAGGAACTTAAAAGTAATCTATTTAGATAAATAAATATGGACAGTTAAACAGTTGTTAAAGATTCATGACAGAGCTAAACAACAATTTCTTTCTTCTTTCTGCTACAAAACTATTTTACTTAATAACATATTTTTCTTGAAAATTTTGGACAACTGACCCTCAAATTCATTAATCCTCTTGCCTAAGTCAACCAATTTCAGCCTCACAGGAATGCAAAATATTTTATACACTGGAAGATTTCACACATCACTGAATAATGAATATTAATAGAATCAAAGCCAATATTTTTATTATACTTTAAAAATATATCATAAAATATTACTAAAATAAGATGATTTTTGTTGGATAATAACTCTAAATACCTACCATATACTGACAAGCCAACTACTGCACTACTGAGCTAAATATTTAGACTCAAACTGTTTGACCTAGGAAAGAAGAGGAAAAGGATGGGGGAATGAATCACCTTTCATGCCAAGAATGAATTATAATCCTCTCCTCCTAACTAACAAAGGCACCAAGTTTGAGTTACTTTCTTCAATTACCATCTCCCAGAAAGATTTCAATCACCTTTTAAAATAAGGCTTATTTTTCCATCTCTTTCAGAAAATAAAGACTAGTTTTATTAAGAAGGCAAAATCTCCCGTAATTCCATATCCAAAGATAATTGCTGTTAGTCTTTTCGTATATTTTCTGCTATCTTTTAACAAATGTATTAATAACACTAATTCATTAGACAATTCTTGGCCTACTTTTTCTTTCTTTACATGATTTATATATTTTAAAAAGCATTTTCCAATGCTGTAAATCTCATTTTAATGAATTGTATTGCATTATGTAGACATACCATAATTTATTTAACGTTTTTCTAGTTTTGTTCCCAATTTTTCACTATTGCATTATTCAAAACTAGAATGCAATCAAATTATCCACTTGGGATCCATACATGTAATATCTGGTATTTTTTTTTTTTAATTCCCCTTGAAGTTTGTTCAGTGATAGAATTGTTTCTGCTTTCAGCCTTTTGTTGAAAAAAAATTATTTTTGAAAAGTTGATTTTCATGTCAAAAGCCTTTCTTATTTTGTCTTTTTAAACACAAAAGTCAGCATCTAAACATATTGTTTCACAACAGCTATTCCCTTAACAATACATGCCTGTTGGAGTATTTCCATTTCAGTATTTCAGTGCATAGAACATTTCCCCTCTTTTTTCCCCTCAAAAATGCAGAGTATTGTATTTAGGATGTACCATAATTTCTTTAGCCTGCACCTTATTAATAGAAATTGGTTTTTTTTCTTTTTTTTTTTTTTGCTACAGCAACCAATACTGCAATAAATATTTTGTAGACCTTCATGTTAATGTGCACCAATATAGCTATAGGATAGATTTCAGAAATGTGATTGTTAAGTAAAACTATAATTAAATGTGCAATAGTCATTCCCACCTTCTTGAATTTGTGTAAAAGCACACCCATACACATACACCTGAGAATATACAAAAGAAAGTATATTCACTCAAGTGACTAGGTGCATGGGACATAGCACAGCATTTAAATTTTTCACATTTTATATAATTTATTTTTAAAATTGTATTGTGATTCTTTGTATTCATCCATTCAAAAAGTAAATTTTAACTGCTTATTTGTCAGTATCATCGAAAAACTCCAACTCAGGATCCTAGCAGAATAGAGGTTGACAGACTGTTATAAAACTCAAACTGGTCCATATGAGCAGGTCCTGTGCTCTAATTCATTAGATTTCATGGCATTTAAGACATGGGAAAGGCATCTCCAATTTAGGTAGGATGTCTAGACAGAACCAGAGAAGGGGCTGGAAAACGAGTCTCTGTGTAGTCCACAAACAGCCTACTGAATATCCACAGATCCCTCAATATTAAAATGAAATCCTAAAAAAGGATAACTACTCCCAGCACTTTTTCCACATCTATCACTTGTGAACACTATAATGTGAGAACTGGTCTTCCCCGCCAAGGATAGAATATATTCAAAATTAGCTTATTATTTTATAATTTAGGATGTTCTAAGCAAAGCATCGAATATTTCCCACAGTGAAGACAGTAATCTTTCTAGGAAGAAAGTCCTCTATGCAGTGATCACTCTCCATTAATATCTTTTGACCTCAGTTAAAAAATAAGGGGAAGAGAAATGGAAAGAGAAATCTTTTATGCCCTAAAGTGAAGCTTCTTTCCATCTGCCCATTATCTTCTGCCCAGCTCAGACAAAGAAATAATAAATTAGTGGACATGCATGAGAAAACCATTACATAACTCTGTAGTCATAACCTAATGACCTCTAAATCTGCTGCTTTTCTCCCTCTTCTTTTCTCTGTTTTGAACCATGTAGTCACATATTAAATCAGGCACAAGTGGAAAAAAGCTGAACACAGATTTGAGAAAAGAACCTAGGAAAAAACTCTTTTATAATAGAAAGAAATACAAAATGTATTAAAAACAAAACCAATGAAAATTACTTGCTATAACTGAAAATTAAATTTTACTGACATTAGCATGTGTATCTTCAAACCTATAAATGATATCTGTCAAAGACAAGAGTATTAAATGATGACTCAGAAGGCTGGCAGAATTCTGAAAAACGAAAGGGTTCAGTAAGTTGTTCTGATGCATCCCTCACCAAAACAGGACTCGTAGAGGAAGCCTAAATGCTGGAGCCAACATCCAATTACTACATCAACTTTTAGTTGCATGGAGACACTATACTGACAAAAAGAAATTAATGTTACTTTAGGAAAAGCAGGTAGTAATTTGGCAGCTCAATAAAGTTGTTGATTTCACACAGGCAGTTAATTCTGTCATGAAAAGTTTACCACATATAAACTACATATCAAGATAACTGCTACCAATACTACTATAGAATCTCAGATATAGCCCTACCTTCATGGTTTCTTGTATATCACCAGTGGCTTGCTGGTATAACAAACACTTCTCTGGGGGGAAAAAAGTGTGTGTGTATCTATGTTCACAAGTTTATTATAAATTTTACCAATGTGAAGGGCATGTAGCACACAATTTATAAATAACAATGAGTAAGATGAAAGTGTTACAATAAAGACGTAACAGAATGACAAGCATTTTGTAACACTTTCAGCTTACTCGTTGTTATTTATAAATTGTGTGCTACACAATTTATAAATGTATGAATAACTTCACTGAATTAAAAATAAAATGTATGTTATTTATAAAATATATGAGTAACTTCACTGAATCAAAGAATAATTTTCAAATATTGGAAGAACAGTTCCTCAATTTTTATGCTATTCATAATGTAATGAACACAAACAAGGCACTGACATTTAACCTGCCTGGTTAACATTTTCTCCATCACTTTCTTAAGTTTGTACAATCAATAAAACAATAATTCAATCCCCAATTATTAGCACTGAGTAATTTTCATGGTGTAAACACTGCCACCATGGCTTATTTAAACTACTGATGTGGCAACAATGGGTAGGGAGTTGTGAAGAGATGCACAATAATACACTATTGTTCAGTATTTCCACTATGATATAGTCAATGTAAATAATCACAAAGGCAAAGGTAATAGTGCAAAGCAGTAAATGAATTAGGAAACAATGTATTTAAATACATCTTTTTCAACATAATTTATTTAATTGTAAGCTTGCATTACAAATATTTTTAATAGTAGCCTTGAACGTAGATCACTTAAGCCCAGAAATTTGAGACCAGCCTGGGCAACATAGGGAGATCTTATCATCTACAAAAAATACAAAAATTAGCCAAGCATGGCGATGCATGTCTGTAGTCCCAACTACTTGGAAGACTGAGGTAGGAAAATCAGCTGGGCCCAGAAAGTCAAGGTTGCAGTAAGCCATGATTGTGCCACTGCACTCCAGCCTGGGTTACACAGCAAGATGTGCCTTAAGTGATGATGATGATGATGATGATGATGATGATAATGGCCTTGAACAACTGACTTGCAAAATTAGTGAAAATTTAACAATTAGCTCTCATGAGCTGGTAAAAGCTTACTCCAGTACATCTTTGGATACTTTCCTGGGCTATTCCTAACAAATAAAGTTTTATTTTCCAAATATTCATTCTGACTTTGTTGCTTGGGCCTCCTAACCTCTCTTACCCATGGAAATAATCTTATTGATTATGGCTAGGTAGAAACACACCCTTAATAAAACTTTGCATTTGTAATAACTAAAATTCTTTGTAAAAGAACATTTAAACTTGAAGTCCATTTAATTGCAAAAGAATAAACACGAAGGAGAAGTTTAATTAGGTTCAGTGACAACTTCAAAAGCTGTGGAATGTGCTCAGAAGTCACCTTTGAATCACCACAAACATCTCTTTCACTTTTATCCTCTTCTGGTTAAATAGACTTCAAGTTTAAATGTCTTGCTTACTAAAATGGGCAAACATTTTATGGTGATTCTAAAGGTGACTTCTGTGCACAATCCACAGCTTTTGAAGTTGCTGCCACGGCTTCTAATTAAATCAAATTGCACTGAAGAAGTGGCTATGAGATAGGAAAAGGGAAGACTATATATTAAAAGCTAAATGCAAATGATCTCAATTTGGAAAAGTATGTTTAATATTTGCTCAGTTGTCAATATTCCCTCTAAAACTACCCACATCCAGAGGATCTCCTTTTACTTTTATGCTCTCTTAAAGAAGGGATGCTCTCAGACTAACTTGTTCTATGCACATTGACAATGTTGTTTTTCATTTCCAGGTTATTTGACCATGGTAGAATTTTAGGGGTAAGAATTTTAGGAATTGTTACTAAATAGATTTTTAAATGCTGATGCCTAGCCAAATCAGAAGACAAATAGTGTGAAATAGCCTTTAATGTTTATCTAAGTTGAGTCCTTAATCATCAGCTTTAGCTCAGCATGAGCTTTTAGTTTACACTGAAGGAGGAAGAAAGGATTCAGTCTTTGCAGCATATATATTTCTAGTGCTCCTTTCTGATTTTATGGGCAATTCTGTCTTCATGCTTTCTTAATCTTGAAGCTTTTTCAAGGCAACATACTGTGCCAAATGTACAGTGATTATGTAATGTGGACAAAAATCCAGTGGGAAATGTGTAGAGCAGATCAAAATCATTCCACTTAAGACCTTTCACGGTCATTTGATCTAATGATGTTCACTAAAGTTTGATGTACTAAAAGGCAACCACTGTGTGAACATAAGGTTTGCATCAACATGTGACTTCTCAGTGAAACTGGGATCACTGTGGTCTTTTGAAGACTGTTTTACATATAAAATATTAATATCCATACAAAAGCAGTCTCATGACACACTTTATGAATTACTAAATTTCATGCCACTTCCTGTGAAAAATGTTTCTCATGTCAAATGCTTATCAAAGCAGTGTCTTACATGCATGGAAAGCAAAATGGGGAATTTCATTTACCCAAATTGAAAGTATAGCTCATCTAAATTTTTAGAGAAAAAGTATATTTTCATCTAATTTACTACTTTGATTTATACTTACAGCCACAGATCAAAATTGTTCCGTAAACTTTCATATTTAAGCTAGAAAATATTTCCTAATTTTTTTCATGTTCTACTCTTCAGTTACTTTTATCAAGTTTCACCAATATTGTGCACTTCAGAATTCATATCTACATGAGTGGCTAAAGGATCAGGTCAGACCTGTAAAGAGCTTTGAAATCATCACTCCTGTTCTTAACAACAATAAAGAGCTTAACAAACAGAAATGCAACAACTTTTCTAAACCTTCGGATAACTGAGATTGCAGGATAAATTTCTACCTAGATATCTGGAAAGACAGCCAAATCCAGAGATTCCCAGTATTCCAGGAAAGGTTTGCTTACCTGGAGCAGAAGACTCAGGAGCTCATAATATGGTAGGAGCACTTAGCCACATTGTGAAAGCCTGAATGGACTACCATGAGAGTGAGAAATTCCTGGGGTCACAGACTGAGGGAGCCCCCACGCTTTTGTTGGTTTTAGTTCCAGGAATCCCACCAGATTCTCACAGTGAAGATCCAAGAAAGATCTTTCAGGCAGAAGCAGGAGTTAACGCTTCAAGGAAATAGATTAGGAATGCTACAGCCAGAGAAGTGGGTAAGGGGCTGAGGGGAAACCTACACCACTGGCAAAAGCTTACCAAGGTCATAGCCCTAAAACACAGGCCCTCTAAAAGAGTACAATTTAATTATAAGATTACAGAATTTTTTATCTCTTGCACTCCTGTGCACAGCAACAGGGCTCTGGAATAACAATGGACCATAGCTGAAAGAGCTTCAAGATGCCCACTCTCTTTGAGGAGGAACACTTAAGGATGTCCAAAGTCAACAGGGCAAAAATTCAAGGACACTAGGGGAATTTAAAGCTTCTGGTACATATTAGCTACAGCAAACATAAACACAGACCAACTATTCGTGAAATTAACATAAATGCTTACACTATAAGCCTAATTACAACAGTTCTTATTATCCAATTTATCACATCAGGTTTTCAGCAAAAAGTTACAAAGTATACTAAAAGAAAAGAAAAAATGTAGTCTGAAGAGACAAAGCAAGGATCATCAGAACAGTCTCAGACATGACATAAATATTGAAATTAGACAGAAATTTAAAATAACAAATATGGTTAATTTGTTAGGGCTTCAATAGAAAGAGTAGACGACATGCAAAAACAGACGGGTAATATAAGAAGAAAGTAGGAGATTTAAAGAAAAAAATAAAAAGGCAAACTGGAAATTAAAAATGATAAAACAAATAAAGAATGTCTGGAATGACCCTGAGAGTGACATCAGCAGAGGGTAAGATAGGACTTTGCAGCACTCATCTCCTCACAGGAATAGCAGTTTGAACGACTCTCCATACAGACATGAAAATAACTTCACAAGAACTAAGAAATTCAGGTGAGAGATTACAGCGTCTGGCAGGAGCACATAATAAGAGAAAGGTACATTGAAGAGGGTAGAAAGGACAGTTTCACATTACCCTCATCATCCTTCCCACGAGAGCAGGAAATACAGTATAGAAAGAGATGCCCTGTAGTTGGGGAAGGAGAATAAAGTGAGTACCTGACTGCTGTGAACCCCAGCACCAGACTGGTCCCTGTAACCCAGGCTATAGCCACTTCCTACAGATCCAGTCCCCAGGCCTGACCCAACACAGGCTATAGCTGGCCGAGGGCCAGATAGGCCTTGTGAAGCCAGAACCCATACCTGCTCCCACAGACTCAGGCTCCGGGCCACACACCATGGACCCAGATTCTAGGTACTAGACATACCCTGGTGCCAGACCTGCCCTTGTATACCCAGGTTTTAGCCCCATGCCAGCAGCAGGACAACCCTATGGCCTCAGGTTCCAGGCCTACCCCAGTACTAGGCTAACTTCTGAGGACCCAAGCTCCAGGCCAGCCACTATGGCCCCAGGCTTCAGGCTTGCTGCAGTCATTTTACATCTGCCCTGCAGCCCTGGTAGACCCAGGACCTATGCCTGCTCCCATAAATTCAGACTCCCAACAACCTCATCATCAGGTTTGAGCAGACCCAGGCTCCAGGCCCACCCCCATACTCCTGGGCTCCAGGTCCACCAGCATGGACTCAGCCTTCAGGCCCATTACCATGTTATCAGACAATAAGCCACATACACAAATCAAAGTTCCAGGCCCACCCCAGTGCCAGGATGGCACCTATGTAGCCCCAGGCTCCAGGTCAGACCCTAGGAAACCAGGACCCAAGCCCTCCCCTATAGACTCAGGACCCAGGTAAGTTCAGCATCAAGTTAGCACCTACAGAACCAATTCCCAGTCCCACCCTATGGTCCCAGGCACCAGACCTGCCCCTGTAGACTCAGATTCCAGGCCCACCCCAGTGTGAGGATGGCCCACCCCAGTGTGAGGATGGCCCACTGGGACCCAAGTTTCAGGCCTACACCAGTGCAAGGATAGCTTTGAAAGCTCCAGGTTCTAAAGGAGTCCCTAAAGACCTAGGACCTAGGCTTGTCCCTGTGAACTCAGTCTCCAGGAGTGCCTTATTGGGCACCAACACCAAACTGGCTCACATGGCCCAGGCTCTAGGCTCAGCCATATAGAACCAGATACCATGCCTGTATACATGCACCAAGGTTCCAGGCCTGGCCTCACCCTCATCACCATGCCTACCCTGGTGGACCCTAGCAACAGGCCCATACCTGCAGACTCAGGCTCTATTTCAGCCAAGCTCTAGAGCCATACCACTGGACCCAGATGCTAGGCCTATTCCCAAAAATCAGAGCCCCAGGCTAGTCTTTGTGGACCCAGGAACCAGACTCTCCAGCCCGCTGACCCAGGCACCAGGAAACCTCCCTCCCTTGCACCAAGAACTTCAGAAGCAAGCATGTATGCATACCCCATTGGCTGTCCTACCTAGTATCTCTGGAAGGGTGAAATGATAAAGGGCTTTCCCTGCCAAAGCCAGTCTGTAAAGACTAGAAGGGGTGCCTACTTCTTCAAATGTGCAGATCCCAATGCAAAGCCAGAAGGATCATAAGTACTCAGAAAAACATGACACCCATTACAGGAACAAAATAAAGCACATGTATGGACCCTAAAGAAATAGAGACCTACAAACCAATAAATAATTGAAAACAATCATCTTTAAGAAGTTCAATTAGTCTGGGTATAATAGTTCATACTTGTAATCTCAGCACTTTGAGAGGCCAAGGTGGGAGAATCACTTGAGCCCAGGAGTTCAACTTGAGCCTGGGCAACATAAAACGATCCCATCTCTATATATTTTTTTAATTAACCAGGTATGATGATGCTTGCCTGTATTCCTTATAGTGCCTATGGCTACTCAGGAAACTGAGGTGAAAGGATCACTTAAGGCCAAAAGTTTGAGGCTGCAGTGAACCATGATTGAGCCACTGCACTCCAGCCTGGGTGACAGAGCAAGAACTTAACTCCAAAAAAAAAAAAAAAAAGTTCAATGAGCTACAAGAGAATACAGATAGACAACTAAGTAAAATCAGAAAACCAATACACCAAAACATGAACTAATGAGATCAATGAAGAAATTACAAAAAGAAACAAAACATTAATACTGGAGCTAAAGAACACAATGACCAAGTCAATAATTTCCATAGACTTCTTCAACTGTAGACTCAATCAAGCAGAAAAAAGAATCAGCCACCTTGAAGATAAGTCACTTGAAATTACCAAGACAAATGAATAATAATAAATAATTTTAAAAGAAGTAAAAAAAACCTACATGATTTATAGGAACACCATAAAACCATTTTATGCATTATGGCAGCTTCAGAAGGAGAATAGAAAAAGAGGAGAGAAGAAAGTTTATTTATAGAAATAACAGAAAATTTCTCAAATCTGGAAAGAAAGATTGTCATCCAGATCCATAAAATCCAAAGAATCTCAAATACATTTAACTTAAGGAGATCTTCACTGAGACATATTATAATCAAATTCTCAAAAGTCTCAGTTCTTAGGGAGAATTTTGAAAATAGCAATAGAAAAGTAATCACATTCAAAAGAACCCTTATAAAAATATGAGCAGATGTCTCAGCAGAAACTTTACAGGCTAGTTTTGAGTGGGATGATACATTCAACGCACTGAAGGAAAAAAATGGTCAAAAAAGAATACTCTACATGGCAAAACTGTCTTTCAGAAATGAGAAATAGACTTTTCCAGTCAAACAAAAGCTGTGGAATTTCATTACCACTAGACCTCCCTTACAGAGAATGCTAAAGGGAGTTCTTTAAGAATGAAAGCATTGCTAACTAGCAGCATCAAAACATATGAAAGTATGAAACTCACTGTAAAGATAAGAATAGTATGAGTCTATACTCTAATACTGTAATGATGGTATGTAAATCACTTTTAACTCTAATATAAAAGCTAAAAGAAAAAAAAATTTAAAAATATAGTTACAATAATTTGTTAATGGGTTCACAATAGAAAAAGATGTAAACTGTGACATAAATAAAAAAGTGAGATGAAAGAAATAAAAGTGTAGATTTTTTTTACATGGTTGAAGTCAATATGAGCTAAAAATAGACTAAATAATTCTAAAATTTTAAAATGTTTTATGTAAAGTTTATGGTAACCACAAAGAAAAACTTATAGTAGTTATACAAAAGGTAAACAGAAAGGAATCAAAATATATCACTACAAAGAAAACATCAATTACAAAGAAAATCAGCTAGAAAATAAGAATTTTTTTAAACTACAGAACACTCAAAAAACAATGAACAAAATCGCAATAGTAAGTTTTTACCTATCAATAACTACTACAAATGTAAATGGAGTAAATTATTCAATCAAAAGACATAGAGGTGCTAAATGAATAGAAAACCAAAAACCAACTATATGCTGTCTAAGAGACTCACTTTAAGAACACACATAGGCTGAAAGTGAAGGGATGGAAAAAGATATTCTATGTAAATGATAATCAAAAGAGCAGGGGTGGCAATATTTATATCAGACAAAATTGACTTTAAGTCAAACTGTCAAAAGACACAAGAAAGTCATTATATAATGATAAAGGAGTCAATTTATCAAGAGTACATGATAATTATATATGTGTATATATGTATGTGTGTGTATATATATATATATATACACACACATACACACATACATATATACATCCAACAACAAAGCACTTCAATTTACAAAGTAAGAATTAACATAACTAAAAGGAAATGTAGACAGCAATACAATGGTAGCAAGGGACTTCAATATTCTGCTTTCAACAACAGATAAATCATCCAGACCAAGAAATATATATATAAGGAAATAGCAGACTCAACAACATCATAGACCAAATGGACCTAACAAGTTAATACATAACATTCCATCCAATAGTAGCAGAATAGATATTCCTCTCAAACACACATGAAGCATTTCCCAGGTTAGATTATACATTAGGCCACAAAACAAGTCTTAACAGACTTAAGAAGATTGAAATTATATGGTTTATATTTTCTACCACAATGATATAAAAATAAAATTAATAACAGAATGAATTAGAAAATTCACAAAATACATGGAAATCAAAGAATATGCTACTAAACAACCAAGGGGTCAAAGAAGAAATTGAAAGGTGGTCGAATAATATCCTGGGAAAACAAAAATGGGAATACAACAAAAGCCGTTCTGAGAAATAAGTTTATAGTGATAAGTGTCTACATTAAGAAAAGACAATGATTTCAAATAAACAACTTAACTTTACACCTCCAGAAACTAGGAAAAGAAGTAAAAAGTAAGTCCAAATTTAGCAAAAGGAAGAAAGTAGTAATGATCAGAGAAGAAATAAGTGAATTAGATACAGAAAAAATTAGAAAAGATCAATACAATTAAAAGCTGGATTTTTGAAAAGATAAATAACATTGACAAATCTTTAGCTAACTTAAGAAAAAAGAGAAAACTTAAATATGAATATAAATGACAGAGGAGGCATTATGACTGCTACTACAGAAATGCAAAGGATCATAAGACTACTATGAAAAATTATACACCAATAGGATAATTTAGAAGAAATGGATAAATTTCTAGACACATAACTTCCCAAGACTGAATCACAAAGAAATAGAAAATCTGAACAGACCGATAATAAAAAAGGAGATTGAATCAGTAATTACAAGTCTCTCATCAAAGAAAACCCAGGACATGATGGCTTTACTGCTGAATTCTACCAAACAGGGAAAATTTAACTTCTTCCTTTATGATTTGAGTCTTCCAGTACTGTTAAATAAACTTGGCAAAATAGGGCATCCTTGTCTTGTAGGATTCCTTCTTAAAGAAGAAATAATACTAATTCTTCTCAAACTCTTCCAAAATAGTGAAAAAGAGGGACTACTTCTAAACTTCTTTTACAAGGCCAGGATCACCCTGATGCCAAAGCCAGACAAGGACATTACAAGAAAAGGAAATTACAGGGCAATATTCCTGATGAACATAGATGGAAAAATCTTCAACAAATTATTAATAATAGCAAACCAAATCCAAAAGGGACATTCAACATAATCAAGTTGGATTTATCCCAGGGATGCAATGATGTCTTGACATAAACAAATACATCACATAACAAAATAAAGAACAGAAGCCAATGATCATCTCTATAGACATATTTGACAAAATTCACCATCTTTTCTTGATTTAAAAAAAAAAAACCTCAACAAGTTAGGTATAGAAGAAGTGTATCTCCACATAATCAAGGTTACATATTATAAACCCACAGCTAACATATTCAATGGTGAAAAACTGAGACTTTTATTTTAAGATCAGGAATCCTCTAAGACAAGAATGCTCTCTCTTGCCAAGTTTATTCTACATAGTACTAGAAGACCTAGCCAGATCAATTAGGCAAGAGAAACAACTAAAAGTCACACAAATCACAAAAGAAGCAGTTAAATTGTCCCTGTTTATAAATGACATAATTATATATAGAAAGCCCTAAAGAACCCACAAGAAAACCTGTTAAGATTAAAAAATAAATTTAGTAAAATTGCAGAACACAAAATCAACATATACAAATTAGTTGCATTTCTGTACACTAACAAGAAACCATCTGAAAAAGAAATTAAGAAAATAATCCCATTTATATTAGCCTCAAAAATACTTAGGAATAAATTTATCCAAAGAAGTGAAAGGTCTATAAAGTAAAACTTGTAAAATATTGATGAAAGACATTGAAGAAGACACAGATAAATGGAAGCATATTCCATTTTCACATTTTAAAAATTAATATTTTTAAATGTTCATATAACTCAACATTATCCACAGATTAAGTGCAATCCCTATACAAATTCCAATGGTATTTTTTACAGAAATAGAAAACAAAATTCTAAACTTCATATGGAACCACAAAAGACTACTAATAGCCCTATCAATCTTGAGCAAGAACAAGGATGGAGACATCACAATACCTGATTTCAAAATATGCTACAAAATCTCTAACAATCAAAACAGTATAGTACTGGTATAAAAATAGAATTTCAACAAATGGAATTTATTTCTGGTAGAGATACCGGAAATAAACCACACTATATTTAGCCAATTGATGTTCAACAAAGGCCTCAAGAATACATAATGGAGAAAGATAATCTCTTCAATAACTGGTGTTGGAAAAATTGGATATCAACATGCAGAACAATGAAATTGGACCTTTGTCTCACACCATGTACAAAAAACAAATAGAAATATGTTAAAGACTTAAATGTAAGATCTGAAACTAAAATTACCAGGATAAAACATAGGAAAAATATTCTTGATGTTGAACTGGCCATAATTTTTTGAATATTATCCCCAAAATATAGGCAACAAAAGCAAAAATAGACAAACAAGACTGCATCAAACTAAAAAGTTTCTCCACAGAAAAGGATACAATCAAGAGTGCAGAGATATAATCAACCTACAGAATGAGAAAAAGATATTTGCAAACCATGTATCTCAAAGGTGTTAATATTCAAAACATGTATGAAACTCAATAGCAAGAAAACAAAAACAAATTTCTTAAAAAATGAATGATTTAACTGAATAAACATTCTTCAAAAGAACACACAAAATGACCAACAGGTATATGAAAATAATGCTCAATATCACACAGCAATTCAACATTCAGTCATCACAGCAACTCAAATAAGTTAGAATGGCTACTAACCTGTTAGAATGGCTACTATCAGAGAGAAAAAAACATAGTGAGTATTAATTTGAATTTGAAGAAAAGGTAACCCTGGTATAATCTTGGTGGGAATGAAAATTGGTACAGTCATTATGGAAAACTATATGGAGGTGCCTTAAAAAGTTAAAAATAGAACCACCATATGATTCAGCAATTCCACTTTGGGTATATACCCAAAGGAAATAAAATCAGTATCTCAAAGAGACATCTACACTTTCATGTTTGTTGCAGAATTATTCACAATAGCTAAGATATGGAATTAACCTAAGTGTTCATTAAGGGATGCGTGAAAATGTGGCAAATGTATACAATGGAATATTATTCATCCTTTAAAAAGAAGGAAATCCTGTCATTTGCAACAATGTGGATTAACCTGGAGATCATTATGCTAAGGGAAATAAGTCAGGCACTAAAAAACAAATATCTCATAATCTCACTTATAAGTGGAATTTTAAACAGTTAAAGAAAGTTAAATCTCACTTATAAGTGAGACTTAAAGAAAGTTATAATCTCACTTATACATGGAATTTTAGACAGTTAAACTTAAAGAAGCAGAGAATAAAATAGTCATTGCCATGGGCTGGTGGGTGGAGAAAATAGGTCAAAGGGTACAAAGTTTTAGCTATTGATCAAAGGGCATAATGTTTTATTCATGCAGAATACATAAGTTCAAGAGATCTAATGTAAAGCATGGTGACTCTAGTTAATAATACTGTATTGTATATTTTAAATTTACTAATAGAGTAGCTCTTAAATGTTACATAAAAAATAAGCAACTATATGGGGTGATGGATATATTAATAGGCTTGATCGTGATAATAATTTCACATTGTATCTGCAAGTTATATCCAGGTCCATTGAGCTATTACTGACAAAAACTGTGTCTATGTGTATAATGTATACATTAAATCAATACAGTTTTTGTTTGTTAATAATAGCTCAATGAACCTGGAATAAAAATTAAAAATGTCTTTGACAGACTCATCAGTAGACCGTATATGACAAAAGAAAAAAATCAGTGAACTTGAGGATAGATCAACTTTTCAAACTAAAATGCAAAAAAAAAAGAATGAAAAAAACACTCAGAATATTCAAGAATTAATGGAACAATTTCAACAGGTGTTATATGTATATTATTTGAATGCCAGGAGGAGGAGAAAGGGAGGATAAAGCAGAAGAAATTTTTGAATAATAATGGCCAAGAATTTTCCGAAATTAATAACATGTGCCAATCTACTGATCCAAGAAGCTCAAGAACATCAAATAGGATAAGTATCAAACAAAGTGCCTAGGCGTATTATATTCAGACTACAGAAAAAAAGACAAGTAGAAAAACTTGGAGAAAAGAAAAACACACCTTACCAAGAGAAACAAGGATTAGAATTACAGTAGGCATCTAGGAAACCATGAAAGCAAAAAGAGTATATAGAAACTCTCTGTACGATCTTTATAACTTTTTAATTCATCTAAGCTGTTCTAAAATTAAAAATTAATTTTGTAAAAATGTGAAAAACTAAGCATATGACTGTTTTGTTCAGAGGAGGTTTCCCTTTCATGGGTATATGTTTGACAGTCTTCAGGGCTGTCAGACATTTTGGTCTTCTTTGCAATTGAGGAAGGACAATGAAAGTACTGAGAAATTTTAACTGCACTTCAGCTACTGTGAAAGTTTTTTATAGATGTATTTCCACACCATTTCAAGGGAAAACATGACATGATAGTTAAAAAAAGAACACTGGACCATGAAACATAGACCCATTTTCTAGTCATGTCACCTTGCTCAAGTTACTTAACTTCTCTGTGACCCAATTTCCTCATCTATAAAATGGAGATAATCATATTTACCTTTTAGCATTGTGATGAGGATAAAATGTATACATACATAAAGTTCATAGAATAAATGTGTACATACATAAAGTTTATAGAATAAATGCTCAATAAATGTTTTATTTATCTAAGTTGAGTATTTAAAGCTTTTTCTCTAACACCTTTCATAGTCTAACATATTGGAAATAGTAAATGTATATTATCTGGAGAAAAATGTGTCATATCAATATCTAGCTCATTACCATGATTAAGTATCTATTTTACCTTAAAATTTCAATACTTTGCATCTTAAATGGTATTGAACATAAGGAAGCTCAGTAAGGTTGCATGATATAAAATCAATGTACAAATAATCAGTATTATTCCTGTATATATAAAACAATGAATAATCCGAAAATGAAATTAAGAAAATAATTACATTTACAATAACACAAAAAGAGTAAACTACTCAGAAACACTTAACCCAAAAAGCTCAAGGCCTCCACAGTGAAAACTAAAAAACATTGTTGAAATAAAGACCTGATACTGCAGAGGAAGAATCCAATATGGCCGAATAGGAACATCTCTGGATTTCAGTTCCCAGCAAAAATGCAGAGAGTGAGTGATCACTGCATTTTCAAATGAATTTTTACTGCCTACAGACCAGGAGATTCTTGGGCAGAAAAGTGCCACGACTTGCCAGCGTGGCTGTTTCAGCTGGTGCAGTGGGTCTCTGCACAAAAACTCACACAAATCCAGGCACTGTTTCAACTGGTGACTGGAACACCTGGGAAACAGAGTTTCCAGTTCACCTGAAAAAAAGGGGGCTGAAACAGGAAACCAGGTGATCTGGCTCAGCTGGTCCCAGTCCCACAAAGACCAGCAATCTGAAATGCTCTAGATTGAGAGTTGCACAGCAAGCACATCTGGACCCAGGATGGTTCAGCTCTGCAGGGGGAAGGGCATCCGCCATTACTGAGGCAGTCCACCACTACCGAGGCAGTCCGCCATTACTGAGGCAGTCCACCATTATTGAGGCAGTCTGCCATTACCAAGGCAGTCTGCCATTACCGAGGCAGTCCATCATTACAGAGACAGTCCACCATTACTGAGGCAGACCACCATTACCGAGGCAGTTCTAACTATACCCCTATAAACAAAACTGCAAGGAAGTTCACACAACAGCTGAGCAGAGCCCACGGCAGCTCAGCAATGCCTCTGCTATCAGACTGTGACTAGGCTACCTCCCCACTGGGCAGGGTATCTCTGAAAAAAGGAGGCAGAATGACAGGAACTTATAAATAAAGCCCCACCTTCCTGGGACAGAGCACCTGGGGAAAAAAATGGTTATGAGTTCCACTGCAACAGACTTAAATGTACCTGCCCAGCAGCTCTGAACAGAACAACAGAACTCACAGCTCAGCACTTGAGCTCCTATAAGGGACAGACTGTCTCCTCAAGCAGTTCCCTAACTCCTGCATAACCAAAGAGACACCTCATAAAGGAGAGCTCAGGCTGACATCTGGGAGGTATCCTTCTGGGACAAAGATAACAGAAGAAGAAACTGGGAGCAACCCTTACTGTTCTGCAGCCACTGCAGGTGATCCCCAGGCAAGCAGGGCCTGGAGTGGACCTCCAACAGTCCTACAGCAGGGAGGCCTAACTGTTAGAAGGAAAACTAAGAAACAGAAAGAAATAACTTCATCAGCAACAAAAAGGATGCCCACTCAGAGACCCCCATCTGAAAGTCACCAACTACAAAGACCACAGGTAGATAAATCCACAAAGATGGGAAGAAATCAGTGCAAAAAGGATGAAAATGCCCAAAAGCAGAATGCCTCCCCTCTTCCAAGGGATCACAACTCCTCACCAGCAAGGGAACAAGGCTGGATGGAGAATGAGTCTGATGAATTGACAGAAACAGGCTTCAGAAGGTGGGTAATAACAAACTTCTCTGAGCTAAAAGATCACGTTCTAACCCAATGCAAAGCAACTTGAAAAAAGATTCAAAATGCTAATGAGAATAAACAGCTTAGAGAGGAATATAAATGAATTGATGGAGCTGAAAAAACATGAGAACTTTGAACTTTGTGAAGCATACACAAGTTTCAATAGCTGAATCCACCAAGCAAAAGAAAGGATATCAGAGATTGAAGATCAAATCAATGAAATAAAATGAGAAGGCAAGATTAGAGAAAAAAACAGCCAAAAATAATGAACAAAGCCTCCAAAAACTATGGGATTATATGAAAAGACATAACCTACATTTGATAGGTGTGCCTGAATGTGATGGAGAGAATAAATCCAAGCTGGAAAACACTCTTCAGGATACTATCCAGGAGAACTTCCCCAACCTACCAAGGCAGGCCAACATTCAAGTCCAGGAAATACAGAGAACACCACAAAGATATTCCTCAAGAAGAGCAACCCCAAGGCACATAATCATCAGATTCACCAGGGTTGAAATGAAGGGAAAAAAGCTAAGGGCAGCCAGAGAGAAAGGTTGGGTTACCCACAAAGGGAAGCCCATCAGACTTACAGCGTATAACTCAGCAGAAACCCTACAAGCCAGAAGAAAGTGGGGGCCAATATTCAACATCCTTAAGAAAAGAAATTTCAACCAAGAATTTCATATCCAGCCAAACTAAGCTTCATAAGCAAAGGAGAAAGAAAATCCTTTATGAACAAGCTATTGCTCAGAGATTTCATCACCACCAGGCCTGCTTTACAAGACCTCCTGAAAAAAGCACTAAACACAGAAAGGAACAACCAGTATCAGCCACTCCAAAAACGTACAAAATGGTAAACAGCATTGACACAATGAAGAAACTGCATCAACTAATGGGCAAAATAACCAGCTAGCATCAAAATGGCAGGATCAAATTCACACATAACAATATTAGCTTTAATATAAATGGGCTAAATGCCCCAATCAAAAGACACAGATTGGCAAATTGGATAAAAAGTCAAAACCCATCGGTGTGCTGTATCCAGGAAACCCATCTCACATGCAAGGATACGTATAGGCTCAAAATAAAGGGATGGAGAAAGATCTACCAAGCAAATGGAGAGCAAAAAAAAGCAGGAGTTGCAATTCTCATCTCTGATAAAATAGACTTTAAACCAACAAAGATCAAAAGAGACAAAGAAGTGCATCACATAATGGTTAAAAGGATCAATGCAACAAGAAGAGCTAATGATCCTAAATATATACACGCCCAATACAGGAGCGCCCAGATACATAAAGCAAGTTCTTAATGACCTACAAAGAGACTTAGACTCCCACACAATAATAGTGGGAGACTTTAACACTCCGTCAATGTCAGACAGATCAATGAGACAGAAAATTAACAAGGATATCCAGGACTTGAACTCAGACCTGGACCAAGCGAACCTCATAGACATTGACAGAACTCTCCACCCCAAATCCACAGAATATACATTGTTCTCAGCACCACATCACACCTACTCTAAAACTGACCACATAATTGGAAGTAAGTCACTCCTCAGCAAATGCAAAAGAATGGAAATCATAACAAACAGTCTCTCAGACCACAGCGCAATCAAATTAGAACTCAGAATTCAGAAACTAACTCAGAACCACACAGCTTCATAGAAACTGAACAACTGGCTCTTGACTGTTGACTGGACAAACAATGAAATGAAGGCAGAAATAAAGATTTTATTTGAAACGAACGAGAATCAAGACAAAACGTACCAGAATCTCTGGGACACATTTACAGCAATGACTAGAGGAAAATTTATACCAATAAATGCCCACATGAGAAGCAAGGAAAGATCTAAAATTGACACCCTTTCATCAAAATTGAAAGAGCTAGAGGTGCAAGATCAAAAAAACTCAAAAGCTAGCAGAAGACAAGAAATAACTAAGATCAGAGCAGAACTGAAGGAGACAGAGACACAAAAAAATCCTTCAAAAAATCAATAAATGCTGGAGGTGGTTTTTTGAAAAGATCAACAAAATAGACCACTAGCCAGATTAATAAAAAAGAAAAGAGAAAATAATCAAACAGATGCAATAAAAATGATAAAGGGGATATCATCACAGAATCCACAGAAGTACAAACCACCATCAGAGATTACTACAAACAATTCTATGCACATAAACCAGTAAACCTGGGAGAAATGGATAAATTCCTGGACACTTACACCCTCCCAAGCCTAAACCAGGAAGAAGTCGAAACCCTGAATAGACCAATAACAAGGGCTAAAGTTGAGGCAGCAATTAATAGCCTACCAACCAAAAAAAGCCCAGGTCCAGATGGGTTCACAGCCAAATTCTACCAGACATACAAAGACGAGCTGGTACCACTCCTTCTGAAACTATTCCAAACAATCCAAAAAGAGGGAACCCTCCCCAAATCATTTTATGAGACCATTGTCATCCTGATACCAGAACCCGGCAGAAACAAGAAAATAAAACTTCAGACCAATATCCATGATGAACATAGATGCAAAAATCTTCAATAAAATACTGGCAAACTGATTGCAACAGTACATCAAAAACCTTATCCATCACAATCAAGTAGGCTTCATCCCAGGGATGCAAGGCTGGTTCAACATACGCAAGTCTATAAACGTAATTCACCACATAAACAGAAACAAAGATAAAAACCACATGATTATCTCAATAGATGCAGAGAAGACCTTTGACAAAATTCAACAGCCCTTTATGCTAAAAACTCTCAATAAACTAGGTATCGATGGAATATATCTCAAAATAATAAAAGCTATTTATGACAACTCCACAGCCAAACTAAGCTTCATAAGCGAAGGAAAAGTAAAACTTTTTGCGAACAAGCAAGCACTCAGAGATTTCATCACCACCAGGCCTGCACTACAAACAGAAAGGAACAACCAGTATCAGTCATCCCAAAAAATTACCAAACATAAAAAGTATCTCTATAAAGAAGTATCTACATCAACTAATGGGCAAAATAGCCAGCTAGCATTAAATGACAATGTTGAACTCACAAATATTAATATTAATTCTAAATTTAAATGGATTAAATTCCCCAATCAAAGACACAGACAGGTAAATTGAATAAAAAGTCAAATTGTCTCTATTTGCAGACAACATGACTGTATATTTAGAAGACCCTATCATCTCAGTCTAAAATCTCCTTAAACTGATAAGCAACTTCAGCAAAGTCTCAGGATACAAAATTACTGTGCAAAAATCACTAGTATTCCTATACACCAATAACAGACTTAGGGAGAGCCAAATCAAGAACAAACTGTCATTCACAATTGTGGGATATGAGATTCTGGGTTGAAAATTCTTTTCTTAGAGGATATTGAATATTGACCCCCATTCTCTTCCAGTTTGTAGGATTTCTGGTGAGAGGTCTGCTGTGAGTCTGATAGGCTTCCCTTTATGGGTAATGTGACCTTTCTCTCTAGCTGCCCTTAGAATTTTCTCCTTTATTTCAACCCTAGTGAATCTAGCAATTATGTGTCTTGGAGTTGCTCTACTTGAGGAATATCTTTGTGGTGTTCTCTGGATTAGCTGGAGTTGAGTATTGTCCTGCCTTACTAGATTAGGAAAGTTTTCCTGAATAATATCCTGAAGAATATTTTCCAACTTGGATTCATTTTCTTCATGATATTCAGGTATACCTATCAATTGTAAATTAAGTCTTTTCACATAGTCTCATATTTCTTGGAGACTTTGCTCATTCCTTTTTACTCTTTCTTCTCTAATCTTGTCTTCTCATTTCATTTCATTAAGTTGGTCTTAGACCTCTGATATCTATAAATTACTTTGGACAGTATGGCCATTTTCAGTATTGATTCTTCCTACCCATGAGCATGGAATGTTTCTTCATTTGTTTGTGTCCTCTCTTATTCCATTGAGCAGTTGTTTGTAGTTCTCCTTGAAGAGGTCCTTTACATCCTTTGTTAGTTGTATTACTAGGTATTTTATCCTCTTTGTAGCAATTGTGAATAATAAAAGCTATTTATGACAACCCCACAGCCAATATTAAATCATTAAAGTAAACCAGCAATAACAGAATGAGGAAAAATTTTTGCAATCTACCTATCTGACAAAGAACTTATATCCAAAATCTACAAAGAATTAAAACAGATTTACAAGAAAAAACAAACAAACAAACCCATTCAAAAATGGGCAAAGGATATGAACGGACACTTTTCAAAAGAAGACATATATGAGGCCAACAAACATATGAAAAAATGTTCATCATCACTAGTCATTAGAGAAATGCAAATCAAAACTACATTGAGATACCATCTCACACCAGTTAGAATGGCGATCATTAAAAAATCTGGAGACAACAGATGCTGGAGAAGATGTGGAGAAATAGGAACACTTTTACACTGTTGGTGGAAGTGTAAATTAGTTCAACCACTGTGAAAGACAGTGTGGCTCTTCCTCCAGGACCTAAAAATAGAAATTTGACCCAGCAATCCCATTACTGGGTATATATCCAAAGGATTATAAATCATTCTGTTATAAGGACACATGCACACGTATGTTCACTGCAGCATTGTTTACAATAGCAAAGACCTGGAACCAACCCAAATGCCCATTGATGATAGACTGGACAGGGAAAATGTGGCACATATACACCATGGAATATTATGCAGCCATCAAAAACAATGCGTTCGTGTCCTTTGTAGGGACACGGATGAACTCGAAAGCCATCATTCTCAGCAAACTGACACAAGAACAGAAAATCAAACACCACATGTTATCACTCATAGGTGGGTGTTGAACAATGAGAACACATGGACACAGGGAGGGGAGCATCACACACTGAGGTCTTTCGGGGGGACTAGGGGTGGGACAGTGGAGGAGGTAGGAATTTGGGGAGGGACAACATAGGGAGAAATGCCAGATATAGGTGATGGGGATGGAGGCAGCTAACCACATTGCCACGCATGTACCTATATGACAATCCTTCATGTTCTTTACATGTACCCCAGAACCTAAAATGCAATAATATATATATATATATATATATTCTGCAATTATTTTTTCTTTCACGTTAAAGAAAAAGATAATTATGTTCTTTAAAAACAGAATTTTCAAAATAATTCTTCAAATAAAGGTATTTTAAATTTAAAAAATTTAATAAAATAAAGACCTAAATAAATTGAAATACATCCTGTGTTTGTATAATAGATTGTTAGATTTAATATTGTCTCACATTGGTGGTTACTCCCTAAATTGACCTACAAATGCAATACATTTTCTATAAAAATTGTAACTGATCTTTTTTACAGAAATGGACAAGCTGATTCTAAAATTCACAAGGAAGTATAAGGGATCTGGAATAGCTGAAACAATCTCTGAAAAAGCAAAGATGGAGGATTCATGATTCTCAATTTCAAAACCCCCATAAAGCCTCAATAATCGAGACAATGTGGTACTGTCATAAAAACAGACATACAGCTCAATAGTAAGGAACTGAGAGACCAAAAACCAACCCACATATACACTGTCATTAGATTTTCTATGAAGGAGTCACACCATTCAATGGGGAAGGAATAGTCTTTTCTACAAAGCTGTTTCTGGGACAATTAGGTACACACATGCAAAATAATAAATTTTCAACACTACTTCACACCACCTACAAAAATTAGCTCAAAATTAATGAAAGACCTAAATGAAGGAACTAAAACTCTTAGAACAATGTCTAAGCATTAATCTTCATGACCTTGGATGGCACAATGGTTTCTTAAGTATAACACCAAAGAACAAGCAATAAAAGTAAAGTAGATCAATGGGACTTCGTCAAAACAGAAAAGTTCCATGTGTCAAAGACACCATCAAGGAAGTGAAAAAACACAGAATGTGATAAAATGTTTATAATTAAACAATAAAGAGACAATTCTTAAAATTAAACAATAAAAGATAATTAAACAGTTAACAGAAGATTTGAACAGACATTTCTTCCAAGAAGTTATGCATGGCTAATACATATATGAAAACATGCTCAACATTATTAGTCATTAGAGAAACACAAATCAAAACTACAATGTCTATTGAGTAAGATGGCTATCATCAATAAAACCAAACACAAAAAATAACAAATGGAGCAAAGATATGGAGAAGTTATAACCCTCATACATTGCTGGTAGAATGTAATATGGTGCAGCTACTATGAAAAAAGAGTTTATCATTTCCTTAAAAAGTCTAACATAGAGTTACGCAATCCAGCAAGTCTACCCTTAGGAATATACCCACGAGAATTAAAAGCAAAACTTCATACAAAAAATTGTACATGAATGTTTTAGCAGCATTCTTCTAAATAGCCAAAAAGTGGAAACAACCTAAATCTCCATTGACTGATAAATGGATAAACAAAATGTAACATGTATCTATACATTCCATTATGTTTATATGTGTGTGTGTGTGTGTCATATTTACATACATATATCAGAAAAAAAGTCTACATATGATATGATTCCATTTATATGAAATATCCAGAGCAAAGGATTCCAGAGACTAGGGTAAAAGGAAGTAAAGAGTGCCTGGAAATGGATACAGGATTTCTTTTTAGGGTGATGACAATGTTTTGAAATTAGATGGTGAAGGTTGTACAACCTTGTGAATATACCAAAACCTGCTGACTGATACACTAAAAAAGGTGAATTTTATGGTATGTGAATTCTCTTCTTCTCCCTCCTGTACCAGTTAAGGACTTGGCAGGAAGGAGATGACCTACTCAGATTTAAAAGAAATTTTTTAAGAGACTATTTAAAAATATAACAGTAGGGTTAAAGGAGTAAAATAGGAGAGTTTAAAATACACTAGAGTTGGCAACAATGAAGAAGTATTATCACCATTCCTAGGCCTGAAGGAGCAAGGAAAGGGAGGAGTTCCCAGAACCCAGAAAGCACTATAGCTGTAGCTGTAGCTGAAGGAGAGGGCCACACAATCAGAACTAGGCCTCCAGTAGAGGCCCAGTGTTCCTGCCAAACAGTGTCCTGGAAGCCCCACTGCTTAGGTAATAAATACCCAAACTTCTTTATTCTCCTACACACTGATGTCCTACTTGACCCACCCCAGTTTACCAAACTCAATAGAATCCAGAAGATAAGGAAGTCCATGTAATGCAGACAATGGCAGTTGGCACACAAGGGTACAGAAATGGAGGAAGAAGGATATAAATTATATCCAGAGAAGGCAAAGAGAAGATATAGTAGATTCACTCTAGTCACTCCAGTCTGGAGAATGAATTCTATGGGAGTTGGAGGGAAGGCATGAGCAAGAGTAGATAAATGAGAACATGGGAAGCTATCCCAGAAGCCCAGGGTAATAATGATGACTTAAATTAGGGTGATGGTAATAGGCATGAAAGATAAAGAGAAGCCTCAGAGGTCTTCCTTGATCTTTGCAAAAGTGCATAGGAACAAAATGTGGTGAGTCACAGAGCAGAAATGTCAAATGACCTAATTTTCTAACTTTCAGAGCAGTATCCAAACCCAACCAAGTTCACTTGAACTCCTAATTTAGTGTCATCCAATGTAAAGATAACTTGTGAGACAAAGAGGCCCCACAGAACTGCTTTATGAATTGGCCACCCAACACTGGCTTCATGTTTTACTGGAACCACAGTCTTGAAACCAAGCCTGCACTGGCGGAGAAAATGCAAATGACTATCTGAAGGACTTTGTCTCAGGAGTTTTGGAACAGAAAAGAGCCCTCCAATAACTTAGTTCAGCCTCAGTTTATAAATGAGGAAACTGAGCTCCAATGAATTGCCTTGCTTCACTCAACCAAAATTGTCCAAGGCTATAGAATCTAGGTGGCCTATTGCTAGTCTAATGTGTTTTCAGTGATATTTCTTTAACTGTGAGACTTCCAATGAAAATGTCATGTCTTTCAGAAAACTCCTTGTCGGAAAAGTGATCCCAAACATGATAGTTGTATTTTTGTCCTCATTCCTGCCAGTCTGGAAGGGAAAAATAAAGCACGTAGTTTAAAGTTAGGTTAAAAGTGAAAAAATTTCCAAAATAATATCAGTAGCTTAACATGTTTGTTAAGAATGATCTTTTAGGCATCATTTTTGGGAGCTGTGTATTTATTTTGCACCCAGTTATGATTCAGCATGTCAGATTGTATTACTCATGTAGTTTTACCTTCCAATATCACAGTTATAGCTCAATATAGCAAGTATAGACTTCTGGAGTGAAAAGGCAGCTTTTGATTTAACTTTACTTTCACATATGGAGCATACATTGTGGTATCAATGCAACAGAAATTAATTAAGAAAATGCAGAAACCTCCATAGAAATGTGAGGTTGGGCGTTATTGTGATCAAAATTGAAAGTGTCATCTGAACAATAAATCCTGAGGGACTGTCACATTTGTGGCTTGTGTCATAACTTCACTCATCTTACCCAGTGGCCAGGAATACCTTGAGAGCCTAAGATCATGTCTACCAGCTGCCAAATGAGAATCACCTATCGGACTCATTCCACTTTTTTTTAAGTGGTTGTATCCTATTATATTATAAAATTTATTAGTTATTCATGTTGGGGTACCTAAGAGTACGTATCAATGATCAGATGGACAGGACCACTCTTAAGTGCTAAGACCCTAAAAATATTTTCTTACAGGGCCCTATTTATGTAAACAATTTGAATCACCCACAATCAGCACTACCAGTACCATTCTGGCAGTCCCAAATCACAAGATTCAGAAAAAGAAATTCCACTTGGTCAATGAGAACAATCTATTTGCCAGGCCTTCCTCTTGGAAGCAGCTTGGCCTAGGACCCCAGGATGACCCTACAGATGCAAGTCCCAGAGCTACTGTCCTAGCATCTGACTGGCTAATGTATGAAGGGACCGGTGTATAGAGTTGGAGAGTGCTGCCCAAAGAAGTGAAACAGGGACTGGACTTACGCACATTCCAGTTTAAGCTTGAATCTGGATAGGTGCCAGATATCAGAGGGGTACTTAATACATTTCAAAGAAGTCACTCCAAAAGAAGAGTCTTCTGAGGTTATAGTCAGGGCAGATGAATTGTTTGCCAACACCTAAAGAAAGTTCTGAGAATAGACATAAGCTTTGGTGTCATGGACATCATCATCATCTAATGGGAAAAGCAGACATTGCCCAAGTGTATATATGTGAAATAGTTATTATAATAGTGACATTGATGTGCTGTGGTAATCCCCAGCTCCAGCGTGAAGGGAATCAATGGTTTCCCAGAGGAAAACATGCGTAAATTGAGATTCGAGCATGGTCATGAGCCAGGTGATGAGTGGGGACGTCATGCATTTTTTTTGTTTTTGTTTTTGTCTTCAGAGAGCTTCTGTGAAAGCCCTGAATAGGACCACCAGGATGTTGAACCAGAAACTAAAAGTCCAGAATCAATGAAAAATATAGACTCAAGGAAGATGCCCACTGTCGAGCAAGAATAAAATTAAGGTCATTCTTCCTTCTTGCTTATCATTCTCTATGGCCTTGCTACTCAAAGTGCGAAAAATGGATCAGCAACATTGACATCACCTGAAGCTTGCTAGAAATGCAGAATATCAGGTTCTTCCAGACTTACTGAATCAGAATTCACTTTAACAAGTTCCCCCGGTGATTCATACAGACATTAAACTTTTAGAAGTACTGGTCTATGATATCCATTTCCCTAAGGCACTGTAATATAATTAAGAAGTTGCTACCCAAACTATCTTTGCTACATTTGACCCACACAAGGAGGGAGCCCACTATGGTTTTAGAACAAGGTAAGAACCCTTTGGAAGACCCAACTTCCAGTAGCACTATATGAATCCACACTTATATAAACCAAGTTAGAATGAGAAATTACAATTTCCAAGAAAGAAAGGCTCTTCTTTGGCTTGGACTAGGATAGTGGAGACAGCAATTGACCTTCACTGCCCTCTCAAACAGTGCCTAGAAACTTGAAATACAGCACTACATTCATCTGTACCTCCCATTCAGATTTTTTATGTGTATTTAAGACAAAGTGTTATTCTCTTAAGGTTAATATGTCATTTCAACATTATTTTAAAGGCCAACTTTCCCAGGAACCACTATCTTTTTTAAAAAAATACCTTAGTTAAAATTAAACAAGTGTATATAGCTATTTAAGTCAGAAAAAAGATATCTATGCATATGAAATGCCATGAAAAACATCATTTCAAAGAGAAAAAGTATATAAAATATAGCACCAGACAATAGGAGGAATTGCAATTCTTAAAAGTGATAATATTTAAAAAGAAAGAATATATATTGAAAACCAAGCTTTTTTTGCTTTTCTTCGTATGAGACAAAAATGCTAGCTGCAAAAATTCATTTAACAAAACCTGTGTGTCTATTCTTTCTATAAAGCCATCTTAGAAGTATCGGAATCAGTTTATTTAATGTTTATTTTGCAAATAATAAATATCTATATAGACTCAAAGATCAAGAAATAGCTATAATCTTAGGATTTCTCTTGATAATTAACATATTTCTTTAAAAAGATATTTTTTCTTTAGATAATTGTTATTCCTTAATTCCCACACTTAGTATAAAAAAAACACACCAAGAAAATGAGACTCATTGACAGAGAAAAATGACAGATAGAGTCATAAGAGCCCCCGTGATTTTAATGAGCTAGAGCCAGTAATTTGGGATCCTTTAAGGTTATATTTAAGAGAGAGCCAATAGTACTAAATTTCTATGCATATTGTTAAGCATAAATATTATTTTTTAAATGTACTCTTTTTAAGATAATTTAATAATTTACCTAGGATAAATTGATATTTGCTAGAAAGAGTCTATAAGACAATACATAAAACATATTTAGAACAGCGCCTGACATGTAATAAATACTCAATACATGTTAGCTATTATTATCTCATTTTGCCATTATAATTTAACTAAGAGTGCTCAACTATAAGCAAAATCGATGTTATATTCTGTCTCCCATAGTCTTTAAATACCTTCATATCGCACACTCCATTTCAAGAATTTTGTTTTTATGACCCAATCAAAATGTAAGCAGTGTTTAAACACCTTCATGTCTCACACTCCATTTCAAGAATTGTCTGTTTTTATGACCCAATCAAAATGTAAGCAGTGATATACATACACACCTCTGCAAAAAATACCATTAGTTGTGCTTTTCGTCTTGCTATTACTGGTCTTGGGACTACCAATGTTATTCAGAACTTAAGTTACAAAACGCTGATCACATTTGAGTGCTTCTTCTTAAACAGCTAATGGGAAACAGAAAACCACTGTAATGCTACACTAACTTATGAGGGCTGTGGCTCCACTCACAGAAATCATTCCAGCTTCCAGCTGGCACAGAGCCTAAAGCTCAAACTAAGTCCCAGATAGAGAATTCCTGAGAGGCAAAAGAAAAAAAAGTCTGACACAAGAGTTCAAGTCGTTTTCCTTTAATCTATTGAACTACATGAAGTACAGCATGCTTAAGGATTTAACAAAAGGAAAAGATTCTTTGTAAATGTTATCATTAAATAATATTTATGACGATCATAAAGAACTGAGTGACCCTAAAGCATAATATTGAAAGACAATGGGATAATAATGATACCAATAGAGGAGAAAATTGATATAAGAAAGAGGCCCAATCGACAAGAAATGAGTGCAGACTATAATAAATTTTCACTGCCATGATTCTGAGAAACTTCTAACACAACTTAGGTATGTACAGGTAAGTTATATTTCTACTACTTCTCAGTCCCCTCCCTAATCCTCAAAATGGCCAAATCCATGTAATTACATAAAGCACACAGAGAAGAGGTACTACTTCAACTGCCAACTCCAATGAATTGGAACTTGCTACCTAGAGCATGGTTTTGAGAAGAATTCTGAGATCATCTCATCAGGAAAAGGAGGATCGTAATCCAACTAGTGTCAGTTATTGTGTAGTAAGGCAGGGGCTAATGGAGAGTACTTTATTATAAAGTCCAACCCTCATAGAGTCCTGCTGAAACCATACACTGGCTATTTACTTAATAATAGATTTAGATTTTTATCATACAAAATTTTATTTTTAAGTTAACATAGCCCTTCTTGCCTATTTCATTTTTTCCTGACACTACGCATTTCCACTTTAAACCACTATATTATTCCACATACATGAACATTTCAAAGATCATCACTGGCCTCTACACCATCAAATTCTTAGACTTTTCTTAAGATCTAAACCTTTGGTATCAATGAAGTTTTGATAACTTTGAAATTCATTACATGAAACTTGCTATTCCTTTGTCCTTGTGTGGCTTTATTCCCTTGGTTCTCCTCTGTCTGGGCTTTAGGAATAAATGTCTTCTATGTAGTCTTTGGCTCCAGTCTCTTTCTACTTGTGCCTGTCCTGCTCCATTTTGCCAAACTGGTCTTAGAAGACATTTACTTCGTCCTGCTGACCTTTTTGTCAAAAGCCCTGTCACATTTATGAGATGAAAATTGAGCACTTTAGCCTGGACCATTAGTCGTTTGTATTAGGTAGCTTCCATAATGGCCTTTTCAATGGTTTATCCCATTAGACTTATTTCTAATTCATGAAAATTCCAATTGAAAGGAGTGAAGGCCCTCTGCTCCATATGGTTATCACAGACAGGTAGAAGTTCTGTCATTTTCAACTTGGGCACCAAAATCAGATCAGCAAATGGGAAAGTGAGAAAATGGAGGATTACACCATAAGTTTTTATGAACCAGACCTCCCACCCATATTCCATTGGTGGGAATAAGTCATTCGGCCATGAAATCTGCAAAGGAGTTTGGAAATGTAGTTTACCATGTTTCCAGGAACAAAAAGAAACAAATTTATTGAATAGCTCTGTATTATCTGTGTCACAGTTCTACACAATTTGTTACAAACTAACTTCCAAATGATTTTCAAGTCTCCTTAAAATACAGTCTTCCATATCTATTTATTTTCTTTCTTGCTACACTAAGCCTTTTTATATCCCCATTTCAGCCAATGAGGCTGTTCTTTCCCTTAACTAGTGTCTTCCTTCTCCATACAGCCAAACTCTACATGCCTTTCAAAGTTTGGTAAGTTTCTCATTACCCAGGAAGTTTCTCTCAGTTTATGTCTGCTTTTTCTACATAGATAAAACTAGTGTTTAAAATTATTTATTGGCAGATATTACTCCAAATATTAGAAGGCATAGTGAGGAAACCATGTGTGTACATCCAAATCAGGGAGTGAACTGCAAGGCTAAAAGTTAGTTGCATAAGATATATCACCTGTCTTAGTCCATTCAGGGCACTATAACAAAATACCATAAACTGAGTGGCTTATGAACAGCAGAAATTTATTTCTCCTAGTTTTGGAGGTTGGGAAGTTCAAGATCAAGGTGCTGGCAGATTCAGGTCTGGTGAAGGCCAGTTTTTTGGTTCATAGAAGCTGCCTTCTAACTGTATCCTCACATGGCTGAGGGGATGGTATGAGAGGTCTCTTTCATGACTCTTTTAAGAGGGCAGTAATCTCATTCCTGAACGCTCTGCCCTCATGATTCAATCAACTTTAAAGTCTCCACTTTTCATACCATAACCTTGAGGATTAGAATTTCAACATATGAATTTGGGGAGGACACAAATATTCAGCCTATATCAGCACCCAAAGGAAACTTGTTTATTTCAAAGTAAGAACCAACTATACGCAATCCTGTGCATTGTGTGCATTTCAAACTAACATAGGAAGAAGGAGCATCTCTCAGTCACACTAAGGTGTGACTCTACAACTTTTGGAGTATTGATCAATTCCATGATCTAACAGTTCCTCATCCTTTGGAAATTCCTTGCAACTGACAGCAGTATAGCCCAACACTCACATTAGTACAGGGAAGCTATTTTCCATAGATATTGGAAGCCAGGCTATTTTATATAGTTTGGATGCTGTATAAAAGGAAAATTTCTGCCATATAACAAAACAGAGAAAGCCAGCATGCAGAATGCAATAAGAAAGCACATGTTCAGGAAGAAAAAGAGATACAACAAATAGAAGGCTAAGAAAAGCCTGGCATAGTTGTAATTCCTGGTCCATCATTTTCTGAGGTGTAGGGCATGGACCTTAGAGTCAAAGAGATCCAGAGTTGAATTTAACTATGCCACTTACCAGGTTTTTGACTTAGACAAGCTATGTATCTCTCTGAATCTCCGCTTTCTGGTATTTAAGATCTCACAAGGTTAAATAGATACTCTTTGTAAAAAGCCTAAAACAGTGGCTTGGACATAATACATGCTCAATAAGTGGTAATTGTCATATTTTAAATGCTATACTTCATTTAATATAAAGTGCTATTGACCATAAAGGACATCATGATTAAAAAGATGTTAAGTAAAATGTATAAAGATGTGTGATTCAAGATTGATGGGGCATCGTGTTATTTTTATTACTAAGCCTACAGAAAGTGTTATAAGGCCTTAACAGGCTTTCATAGGTTGATTCTACTAGAATACAAACAGTTACCAGATCAGGTAGACCCAGCGTTCTTTTGACTCTTCTCTCTTGCTAGAGATGTATTATTAACTTCCAGGTGATTTTCTTATCAGACGAATTCCAAATGCTAATTGTAAATTGAAATTTTGTCTTTGGAAAAGTAGCATTTCTCCATTTAGCTCAATGCTTCGTAGGTTGGGATGACAAGCATTAATTACTTAAGAATGAAAACGTTTTTTTAACTCTGTTTTTCAATTTCATGTGATAATTAATATGTGAAAGAGAAAAAAAGGACATCTCCATTTTCATATGTTAGTTAGAAATAGCAATATTGACAAGATCAAGTAACTGTTTTGATCATTAAATAATTACAGATGCTATAGAATTTTGCAATGGAATAAAATACATGCAAATGCCAAAATTCTGCGTTAGTAAGTCACTGCCTTAAACATATGGAAATTTAATTTAAGACAAATGCCTGAAAAACATCTAATCATAGAAACAATACTAGCATCCAATGCATAAACAATAGTAGGCAGAAAAAGAAAAATATATATACATAATGCTTTCTATATATTACATGAACAAAAATAATTTTTGCTAACTTTTAAAGAATTATATTGCATTGTCTATGTTTTCAGGAGTGCCAATAGCTTGTTCAGAGAGGAACATAGTGATTTGTAATTCTTTGGAAAAATTAAAGTCTTAAGTGCATATACGTTCTCTAGGGATATAACAAAACATGCTCCAGGAAATTTGCTTCTACCTTTCCAGTTGGAAGAACAAAAGAATGAGGCAAACATGTTGAAGATATCTGTAAAAAACTAAATTCATGCCTAACGCCAAGTTACTATGTTTATAAATAAGAGGCAAGGGAAAGCCTCAGTGGCCTTACATAACACAACTGTTTTAATTATTTCAACAAACATTTGTTGAATATCTGTTCTGGGCCACCTGTTGGATATTATGGTCTCTGAGGTGACATAAAGGATCTTAGCAAGGCATGGAAACTCTGATCTTATTTCATTGGAGGGATAATAAAGACCTCTGCCCAAAGGGGGAGAAAGAAACACAACGGCATAATGAGTGAGACAAAATTCTAGCTATCCCAATTTAAAAGGTAATTATGACCTTCAATACAAGACATAGCTTGGAGGTCACAATTCCTTGGTGTTCTGGTAGCAACTGTGCAGGTAGAGAGGCAGGAAATCCATTCACATATGAAGAGGGTGCTTTAGCACACTGTCACAATCTGTTTCCTCTCTCTTCCCTTTGTTAGGTCCAATTTTTCCAGTGAGCGTATCAGATATGCATGTTACTCTCTCAAGACCTATCTGAGGCTCTAATGCATCTGCAAGATAATGTGGACAAGCTTTTATCTGAAAATGCTTGTCATGGAGAAAATAGACAACCATGGGCACAAAATAAGACATTCAACTGTGAGTCAAGCAGGAAGATAAACAAGAGCTGAAGTCTTGCTTATGGGAACACAAAAGTAGTTTGGGAAGTTTTAAAAATCACAGTAGTGAGCAAATATAGATGCTTAATATCTTATAATAAATATATTAAAATTTTGAGACAATATCTTTCTATAGAGCAGGGGTCAACAAACTATGATGATCTAAAGGACAAGCCTGGCCATTTGTCTCCCACTGGTTTTGTAAATAAAGTTTTACTGAAACACAACTACATTCATTTGTGTATGTAGTCTATGGCTGCCTTTGATCTACAATAGAGTTGAGTTGTGGTAATATAGATCATACGACCCACAAAGCCTAAAATAACTGTACTTTTATTGAAAAAGTTTGTTTTAGCCCCTGTTGTAGAATTAGACTCTTGAATCCTCATGGCCAAATATATTAGAGTGCCCTCTCCCAATCCAATCTATTCTTTTCATTCACTTTTTCAAGCTTGAGTTGCCTGGAATCCAGTTTCATCTTCTAAGCCTTAGTTTGCTCAAAAGTAACACCATTAGAACCAGAAGGAGTCTGCAGAATGACGTGTGTGTGTGTGCGTGCTATCTTGGATGCATTGAAGGAATTGCTGCCTTCTCTTTAAGGATAAGCTTGTACTGAAGCAATTTCTTGGAAGAAGCACGTAGAAACAATAGATGCAATGGCATGTCATATAAATGGTGACATAGGGAGGGAGATTCCCAACATTCCCTGATCTTTGCTGAAAGTGAGAGAAAGAGAAGCAATATGAATGTGTATATATACTGAAGATTTATAACAAATGTAAGACACCCATTAATCCTTAAGGTAGATCTGATTCTCTGCTTGAGGTCTAATGAAAAGCTTCAGAAAATTTATAAAGTGAGTCTATTTTATATTCAATTTTTCAGTAAAAGTTTCACATGTATCAGACTAGTAGAAGAAAATTTTAAATGTGTTTGTTAAAAAGAGAATATTTGCAAGAGGATTAGGAAAGCATCACTAAGTAGAAATAATGCTTACTTATTGAGCATTACACATGTAAGCCAGTAACTATTTTGCAACCACTAGTGAGACTTTAAAACTTATTTTGCCAATACAAAAAATATTAATTAAACAAGGAAGGGGTCATATGCTTCACAAACATTTATTGAATATAAACCACATTCATGAAAATGTAATAGTTGATTTAAAAAAGAACACTCACTTCTTAGTTTTAGGAAGCTTAGAATATACTGAAGAAGCCAAAGTAATTAACCTCTCCCCACCTCCACACTGACTTTTATAATAACAGAGACCACAGCACAACTGTTTGTTCCTCCTAATGAAACACAACAATCCCCTCTCACAGACTCAACCTTAAGCAATGGGTTCCATCGGGCAAATATAATGGTAGCCAATACTTATTGCCAGCCATTGTACTAAATACCTTATTTACATTGATTCATTTAATTCTCAGCAACACCCTATAAGGGAGTCATACTTATCATACTTCCTCACATTTAAAACAATGTAGATAGTTATACATGCCATCATGCAATGTACCACCAAGAAAAAAAGGTGTTACCAATTAAATTATGACATTCCATCTATTGCATCACTCCACCTAACCTCAGAGAAGTTAATGTATACTTCTTAGATTCAATTTTTCATCTGAGAAAACCAGAAGGCAAATAGGCAAATTTTCTTGCCTGAGATCACGCAGCTGCAAAGTGGCATAATAGTGAGTCTGACTTCTTAAACACTGAACTCCACTGCATGTGATAGAAAATTGGGTGTAACATATTAGATTTTTCAGGAAACACAAAAGTGTTGGTTGCAGGCCTAAACAGCAGGAAGCAAAGTTGCGGAAAATTAATAGCTGCCACAAAGAAGTCTTTTTCTTCCTGTGCCTTATGAATTCTTTCTGTATAAGCTCCTGTTATTTTAATCATATTTGGAGTTTTCATATCTCCATTATATTGCATTATAATCATGAGTTGAGAGAGATCAAGTGAGAGCAAGAGGGCAAGACCAGTTCAGCAGTATGTGTTAATTTAGAACACATTGTGAAAATATTAATAAATACCACACAGACAGGACTTCTATATAGCAAAAGCATCTGTGAATATATATGACCCTAAAACTGATAATATTTAACTGGTAAGTATGTATTTATATATTTATATTCTATAATAACATATAAAGTTATAAATTACACATTTTAATGCACTTAGGATTTTTTGCAAAGATTTTGGGGATGAGAATGTTAAGTAAGAGACAGAACACCTATATATATCCTATATATCAGGTCTTATAGGTCATTATTTACAGGGAAAAAGAAGAGCTGAAACGGTGTAAACTGCTTAAGGGCCAAGACTATGTGTATTGGCCACTACTTAGCATAGCACCTTCCACAGTAAGTGTTTTTGAAGCAAATTTATGACTTTTCATATCTGCATCATAAAAGCATTTGTTCTTCATTTTGCAAGTCCTTAAGTTTTGGTAAAAATATGTTGTCATATATATCACATATAATAAGTGTGAAACATGGCTGAATATGACTTCTCAGTGTGACATGCAAGTTTCAGGATTTCCACTATAACTGTGAAACTAAATTTTTCAATTGTTTGTGACCTCACTTGGCCAGAAAAAGAGAGAACCAACTTAACAGTATGAAATGCAAGTTTCAAGATTTCCAGTATAACCGTGAAGTTGAAGTAAATTTTCAATTGTTTATGGCCTCAATGAGCCAGAAACAGAGAGAACCTTTATGAATTCTAGACACCCTTAGCAATCAGACAGGTAGATCTACAATTTGTAAACTTACTCTTGACACAGCAGAACAAGAGATAGAATTTTGCAATTTATAAATATTTGTTGTTGACCCACACTTGGCCATCAGTAACCATGTCTCTTGTAGTGAGGTTTAAAGTTGCTTTTTGAGATCCATTTGAGATGAGACTAAGGCCACCCTAGATCATATGTTTTAGCTTATCCAGTCCCACAGAATTCGAACCCAAAATGGAACTTCATTGCCTTGCATCATGTTTAAACTGAATATTCCTTTCTAAAGCCAGAATCAATTTCATTCTAATTGCAGTTATTTTGTCCTATCTCATCCCCTATAATCAAAGTATCATTTTAAAATGTTAAGAAACTATAGACGTCAAGAATAATTGGAAATGAAACAAAATGTAACAATTTGCTCTTTCGTGAGTTAGTCTTCATATCAAAATATAAACTGAAAAGTTATTTCATATCTGGCATGCTCTGGATTCAATGTTAGCAAAGTTATGGAACCAAAGTAGACAAGTGGCAAAGGGCAGAAGAGGAAAAATTAAAAGTCTGTGTAGAACAATGATTGTTTACTTAAAATGCAAGGGATATTCTTTTGAAGTGAATATTGTGCTAAGTGTTAAGCCAAAACCAAAATTATATGAATGGAAAGAAAGTAAAGGCTTTGAGTCCCTGATGGATTTTTTAAATTCCTGTGGAAAGTTTGATGGGCTGTCTTTCTTCTTATAAATAAACTATTGTGGTTTTAAGACATGTGTTGTGTCTTGGTTTATTTAATTCTGAATAGCAGAAAAAAGATCACTTGGTGGGTAATACACAATATATTGGCATTCAAAGTAAATACAACACATCATGTTTAAATTTAAAAAGGTTTGCCTCAGAATAAAAGCCAAAAGGCAACATTAAAAAAAACACACATTGTGGTTGTGAAGGAACTCCAATATCTATAAGAATGATTTAAACTAAATTATAACAATAGAAATGTTCCTCACTGAGCACATAAACTCAACCTACTCAGTTTGATTTTAAAATTATTAAACATTTCTCCTTTACTAGAGAGGACAAAATGTCCAACTTAATTTTAAAAATCATTAGAATGGAGATGCTTTTTGGGCATTTATTAGCTAGAATCTCATCTAATTCATATTCCAAAATTTTCCTCATAGGTTTTAATGACATATATCAAAGCAACCTATGATAAACTTGACTCAATAAATAAATATAATATTTATTTGATTATTTGCTATTTAGAAAACATTTTGCTCTTCAGAGTTACAGAGGCTTTGGCTTCATTTTAATTCTTTTTTTTATTGTACTTTAGGTTCTGGGGTACATGTGCAGATCATGCAGGATTGTTGCATAGGTACACATATGGCAAGGTGGTTTGCTGCCTTCATTCCCCCAACACCTATATCTGGTATTTCTCCCCACATTATCCCACCTTCTGTTGTCTTTCCCCTGATCCCCCACAACTGACTGCAGTATGTGATGCTCCCCTCCCTGTGTCCATGTGTTCTAATTGTTCAACACCTGCCTATGAGTGAGAACATGAGGTGTTTGGTTTTCTGTTCTTGTGTCAGTTTGCCAAGAATGATGGTTTCCAGATTCATCCATGTCCCTGTGAAAGACACGAACTCATCATTTTTTATGGCCGCGTAGTATTCCATGGTGTATATGTGCCACATTTTCTTTATCCAGTCTATCGTTGATGGACATTTGGGTTGTTCCAGTTCTTTGCTATTGTTTTAATTCTAAATTAATCTTTATACTAATAGTCCTTGGAAATACAGATATTTGAGAAATTTTCTTCAGTCATATTCATTTGACTTCACCTAAGCATTCCAATACTATATATAGATATAGTATAGATATAAACTTTATAGATATAGTGACATATAGATATAGTCATATATATAAACTTTCATGTCAAATTTGAGATGTTTAAAACTACCAAAACATATGTAGAAAGAAGCTATGTAGAAAGAATAAAAAAGGGGGTAAAACTTTAAAAATGATATTTAACTGACCCTAAGAATATGATATCTCCAAATTTCTACCAATTTTGAAAGCTTAATAGAATCAATACCTTACCTTATATGATACAGAATCCAGAGAACCTCATTGAAATAAAACTAGGCGCTCCTCATCCATACTATATTTATTCCTTTATGGAGTCTCTATGAGGAAAAAAACAATCTGCATTTCCTGTGCTCTCACCCTGCAACAATCAACACAGAAGACTTCTGTGAACAAATGTTTAGAGATTTTTTACCCTATACTCCAAAAGCAATCAATTCTTCGGTGGACACCAGATGGGTATCCTCCAATTTAATTCTGATACTATCCACCCTGGAGAAATTTTCAGATCCCACAAGTTGAGGATTTAGTCTCAAAAGATTGCCCCCCACTTCTGATTTCAAATGCAAGCCCCAGATTGTTTTACCTGTGTTTCTGATGGCAGGCTATAAGTTGGGGTTCCCACAACTCTCTCATTGGATTCCATTAATTTGCTACAGTGGTTCTTAGAACTCAGGGAAACACTTAATTTACTGATTTATTACAAAGTGCATGGATGAAAAGATGGATATGGTGAGGAGCTTCCAGGCCCTCCCCAGGTACATTATTCTCCAGAAACCTCCATGTGCTCAGCTATTTGGAAGTTTTGAACTTTTGAGTTTTAATAGAACTTTATTATGTAGGAATGGTTGATTATATCATTGAATACTGGTAATCAGCTTAACTTTCAGCCCCTCTCCCCTCCCTGAAGGTTGGTGGGGAGTGGGCTGATAGTTCCAATCCTCTAATCATGCCTTGGTCCAGAACTGGTGACCAGTTGCCATTCTGAAGCTACTAGGGGCTGCTAGACTTCAGTCAACTCATTAACATACAAAAGTACATCACTTTGAAGATTCCAAGAATTTTAGGAATCACATGCCAGGAAACAGGAAAGAAGACCAAATATATATTGTATAATATCACAGATCATAGCCAATTATTCCACTATTCATTCTGGGACTGGGGGGGGCAGTGACAGGAAAAAACAGGAGAGAAAATTTACACACACACAGATTGAGAAACAAAGTTAGGATACTGGATATCGAATATCTTTGATTGAAGTATCTTTGGATAAAAAGGTACAGCATTTGCATTTATAACTAACATCGAAACTATTGTCTTCATTCATATTCAGTTTTTTATGCCTCTCTTCAATTTACAAGTTGTACAAATTAGAATAAATTTGCCACCATTAAAAAAACAAAAAAAATTGCACTCTATCTTTGCAAGAGTTTGAAATCATAGCATTGCAATGTATTTCTAGTGCTGGAAATTCCACATACCCATATCTGCAATATATCAACTTACTTTTTATGTCATTTTCACACCTTCCCTCCAGCAAAAAATTCCCAGAATTGTCCTCAGAGGACCAAGAGCTTCAGAATTAATGGGACACATTTTGAAAATACAGATTCTTGGGACAAAGCCCAAATAGAATGAGAACCTCCCCAGGTTGGATCTAGAAAGCTAGAGTTTTATAAGTTAACCAAATGATTCTTGTGGCTACTCCATTTTGAGAACCACTTAAAACTGTCATGCAGGGGCCATTGAGAAGGAAGAAATGAAGGGTACAAAAGCTAACTTTGTGGATACATAGAACAGAATAAAGCACATAAAAGCAATTCAAAGTAATAGAGAGATCATAAATAGGGCTAACATATAGAACTCAAGTTCATATAAGTGATAGAATATTACAATGGATAAATAGATTGATCTAGAGATGACAGGTACTCCTGACAGATCAAGGCCATCAGATATCTAAGGGAAAAAACACAAGTTTTGGGGTAGGATAAATTTCCTCTTTCAGATTACTTGCTTATAAGCTATGCACACTATTTTCTTTTTTATTTATTTATTTGGAGTGCAGTGGCACCATCTTAGCTCACTGCAACCTCCGCCTCTTGGGTTCAAGCAATTCTCCCACCTCAGCCTTCCAAGTAGCTGGAATTACAGGTGTGCACCACCATACCCAGCTAATTTTTGTATTTTTAATAGAGACGGGGTTTCTCCATGTTGGCCAGGCTGGTCTCAAACTCCTGACCTCAAATGATCCACCCACCTTGGCCTCCAAAAGTGCTGGGATTACAGGCATGAGTCACCGGGCCCAGCCTATTTTCCTTTTTATATACAACTGTCAGTATCTTGAAAGACATTGTGGGACCTTGCCATAAAAACCAAATTTTATTAAGCCAAGCCTTTCTGTGTTATTCATAATGATTTAGGCACTGAATTCTGAAGTTTAGTTTTTAATACAGGGGTTCACTAGCTGTCTCATGGTCAGGTGATGGTTTCAATAAATTAAATGAAAGAAGAAATCATTTCTCTAAATTTTCCTAACCTGAAAACACAATAGCTAAATATCTCTCAAATGAGCTTAATGCGTTCAATGAGATAATAAAGAACCACCCCATTACCATGCTTAAGATTCATATACGACAAACCAACAGTCAATATCATACTGAATGGGCAAAAACTGGAAGCATTCCCTTTGAAATCCGGCACTAGACAAGGATGCCCTCTCTCACCACTCCTATTCAATATAGTACTGGAAGTTCTATCCAGAGCAATCAGGCAAGAAAAAGAAATAAAGGGTATTCATATAGGAAAGGAGGAAGTCAAATTGTCTCTATTTGCAGATGACATGATTGTATATCTAGAAGACCCCACCGTCTCAGCCCAAAATCTCCTGAAACTGATAAGAAACTTCAGCAAAGTCTCAGGATACAAAATCAATGTGCAAAAATCACAAGCATTCCTATACACCAATAACAGACTTAAAGAGAGCCAAATCAAGAACGAACTGCCATTCACAATTGCTACAAAGAGAATAAAATACCTAGGAATACAACTAACAAGGAAAGTAAAGGACCTATTCAAGGAGAACTACAAACCACTGCTCAACGAAATAAGAGAGGACACAAATAGATGGAAAACATTCCATGTTCAGGATTAGGAAGAATCAATATCGTGAAAATGGCCATACTGCCCAAAGTAATTTACAGATTCAATGCTATCCCCATCAAGCTACCAATGACCTTCTTCACAGAACTGGAAAAAAACACCTTAAACTTCATATGGAACCAAAAGAGAGCCCGCATAGCCAAGTCAATTCTAAGCAAAAAGAACAAAGCAGGAGGCATCACACTACTGGACATCAAACCATACTACAAGGCTACAGTAATCAAAACAGCATGGTACTGGTACCAAAACAGAGATATAGACCAATGGAACAGAACAGAGGCCTTGGAGGCAACACAACATATCTAAAACCATCCAATCTTTGACAAACCTGACAAAAACAAGCAATGGGGAAAGGATTCCCTGTTTAATAAGTGGTGTTGGGAAAACTGGCTAGCCATATGCAGAAAGCAGAAACTCGACCCCTTCCTGACACCTTACACTAAAATTAACTCCAGATGGATTAAAGACTTAAACATAAGACCTAACACCATAAAAACTCTAGAAGAAAACCTAGGCAAAACCATTCAGGACATAGACGTAGGCAAGGACTTGATGACCAAAACACCAAAAGCATTGGCAACAAAAGCCAAAATAGACAAATGGGACCTAATCAAAACCCACAGCTTCTGTATGGCAAAAGAAACAGTCATTAGAGTGAATCGGCAACCAACAGAATGGGAAAAAAATTTTGCAGCTTACCCATCTGACAAAGGGCTGATATCCAGAATTTACAATGAACTAAAACAGATTTACAAGAAAAAACAAACAAGCCCATTCAAAAATGGGCGAAGGATATGAACAGATACTTTAAAAAAGAAGACATATATGAGGCCAACAAACACATGAAAAAATGCTCATCATCACTGGTCATTAGAGAAATGCAAATCAAAACTACATTGAGATACCATCTCACGCCAGTTAGAATGGCAATCATTAAAAAATCTGGAAACAACAGATGCTGGAGAGGATGTAGAGAAATAGGAACACTTTTACACTGTTGGTGGGAGTGTAAATTAGTTCAACCATTGTGGAAGACAGTGTGGCGATTCCTCAAGGACCTAGAAATAGAAATTCCATTTGACCCAGCAATCCTATTACTGGGTATATATCCAAAGGATTATAAATCGTTCTACTATAAGGACACATGCACACGAATGTTCATTGCAGCACAGTTTACAATAGCAAAGACCTGGAACCAACCCAAATGCCCATCGATGATAGACTGGACAGGGAAAATGTGACACATATACACCATGGAATATTATGCAGCCATCAAAAACGATGAGTTCGTGTCCTTTGTAGGGACATGGATGAACCTGGAAACCATCATTCTCAGCAAACTGACACAAGAACACAAAATCAAACACCACATGTTCTCACACATAGACGGGTGGTGAACAATGAGAACACATGGACACAGGGAGGGGAGCACTATACACTGTGGTCTGTTGGGGGGAAATAGGGGAGAGACAGTGGGGGGGTGGGGAGTTGGGGAGAGATAGCATGGGGAGAATTGCCACATATAGGTGAAGGGGAGGAAGGCAGCAAATCACACTGCCATGTATGCACCTATGCAAGAATCTTGCATGTTCTTCACATGTACCCCAAAACCTAAAATGCAATAAAAAAAAATTTAAAAAAAAGATTCATATAGTATTTCAGTAATAAAATTATAGCTTTAACTTTGGATATAATTAGCAAAAAATATTAATTTCACTCAAAATATCACTATATTTCAAGCTATATTGAAAATAATTTTTCATCAAGCAATAAAGATTTAAATTGGCTTACTACTTAACGTATGTTCAAAAACATTTTTTCGATGGATCAATTAATTGATAAATTGCCAATAAATCAATACATCAATGCATCTACATTCAACCTTTATCACTTGAGGGAAGTGAAAACTTGTTAATATTTTAGTAGTTTAACATTGAGAAGCAAATATTCTAGTAACCTCCTTCAAATTCTTTGAATTAATATAGTTAACTAGTATTCAGAGATTTCAGGAACATTACCTTTTTTCTCAATTTGATACTTATTTTTGTGTCAAGATTGCTACCAAGACTCCGGCAGCTTAGCCCATGGACTCATAAAGACCAGATTCTAGTGGCATAGTGCCAAGTCTCAAATCTGACTCTTCACTTCGTGTGGGATTTAGAGTAATAGATTTGAGTATCTTTGCCCAACTGCCTTTCCTATAAAATGGGAATTATGATGCTAATAGTAACTGCCTCTAAGATTATAAGGAAATCTAAAAAAATGCCTTATTCTTGATGCATAGAATGTCCCCAGTAACCGTTTGTTATGACTGAGACTTTTTTCAATTTTTAATTCTATCATCATAGCAAGCACATTTGTTCATTGTTTACATTTAAAATACTTTTGTAAAAAAATTTAAATTATTTATTACAGCCACATACTGCTTTCAATTGGTATATATGTGTATGTGTGCATAATTTTTTAATGAAAAGGTTGAGTAACAAAATTGTTTGAAAGCCAACAAAATAGCTCTTATTTTAATTAAGAAATCAAAGTGTGCTAGCTTACATATGTCATCTAGTTTTTTTCCTAATAATTCTGTAAATTATGGATTATTATTTGTATTCCCAATTATAGATGAGGTAAGTGAGCCTCAAAAAATCAAGACTTTTTTTCCTCAGCCACTAAGCTAGAAAATGGGCAGAGCCATGATTAAAACATTTTGAGAGGATAGCAGAATAGGACCCTCTAGCATTCATTTCCCCACAGAAACATCAATCTGAACAACTATCCATGCATAAAAAATACCTTCACAAGAGCTAAGGAAAATAGGTTAGAGATCACAGAACCTAGGTATAGCACAGAAATAAGAAAAGATGCATTCAATAGGGCAGAAAAGATAGTTTTACATACCCACATCACCCCTCCCAACCCCAGGCAGCATATCTCAGAAAGAGATGTCCTTCACTTGAGGAAGGGAGAAGGAAGTGAGTACCAAAATTTGCTTTGTATTCCAATGCCAGTCCCAATCAGGTAAAACCCAATGCTGATCAGGCTCCCACAGCCTCAAACTCTAGGCCAGTATCCACAGTCTTAGCCTTCAAGCCCACCCAGTCCCAGGCCAGATCCTATAGGCCCTGGCTCCAGGCAAGCCTTGAAAACTTGGTCTCTAGGCCCATCTCAACACCAGGCTAACTGCAGTAGCCCCAGGTTTTGGGTTTAACCCACTGCCAGGCTAAGCTCAGTGGCACTGGGATTCAGCTTACTCACCAGCTGTCCCAGCCTTCTCACTAATCTGTTCAAGGAATCCAGGATCAATCCCACTCTTGAAACATGCTGCACAACTTTCCCAGAATCCCTGGACAGGCTGACTGGTGAAAGGGTTTCTCAGACCAAGCCAGTCTTCAAAAACTGAAATAAATCCCTACTTCTTCAAATGTGTACGCATTACTGTAAGGCAACATGAAACATAAAAAAATAGGAGGCATGCCACTGGAAAAAATAATAATAATCTCACAGTAGATTATTTCTTTAGGATCCCAAATAATTAGAGATATACAAATGATCTGACAAATAACTTGAAAAATTATTTTAAAGAAACTCAGAAAACTTAAAGAGAAACTACTCATAAAATTAGAAAGACAATGAATGACCAAAGTGAGAAATTTAACAGATATTGAAATTATTTTAAAAAAATCAAACAAAATTCTAGAACTGAAAAATATAATAAATGTAATGAAAAATGCAATTGAGATCATTAACAGTGAATTTGATTAAGCAGAAGAAAGGGTCTATAAACTCAAAGACAGGTTACTTGAAAATATACAGTCAGACAACAGATGCTGGAGAGGATGTGGAGAAACAGGAATGCTTTTACACTGTTGGTGAGAGTGTGAATTAATTCAACCATTTTGGAAGATACGGTGGTGTTTCTTCAAGGATCTAGAAATAGAAATACCATTTGACGCAGCAATCCCAGTACTGGGTATATATGCAAATGATTATAAGTCATTCTATTATAAAGATATATGCACACGTATGTCTATTGCAGCACTGTTCACAATAGCAAAGACTTGGAACCAACCCAAATGCCCATCAAGATAGACTAGATAAAGAAAATGTAGCACATATACACCATGAAATACTATGCAGCCATAAAAAGAATGAGCTCATGTCCTTTGTGGGGACATGGATGAATCTGGAAACCATCATTCTCAGCAAACTGACATAAGAACAGAAAACAAAATACCACATGTTCTCATTCATAAGTGGGTGTTGAACAATTAGAACACATGGACACAGGGAGGGGAACATTACACACTGGGGCCTGGGGGGTGGGGAGCTAGGGGAGGAATTGCAGGGGGTGGGGGGATTGGGGAGGAATAGCATTAGGAGAAATATCTAATGTCGATGATGGGACGATGGATGCAGCAAACTACCACCATGGCACGTGTATACCTATGCAACAAACCTGCATGATCTGCACATGAACCCCAGAACTTAAAGTATAATATATAAATTTTTAAAAAAAGAAAATATAGTCAGAGAAAAAAAAAAGAATGAAATAGAAATAAAGAACAATGTGTGGAACAGCATTAAAAGACCAAATGTTCAAGTCATAGCAGTTCACAAAGGAGAAGAGAAAGGGAATAGAAAGCTTACTTAAAGATGTAATAACTGAGGCTGGACATGGTGGCTCATGCCTGTAATCCCAACAGTTTCAGAGGCTAAGGAGGGTAAATCATTTGCAGTCAGGAGTTCAAGACCAGGCTTGTCAACATGGTGAAACCCTGTTGCTACTACAAATACAAAAATTAGTCAGGGGTGATGGTGTGCACCTGTAGTCCCAGCTAGTTGGGAGGCTGAGGAAGGAGATTGTTTGAATCTAGGAGGCAGAGGTTGCAGTGAGCCGAGATCATGCCACTGCACTCACTCCAGACTGGGCAACAGAGTGAGACTCTGTCAAAAAAAAGACATAAAGCTGAAAACTTTCCAAATCTGGGGAAAGAGATAAACGTTCTGGTAAAGGAAAGCCAAAGATGTCCAATCAGGTTCAATCCAAACAAGACTACACCAAGATATAATCAAACCATCAAAAGTCAAAGACAAAGAGAAGACCCTAAAAGAAGCAAGAGAAAAGAGGTACATAACATATAAGGGGGCTCTGACAAAGCTAACAGCAGATTTCTCAGCAGAAACATTGCAGGCAAGGAGAAAGTGGATATATTCTAAATGCTGAAGGAAAACACTGGGAAACAAGAATACTGTATCTGGTAAAGCTGTTCTTCAGAAATGAAGGAGAAATAAAGATTTTCTCAGACAAAAGCTGAGGGAATTTCTTTAATACAGTCTTGTAATTAGAGAAATGCTAAAGCATTTTCTTCAAGCTGAAAGCAAATAACTCTTACTAGTAACACAGAAACAAGAAACTGTGAAACTAACTGGCATTTGTAAGTACATAGCCACATTCAAAATATTCTAACACTACAATGGTGCTGTGTAAATCACTTACATTTTTTAGTATAAAAGAAGACAAAACTATTTAAAATAATAATAGCTACAACAATTTTCTAAAATATATACAATATAAAAATATGTAAATTGTGATATCAAAATCAATTAAAAGACCCAGACTGGAAACTTGGATAGAGTCAAGATCCATTGTTGTGCTGTACTCAGGAGACCCATTTTACATGCAAAGACACACACAGGCTCAAAATAAAGGGATGAAGGAATATCTACCAAGCAAATGGAAGGCAAAAAAAAGCAGGGATTGCAATCCTAGTCTCTGATAAAACAGACTTAAACCAACAAAGATAAAAAAAGACAAAGAAGGGCATTACATATTAGTAAAGGTAACAATTCAACAAGATGAGCTAACTATTATAAATACATATGCACCCAATACAGGAGCACCCAGATTCATAAACAAGTTTGTAGAGACCAACAAAGAGACTTAGACACCTACACAATAATTGTGGGAGACTATAACACCCCACTGTCAGTATTAGACAGATCAATGAGACAGAAAATTATCAAGGATTTCAGGACTTGAACTCAGCTCTAAATCAAGTGGACCAAGTAGATATCTGCAGAACTCTCTACCCAAATAAACAGAGTATACATTCTTCTCAGTGCCACATGTCACTTATTCTAAAATCAACAATGTAATTGGAAGTAAAACACACCTCAGCAAATGCAAAATAACAGAAATCATAGCAGTCTCTCAGACCACAGTGCAATCAAATTAGAACTCAGGATTTAAAAACTCACTCAAAAACACAATTTCATAGAAATTGAACAACCTGCTCATGAATGACTCCTGGGCAAATAATGAAATTAAGGCAGAAATCAAGATGTTCCTTGAAACCAATGAGAACAAAGAGACAATGTGCCAGAATCTCTGCGACACAGCTAACACAGTGTTTAGAGGGAAATTTATGCACTAAATGCCCATATCAGAAAGCTAGAAAGATCTCAAATTGATACTCTTAATATCACAATTTAAAGAACTAGAGAGGCAAGAGCAAACTGATCCAAAAGCTAGCTGAAGACAAGAAATAGCTAAGATCAGAGAATTGAAGAAGATAGAGACATGAAAAATTCTTCAAAATATCAACGAATCCAGGAGCTGACTTTTTGAAAAAGAAAGATTAGCAAAACAGATAGACCACTATATAGACCAATAAAGAAGGAGAGAGAAGAGAGAAGAATAAAAAAGACACAATAAAAAAATGATAAAGGGAGTATTATCTCTACCCCACAGAAATACAGCCCATTATCACAGAATGCCATCAATACCTCTGTACAAATAAACTAGAAAATCTAAAAGAAATGGGTAAATTCCTGGACACATACAGCTTACCAGAGTAAACCAAGAAGATGTTGAATCCCTAAATAGACCAATAACAAGCATTGAAATTGAGGCAGTAATTAATAGCCTAACAACCCAAAAAAGCTAAGGACCAGATGGATTCACAGCTGAATTCTACCAGAAATACAAAGAGGAGGTGGTACCATTCCTTCTGAAACTATTCCAAACAATTGAAAAGGAGGGACTCCTCCCTAATTCATTTTATGAAGCCAGCATCATTGTGATAACAAAACTTGGAAGAGACACAACAAAAAAAGAAAACTTCAGGCCAGTATCCCTGATGAACATTTATGAAAAAATCCTCAGCAAAATACTGGCAAACCAAATCCAGCAGCACATCAAAGAGCTTATCCACCACAAACAGGTAGGCTTCATCCCTGGAATGCAAGGCTGGTTCAACAGACATAAATCAATAAATGTAATCCATCCCATAAACAGAACCAAAGACAAAAAACACATAATAATCTCAATAGGTGTAGAAAAGGCCTTTGATAGAATTCAATATCCCTTCATGTTAAAAACTCTCAATAAATATGATGGAACATATCTCACACACTTGATCTTAGCCAAAAGGCCAAGAAGTGATGATGGAACATATCTCAAAGTAATAAGAGCTATTTATGACAAACCCATAGCCAATATCACATTGAATGGGCAAAAGCTAGAAACATTCCCTTTGAAAATCAGTTCAAGACAAGGATGCCCTCTCTCACCACTTCTATTCAAGAATTCCTTTACACCAATAATAGGCAAGCAGAGAGCCAAATCATAAATGTACTCAAATTCACAATCACTACAAAGAGAATAAAATGCCTAGGAAGACAGCTAACAAGAGATGTGAAGGATCTCTTCAAGAAGAACTACAAACCACTGCTTAAGAAAATAAGAGAGGACAAAAACAAATGGAAAAACCTTCCATGTTCATGAATAGGAAGAATCAACATCATGAAAATGGCCATAGAGCCCAAAGTAATTTATAGATTCAATGCTATTCCCATCAAAATACAATTCACATTTCACAGAATTAGAAAAACACTATTTTAAATTTCATGTGGAATCAATGAAGACCCTGTATAGCCAAGACAATCCTAAGCAAAAAGAACAAAGCTGGAGGCATCACGTTACCTGACTTCAAACTATACTATAAGACTATAATAACCAAACGGCATGGTACTGGTACCAAAACACACATATAGACCAATGGAGCAGAACAGAAGCCTCAGAAATAACACCACACATCTAAAACCATCTGATTTTCAACAAACCTGACAAGAAGAAGCAATGAGGAAAGGATTCCCTATTCAGCAAATGGTACTGGGCTAGCCATATGCAGAAAACTGAAACTGGACTCCTTCCTTACACCTTATACAAAAATTAACTCAGATGGATTAAAGACTGAAATGTAAAACCCAAAACCATAAAAACCCTAGAAGAAAACCTATGTAATACCATTCAGGACATAGGCAGACACAAAGACTTCATGACTAAAACACCAAAAGCAATGGCAACAAAAGCCACAATTGACAAAAGGGATTTAATTAAACCAAAGAACTTCTACACAGCAAAAGAAACTGTCATCAGAGTGAACAGGCAACCTCCAGAATGGGAGAAAATTTTTACAATCCACCCTTCTGACAAAGGCCTAATATCCAGAATTTACAAGGAACTTAAATGTATTTACAAGAAAAAAACAACCCCATCAAAAAGTGGGCAGAAGATATGAACAGACACTTCTGAAAAGAAGACATTTACATAGCCAACAAACAAATGAGAAAAAGCTCAACATCACTGATTATTAGAGAAATTCAAATCAAAACCACATTGAGATGCCTTCTCACACCTGTCAGAATGGTGATTATTAAAAAGTCAGGAAACAATAGATGCTTGCAAGGCTGTAGAGAAATAGGAATGCTTTACATTGTTGGTGGGAATGTAAATAAGCTCAACTATTGTGGAAGACAGTATGGCAATTCCTTGAGGATCTAGAACCAGAAATACCATTTGACCCAGCAATCCTATTACTGGGTATATACCCAAAGGAATATAAATCATTTTACTATAAAGACATATCCACATGTATATTTACTGCAGCACTATTTACAATAAGCAAAGGCATGGAACCAACCCAAATGGCCATTAGACTGGAAAAAGAAAATGTGGTGGCTGGGTGCAGTGGTTCACGCTGGTAATCCCAGCACTTTGGGAGGCTGAGGCAGGTGAATCACCTGAGGTCGGGAGTTTAAGACCAGCCTAGTCAACATGGCAAAACACCATTCTCTACTAAAGGTAGCAAAAATAAATAAATAAATTAGCCAGGCATGGTGGTGTGTGCCTGTAATCCCAGTTACTCAGGAGGGTGAGGCAGGAGAATCGCTTGAAGCAAGGAGGTGGAGGTTGCTGTGAGCCAAGATCGCACCACTGCACTCCAGGCTGGGCAACAGAGCGAGACTCCCTCTAAATATAAAAAAAAAAAGGAAAAGAAAATGTAGAATACTATGCAGCCACAAAAAGAAATGAGATCATGTTTTGCAGGGACATGGATGAAGCTGGAAGCCATCATCCTCAGCAAACTAACACCATAGCAGAAACCCAGAAACCACTTGTTCTCACTCATAAGCGGGAGTTTAACATTGAGAACACATGGGCACAAAGGAAGGAAAAACAGGGCCTGTTGGGGGATGAGGTTTGAGGGGAGGGAACTTAGAGGATGGATCAATAGGTGCAGCAAAGCACTATGGCACAGGGCATACCTATGTAACAAACTGTCACATTCTTCTCATGTATCCTGTTTTTGTCTTTGTTTAGAAGAAATAAAGGAAAAAATAAAATAAAAATGGAATGTCACATGTATAGAAACCCTACAGCCTCCACCAAAAACTATTAGAACTATTCAATAATTTCATTAAAGTTGCAGGATTCAAAATCAACATACGAAAATCAGTAGTGTTTCAATTGACTAACAAGGAAGTATCTGAAAGGGAAATCAAGAAAATAATTTCATGTATAAAAACTGCAAAAATACATAAAAATGAATTTAATCAAGGTGACAAAAGATCTGTACACTAAAAACTATAAAACATTGATGAAAGAAACCAAAAAATACACAGATGAACAAATGTCCTGTGTTTATGAATTGAAAGAATTAATATTGCTTAAATGTCTATACTACCCATAGCTATTTACAGATTCAATGTAATCTCTATTGAAATTCCAATGACAGTTTTCACGGAAGGGAGAACAAAATTCTAAAATATGTATGGAACCACACAAGACTCTAAAAACCAAAGCAATCTCAAGCAATAAAACAAAGCTCGAGCCGTCACAATAGCTGACTTCAAAATATGCCACAAAGCTATAGTAATCAAAACAGCATGATACTGGCATAAAAACAGACACAAAGACTAATGGAAAAAAATAGAGATAAATTAATTAATAATTAATACATTTATGGTCTATTGATCTTCAGCAAAGACAGCAAGAACACATGGAGAAAGGCTAGTCCCTTCTTTAACAGGTGTTGGTATATCTGCATGCAACCTTATCTCACATCATATACAGAAGTCTACTAAGTTGATTAAAGACTTAAATATAAGACTTGAACCTACAAAACTAGCAGAAGAAAACAGGAGAAAAGCTCCACGACATTGGTCTAGGCAATAATTTTTTTAATATGAACTCAAAAGCATAGACAACAATGAAAAAAATCAACAAATAAAATTACATTAAACTAAAAAGCTTCTGCACAGTCAACAAAACAATCAATAGAGTAAAGAGGCAATACAGAACAGGAGAAAATATTTCCATACCATACATATGATAAGGCTTTAATATCCAAAATATATAAGCTGCCCGGGTGTGGTGGTTCACACCTGTACTCCCAGCAATTTGGGAGGCTGAGGTGGTAGGGCACTTGAATCCAGGAGTTCAAGGCCAGCCTGAGCAACATAGGAAGAACCCTGTCTCCACAAAGAAAAAAAAAAAAAGCCAGGTTTTTGTAGCTTCAGCTATTCAAGAGGCTGACATGGGAGGATTGCTTGAGCCCAGGAGTCTGAAGTGGCAATGAGGTATAATTGTGCCAGTGCAAACAGCTCAATGGTAAGAAAACAAATAACCCAATATAAAAGTGGGCAAATATCTAAATTGACAATTTTCCTAAGAAGACGTACAAATATCCAACAGGAATATGAAAAAATGCTCAACGTTACTAATTATCAGAGAAATGCAAATTAAAACCAAACTGAGACATCCAATTTGTTAGAATGGCTATTACAAAAAAAAAAAAAAAGAAAGAAAGATAAACCAGAGCAAACAAGAGGATATGGAGAAAAAGGATCCCTTAAACACAGTTGGTAGGAATATAAATTAATACAACCATTATGGAAAACAATATGAAACAGTATGGAGTTTCCTCAAAGAATCTTAAAAGAAAGTATCATATGATCCAGCAATCTCACTACTATACATATATTTAAAGGAAATTAAATCATTAAATCCAAGAGATATCTGAACTCCCATGTTCATTTCATCATTGATGACCACAGCCAAGATATGAAATCAACTTAAGTGTATATCAATAGATAAATAGGTAAATCAGATGTGGTACATAAACACAATGGAATACTATTCAGCCTTAATAAAAATGGAAATCCTGTCTTTTGGGATAACATGAATGAACCTGGAGGATATTATGCTAAGTAAAATAAGCCAGGCACAGAAAGACATACTGCATGATCTCACTTGTACATGAAGTATAAAAAGTTTAACTCACAGAAGTGGAGAGTAGAATGGTGGTTACCAGGGGATGTTAGGGAGGGAGATTAGGAAAATGTTGGTCAAAGACACAAAATTTCAGTTAGCTAGGAGGAATAAGTTCAAGAGACCTACTCTACAACCCGATGACAATAGGAAATAACAATGTATGATATTCTTGAAAAATTGTCAGGAGAATAGATATCAAGTGTTCTCAACCACAAAAATGACAATTATGTGAGGTAACACATATGCAAATTAGGTCAATTTAGCCATTTTATGATGTATACATATTTCAAAACAATATATTATATACAATAAATCTATATAATTTTTTGTCAACTACAAATAAAACATTTTGACTCTATCACCTATGGTTTTAAAATTATATTACACTATTTTACATAAATACAGGATTTTAAACAAATAAGACATTTAAACAGCCTGGATATAGGAACTCCCTTTAGATACAGGTAAGGAGTGAACTAGAGCAGTAAAGGATATTAGGGAAAACCAATTGATAACAGGAACCAACTAAGAGGGTGCGAGGGCTGAGATCCGCATATTCTGACCAAAATGATCATCTACTCTGGATTACATTCTAACATGATTTTGATATGGTTTTTATTTCCTTAAATGACTGCTGTCTGCAGCTTCTTAAATCCATGTGGTAGCCATCCTGGAGAAGTATGCCTGAAATGAAACAGCTGCAAGGGTTCAGATGCTTCTGTCAATCTCATTTGTCATTTTCCATCAAAGCCATCTTAGTCCAACAAGCAGTTCTGTGGTATTCTTAGTTCAGGTCTACTTAGTTGGCTGAATCACTATGACCTTTCTTTTTATGGCAACCTATTCAACTTGCTTCACTTGGCAGGGACCTCCCATTCACACCGTTGTTCTCCTCCCTCTTATCTCAAATATTGCCTTAGGAGAGATATTTTCTCTAATAAATGTAGTTTTCTTCTTTTACTTTTTAAAAAATGAACCATAAAAATATATATCACCAATAGTAGCTCCTGATGGCAAGCTATGTTCAAGGCTTATTTAGAGAAAAATTTGAAAGGTTGATGCACAGTACAAGTTAGAATTACGTTGTATTGCTTGTGAATACATAGTCAGCTCCAGCATGAGACGCTTAGAAACTCCCTTTACTTGGTGTTTTCTACCATTTCTGATTTAGTTTTTTTACTGCATACCACAGGAAGCTAAAATTGCAGCAATTTCCAGGGTCAGATGGGGAGAGAAGTCCTGGATGAAATTTAGACAGAACCACACATTTTCCTTCCCCAAACCCCCCAAGATGTGGCCCCTGGAAAAGGTCTTTCATAAAAAGGACCTATCAGTTAAACGTCTCCTTTGTGGGCAGATCTGGCTCTGGCTAAGTCTCAAGGTGTATATAGAGAGTGGAAGTTTTTACAGCAATTGCTCAAAATTGTGTTTTAATTTCCATACACACATTTGGAATCATGTGTTATTTTTAGTTTTTGCCATCACTGTTCAAACAAAGCAGCAGGTTAAAGCTTTTTTTCCCCCTAAATCATATGAAAACCACATATAACAAAAGTCCAATGCTATTTTAGACCAAGTAAATACAGACAAGTAGACCTTAGACCTCCTCTTGCCTTTTGGCTCTGCTTCAGTTTGAAGTAAGAGAAGCTTTTCTGGAAAAAAAGAAAGAAAATTATAATTCTTAAAAGGACTCTAAATTTAGGAGACCTAACAAGCAATATTCCAACATAGAGTTGTTTTAAATTCCATGTGGAACAACCTATGAAATACAAGACATTAGGTACCATGTACGTTTGAATTTGTTTTCAGGACAGTACATGTGCATGCGTATTCTGACATCATGTTTTGAAATAATTACAATGGAGATCAATTCAGTCCTTTATTAATATAATCAGCAAATATTAAATGTATGCCATGTAGAAAGCCTTAGGTTGGCTTGGGAGAGAAACGATATCTTAGTGTAGAGCTGGCCCTCAATGAGTCACAGTCTAGAAGGGAGGTCAAATTATAAACAAATCATTACAACACAGTGTGGAAAGTGTTAATGAATATATGTATAAAGTGCCATGAGAACACTGAAGAATAAGCAAATAACTGTGCAGGAGAGTCAAGAGAAAGCAATTCAGAAATTCTTTACCAAAGAGGTGGTATTTTAGCTAAGTTATCAAAGTGTGTCAAAGTACCCAATACAATAAAAAGGCATAGGACTAAAGAGAAAAACACAGACATTACATTCAGACAACCAGAAGTGGTTTGTGTTAGATTTTAGGATGAATTTTAAAAGCAGAAAAGAACCAAAGTTTCCTGATGGCTGCTGAGGAATTCGAGCATATCCTGGAAGAAATGAGGAGACTGAAAAACTTTAAACTATTAAGTAATAATTGTGAGACCTATTAGCAAATGCAACAGTATAGATGGGAAAACAAAAAGACCTGAAGGAATGAAGAAAAGGGGACAAAACCAGGAACTATCCCTGAGAAAGAATCAAAAGGCTTTGGCCCCTGATTAGTTGTGGGCGCTGAGGGAGAAAATTGAATCAGAGATCATTTAAATAACCTCACAGGAGGCTTTTAGTTGTAGGTAATGGAACACCAAGCTCAAATGGCCAAAATAATAGGAGTCTCATACAAGTAAATTGTACAAATTTAGAAGAGTCACAGTCAGGGTTTCATCAGGGCAGCTCTGCTTCTCTGCAACTTCCTTGACTGCTTTCTTCCAAACAGTAGGTTTTCTACTAGGCTGGCCCTCCTGATGCAAGAACATACTGCCAGACTTACATAGGCCACATACTTTCTGGTTAACACAGAGGAGAGAGAGCATCTATGAGCTTTGTTATGAGCATCTTTGAAAACAACCTGAGCTTTGTCATGATAGGAGTGGCAAAGGTCTTTTGCTCACCCTGAATCAATATTTATGGGAGTGAGAATGTCATCTGCTAATTGGCTTAGCCCAAAGTTTCCAGATGTAATCACTATGGCAAGATATAGATTTATCCTAATTAATTTAGGCTTACCACGTCCCACCTTCTCAGCTGAGAACCAGTTGCATTCCATTGAAAATATGTCTGCTACACAACTGAACCAACCGTAGAATATATGTGTGGGAGACACTGCAATGTCTACCAACATGCTGAGCAGAATCATTGTTCATATATATTACTTTGTAAGTAAATGATCAAGACCGATTTCTACAAGCATATTTCCAAGATGAAGAATGAACTGCCTTATTACCTCTCTGTTTCTGCAGAATGACAATATTCTGTATCTGACAGGCTCCTCCCTGAGATAAGCAAAGACAGATATTTAGATATGTAATATTATCTTTTTTAGAAATATAATATCTTGGAATGTCAGCTACAGAGTTCTATAATGTGGGTAAAGTTGCATTTCCCCTAATTATTTTTATTTAGGAACAAATCAGTTAACAATTCTCATTTTTAAATAATGCTCTAATATATGCTCCCAGTACAGTGACTAAGAAAACTTTTCTACTTATTTTACATTATTTCTTGTAAGTCTTCAACTAACTTGCATGCTTCTACTGGAATTATACTTAGCCAGAATACATACTACTAATCTTCTGTTACAAAAAATACATTAATGTGTTTAAAATTCTCACATAAAATTGACATGTGTGAATTTTCTATCATTCAGTAGAAGTAAAAATGCAAAGATTAGCTGTTATGTTAATTTTTAAGATGGTTGCATGACAATTTATCAGTAAGATATCATTAAAAAAAATTCAACTGATTAACAAGACTCAAACATATGTTTGGTACTTTGTAAAGTGTTGTTCAGAGGACTCAATAGGAAAATATATACAGGGTCGGCCAGAGGGTCAAATCTTGGTTCTGTCACTTACTAACCATATGATCTCAAGCATGTCAAGTATGTTACTTATATCTCAGGATATCAATTTCATCACCTATTAAATGGAGTCAATAATACATGACTTATGAGATAAGAATAAAGATTAGACATAATAAAATGTATAATAGGCCTTCCCCACAACGTGCTTGTGTACTGCATTTACTGCTTGACTACTATACAACAAACTCAAGTGTATTTGAAGAACAGGATACAAATTAAAATTTAGTAAACACCTTTATATGTTTTACAACATATGAATGGTAAGGTTTTTAACATCTTCTATGGTTTTTAAAGGTACAGGAGAGGTTTAAAAGCTAGATAAATTATTTCTGTACTTAAGAGAGCTAATTGTGGAGGAAAAAAACACATTTATTGATTTTTTTTAATTCAAAATATTTGAGTACTTAACGTGTTAGGTACTGCACTAGGCCCTGGGATACAATAATGAATGAACAAGACAAATTCCCTGCCTTCATGATGCTTACAATTGTGGCACAAACAAGAAACAACTAAACAAATAACTAAGTATGTATCATGAAATAGTGTTAAGTATAATGAAGAAGAATGGGATAGAGTGAAAACCTCAAAAGTGACCTGGCATGGAGGGGAGTTAGCAGGCAGGGTTTTTTTAGATGGAATAATGACAGAAGGCTTCTTGCTAACTACATTAATGTCTACCATACAGATTTCCTCTCAATTTAACAAACAGAAATATCAGCTAAGCTCTCCTGGCTACATTTTTTATGAATGAAGTCTTAAGAAAATTCTGGCTTGATTTTTTTGGAATCAGTTTAACCTTACTGTTTGTTGGTTAATATGAATAAATTATGAATTGGTTTGATATTAAGGTAGATTGTCCTGGCAGCTGACAGCATATGTCAACTTTTCAGAATATTAAGTTTTTAACTAAGTAAATTAGCAAAAGCCTTACTTTGTAAAGTTTAATATTTCCTTTGCTATCTAAAGACTACACACTTTTGGATTGTGTAAAGGATACAATGCAGTTTTAAAATGTGATTTATTTTACTTTGGAATTTAACAGCAGCTGATTTGTTTTCATTGTAATCCTTTTAAGCACCTTCTCAATCAAGCAATACAATTTGTTACAGAGAACTGACTGAATATCTATGAGATTACCTGGGTGTAACCATTAAAATGAAAAGACTATTTCACCAGGCATTGTGCATTGTATTGCACTGAATGTGTGTTGATTATAAAAGTCATGAAAAAATGTTATCAATGTTTAATAAATATCTGAGAAATACTATGATCAATTATAACAGTATCTGAAGTCAGGTGCAGATTGATGTTTTATTATCAACTTAACATAACAAAACTTTAAAAAATCTCTAAGGATCTCTTCAAATTGTTTTTAAAAGAGTTTTATTTTAAAATATTGATTCCTATAAATTGAGGAGTAATATATACATGAATATTACACATAAATACATATACATATGCATGTGTGTAATTTAATCATATTTCAATCCTGCTTTTTTCTAAAACCTTGTTTGTCTCCACTGCATCAAAATGTATATAGATATAAAATACCAGATATTGGTTAGAGATAACAGAAATGTTCAAGTTTTCTAGTCTTCCTAAGCTTTACTGGTCTAGCATTTACCTTGTTAAACTCATCTGCAAAACATCTTGACTTAAACAAAACTACAGGAGTTTCAATCCCTGGTGCATTTTCAGAACGCCCTTAAATGATACCATGATCTGAACACCAATGTGTAAAGACGAAACGGCAGCTGGGACAGCAGCCTAAAGGGTATTTGATCCAAAATCTTCTGTGGCATTTGATGTTTCTTGACCACACTTTTCTTCTTGATTTTCCCCTTTTCTTTGGTTTCCATGACACCATTCTTGCGTACTCTTAGGATTTGCTTCTTAATTTTCGGGATGCTTTTGTTTTGTCTCTTTAATTATCTCCCTTTCCTCACTGCAGAACTTAAGTGTTGCTGTTCCACAGGCTCCCATACAACACACTTTGCTCTTCATTAACACCTATCTACCAACAATTACATATTAAGAACTGTTTCGGGCAAGGCAACGGAGAGGATGGGAAGTAAGGTTAAGCATAGACTATGCTTCAGATAAGCTTATAATATGGTCAGCCAATAGACACTCAAGTTCATGTTAGGTCCTTACTGTATCAGAATGTTTAAACTTATTTACCCATCAGAGTCACATTAAGATACCATACCTGAGAACAGAACTTCCTAGTATAATTTTGTTCTCAGGAACAAATACAATGAAATCAAATTATGCATTTCCTCATTATTCCACAGATTCAGTTATGTATATAACCCTATGATATCTAGAGAATTATTTTAACTCAATCATGAAAATCCCCTAAGGTAGGTTAAAACTACATTCTAGGGAAAAGAGCTTGGGGTTTTGAATTTAGACACCCTCAGACATCATAAATAGCATATTTTTAACGAATGAAGTGAGTGAATGAGTTTGGCTTAATAATATGATATAATATAATATATATTACAAACACAATTTTAGTCATACACACCAATAAGCACACACACTGAACATAAACAGATATAATTAAATGCTACATTTTAAAATTAAAAATACATGTCCATGTTCTAATTGATAATTTTTCTGATTCTACTTATGTAGAACCCATACCTCAGTGTACCAAATAAAACAAAATTCTCAAATATCTTTAAATTTGAAAACAAAAATCCTGTGATTTCTAATTATGAACTATTTCATGGTTTGAATTTAGATATTATTTTTCTTTAGTGACATTTTCATTTTATAATCCTTAAATAGAAACAAACCATGAAGGAATGACTTTTAAATAATTTTTAATTGATGACATCTGAGCACAGATGACTATATTTTCACTGGTAAACACAAATATGCAAATATTTTCATTAATATTCAGTTATTCCTACAGTTAGTGTACTCTAGAAAGAAACAACAAAGCCTCTAAATGTTATAATCCTTAAGAATCTCCAATATGCAATAATGCCAAGTAATTATACATACTCTATTTTTGCTCTTTATTAACTTTCAAATAAAATGAGGCAAGACCAGGGCTATTGTTCAAAATACAAGGTTGAAGTCAGGCGTGGTGGCTTATGTCTGTAATCCCAGCACTTTAGGAGGCCGAGGCAGGAGGATTGCTTGAGCTCAAGCATTCAAGACCAGCCTGGGCAATATAGCAAAACCTGTCTCTACTAAAAATACAAAAATTAGCTGGGCGCGGCAGCATGCACCTGCAGTCCCAGCTACTCAGGTAGCTGAGGTAGGAAGATCGCTTAAGCTGGAGAGGTCGAGGCTGCAGTGAGCCATGATTGCACCACAGCACTCCAGCCTGGGCAACACGGTAAGAACCTGTCTCAAAACAAAACAAACAAAACCAAAATAGAAGATTTACTGAAGTAAAGCTTCTCTAATGAATTAAAAAGATATAAAATATTTTCTTTTCCATACTTTTTAGCTGAATGAGGCCAAATTAAAAAAAAAATTCAAAATTCAGCCCAAGAAAGTGTCCCAACAAACAAAAGATCTACAGAGAATCTCAATTAACTAATTTAGCAGATGTTTATTGAGTGCCAGCTATGTGTTGGGTACAGTTCTAAGCACTTGGAAAGAGTAGGAAGGACATCTGTGTTCTTCACAGGACACAGATAATAAATGATAACAGTAAGTAAATCATATTGAAAAAAGAACAAGTAGAAGGGAACAAGTGGGTTAAAGCAGGGGAGGGTAGCAATTTAAAGAAGATAGGACAGGTATCATTAAAAATGTGACATTTCAGCAAAGATTTGAAGAGAGCAAGGGGGTTCATCATATCAATACCTGGACTTATGAATAGAGTACATCAAGCAGGGGAAGAGCCAATAAGCAGGTCCTGAGGCAGAATATGCTGAATGCATTCTAGGGCAAGAGAGAATAGGGGATGGCACAGAGTGAGGAAGGGAATGCAGACAGGAATGAGGTCAGCAGGCCAGAAGGTGCTGGGGTGTGTGCAGAGATCACAGAGGGCATTGTAAGCCATTTGTCTGCACTTTGGCCTTTACTGTAAGTAAAATGAGAAATCTTACTTTTTTTGAGCAGGGGTGAAGCATGACATTGTCCAACATGCTGTGAAAGCATTGCTCTGACTGCAGGGAGCCAAAGTTATTTATTCCACAGTGAGCTGACAAAACAGGCATCAGCACCAGCATCCCAACAAATGCAAGTACCCACATAAACCAAACACTCCAGAAACACCTGGTATCACTCTTCTTCATTCTTGTTTCATCTTCTAAGAAAATTGTGCTGAGTCAAGCAAAACAGCTTTAATGATGGACTGTAAACACTACAAGGGATTTTCACAGATTACCCCATTTCATTTTTCTTTTTAATTTTAAAATTATTTCCTTGCTTTTAAAATTATAAAATTACATGTGCTTATTGAAATTGTTCACAATATGTGGAGTGAAAAGCACAAAACCACCAGTCTTCTAGAAAGAACTACTTATTAGTATTTTGTTTTGTCATGTACCCTTCAAGACCTTTTAGTGCATTTGTATATCTTTATTTCTTCATTATCTTTAATTTTATCTGCATCATCTATACTGACATCTATATCGGCTTCTTCATCCTGGAGATAGGTGGCAAAACAGAAGCCCTGAGAATTCAGGTGATTTGCCCAGAGGCACACAGCTGGCCAGAAAGAGAATGAAGTCTAGACCTGAGGTGTCTATAACAAGCTCCTCCAAGTTTTCCCCACACCATAGATTTCTCAGCACAACTCTGGATGGCCAAATTTTATGTCATCCTCTACAAAAACACGTACACTTCTGTAGAAATTACTATGACCTATTAAAGTTAGTTATTATGCATTAAAGGAAGGAGCGTTTTGACTGGTACTAAAGTAGAAAGAAAAAAGTTCAATTATTGGGCAATGCATTAGAATAGGCAGGATAACGTGTAGGTTCTGGTGCTGTGGAATTAGAGTAAGACAGCATGATTAGAGCAGAAATTGAGAGAATGTAAAGATGAAATCTGCCAACCTTGAAATTTTACATGACACCACGTCCGAGGCTAGAGGAGGGAATGTTCTTTCTCTTTTTTTCTGCATCACATGATTCTGTGCTTCTGAAACCCACACATCTATACAGTAGCTTTAGTACTATGGCCAAGTATATTTCAGAGTCAGAGGCAATTTGACCCAGCAATCCCATTACTGGATATATATCCAAAGGATTATAAATCGTGCTACTATAAGGACACATGCACACCAATGTTCATTGCAGCACAGTTTACAATAGCAAAGACCTGGAACCAACCCAAATGCCCATCAATGATAGACTGGACAGGGAAAATGTGACACATATACACCATGGAATATTATGCAGCCATCAAAAACGATGAGTTCACGTCCTTTGTAGGGACTTGGATGAACCTGGAAACCATCATTCTCAGCAAACTGACACAAGAACACAAAATCAAACACCACATGTTCTCACTCATAGGTGGCAGTTGAACAATGAGAACACATGGACACAGGGAAGGGAGCACTATACACTGGGGTCTGTTGGGGGGAAATAGGGGAGGGACAGCAGGGGGTGGGGAGTTGGGGAGAGATAGCATGGGGAGAAACGCCACATATAGGTGAAGGGGAGGAAGGCAGCAGATCACACTGCCACGTATGCACCTATGCAACAATCTTGCATGTTCTTCACATGTACCCCAAAACCTAAAACACAATAAAATAAATAAATAAATAAAAACACACTCAGGTGTGTTTTGAATCTTGGGGAGGCCTAGGTTCAAATCTCACTTCACTGACTTCCTTATTTATAATCCAGAGTAATTATGTTTATCTGACAGGTTTGTTATGAAGCCCAAATAACATTATATACTGTATACACACACAGACACAGACACACACACACACACATACACATATACACACACCACTGCTTGCAAAGTAAATATTTATTAAATTCTAGATGCTATTTTATCCAACAAGAGTTTATAATACTGTATTTTATTCCTGTTTCCAAATAATATACAGACATGTAGGCATTTGTAACATCTAAGATGGTTATTTCCCATATTTTAGACCAGAAATTGAAGATGAAAATATTTCTTCAGAAATAATATTCTCAGTGAAACTTTTTTCTCCATTTCACTCTATACTTGAAGATAATCTAAATTATTATTGTATTGTAGTTGTCTTTGCTCTTTATTTAAACACACTTTTTCAAGGTTTCACGAGAAAATTTCCAAGCTACATCTATCTATCTATCTATCTATCTGTCTACCTACCTACCTACCTATCAATCAATCGATCTATCTAAGATATGATGTTGATAATAAAATCATTACTTGTGGCTTTAGATATACCACCTTTGGTTGTGTTGTATTAAACACAGGCTCAATATCAAGACTTTAACATATAATTACACTCAATCAGGATTTCTCTGGGTCACTATTGACACTTTAGACCAGATAAATTTTTGTTGTGGAGGGCTACCCTGTGCATTGCAGACCACTTAGCAGCATCCCTGGTCTTTCTTACTAGATGCCAATAGCGTGCACACACACACACTCATAACAATTCAACCCATTCATGACAATTAAAAATGTCTCCAGACATTGCCCAATGTCTCCTGAGGGCAAAGTCACCCCAGGTTGAGAACCACTATACTATACTTTAAGTAGCATTGTAAAAAGACTAAATAGCAAAATCAGTTTTACTCAAGTGAAATGTGTATTGGGAAAACAACATTTTCTCAATTGGGGAAACACCCTTATAAACACTGAAAGTGTAGCATCTTAAAAAAAAACAAACAAAAAAACCTTTCTTCCTCCTCAATCCAGACACAATGCCACACCAGAAGTTAAAGCAAAACATCCTGATTATATTAGCATCAACTTCACTGGCTGCCAGAATTGACTCCCTAACAGGGTGGAGCATGAAAAGAAAGTTACTTGTCTCTTTACAGACTGCCTGCAATAGCCTTTATTTGGGCAGTAGCTTGAAGCAACCCATTCTTTGTTGAAACCATGATTGATGCAAGTTTATTGTTTTTCTTTGTGGAATCTCAAAGGATACAATGTTTCTTGTTCATTTCCTTTACACAGTGTCTGTCTATCCAGCCTAAGTAATGCAGGGTCCAAACTTGGGTTTGGCAACCTTTAGCCTCCAAGCTAAATCCCATTCTGGTGAATGCCAGGTCTGGCTTAAAATTTAAGTATCCCCTTGGCCAAGACTCATAACATACATGGTTTGACCAGATGTTGGGAGTTATTCCCAAAAACCAATCCTTCTCTAGACTAGAGGAAAAACAAAGCCACAACTTTCTTATTCTTCCTGATGTTTTTTTTTTTTTTTTGGTTTTTTTTTTCTGTTTTTTTGTTTTTTGTTTTTTGTTTTTTTGAGACGGAGTTTCACTCTTGTTACCCAGGCTGGAGTGCAATGGCGCAATCTCGACTCACTGCAACCTCCGCCTCCTGGGTTCAAGCAATTCTCTTGCCTCAGCCTCCTGAGTAGCTGGGAATACAGGCATGCGCCACCATGCTCGGCTAATTTTTTTTTTTTTTGTATGTTTAGTAGAGACGGGGTTTCACCATGTTGACCAGGATGGTCTCGATCTCTTGACCTCGTGATCCACCCACCTCGGCCTCCCAAAGTGCTGGGATCATAGGCGTGAGCCACCACGCCAGGCTCTTCCTGATGTTTTTAAAGTTCCTGCTTTCAAACATGTTGGCATATTATCAAGAATGGTAGTGCAGTGGTGGGAGTAGGGATGGATAATGGGTACAAAAATATAGTTAGATAGGATGAATAAAATCTAGTATTTGATAGCATAACAGGATGACTACAGTCAACAATGATTTATTGTGCATTTAAAAATAACTAAAAGAGTATAATTAGATTGTTTATAACACAAAGAAAGCATAAATCCTTGGTAATGGATATCCCATTTACCCTGATGTGATTATTATACATTGTATACTTGTATCAAAATAGCTCATGTATCTCACAAATATCTATGACTACTAAGTACCCACAATAATTTACATTTTAAAATTTTTTTAAAAAATTCTGTACTTGGGATCCTTACAACTTTCATGCTGCACAAGAGTAATGACGGTCATACAGCAGGTGTTCTAGAAGAATATGGTGGCTTGACTTTTGTCCCAAGTAGATATTACATATAAATGTCCTACTAGAATATGTTATTCCACTTTGTATTTTTCTGAGAGATTATTTGATTAAAATTCTGAGGCATCTCACATCACAGCTTTTACTGCTATTTCTACATGCTGAATAAGTTGGTAAAAATTCTGCTCATTGCACACCATCCGCACAAGTCTCATATGGCATCTGTATTACTCCATGAAGCCTAAGTATCAGTGGTAAACAAATAAAAACAAGATCATCTAAGCTTCACTGTCTCTGATATCCTTGAGGCTTTAAGTTGTACACTCCTTCTAGCTTTTTCTTAACTCTAAAGTTGGTCTGTTCAGATAATGGAATGAGAAGGTCAGGTCACAAACCTGCTATGTTTGTGCCATGGCTGCAAAACCACCCTACTGACCAAGCTGGGGAATGTCAGTCCCTAGTGCATCCCATGTGTCTGGCTCCAGGCCTCAAAATACCATCAGCAAGAAGCATCCAGTTGGCTGCTATATCTCTCAGACATGCTCATAAACACACACCTATATATACCCACATATCACATTTCTCTGCCCAATGAGGTAACGGTGCCTTTTTTTGCCTTAAGTTTCTAGTAATAACCTAAACTATGGTAGGCTAAAATGTCATCCAGCTCATGGTCATATCCACAAGTGCTTTCTTAAAAGGTTTTCTGACACCATGGCTTCCAATTTCACTATTTTAAAATCCTTTTGCACATTAAAACCCCCATACCTCTAGTATTAAAAGCAAGTGTGAAGATAAAACAGAAACATGCTGCGCTCATGAACGAGGAGATTGTTAAGCTTGTTTCAGTGTCAAAATGTCATCTGTGCTGGTATATATATTTTTTAATTCTCTGGGAAAAAATTGTTTCTCTTCATCTGTTAAAAATTTAAAGTGAATTGAAAACTCTTTGGGAATGCAACTCCTGTGTGATTGACAGTGACAAGCACACATATCTTGAAAGCTCCACTGTAATGTTTATGCTTAATAAAAACAAATACTGTGGCATCTGAGAGTAGCCTAGTCAGCCATGCAGCTCTCTACCTGGCGTCTTGTAAATTAATCTGGGTGTTTATGCTGTAGATTATTCATGATGAACATATTGCTATAGCAACATGCATTTCTTCCATTTTTTCCTGTTAATTACACTAACATCACCATCAGCTACTAAATGTTTGAATTACTAATGAATGTACATGAAAAGCAATGTCTTGATAACACAATTTCAATATGTCCTCATCCTGAAAGATGCATGTAATTTGATTACTTTCATTGTTAAAATTTGTCAATATAATGTTAATCCATACTGAAATTTGAACATGCTGAAGGATACAAGAGGTATCTCTATAGAACATGTATCTCAAGGAGACAACATGGTGAACTGGTAGAATTCTTCCTCTGATACCACACCATCTTCATTTGTATATATGTTAAATTAGCATTTGGCAACCAGGAAAAATTATTTACCTATGAGCTGTTCAGGTTCTTAAGTTTCTGTGGCTCTACACTAAATATTAAAATCTATTTAGATTAAGCTTTTGGTAGAGCATCTAATGAAAGAGTACAGAATTTTTAGTTGATACGCAGTAAGTAGGTAAGATGCTTTTGGAAAATTCATGTTCATCAACACTGTGGGACTGAAGCAAGACCATCCCAAGTATTTCTCCAAATCACTGCATCTTAGAAAAGTCCTATTAGTTTTGTTTCAGTTGCACATTGATGTTTTGGGAAAAGTCTCTATTCTTTCAGGTCATCATCTTTCTACTTAGGTCATCAAAGAAGATATTTCCTTGTTATCTACTGATATAAATCATTAATGCTTACTCCAAATATGTCTAAATGCACCCACATTATTTACACCCAAAAGCATGGCTCAAATCATTAATAAAGCTGGACATTTCTCAGAAGATACAAATGGAGAATATTTCTATTTTCTAGAATAGAAATAGAAAATAGAGAAAATATCTATTTTCTAGAATAGAAATAGAAAATAGAGAAAATATCTCTATCTCTATTCTTTGAAAATAGAAATTTTCACCCACTCAACACATACTTGAATGTCAGGGAAAGGCAAATAAGAAGCAAAGGTAGTGTGAAAGACAGCTGGAGTTTCTTAGCTAAACAAATTAGTTCAATAAAATATGATCATTTAGTGGCTGGTTTAGCCAGATTGCCCCTATAGAATTTCTTCTTCTAGGTTTTGCTGTCTATTCTAAGCTAACCAGAAGTGAAATGATAACCATCAAGAAGGTGAAAAAAGAATCTATCCATTGGAGCCTTACTATGCTACCGAATATCTTAATTTTAATTTTCTTTTTCCTAAGCTTGATCATTCTGGGGTATTCTTGTGTATCTTTTCTTTGTAAAAATTATGATTATATAAGACGATTTCCAATGTTCACACGTAGGAATGAGAAGAAAATAGGAGGTTAAATAAGACAATGAAGACCTATAATGATCATAATAATAGCAATAGCTTGCATTTTAAAAAGTAAAACTCTATGAGAAGTGCTATACTTGCATTACCTTATCTGTAAAATAAACATGTTCTTACCTAAAGGCAGCCAGAGAGACTATATAATTGCAGGTTGTCACACAGATCATAAATTGTACATGTGAGATTCAAACCCAGGTCTTTCTTTTGTCAAAAACCCAGGCTTGTTTAAGGACATTAGATAAGGCAAGGACATATCTAAAGGAGGTTTTCTATCTACTAACTGCTAGGGAATAACTGTAAAATAAGATAGGAGTAAAGTTCATTTTAGCAAATGTGAAATAAAAGCTGAAATATCCTTTTGGATGTGTCTACTTAACTGGGCATGTCTGGATGCTCTGTACCCAGTTTCTCCTATCATTATCTTACATTGGTGTGGTTCATTTCTTGCAACTACTAAACAAACATTAATACATCATCATTAACTAAAGTCTCTATTTTATTCCTATTTGCTTAGTTTTTGCCTAAGGTCATTTTTTTCTGCTCCAGCATCACACCTTGGATACCCCATGACACATTGTCATCGCAGCTCCTCAGTCTCCTCTTGGTTCTAACAGGCTTTCCTCATTTTCTATGACTGAAAGTTTTGAAGAGTACTTGCTAAATATTTTATAGAATGTCCCATAGTGAAATGTGTCTGGTGTTTTTTCTCAATTACATTGAAGTTATGGACTTTTGAGAGATCACAGAAGTTATATTATTCTTTCTCACCACGTCATATCAAGGGTACGTGCTTTTAACATGAATTATCACTGTTGATGCTAACCATAATCTCCAGGCTGAGTTTATATTTGTCAAGTTCTTTCATTATAAAATTATTTTCCTCTCCTTATGAAGAAAGAAATTAATATACACAAGCCACACACAAAGAGCAGGGAGTTATGATCCACTTTCTTGAAGGCAGAGTATCTACAAAAAATATTTGGGATCTTCTGCAAGGGACATTTGTCTCCTCTCCCCATTTATTTAATCATAGATTTATATCATTATGGATTCATGGATATTTATGTTATATTTGTGTTACTGTTGCTCAAAGTTTTCCAGCTTTGACCATTGGGATCCTTTTCAGTTGGCTGCTGTGTCTCTTTGATGTGTGTCATCTATGTGTGTGTATGTACATATGTGTGTTTGGAGGTGGGGAGTGGTGTTCAACATTTCCTTACTTTCTGACACTATGATGTGCTGTAGGCTCCTCTTACATAAGTTCTGCCAGTCTTACTATTCTTTTTGACAATTATTTGCTAAGTGCTAGGCAGTATGTTGAGATGATTAAGAAATGCTTTAACTGGCACAGCGGCGCACACCTATAATCCCAGTACTTTGGAAGGCCAAGGCTGGCAGATCTCTTGAGGTCAGGGGTTCAAGACCAGCCTGGCCAAAGTAAAAACATGGCAAAGCCCTGTTTCTACTAAAAATACAAAAATTAGCCAGGCATAGTGGTGCACACCTGTAATTCCAGCTACTTGGGAGGTTAAGAATCACTTGAACCCGAGGGGTGGAGGTTGCAGTAAGTCAAATCATACCACTGCACTCCAGCCTGGGTGACAGTGAGACTCTGTCTTAAAAAAAAGGGGGGGCATGCTTTCATATCTCAAAAGAATTTAGAATTTATGTACACAAATCAGAGAACTAATTTTTAAGGTGAGAAATTGAAAATGTGCAGTGAGTTTGAAATGTGTCTTTGAGTTTCAAATTGCAATTTTGTAGAGAAAATGCTTATAAGTGCTCTTGTGGAAACTGACAGAAGAGTGTTATACCCAATTGTTGAGTCAGGGAAGTAAACCAGGTGGAGGTCAGAAGAGGAATTCCTGTATAGGTTTCATAGGGGTCAGAATGGTACAGAGTGAATACTAAGAAACATCACCATACAACATAAGCATATTAAATAATGATCAATAGGATAGCTTTATTCCCGTAAGCGCAGATATCTCTCTACATAGGTATGATTTACACTACAATGAAGACTGTAGCCATCCTTAGTCTTTTAGCCAGAATCTGTGGATTTAGAACTGGGTATAAAATAGGATGACTAATTTCACCTTCTTTGTTATCCACTCTCTAATCAATGGCAGACTAAAGGCAGGCACGAAAATTATTAAAAGCAGATCAAAGTATTAAGAAGAATAATCTTATTGTAAAATTGTTCAATAATAATAATTGCTATTTATATAGGGCTTACTCTACATTAGACACTTCACATACATGATCTTGTTAATCCCTTCAAATAAATACTATTAAGTCTTACATGTCTGTAATTTTCTTCATAACACTTAGAATACCGAATTATATCATTTTCTCTGTCATTGTCTTTTATGAGGCTATTAAGTGTTAGAGCTCCTCAAAGTTCAGTCCTCCAATTTCTTTTCTTCTAAATCTATATTTTTTTCCTTAGGCAATCTCATCTAAACGCACCACCTAATCAGAGATGCATTAGATATATAAATCTCTAATAACACACTTTTCATCTGATCTCCAGACCTAAATATCTAAATACCTACTTGATAACTCACTTTGGAGATCTCGAAGGTACTTCAAACTCAAAAATGAAAACTTTTTCTTATAAAATACATTCTGTTTTCAGTGGTCTCCAACTCAGTGAATGGGCATTGCCATATCTTATACTAGTATCCATTCCCTCCACAAGCCCTGTCAATCATACTTTTTCATATCTTCATATTTTTCTAATATATTTCTATTTGCCTCACTACTACCTAATTCAAGCCATGATCCTCTTCACCTGGACCAATGTTTCTTAGCTTTGACACTATTGACATTTTGGACCAGATAGTTCTTTATTGAAAGGGCTTGTATTAAGGTTCTCTTAGAAGGACAGAACTAACAACTATATATATATAAAGGGGAGTTTATTAAGTATTAACTTACACAATTACAAGTTCCCACAAGTGCTACCTGCAAGTTTAAGAGCAAGGAGAGCCAGTCCCAGTCCCAAAACTAAAGAAGTTGGAGTTCAGTGTTTGATGGCAGGAAGTGTCCAGCACTGGAGAAAGACATAGGCCGGGAAGCTAAGCCTGTTTTCCTTGTCACGTTTTCCTGCCTGCTTTATATTCACTGGAAGCTGATTAGATTGCACCCACCAGATTAAGGATGGATCTGTCTTCCCCAGCCCACTGACTCAAATGTTAATCTCTTTTGGCTACACCCCACACAGACACACCCTCAATCCTATAAACTTGACACTTAGTACTAACCATCACAGGGCTGTTCTGAGCATTGCAGGATGCTTAGCAGCATCCCTGATCTCTACTCACCAGATGCCAGTAGCACTCCGCATCAATAGTGACCATCAAAAATGTGTCCGAACATTGCCAATTGTCTGCTGTAGGATGAAATAATCCCCTAGGTGAGAACCACTACTACTCCAAGAGTATCCTTATAGGTAGCCCACATCTACTCCTCTAATTTTCCTCCACAATGAAAGAAAGAACTTTTTGAAATTGAAAACTGATCACACTGTCTCTCTGTTTAAACTCTTGAATAGCTTCCTTCGCCCTTGTAGCGAAGACCTAACCAGGGTCCAGAAGGCCCTGTAGATTCTGGTCCTTTCCTGTCATTTCAGTCCATCACCCACAATACATTATGGGTTTTCTTTGCTCTAAGAAAGTGATTTGATCCTAATATTTGCAGTATACCCTTCGGTCACCAAGCATTTTAACATATTGTTTCATTTCCAGAAATAATGTTCTTTCCAATATTCAACTGGTTGAATTTTATCCATCTTTTAAATCCAGCCTAAGCCATCTTTCCTTGGGAAAGCCTTCTTCAACCTACCTGAGTAGACCAAATTTCCTTATTATACCTCTCATGGCGTTACGCTTCTCTCTTTCCCCACGGTCTTTTCAATTGCAATTTTACACTTATTTTTGAGATGATTTTATTAATTATCTTCCACATTGAACTTAAGCTCAATGAGGATAACAACTGGGGAAGCTTTAGTTTACAATTTGAAACGGACATTTCTTGGTGTTGCTTCCTTAGAATTAACATTCCTCCTTTTGGAAACAGTATCCCCATTACACTTTAAGGAAACGTCTTCCGATTTCGTAATGTATGCAGTGGGCTTATCCCAGACTCCAGGGATGGGACATATGACCTGGGTTTAAGCTGGTCTAGTCATTCCATTTTCCTGACTAGAAATGAGCATGGGATTCAGTATGGGCTAATGAGAGAGAGTGAACACCAGGGCTTGTTTTGTGTCTGTTAACACAATACCTTAACAGACATTTTCTTTTTGAGTATTATTATGATGTGAACATGATGATGAAAGAGCTTGGAAGGAAGACAATCTAGAGGAAGAAGAGTGAAGAAATGGACACTACAGAGATCATTTGAGCCCTTAATCAAGCTACACCTGAAACACACTATCCATCCACAGAGCATACTTTTTCCACCACATGAGCCAATACATACCTCACATGTTTAAACCCTTATGAATTGGATTTGCTGTCACTAAAAACTGAAAGTTTTCTGATTGGTCACTGGCTTGCTGGTTTCTAGCACAGTGCCTAGCAAATACTTGGTGTTCAGTAAATATTTGGTGAAAGAGTATATTATCATCATTAAGAAACTAATGCTTAGGGAGGAGCTAAGTTACTTTATAAAGGTTACTAAACTAATACATAGTAAAGCTGAAATTTTAAACTTAGATTTGTCTGACTCCTGAATGTTGACTGTTGCTGTTGAATGCTCATGGCTACTAAACTGTATGAGGTAAATGCTCCCATACATCCAGTTCCCTAGATATGAATACAGTGGCAAGATTACAGGAGAATAGAAGGAAGAGCAGATCTGAGATGCACTCCTGCAGGGATAGGTGTTCTTCCACACAATCCCATTCTCACCACTATAGCAGCTTCTTCATGCCTCCCAGAAATGCTGAATCGTGAAGTACTGTAGTTGACCCCTCACCTAAGTCTAGTACTTCTTTGACCCTTCTCTCTCATCTTGGTCTTTTCCATTCACACATTAGGTCTCCTGCTCTACCACTTTGAGGATGCTTTAAACAAGAAAAGTCCCTCTTCCCTTTTGTCTACCACTTTGAACACCTTCTGCTGAATCTATGTAGGACCTTCAAACCTAATGCCTAAAAATTATGTAATTTGTTGAAGTGTTTTATTTTAAATTTAATTATTAAATATTTTAAAATAAAAGACTATACATTATAAGCCATTGTATACAAGGTGCACATAATAATAAAGCATGCATTTGTATACACATCACTCCTTTTGAAAATAGAACATGCTGGTAGCTTTTAAACACAAACATTTTCCCCCAACTCCCCAGAACTTCTCTTTCACCTAAGTTTTGAGTTAAAATTCCTTCTTTTGACTTTCTCTTTTATGTAAGTATTTATATATCTCTAAGTAATGTGTTGAGTTTAGCATGGTTTTGAACTTTACAAAAATATTCTTTACATTGAATGTTTTCTTCTGTAACTCATGATTTTTCCTCCCTCAACATGATGTTTATTGTTTGTGAGGTTTGTCCATATTGATATGGGCCATTAATTTTCACTTTGGTATAACATTCCATTGTATGAATAGTTCATAATATATTTTTAAATCTTTTTAGTCAGTGGTCTCCAGGTTTTGCTGTATGGAACAATGGTATTATGAATATTTTTTGTGGAGGATTTTCTCTGGGATATATATCTATGTTAGAGATCTGAGTCTGAGTCATAGAAGTGTGCATCTTCAGCTTCGCTGGATAATACATTTTATTTTTCAAAACTTGTTGAGCCAATTTATATTTCTGCTGGTATGGTCTGGGAGCTTATTTTTAGACACTTTTACTTTTCAGTGGAAAAACAAATATATATATATATAGTAATTGAGATAGAGTAGTAAACACTGAAGAGATGAATAAAAAAAGATTCTTTTCACTTTAAGAACCCATGAGGATATCACTGAAGATGGCACACTGCAATGACTGAGGTTCCAGAGATGGGCTTAAGTCATAAAAGTAAAATTGCAAACAGATAACTTTTCTTTAGCAGGCAAAAGCCTATAAAATTCATTTTAGAAAAAAAATTCCGAAATATTCAAGTATAAATTTTCTGCTCTTCCCAGTGAATAAGTTATTCCACAGGAAATTATGTTTATATGAATATTTCCAAAATGTTAGCTAAATGAGAATTCTATTTTATTAATTTAATAAAAATTGTGCTAATAAACAGACATATGTATATACAAATGTGACAGACACATCTTAAGTGATTTATGCTCTTATCAAATTTCCTTCCCTTGAGTGTAGGTGGAAGCCATGACTTGCTTCTAACCAACAGAATATGGCAAAGGTGATGTGATTTCATTTCCGTGATTTTGTTACATTATATAAGCCTCCATCTTAGCAGACGAAAGGGAGAGGCACCCTCTTGCTGGCCTTAAAGAAGCAGACGGCCACGTTGTATAGAGGGTCATGTGACTAGGAATTTCCTGGTAGTCCAGGAGCTGAGAGCCTCAATACTACAACCTCAAGGAACTGAATTCTGCCAACAACCAGTGAGTTAGGGAGAGGACTGCAAGCCTCAAATGAAGTCACAGTCCTGGCCAACTTCTTGATCGCAGCCTTATGAGACCATAAGCAAAGGACCCAGTTAAGTTACACGCAGACTCCTGACTTAAGCAACAGTCAAATAGTAAATATGCGTTGTTTTAAGCCACAAAGTTCATCATATCAATAGGAATCTCACACAATAAATTAGCCATCAAAGGAATTAATAATAAAGATCATCAAGGCAATTACCATGCATTTTTTTAAATCACCATTATTATTTCTCTTGCTATTTATCCTGGCTCACTAAATAAATCTTGGTAATTTTGAAATGATGGGTTCATTAAGTATGTATCCTCTCCAACAAGACATTTTCTTTGTCTGGGGTCATTTGGGTGCTGTGACACCTTCTTTTTCCTACAGGGAGGAGAAAGAAGTATCTAGAAAAGATTTTCATGTTGTGGTCAAAACATTCATTGTTACTTTTAAGACATGGAGTTCAGCAGAAACCACTGACGTTAGAATGGATGGGGTAGTGAGTCTCAGCAGTTTTTCTGTGCAGGAGAAAGGAGCATCCAGACTCACTTCACAGCTGGTAGGATTACTGTGCATCTCTCACAGGGCCGTGTGCTGCCCTCAGGATGAAAGGAAATGAAGAAACTGATACAAGAGTGAATGAGTTTAAGGGAAATTATTTGAGAACAAATAAGTCAAGATGGTAGTCCATTATTTTTATTACTTAACTCTAAATTTATTATATGTAAGCAATTTATCAAAGGAAAAGTTATAAAAATGAGTGCTTTTTGGTCCATCTATTGGTCTTGGCAGAGAAAAACTTCTGGCTCAATTACTAGGATAATATTTAGAAGAATTAGGCTGGGCATGGTGGTTCATACCTGTAATCCCAGCATTTTGGGAGGCCGAGGCAGGCGAATGGTTTGAACTCAGGAGTTCAAGACCAGCATGGGAAACACGGTAAGAGTGAGACCCTTGTCTCTACAGAAAATACAAAACAATTAGCCAGGTGTGGTGGCACAGGCCTATAGTCCCAGGGACTTAGGGGACTGAGTTGGGAGGATCACATGAGCCCAGGAGGTTGGGGCTGCAGTGAACCGAGATCAACACACCATTGCATTGCTTCCAGCCTGGGTGGCAAAGTGAGACCCTGTCTAAAAACAAAAACTAAAGAAGTTTAGAAGAATTAAGTTAAATTTTGACTTTTTTTAACGTAGTGGGAAAAATAAAAATACACATATTTGCATAAATACAAGGAAATGTATAGGAGAATCCACAATTATAGTAGATACCAGGTAGATGGGATTATGTAAGAAAGGAACCGGTTTTAAATAATTGCTTTACACAGCATTATGTTATTTAACCTTTTAAAACAAGCATAGTTCCTTTTGCAATTTAAAAAAACAATCCAAATACACTTATAAAAGGAGCCCTCTGATGAGAAAGGACATTAGATGCAGAAATAGACTGTTTCTTCTTTTGCTTCTTGTATATCAGGAATTTTCCCTTTCAGAAGGGAAACCCGGGCCTAAGATTTTTTTGTTAAAGAAAAACTCAGTTAGAAAGCAATACAGAGGAGGACTTTTTTTTCTTTTTTCTTTTTATTTTTGTAGAAAATTTGTAAAAGAAAATTGCTTCCTAGCTGAGACCATGAATGGCAAGTTGCAGCTGAGAATGAATTTTTAATACTTAGTTAAAAGTCCTTGATAATAGAGGTTTATTATACAAATGTTAACAAATCCTTAATTATGTCAGTGTTTGCAACAACTGCAACTGCATTATCGCAGTGGTTCAGCACCTTATGTATATATTATGTCTATTTGATTCAATTAGATCGCCAACATAATCAATACAGAAAAGACTAAAACAATTAGCTTCCTTTTCACACTCTCAAAGTTGGTCAGAGAGTAGCTTAGAAATCTTTATTCTTGACAATTTGGATTGTATGGGCTGCCATGTTTCCAGCATGGTCCATACAATCATTATTATTGTGTAATTTAAGTTTATTCATGTTCATTCTGGTGTTTCGGGGGGTGGAAACCCAATCCAAAGTGCTCCTTTAAGAATACTAAATGAGAAAACTCACATCTCCAACTTGAGGCAGCAAGAACTATTACAAACATTAGAATATGATTAAAATATCTCTGAGCTCCCTTTCTAGAAAATTAGAAACTAGACATGCCAGTTGTTTTATTTCTTTACTGAATCCAACTATGGTTTGATTGAACCAGGATTGTTATTGTTCTGTTTTTGGCTGAAAACCATTTGCCTCAAATCTGCTTTTACCATATAAGCAAATATAATTATTCGAATATTTAAATATGAATAAAATCTCATTAAATATCTGTACAGAAAACCATGGCTTCTTTTTAATGAAAATGCAAAAACCAAGGATGCCTTATTTAGAGCCCGCCTGAAATGTGCCTCTGAAATGTGATTTGAATTCACATCAGAGAAAGCTCATAACAGGACAGCTTTTGTCAACTAACATTTTCTTTGCACCAACCATGTATGGTTAAGGAAGCAGAGCAATTTTGCGCTAGAATATGAGGTTTGATTTGGGTCAGGGCTGCAGAGTGCAGGGAGCACTAGCATCGGGGGGCTGCTATGCTGACAAGCAGCTGTGTGACCTCAGGGAAAGCATTTCACCCAACAGAAAGCATCTTTCCTCAACCATCAGATGCAGATAACAATGCTCGCCTTCTTTAAGTAGTACAAAAAGGCTCAAATAAGATATCAAATTCGTAGCATCCTCATCTTTCCTCTTCATCTTTTCTATCCAGAGTTAATAGAACTTAGCATGTGCTATCGTATTTTAGCCTATTTATATGTCTGTCTTCCCCACTAGATTGCACATTCTTCTAACGTAGGTACTGTGCCTTTTTTTCTTTGTTTCCCAATTAATGTAGGAGCACAATACATGTTTGGAAATGTAATATTCAATAATTGAAATTGCTTTTAGAAAGTGAAGCATCACATAAATACAAGGTGTTGGATATGATTTTGCATCAGTATTGACAAGAATTAATCTTAAAATGAAAATCCCTTTATGAGACAGTCATTTCACTCTGTAGTACACTATGTTCTGAATTAATTAGATCTACATTTCTCACTGAATTCAGTACTATGACCATGGCTATCATCAACTAAGCCCTGACATTCTCTTGGATAGGTTTTTTTAAAAGACCAGTGATTTTTATAGTTTATATTTCCCACCTCACATTGAATGAAGTACATTCCATGGTTGGAATTGTGTGTTAAAAGTAATATAAATAATTTCCCCAAAAAGAATTATTAAGCTGTAAACTTTCTCAATAAGGTTCCCAAATACATGCAAAAGATCACTGCACTTAAAGGACAGTTTGCCAGCTTGGGCAACATGGTGAAACTCCATCTCTACAATGCAAAGATTAGCTGGGCATGGTGGTGCATGCCAGTATTCCCAGCTGTTCCTTGGGTTGCTGAGGTGGGAGAATTGCTTAAGCCCAGGAGGTCAAGGCTGCAATGAGCTGTGATGGCGTCACTACACTCCAGCCTGGGCAACCTTGTCTCAAAATATAAAAAATTAAAGGACGGTTTGCACAAACATTTTCCATGGCCTCTTTACTTCCAAACAGTCAGGGAAAAAAAAGAAAAGAAAAAGAAAAAAACCACATTTTCAACAAGAACTGTGACAAACATTAGAAGAATACTCTTTTTTTTTCTTTCATGTATAAGAATAAATCTACTTCAAAGACAACATGGCTGTCTGTACTCTAGCATAACATACATTAAAAATGATTTGATTGTTTGTTTCTTTTTAGAAAGATAAAAATGACCATTTATGGCTGGGTAGAAATTCCAAAGCCATTGACCAGAACCTAACAATTTGTATAACTATCCAAATAGTATATGAAAGAATATCATAATAGAGAAAGACCAATAAGATAATTTTTGAAAGTCCATGAATGTAGATAAAATTATTCTATCTTGGTAATAGATAAAATTCCTTCAGTAAAACTGAACATTCTTTAGATTAAAAAATAAATTAACTAAAATAACATTTTTCAAACCATCAGTGCTTGGTATATAATAGGTAGTCAATACATATAAAACAAATGGTTAAACATCAATATAGTAATTGAGAAATATGTTAGAAAATAGGCTTTGGCCCTAGTTCCACTTCTTGATCTATTATATAAAGTCCTAATTCAGCAGTTTAAGTTATTCATTTTCCTTTTCTTAAAAGATACTTTACATTCTGGGATAAAGGTACAGAACATGCAGGTTTGTTACATAGGTGTACATATGCCATGGTGGTTTGCTTCACCCATCAACCCATCAACTACATTAGGTATTTCTCCCGATGCTATCCCTCTGCTAGTCCCCTAATTCCCCACTACCTGACAGCCCCTGTATGTGATGTTACCCTCCCTGTGTCCATGTATTCTCATTGTTCAACCCCCACTTCTGAGTGAGAACATGCGGGGTTTGGTATTCTATTCCTGTGTTAGTTTGCTGAGAATGATGGTTTCTGGCTTCATCCACATCCTGCAAAAGACAACTCATCCATTTTTATGGCTGCATAGTATCCCATGGTGTATATGTGCAAGATTATTTTTATCCAGTCTATCATTGATGGGCACTTTGGTTGCTTCCAAGCCTTTGCTATTGTGAACAGTGCTGCAATAAACATATGTGTGCATGTGTCTTTACACTTGAATGACTTATAATCCTTTGGGTATATAGGTAGTAATGGCATTGCTGGGTCAAATGGTATTTCTGGGTCTAGATCCTTGAGGAATCATGACACTGTCTTCCATAATGGATGAACTAATTTACACTCCCACCAACAGTGTAAAAGCATTCCTATTTCTCCACATCTTCTCCAGCATCTGTTGTTTCCTGACTTTTAAGTAATTGCCATTCTAAATGGCATGAGAGAGTATCTCATTGCGGCTTTGATTTGCATTTATCTAATGACCAGTGATGATAAGCTTTTTTTGCATATGTTTATCAGTCACATAAATATCTTCTTTTGAGAAGTGTCTATTCATACCCTTTACTCACTTTTTGACAGGATTGTTTTGTTTCTTGTACATTTATTTAAGTTCTTTGTAAATTCTGGATATTAGCCCTTTGTCAGATGGGTAGATTGTAAACATTTTCTCACATTCTGTAGGTTGCCTGTTCACTCTGATGATGGTTTCTTTTGCTGTGCAGAAGCTCTTTAGTTTAATTCGATCCCATTTGTCAATTTTGGCTTTTGTTGCCATTGCTTTTGGTGTTTTAGTCATGAAGTCTTTGCCCATCCCTATGTCCTAAATGGAATTGCCTAGGTTTTCTCCCAGTATTTTTATGGTTTTAAGTCTTACATTTAAGCCTTTAATCCATCTTAAATTAATTTTTGTAAGGAAGGGGTCTAGTTTCAGTTTTCTGCATATGGCTGGCCAGTTTTCCAAACACCATTTATTAAATAGGGAATCCTTTTCCCATTGCTTGTTTTTGTCAGGTTTGTCAAAGATCAGATGGTTGTAGATGTCTGGTGTTATTTCTGAGGCCTCTGTTCTGTTCTATTGGTCTATATCTTTTTTGGTACCAGTACCATGTGGTTTTGGTTACTGTAGCCTTGTAGTATGGTTTAAAGTCAGGTAACATGATGCCTTCAGCTTGGTTCTTTTTGCTATGGATTATCTTGGCTATATGGGCTCTATTTCGGTTCCATATGAAATTTAAAGTCATTTTTTCTAATTCTGTGAAGAAAGCCAATGGTAACTTGATAGGGATAGCACTGAATCTACAAATTTCTTTGGGTAATATGACCATTTTCACGGTATTGATTCCTCCTATCCGTGAGCATGGAATGTTGTTCCGTATACTTGGGTCCTCTCTTATTTCCCTGAGCAGTGGTTTGTAGTTCTTGAAGAGGTCCTTCACATTCCTTGTAAGTTGTATTCCTGAGTATTTTATTCTCTTTGTAGCAAATGCAAATGGGCGTTCTCTCATGATTTGGCTATTTGTCTATTATTGGTGTATAGGAATGCTTGTGATTTTTGCACATTGATTTTGTATCCTGACACTTTGCTAAAGTTGCTTGTCAGCTTAAGGAAATTTTGGGCTGAGATGCTGGGGTTTTCTAAATATACAATCATGTCATCTGCAAACAGAGACAATTTTATTTCCTCTCTTCCTATTTGAATACCCCTTATTTCATTTTCTTGCCTGATTGCCCTAGCTAGAACTTCCAATACTATGTTGAATAGGGGCAATGAGAGAGGGCATGCTTGCCTTGTGCTGGTTTTCAAAGGAAATGCTTCCAGATTTTGCCCATTCAGCATGATACTGGCTGTGGGCTTGTCATAAATAGCTCTTATTATTATATGTTCCATCAATACCTAGTTTATTGAGAGTTTTTAGCATAAAGGGTGTTGAATTTTATCAAAGGCCTTTTCTGCATCTATTGAGATAATCATGTAGTTTTTATCACTGGTTCTGTTTATGTGACTGATTATGTTTATTGATTTGTATATGTTGAACCAGCCTTGCATCTCAGGGATGAAGCCAACTTGATTGTGGTGGATAATCTTTTTGATATGCTGCTGGATTCAGTCTGCCAGTATTTTATTGAGGATTTTTACATTGATGTTCATTAGGGATACTGGCCTGAAATTTTCTTTTTTTGTTATGTCTGTGCCAGGTTTTGGTATCAGGATGATGTTGGCCTCATAAAATGAGTTAGGGAGGAGTCCCTGTTTTTCTATTGTTTGGAATTGTTTTAGAAGGACTGGTACCAGCTCATCTTTGTAACTCTGATAGAATTCAGCTGTGAATCCATCTGGTCCTGGGCTTTTTTTCATTGGTAGACTATTAATTATTGCCTCAATTTAAGAACTTGTTGTTGGTCTATTCAGGGGTTTGACTTCTTCCTGGTTTAGTCTTGGGAGGGTGTATGCATCCAGGAATGTATCTATTTCTGTTAAATTTCTAGTTCATTTGCATAGAGATGTTTATAGTATTCTCTGATGGTAGTTTTTATTGCTGTGGGATCAGTAGTGATTTCTCCTTTATCATTTTTTATTGTGTCTATTTGATTCTTCTTGATTTTCTCCTTTATTAGTCTGGCTCACTAGCCAGACTATCTATTTTGTTGATCATTTCAAAAAACCAGCTCATGGATTCATTGATTTTTTGAAGGGTTTTTTTGTGTGTGTGTGTGTCTCTATCTCCTTCAGTTCTACTCTAATCTTAGTTATTTCTTGTCTTCTGCTAGCTTTTGAATTTCTTAGTTTGTTGCTTCTCTAGTTTCTTTAATCACGATGTTAGGATGTTGATTTTAGATCTTTCCTGCTTTCTCCTATGGGCATTTAGTGCTATAAATTTTCCTCTAAACTCTGCTTTAGCTGTGTCTCAGAGATTCTGGTACATTGTGACTTTGTTCTCATCGGTTTCAAAAAACTTATTTATTTCTGCCTTCATTTTGTCATTTAGCCAGTAGTCATTCAGGGAGAGGTTATTCAGTTTCCATATAGTTGTGTGGTTTTCAGTAAGTTTCTTAATCCTGAGTGCTAATTTGATTATACTGTGGTCTGAGAGATTGTTATGATATCAGTTCTTTTGCATTTGCTGAGGAGTGTTTTACTTCCAATTATGTGGTCAGTTTTAGAATAAGTGTGATGTGGGGCTGAGAAGAATGTATATTCTCTTGATTTTGGGTGGAGAGTTCTGTAGATGTCTATTAGGTCCGCTTTGTCCAGAGCTGAGTTCAAGTCCTAAATATCCTTATTAATCTTCTGTCATGTGGATGTGGTGTTATCATCTTCCACAATTTTTGTGTGGGAGTCTAAGTCTCTTTGTAGGTCTCTAAGAACTTGATTTATGAATTTGGGTGCTCCTGTATTGGGTGTATATATATGTATGATAATTAGCTCTTCTTGTTGTATTGATCTCTTTACCATTATGTAATGCCCTTCTTTGTCTTTTTTGACCTTTGTTGGTTTAAAGTCTATTTTATCAGAGACTAGGATTGCAACCCCACTTTCCATTTGCTTTGTAAATATTCCTTCATTCCTTTATTTTGAACCTATGTGTGTCCTTGCATGTGAGATGGGTCTCCTACATACAGCACACCAATGGGTGCTGACTCTATCCAATTTGCCAGTTTGTGTCTTCCAATTGAGGCATTTAGCCCATTTACATTTAAGTTTAATATTGCTATGTGTGAATTTGATCCTGTCATTATGATGCCAGCTGGTTATTTTGCCCATTAGTTGATATAGTTTCTTCATAGCATTGATGGTCTTCACAATTTGATATGTTTTTGCAGTGGCTTATACGGTTTTTCCTTTCCATATTTAGTGCTTCCTTCAGGAGCTCTTATAAGGTAGGCCTTTTGGTGACAAAGTCTCTCAGCATTTGCTTGTCTGTAAAGGAATTTATTTCTGCTTTGGTTCTGAAGCTTAGTGTGACTGAATATGAAATTCTGGGTTGAAAATTCTTTTCTTCAGGAATATTGAATATGGGCCCCTACTGTCTTCTGGCTTGTAGGGTTTCTGCAGAGAGATTTTTTGTTAGTCTGCTGGGCTTCCCTTTGTGGGTAACCTGACCTTTTACTCTGGCTGCCCGTAATATTTTTTCCTTCATTTCAACCTTGTTGGATCTGACGATTATGTGTCTTGGGTTGCTCTTCTTGAGAAGTATTTTTGTTATGTTCTTTATATTTCCTGAATCTGAATGTTGGCCTGTCTTGCTAGGTTGGGGAAGTTCTCCTGGATAATATTCTGAAGAATGTTTACCAACTTGATTCCATTCTCCCTGTCACTTTCAGGTACATAAATCAAAGATAGTTGTGGTCTTTTGACATAGTCCCATATTTCTTGAAGGCTTTGTTTGTTCCTTTTCATTCCATTTTCTTTAATCTTGTCTTCACGCTTTATTTAATTAAGTTGATCTTCAATCTCTGATATCCTTTCTTCCACTTGATCAACTCAGCTATTGGTACTTGTGTATGCTTCACAAAGTTCTTGTACTGTGTTTTTCAGTTCCATCAGGTCATTTATGTTCTTCTCTAAACTGATTATTCTGGTTAGCAATTTCTCTAACCTTTTTTTAAGGTTCTTAGCTTCCTTGCATTGGGTTAAGGGCAACCAGAGCATGCTCCTTTAGCTCGAAGGAGTTTGTTATTACTCACTTTCTGAAGCCTACTTCTGTCAATTTGTCAAACTCATTCTACATCCAGTTTTGTTCCCTTGCTGACAAGGAGTTGTGATCCACTGGAGTAGAAGAGACATTCTAGTTTTTACAGACTTTTTTGAAAATCTGGAATTTTCAGGCTTATTCCACTGGTTTTTCCTCATCTTTGTGGATTTCTCTACCTCTGGTCTTTGATGTTGGTGACCTTCGGATGGGGTTTCTATGTGGATATCCTTTTTATTGATGTTGATGCTATTCCTTTCTGTTTGTTAGGTTTCCTTCTAACAGTCAGGTCCCTCTGCTGCAGGTCTGATGGAGTTTGCTAAAGGTCCACTCCAGATCATGTTTTCCTTGGTATCACCAGCAAAGGCTGCAGCATAGCAAAGATTGCTGCCTGTTCCTTCTTCTGGAAGCTTCATCCCATAGGGGCACCTGCCAGATGCCAGCCAGAGATCTTCTGTATAAGGTGTCTGTCCGCCCCTGTTGGGAGGTGTCTCTCAGTCAGGAGGCATGGGGATCAGGTACCCACTTGAGGAGGCAGTCTGTCCCTTAGCAGAGCTCAAGAACTGTGCTGGGAGGTCCGCTGCTCTCTTCAGAGCTGGCAGGCAGGAACGTTTAAGTCTGCTGAAGCTGTAGCCACAGCCGCCCCTTCCCCCAGGTGCTCTGTCCCAAAGAGATGAGAGTTTTATCTATAAGCCCCTGACAGGGGCTGCTGCCTTTCTTTCAGAGATGCCCTGCCCAGAGAGGAGGAATCTAGAGAGACAGTCTGGCTACAATGGCTTTGCCAAAGTCTTCCTGGTTTTGTTTATACTGTGAGGGGAAAACCACCTACTCAAGTCTCAGTAATGGTGGACTCCCTTCCCCCCCACCAAGCTCGAGTGTCCCAGGTTGACTACAGACTGCTGTGCTGGCAGCCAGAATTTCAAGCCAGTGGATCTTAGCTTGCTGGGCTCCATGGGGGTGGGATCCACTGAGCTAGACCACTTGGCTCCCTAGCTTCAGACCCCTTTCCAGGGGAGTGAACGGTTCTGTCTTGTTGATGTTCCAGGTGCCACTGGGGTATGGAAAAAAGCTCCTGCAGCTAGCTCAGTGTCTGCCCAAATGGCCGCCTAGTTTTGTGCTTGAAACCCAGGGTCTTGGAGTCATAGGCACCTGAGGGAATCTCCTGGTCTGCAGGTTATGAAGACTGTAGGAAAAGCATCATATCTGGGCAGGAGTGCACAGTTCCTCAGGGCAAAGTCACCCAGGGCTTCCTTTGGCTAGGGGAGGGAGTTCCCCAACCCCTTGTGCTTTTTGGGAGAGGTGATACTCAACCCTGCTTTGGCTTGCCCTTCATGGGCTGCACCCACTGTCCACCCAGTCCCAATCAAATGAGCCAGGTACCTCAGTTGGAAATGCAGAAATCACCCATCTTCTGCATTGATCTAGCTGGGAGCTACAGACTGGAGCTGTTTCTATTTGGCCATCTTTCCAGTCCCTCATTTTCCTTTTTATCATTTTTTCTGTGATCTAATATTGGTCATGTTTTATCAGGAGTTCTTTGCTTTACCATTTTTCAAGTGAGAAACTGAAGAAAGAGAATTCAAGTGACTTGTACAAGATCAAATAGTAAATCTATGACAGAGTTGCCAATGCACTATAATTCAATGTTAGAATCTTCATTACCACTTCAGACCACTGTAATGCTCTCTTCAGTCACCTATAAATTATTATCCCACTGGAAATACATATATATCAGATTTTTAAGCTGATACACTCGTTTCGATGTGAAAAAAATATGTAATTTCATTTATACTTCATAGAATCATATTGCTTCTCCATTAGAGGGTCAATATTTAAAAAAAACTTTTAGATTTAATGTTGAAAATATGGGAAATTGGAATGTGGATAATAAAATGATGCTATTTTATAAAAGCTATTTGTTTTGAACCTCTTCAAACCCACATACAATTAATTTGTAGTCACTAGCATTCTTTGTTACATTAGAAAACAAGCCAACAGAGTGGGGAAGAACAACTGGTAAGCAAATAAGATGAGCAAGAAAGAGAAGAGTTGACTCAGCAAACTCACTACAATGCCCAAAATATGAGTGTTCCAAACTTTTGGCATCAAGGATATCTATCCTTAAATATTCTCCACCATAGGCCTTATATTTTGAAAGATCTACTTAATGACACAAACTACACTTAAGAAGTTTGTTGAAAACTTATTAAACTTATAGCATTGAATTAGTCAAATTCCCAGCAAAAGCAAAAACCCTAGTTATCTCCGTCATGTAATCAAGGGTAAATCTATACATACTTCTTAGGCTTATTGAAGTAATAAAAAGACTTCAACCACTGCCACCTGCTCACTCTAGGATATGTAAGGATTCACACTGTGAACAATTACATTAGGAAATCTAGTATTTGCTCTGTACCCCAAGGTCCATGATTCTCTCTTATTTGAAATACTCATGACATGAAGAGTCACTGATGTATTCACTCACTCTTTTTGGCACCTGATCTATTAAGTCTTGCTGAATCTACCCCCAAAGAATATGTCTGTTTGTCTCTGTCCTCTCTCATCTTTTCTGTTTAAGGCAGCAGTATCCTTTTCATGGACCACCGTAACAGCCTTCAACCAGTGCTCCCTGCCTCCATCTTCCTCTCCCTAAAATTCATTCTCCACACAGAAATTGAAGTTTTCTTTTTAACATGTAAATAAGATAATGTTTCTTTCTCACTTATTTAAAGTTATTCAGTGGTTTTTTTCTTGAATTTAAAAGAAATCCCAGACTCCTTACCATAACCTACAAGATGTTTTAACAATCAAATCTATTCCTTCTCCTACAACTCATCTCAAATTATTCTTTTTCTAGACACTGGGCATCAGTCTCATTGTACTTCTTTATTTTCCTCAAAAAAGTCAAGCACATTTCTTGCATTTTCTGTTACCTCCACCCAGAATTTCCTTCTCTCTGATCATCCCATGGCTGACTCCTTCTCAACATTCATGTCTTAGTTCAAATAGCACCTATTACAGAGACTTTCCTTGATGCCTTGATCTGCCACAAGCTTTTCAAACATCTTCTATCCTATTATTTACCATATTATTTTCATTAGCATTTTTATTACTAAGTGTTTCATCACATTCATTTTATTCATTTGCTTGTCAATATTCTTTCATCATAATGTATGCTTTCTGACAATGGGTACTGGCACATAGTAAGCAGGCATTCAATAAACATCTGGGCCGGGCGCGGTGGCTCACGCCTATAATCCCAGCACTTTGGGAGGCCAAGGCGGGTGGATTATGAGGTCAAGAGATCGAGACCATCCTGGTCAACATGGTGAAACCCCGTCTCTACTAAAAATACAAAAATTAGCTGGGCATGGTGGTGCATGCCTGTAGTCCTAACTACTCAGGAGGCTGAGGCAGGAGAATTGCTTGAACCCAGGGGGCAGAGGTTGCAGTGAGCTGAGGTCACACCAGTGCACTCCAGCCTGGGTAACAAGAGTGAAACTCCATCTAAAAAAAAAAAAAAATCTGTTGAACAGATGAGTAAGTGTTATAAGCTAATTTTTAAATTAAACCTATTTAGAAATATATCTGATCTCATCCATTAGATGTGCTTATTCATTAGTGATGTTCACCTTTGTTCTCTGTTTTTTTCTTTTGCATTTGATAATCAATTCTTTGAGTAAATGAAAAAAAATTCATAAATTATTTTAAATCCATCAGAGACTTCTGTGCTAGACAGAATGATAAAAACTTGGTTTGGGGAACAGAGCTCGTAAATGGAAGACTAAGAAGAAAAGTGAGAATCAATCCTAGATTTCCAGTTGAAGAAACTCATGGAAACAACTATAGTACCAAATAAGGTGAAGTAAATGAAGCTGAAGAGGGAGAACTAAGATTAGGGAAGGCAGCTGATTGCGAATATGGGCTGCGGTCTGAGGCATGTGCAGGGATACAATGGCAAATGAACCTGAAGCAGAACAGATTTGAGTGGCATCTTAATTTTCCAGAAAATAGAAAAATCTTAAAGAAGAATAAATGATAAATTTTCCATCTGTTTAGATGTAATTTCATCCAAATAGCTTCCTCTCATCCTCAAGGTATTGATAGGGGACCCCATAACACTTCTTATTTCCCCTTTAGTGTATCTGCTCTGATGAGTTGTAATTGCCAGTTTGCCAGTTAGATTTCTCCATCATCTTTAAGCTCCATAAAGGCAGTACTGTAAATATCTTACTCACCATTTTATCCTCAGCACCTGGCAAGATATCTATATCATAAAAAGGGCTCCATAAATGGTTTTAGAAAGAAAGAAGACAGAAGGAAAGGAAGGCAAAGAGACAAGAAGAGGGAAGGGTGGAAGGGAATACAACATGGTGAGGGAAAAGCAAGACAGCCTCCTCCCTCCTCAACACCACCCCTCCCGCCAAGCAGTGGGGTGAGTGGCACCTACTCTGTTGCTCACCATTTGAAAATCTTGATATGGTTCATCAAGTGAGTGCATTTGGCAGAATAAATTATTAGAAGATTAAATGCAACATATTCATAGTTATAAAAAAATAAAGCCAGTTTCAATAGTTATATTTATAGGTTATATCTTTTGCAAGCTGTAATTGAAGAAATACTTTAAATATTTATCCAGATTTCAGAAGCATGTATTAGTCATTGATTTAATATATTCTCATACTGTGTTCAATATTTAGGCAATTTACTATTTTTATCTTAATTAAGCCTTGTCTTTTTAACTTTCAGCAAGCTAAATCACATGTGTTGTCATAGAATTCTAAATATTAAAGTCCTCTGTTTGATAGGGTATGACCTTACTGTAATAGTTATTCTTTATGAAGACATTTGAAAATATAAATACATATAGTGCCTCACTTGAAATTATTCATATATTTAACATTTGAATCATAAGTAGGAAATGGTGTAAGAGAAGTATTAATTCTATTTAGTGAGTACTTCCATTTTCTATTTGGCATTGGAACAAAGTCACTCAGAAAAACTCATCTGAGTCTATACACAAAATAGCCTGCCTTGTCCTTCTCTAACAAGGAGACTATCCTGACCTTTAGTTTCACCATTTGTTTTGGAAGAACATGTACTGCACAGTTAGAATGGCTCCTTAGACAGCACAAGAATGAGAAATCAGAGTTTTAAATGCAGATCTACAAAAGGTTCCCTATTCAACAAGTCAATTATTTCATTCATATCAGTTTCTTTCAGTTTAAAATGAATCTTTTAAGTGAAAACAATCAACAAATAATTGAAATGAGTATACAAAAACAATTTACTTATGATATTAGCTTTTAAGTGATATTCACTTTTAATTTAGAGTAATGTAAACCACATTGATCATTTCTCTGCCAATTAGTTGTGTTCATTGCACAAAATTTTTAAAACAAATATAGGGTTCTCTCTGTCCTCAAAAATAAAATATCATTTCTAGAGAGGTCTCAGAATATATCTTGATACACTGAAGCATCTATGCCATTCAATTTTTGGATCCTGAAAATATAGCCAGCCTTCCATAGAAGAAAAGCCTACACTATACTTCCTGCTTCTTGATAAAATAAATAAATCTTGAGAAAAAGTGCTTATACACTTACTTTCTTTGACTTACTGCATTGGGGAAGAAAGGCAGCAGTATGGAATATAGTGAGCATTGAATTTCGAATCTGAACTGCTGGTTTTGAGGCCTGGGTCCACATTTGCTACCTATGCAATTTTGCGAAACCCATTTCCTTCCTCTGAAACTCAGGTTTACTGTCAGCATGCACGGATAATAATGCACATACTTACATAACATATCTCAACAGTATGCAGTGAACATACTCTCTAAAAAGCTGTGTCGAGTGCTATATAAATGTTCATGATTGTATTTCCATAATCTTTAACATGCATTCTTTATTATGGAAAGTGTTTCAAACCTTCCAGATTCAAGTAACGTGAGTGTTTTTGACACGTTTTCCAATCTGGTGCCAGGTTATCTGCACATAGACCTAAACAAAGTCACATTGCAGAGCCTCCATGTACTGGGTACTTTCCTTGACATTGACAAATTCCTGGTTGCCACAGTTTACAGAAGATGAATGCACATGGGCAAAATAAGAACAGAATAAAAGCAATCTCACTTTGGATAGTATCTAGCAGGTCCTAAACATGATGGTTGAATGAATCTATTCTATGGCTAAAATGAAGGCCTTTTTGGTCAAGGCTTTCATGGTAAGGCAATCTATTAGGTCTTTTCCCCAGATTAGTTTTTAATCCACTTTCCCTGACTACTTCCTAATAAATAAGGGAGTGTTTGCATCAATGTCTCTGCAGCCTCATATCAAGCCAGACTTTGCAGTGCAATGGGCTATTATAGGCCATATTTTCCTCTTAAAATTCAACTACATATATCTATTAGTGCTACCAATAACCTGCCTTAATAACTTCATTAACTAGTCCAAATATGTAGTAATCTTTTCTATTATCTTAAATCTCCTTCTTTATTCCCACATGGAAAAAAAAATCATGTTTGTGAGATAAATCTTTGAGCATACTTTCTCCAAGCAGATTTTGGAATTCTCCTAAAATAAAAATATGAAGAGCCATGGTAGATGATTGGGATAGCTAAGAGACCAGAGTTGGCACCAGCAAATGCCAACTAATACAATTTTTATGGAGCAAATATATTCTTTTGCTGTTTTTAAAAATGAATTACAGAAACTGAAATATAATTCCTTTTTAGGCAATTTTTTGTAACTCTAATGAATTTAGGAAAGACATTTAGAAAAGAGGGTCAAAAAATAGAGCTATCTAACATCTGGGACTTTCCTACTTTAATACCAGTTCCTGGGTCTGCTGCTCTGCCCTCATTTACCATATTCATCTTACTTGGTCTGCTGTATGAGTTTTCTTACTTAGAAATGAAATTAACTATACTGCCATAGTGGCGTCCCTCCCACCATTAGTGCCTGTCTTACTCAGCTTCATCTTGTTACAGTTCTAGCAGTTGTGTGTATTTCTTTCTCAGAAATTATTAAAAAGGAATAGAAGTTTAGCAGACTGTAGCAATGGGAAAACATCCTGAGAATTACAAGGGCAAAAGTTTAGCAACACTGCATGTTGTTTTTATGAAAATACAAATTGCTGAGAACAATTTATAAAAGGCAGATATATCTTTTTTTTAAATTGTACTTTGGGTTCTGGGGTACATGTGTACATCCTACATCTTGCAGGATTGTTGCATAGGTACATACATGCCATGGTGGTTTGCTGTCTCCATCCCTCCGCCCCCATCGCCTACATCAGGCATTTCTCCCAGTGTTATCCCTCCCCATCCTCCCCACCCCACGCTGTCCCTCCCCTCCACCCACCTCCCACCTAGCCCAGTGAGTGTTGTTCCCTTCTCTGTGCCCAAGTGTTCTCACTGTTCATCACCTGCCTATGAGTGAAAACATGTGGTGTTTGGTTTTCTGTTCTTGTGTCAGTTTGCTGAGAATGATGGTTTCTAGATTCATCCATGTATCTACAAAGGACACAAACTTGTCATTTTTTATGGCTGCATAGTATTCCATGGTGTATATGTGCCACATTTTCTTTGCCCAGTCTATCATTGATGGGCATTTGGGTTGGTTCCAGGTCTTTGCTATCGTAAACAGTGAAAAGGCAGATATATCTTAAATAGAGAAGTCATAACATTGTAATCTTAAATTTTGGCAGTTGTGTGTAGTTCATTATAACTTTAATACTCAATTATATTAATGGTAAGTGATTTCCATATTCATTAGATTCCATATGTAGTCTGAAAGACCTGTACATATGAAAAATGGAAATAAATCTTCCTAGCTATTGGCAAAATATGGGGCTTTGTTCCTGTTATATCATTGCCCATATTGGTGGCAGTGGTGAGATAATTTTTTGGGGGATACTTTGATTTCTCATCAGAAGTAAATATGCAGCAAAATTAGATGTAAAACCGAATTCCAAACATGCTCTCTTCTCTACGGATTGTAATAACTTCTTGGTTATTTTTCAAGATATATACTTACATAAACATACCACTGATGTTTTAAATAATATGAAAATTAAATTAAGAAGGCCAATACAAAAGGCAAACTATATGCACAAGAGGTTTTTAAAATCTTTATGTATTTCTTTGCAGAATAAGCCATGTGAAAAACATAATCATCATTTATATTATACATATTTATATTTTATATGGTTCTTAAAACAACATCAACAATCCTTTAAAGAAAAGTAAGTTTCAGACATATCATTTGTCTTCAAAAAATAGTTGTTGCTAAATAAAGGAATTGAAGGGTGTATGAGTGAATAATTACCAGTAATTTAAAAAATGAAGCCAGGCACAATGGCTCATGCCTGTATCCCCAGTACTTTGGGAGGCCAAGGCAGGCAGATCACTCAAGGTCAGGAGTTCAAACCAGCCTGGCAAATATGGTGAAACCCAGTCTCTACTTACAAAAAACAAAGATACAAAAAGTAGCCAGGCATGGTGGTGGGTGCCTATAATCCCAGCTATTCAGGAGGCTGAAGCAGGAGAATCACTTGAACCTGGAAGACGGAGATTGCAGTGAGCCAGGATTGTGCCACTGCACTCTATCCTGGGTGACAAGAGTGAAACTCCATCTCAAAATAAATAAATAAAGCTTATTTGCAAACTATTCTGACAAGGGTTCAATATTCAGAACATATAAGAAACTCAAACTATTCAACAGCAAAAAATAAAAATTCCCTTTAAAAAGTGGGCAAAGGACATGAACAAACATTTCTCCAAACAAGACATACAAATGGCCAATGAGTATATGAAAAAATGCTCAACATCACTAATCACCAGAAAATGCAAGACAAAACCATCATGAGATATCCTCTTACTTCAAGTAGAATGTCTGTTATTAAAAGGACAAAAAATAATAGATGCTGGTGAGGATGTGGAGACATGCAAACTTCTATACACTGTTGGTGGGAATGTAAATTAGTGCAGCCATTATGGAAAACATTGTAAGGATTTCTCAAAATAATGACAATAAAACTACCATATGATGCAGCAATCCCACTATTGGGTATATATCCAAAGGACAGGAAATCAGCATATCAGAGGGATACCTGTCATGTTTATTGCAGCACTATTCACAATAGCAAGAATAAGAAATCAATCTAAGTGTCCATCAAGGGATCAACTGATAAAGAAAATGTGGTATATACACATATATACAATAATACTATTCAGCCATATAAAAGAATGAAATCCTATCATTTGCAGCAACATGGATGAAACTAGAGGTCTTTATGTTAAATCAAATAAGCCAGACACAGAGAAACAAATATTTCATGTTTCACTCATATGTAGGAGCTAAATAAAAAGTTGATCTCATGGAGCTAGAGAGTAAAATGATAGATACCATAGCTGGGAAGGCTGTGGAGGAATAATGAAGAGAAGTTGGTTAATGGGTACAAACATACCATTTGATAGAAGGAATAAGTTCTCATGTTTGATAGCAGAGTGGGGCGATTATAGTTAACAACAATGTATTGTGTATTTCAAAATCGCTAGAAGAGAGAACTTGAAATGTTCCCAACACATAGAAATGACAAATTCTCAAGGTGATGAATATTCTAAATATTCTGGCTTGCTCATTACACATTCTATGTCTGTAAGAAAACATCACATGTGCTCCATCAATATGTACAAATATTATGTATCAATCAATCAATAAGAAAATGAAGCTCAAAGAAATTAAGTAACTCACCAAAGATGGCACACTAAAAAGTTTTAAGATACTGACCTTGAATGCAGGCATTGTGACTCCAGTTTTATTGTGCTTTTGACCTCCCTATAGTTCCCTTTTCAACAATTGACATTGACCTTTATCCACTTTTTCCTCTGCTTTGGCTCTAAGATATCTGAGACAAGGAAATTTCAAAGCAACTTTCAGGCTTACCTACCATATGTGCACATTAATTTATAGCATTTGCTTCTTTGTCTCTGTTCAAATCTGGACTTAGGAAGACATGCATAGAGAACTGTGTAATTGAATCAGAGTAAGAGGCAGGGAGTACTTTCTAATTTAAGAACAGAGTGAAAGAAAATGTATTTACCTTTAATGCATGCTGGGGATTCCAGTAAAAGCAATGACAACATTGACAATCCTGATCTTCTCACGTAATGAACATAAAAGTTTTGATATCTTTCCTGAACTCATAGTACTCAACCAGAAAGATCTAATCAGTTAAGAGGGTGGGTAGAACATAATTTGTTTCATGTTGCATTTAATTATTATTCAATATGATTATACACTGAAGTTTACAAACTTAGGCAAAAGTTAGTCAATTCAAGCTTATCCTAATAATAAAGCCACTCTTTATGTGCTTCCCATAGTCAATTCAAGCCTATCCTTATAATAAAGCCACTCTTTACATGATTCCCAATATTGCTTCTCAAGACTTAGCAATCAGACTGACTAATCATTCAGACTATATGATTTGCTTAGAATCCAAAGTTTATGTGGATGAGTCTATGGGAAAATTAAAGGGTTGAAAACACTCTCCTTGGGAAAGTTAAAAGATTGAAAACACTCTCCTAGATAGGCAGGAAAGTGATTCTATAACCCACCAAAATATTTGTACATATTTCCCAAGACCTGTAAAAAAGAGTAAATAGGCACTTGCAAGAGCCACTGATTTCCCCAAAGGGTGAGAAAATGGGAAAGATGCAACGTTTAAGTAAACTTAGGTGCTCTGGACAATTAACCCTATGGATCAAGGGGGATTATTCTTGTATAATCATCTTGCTGGCTATTGGTTGGCATTTAAGACTAAGGTAAACATAAGTAACAGAAAAAAATGAGGCAGCATATGAGTTCCAAGTATATTAATTCCATCTTTGTCAGTGTTTCTTACGTACACTTGGAGAGCGATGGCATTTTTTTCCCCTAGTCAAATAAAAAAAGGTTTTCCTTAGATAAGGAATTTCATCATTTCTGAACTTTTACAAATGTGTGCCCTACCTATTATTTTCATATGCTTCCTTAACCAGTAAATGATGTGGTAAAATTGTGGGTAGCAGCAGCATGAAGAACAGAACCATTTTAATTTCTCCCATCTGGCATATTAGCATTAATAAAAGATGTTTAAAAAGAGAAGCCTTGAAAGACTTTCACCTCTTGATTTAACAAGATAATAAGGAAAGTTTGCAATCTGCCACTAAATATAACTGATAAGAATGAGTATAATATGATGATCACCAAGATTAACCTCTGAGACAATTTGTAAAACCCTGCTGATTACAATACAATCATGTTAAGACTAGCACTAAAACTGTTGTTGTTACTTTTTAGTACAAATAAAATAGAAAAAAAATCCCATTTTGTAAAAATATAGATTACATAGATTTATAGAACCAAAATTGGGAAGTCGCCTACACCTGCCTGATCTGTAAACTGACCATAGTGAATCTCCCTCTCAATGGTGTTTGTTGATCAAATATTACTACTGAATGATTACATTGCTGGTTTAGATTAAGTACAGCATAATATTGATTGTATGTTTCTATATTTATCTGATTTACCTAGTTTTGTTATCACATTACAACCCCCTTCACTAACACCTCATTAATATTTTCCCATTTATCCTGGGTTTTTGATGGGACAGGAGAAAATTTTACTTACCCAGGCAGTTTCTCAATTAAAATGGGATTTGGGGATCCTATTCTTCTTAATTGGAAAATTACCTGAGTGGTTTGTCCAAGCTTTTCATAGCTTTTATGGCTTATCTTTTTGACCAGAACTACAGTTCAAAAGAACGCTATAGCTGAAAACTACATAGAGCAATAAAATGAAGAGATCATAAGGGAATTTAACACAAATGTAATCTCAATTTCTTTGTTCAACTTCTTCTTGACTGTGCATCAGGTAAGGTGTTTCAGACGGTTATCTTACAGGGTAAAGAGGCAGTTTGGGAATAAAAAATTGCTTACGAACATTCTTGTTTCTACTAAAACCAATTTATAATAAGGTCAATGAGGTCATCTACTGACCCTAATATCAAAAACTACCTAGAAATACAAAGACTGGCCTGCTTATATAAGATATACCTATATTATTCATGACCTTAAGTGAAGGCATAGCTTTTGTCTTGGTTTGGCTTGTTTATTCAAGGCAAAATTTGGTATCACAAAGTTTAGAGCTTAGAACTGAATGAGAGATGTTCCTCAGGTATCCTTGATGAAAACTTGAACTATCTGTAGCTAGAGGAATTTATTTATATAATTAATCAATAAGCACATAGGGAGTATATAAATACTTGTTGGTTTAGCTTTTGCACATATGGTATCCAATCCTGAAAGCCCCCTTTGTATTACAAAGGCACAAATAAACTGGTAGCAATCACAACAAATGTATACATGCTACCTTATCATCACAACTATGTATCTTGTTTAATTTCTCAATTGAAAGCAACTGTGTGTATTTTTAACATCCAATACAAAAACAGTGCAGATTGGAAGCCAATAATGAGAATTCTGTGCACAGAATGAGACCGACTATGGCCCATAGGAAGAATGATAAACCCATGGTAACCATGACAGATTTTTATTTTTAGACAGACTCAATTAATCAAAGTCATTTGGCTAGGTTTTTTTTTAGATAGAAGAATCAAACTCCAAAAATTCCTACTCAGTGTTTAAGGCTATAAGAATACATAATGTACTTCAACCACTGAAAATTAGAAGAAAATAAATAATCTAAGTCTTCATTCATTCTTCACATAGGGGAAATAGGGAATTAGATCTTGCATAGTATCTAAGAATACCCATAAATTTCATCTGTTATGCTCAGTATTACTTCTAGTAATCATAAAAGTAAGTACTTTTCTTGTTTCTTCTAAAAATCTAAAAATCATTTAAAGTTGAGTTTTAGAGTCATAGAATGGATCACATGTACTAATAGGAATGCATATTTTAGATGAAAAGATTCATATGCATCCTAAAATTATTTTATTTTTTCTTTTATACAATTTTTGATTAATTAGACTGATAAATATGCTAAATAGTACATTATTACCACTTGCATTAAAAGAAAAATGATTTTATTTCTTTTAAAAATATGGAGTTAGATTAGATAAGTAGCATTGAATATTTTTTTAAAGCTCAAAGATATAAGCAAACACATTGCTTTCTGTATTTCAAAGAGTTTTTTTAAATACCAATGGAAAAATAATTTTTTAAAAAAAATTACCACTAAGCTTCCATATTTTGCAAAGTAAAAAATTCTTGATTCAAAGTCTTCTAACCAAAAAGAGTTAAAAAACAAAATAAAATAAAAAGCCTCCAGTGGGCAATTATTTCCCATAGATCTGTCCTCAGTGTGAGTTTTTCAGGAAAATTCAGAATTCCCCTGATGGTGAATTTTCCAATAACTATACATAACTTTAAGACAGTGTCTATAATAGGGATAAATCTTAAAGGTAAATTCTTTGTTTAACAAAATCACAGGACTTGTATGTTGATTATACTGCTTGAATGGCTTTGATTTTGTTGAGAAAAAGCTGGCCTGATGAATTCAGTGTTTCTAATTCTATTTCTCCAGCCAAGGGTTATGGATGAATCACTAACAATTCATCACCACTACTGGGAAAGTAATGTAAAGCACATTTTATGTTAATTCCATATTGGTAGTATCAAACTTGTATATGAAAGGTGATACAAATAATACTCTTGATATTGAATACATTTCTAAGTGACAATTAACAAAACATTAACCCTATCAAAATAGAAAGCAAACAGGTCATCTCTAAATAAAAAGCATTAAGTAGCATGAAAAAAAAAATTTGTGTCAGATCTTGGTTTTTAAATGCCAAAGCAAGGGAAGAATCAGGTACCCTTGGAGAAATGGCTGATCCTAGAGCTGGGGTAAGGAAAATACAAGATAAGCCTGGATCATCTTGTAATACTATGAGAGAAAACAACGAATTGTAGAGTGTGCCAGAACACATAAACCATCCTGAAAGAGCCCCCAAAGACCAAAGCTGAAATAATTTGATCATCAAATAGTGGTATATTGGGTTTATAGCCCAAAGTATAAAATATATACCTCTGTGTCCATATTGATGTAAATAAATCCTTTAATAATCAAACAAGTAGGAAGAAAAGACAAATCCTTAGCTAGGAATTCCATATAGTATGTGTAGATTTTCAGGAGGTAGAGCCTAATTCTCTTCCTCTTGAGTATGGACTAGAATTAGTGACTCATTTCTAATGAATAGAGCACAGAATGAGAAAAAATAGTAACTTTACAGAGACAAAACCAAGCAAACACTACCTTAACAAACAGTGAAAATTAACATCATTGGTGATTCCATGAGGATCTCATGTATCTTTCATATGATGTAATAATCAGGCCACTTTGCCTTTGTAATATTCACTAGAAAATTCATAATTCTAGTCTAATAATTATAAAAACATTAAACAAACCCAGATTTGGGGGCATTCAATAGGATACCTGGCCAGTACTCCTCAAGACTCTCAAAGTAATGACAAACAAGACTGAGAAAGTGACATAGATCAGAGGAGACTGGGGAAACATGACAACTAGACACAATATGTTATTCTCGTTGGATCCTGAAACATTAGTGAAAAAACTGAGGACACGTAAGTAGTATGGAGTTTAGTTCATAGTAATAAACTAATGTTGATTTCTTAATATTGTGAAATGTACTTGGTGATATAAGATGTTAACAATAAGGAAAACTTGCTGAGGTATATACAGAAACTCTATTAATCTTTCCAAATATATACTTGGAATATATATGTGGAATACTGAAATATTTACATAATTCTAAAATTATTCTAAAATTTAAAATTAATTTAAAAGTAATTGTCATACATACTGGTCTCAGAAGGAAACTCTTGCATATATGGTCAAATAATTGTTTTCAAAAGATGCCAAGATTAGTCATTAAAAGGGAAAGGACAGTTGTTTCAATATTAACATTGGTAAAACTGGATATCTGCAAGCAAATGAATGAAGTTGGGGCCTGACTTTATGCCATATATAAAAATTAACCCAAACGGATGAAAGACCTAAATGTAAGAGTTAAAACTATAAAGCTTCATGATACTGGATTGGGCCATGCTTTCTTGAATAGTATTTAAAAAGCATAGGCAACAACAACAACAACAAAAATAGATAAACTGGACTTGATCAAAAGTTTTAAAAATTTGTGCATCAAAAGATACAATCAACAGAAATAAAAGGCAACCCTTGGAATTATAGGAAATACTTGCTAATCATATATCTTAAAAGGAATGGATATCCAAAAAGTATAAATAACTCCTATAACTTAGTGAAAAGAAAAACAAATAATCCAGTATAAAAGTGGGCAAAGGACGAGAATAGACATTTCTCCAAAGAAAATATGCAAATAAATAGCCAATGAACTCAGGATTATTGGTAATTATTAGGGAAATGCAAATAAAAACTATATAAGATGCCGCTGCACACCCATTAGGATTCCCAATATTAGAAAAAAAGAAAGTAACAAGTATTGGCAAGGATATGTAGAAACTGGAATTCTTATACAGTGCTGGTGGGAATATTAAATGGTGTAGCCACTATGGAAACCAGTATGTCAATTGCTAAAAAGAATTTTAACACAGAACTATCATATGATTTACCAATTCCCTTTGGGGCATACATCCCAAAGAAATTAAAATAAAGACTCAAACAGATATATGTATACTCATGCTTATAGTGATATTATTCACAATGGCCAAAAGGTGGAAGGCACTCAAGTGTCTATTGATGGATAAATGGATAAACAAAATATGGTCTACACAACACACACAATGGAATATTATCCACCTTTTAAAAAGAAATTCTGACACATGCTACAATATGGGTGAACCTTGAACACACTATGCTAAGTACAATGAGCTATCACAAAAAGACAAATACTGTATGATTCCACTTATGTGAGGTATCTGGAATAGTCAAATTCAAAGCAAGAGAAAACAGAATGGTAGTTGCCAGGGGTTAGGGGAAAGGGAAGAATGGGGAATTAATGTTTAATGAGTAGAGTTTCAGTTTGAGAAGATGAAAAAGTTCTGGAGATAGATGATGGTGATTGTTGAAATAACAACTTGCATGTGCTTAATGCCAAAGGACTGTGTACTTAAAGATTGCTAAAATCGTAAATTTTATATCTATTTTGCCATAATAAAAAAACTTTAAAACCACTTGTAATAACATGTTAATTTTTTTTTAATTTTGTCTCATGGAAAGGAAGGAAGGAAGGGAGGGAGGGAGGGAATAGATGATATGATGAGTAGATGGCTGGATGGATGGATAGATAGATAGATAGACAGACAGACAGACAGATGGATAGACAGATAGAGATATTAGGAGTGTTGCCAGGGACAGGGATCAGTTTGCTGAATATAACAAATGGAAATTAGAAACTGGATTATAAAACCAGTCATTATTAGAAAGTTAAAAAATCCAAAACCAGGTAAAGATAAATTATTTAAACATATGAGACATTTAGCAACATACATTTTAAGTTTTTTAGGTTATTCAATTTAGGAGAAGTCTGTAGAGATTAATGAGGGCTGATACATTATTAATTATTATTATTATTATTATTATTTTGAGATGGAGTTTCGCTCTTGTTGCCCAGGCTGGAGTGCAATGGTGCGATCTTGGCTCATCGCAATCTCCGCCTCCTGGGTTCAGGCAATTCTGCCTCAGCCTCCCGAGTAGCTGGGATTACAGGCACGCGCCACCATGCCCAGCTAATTTTTTTTATTTTTAGTAGAGACGGGGTTTCACCATGTTGACCAGGATGGTCTCGATCTCTTGACCTCGTGATCCACCCGCCTCGGCCTCCCTAAGTGCTGGGATTACAGGCGTGAGCCACCGCGCCCGGCCCATTATTAATTATTTTTTAAGACAACAACAGGATATCACACATTAGTTTTCTTGATACCAGTAAAAATAACAAAAATTAAAGATGGAGATAAAAAATAATTATACTGTCATATAAGTAAAAATAATTGGTTAAACACTTTATCTTTGTTGAGATAAATGATTAAAATGGAGCATTAATGGAAATAATAAACTATCTTAAAGGAAACATCTGGAAAAACTAATAATTTTTTGACTTTTTCTTTCCTCCTAAGGATATTTTCCTGTTTTCTTAATGTGATTTTCCCTTTTATGCTCCCTCACTCTCAAATCCCATCTTTCTCATTGTTTTCCTAGTCAGTCAATTAGTAAGAGCCAATAAGTCAGTTAATAAGAGATTTTGTCTATCAGGTTTGGCATGTCTTTAGAACATGAAAATTGAAGAAAAGAGTTATTCATTCATTTACTTCTCATTTAACATATACTTTTTAAGGGTTCGATTATATAAAAGTTTGTTCTTTATACTGTCCTCTGATCAAATATTTTGTTTCTCATCTTTTTTGTCATATGGCATAAGCCTTTCCTTTATTATTATTAGTCCTGCTTTTTCCCTTTTTTCCAAGTACCAGGCCATTTTTTTCAAAGCTTACCAACATTTCTTTTGATGTATTGTTACTTCATAACGACTACAAATCTTGCATGTCAGAGCCAGCACATAGTAAGTGTTCTGTAAAGGTGTTGAATGAATGAAAATTGGTGAATCTTGATGCCCTCTCAACATCAATTGCATGTAGAATGTTAGCTGTACTCTTCTGGGTTATAAAAACTTCAAATGTAACCAATTAACTACTCTCAAAACATTTATAAATGGTTAGTATCAAAGTTCAATTGAAAACAAAGTCAAATTTATATAAAAATCTGCTCTCATATGTTCTTTAAATGCATTAGATTGTAAGGAACTTCATTTTAAACCCAAAAAGCAATTATAATGCTTGAATGCACTGTCTGTGTTTGATTACTAAGGTATCGATTAATGCTGAAAACATTCAACATTGTTTTAATTTCACAGAAGCCTAGCAAAGAGAAAATAAGAAGTATACATCTGGCTAATTCTGTAAGTTATAAATTTACAATTAAAATTTGGCCAAGCTTTAGATACTTAAGAGTTTAATTGACCATGTAATTCTGAAACACACTACATGGATTCTATTACAGTAAATGCATGATTATAGGTACATACCTAAATCATGACAAATCCTGCACATCAAATTCTACTTTTATTTACATTTCTTCTTTTTTTTAAAAAAAGGCTTATCCTTGAATCAGAGACATAATCTCCTAAAACATACCATATGTCTTTTCTTGTATAGCACATGTTAAAAAACAGCCTTAATTAGAGTCAATGCATTGTTTAGTTTCTTCACTGCCACTTCCTTTATTGTGTTGAGCAATGTAGCAGAGTTAGGCTTGCATCTTTGTGGAGACCAAGTTAGTGGAGAGAAGGCTCTGCTGAGTCCAGAAAATGTGAGTGACTGTCATAGGGCATTAACTAGAATCAATGCAATATAGTTAGTATTCTGTTAAGAAAACAACATAAAAGAAAATCCTGTGGGGTTTTTCTTTTTTTTTTTTGCTCATACTAACAAATATTTATAAGATATAAATGCTCCTCTAGTTTTGTGAATATAAGAGACCTTATTACATATCAAGTGAAGGGAAATAAGGAATAATTATTGACATAGCTTTTTTGTTTATTATTTTGAACAAGCCAAAAATAATAATTTTTATGATAAAATTGATAATGTAATATTCGGCAGATTTATCAGTCATATAATTACAGAATTCTAGTGGAGGTCTAAGGCTGAGTGTCCCATGTGGACTTGCAAAGCCTGTCTTTCAAAGGAATTGAATTTCTGGTTCAAATTCATTCCGAAGATTTTAGTCTCATTGATTACTTTAAAAGCACTGAAAAATAGATTATTTTCTTTTAATATCTGACTTGATATCCCTTATTCCTTTTCTCTTAATCTTCAATTTTCTAGCCCATAATTTTATTTAAAATAAAATGATTCTTTTTTCTGTAGAAAATCATTTTCACCCTTACTTCTTGTATGGTATTTTCTTTTATTCAAAGCATTACTCCAACTAAGCTTGAGCTTTGTTTCTCTTTTCCCTTCTTTTCTCTTCTTTGCCTTTATAGACAATCATAGAGACCCACATAAACTCTTTATCTAAAATTATCCAGCAGTGTTATCAACTGTCTATTAACTCATCCTCAACAACTATGCAATAAAGAAAAATGTAAAATAATCATAACATATAATCCTATTTTTGTTGTTTCTTTTAGAATATAACCAGACAGCAGGAATTTTTGGGTAGCATTTGTTCAAAAATAATGAGTAATCATCTGCTGTTTGCATATGACATTTTTAAGTACTTTTAGTAGAAATAAAAACATGTGACCACTGTCCTCAAGGATAATTGATTACAAATCAGTCAGTAACAGACAAATGGAATAATAGAAGAATTAAAGTTCTTATAAATTATAATAAATTTAATAAACTATTAAAAGCTAAGATGCACAGAGAATAATTAGCCACTTTCATCCTTAGGTTTTTACTACTTTAAACTTCTTAAACTCATCTTTACTTATTTGCTTCCTCATCAGAGACTTCAAATCTTACCCCTTGGTCCTTTCACAACCTTCTTAAAAACCTTCAACCCCCCTCTCCACTTCCACAAAGATCTATTTGTCATCTTTAAAAAATATACACACAACCAGGCAGATTGGTGGTATTACACATTTATGCTTTCCAATCTGAGGTGTTTTAGCATCCTAATTCTACAATCATTTTACACATTGCTAATTGAATCCCTTTCCAGCCTCCAGAGTAGCTATTTGAAACTGCCACCGATCACACATATCCAAGGCCCCTCACCCCTCTCCTCACATTGCCTACCTCCAGCCACACATAAGAATTAGGAGCCATTAAGGACAAATCTGTCTATGCAGAATCTCTGGTTTCTTCACAGCCCCCTCCTACCATCAAGCACACATCTATAAATGTACCTACACTGCCACTCTCCTTTCTTCCTTCCTTTCCTCAGATCTCAGATTGGCCCCTCAAAAATTAAAATATTGCATTGTTCCTCAGCATTGCTCCACACATTTTTATTTTTCCTAATCAGCTTTTACTTACATTCCTCAGGGCAGTTCTTCAAAACATTTACCCATACTGTCTACCCTATGCTCACTATTATCTTCTTGACCTTAGTCAATAACTTCAAAAACTCGGACTGCTTTAAGAAAATGGCAGCTATCTGAAATGACGTTCAGAGTTTCCTCAATGTATTCCTGCATATATTCACATACATATGAACTTAGCTATTTTAGCGCCTATATTTTACTAAATGTTTTGTCTCAGAAGGAAAAACGTGGCTCCTTTCTGTCAAGGCTAATCCCTCTCCTGCAATAATAACCACATTTCCTCCTAAAGAAATCCTCATCTTTTTCCTGTATGCTCAGACTCTCTCTAATTATTAGCTCATTTCCTCCCACCTTAAACAGTCTCAGATAACCCATCTTCCAACCCTAACTCACAAAAAAAGTACCCTCCAAAACTTCATCTTGATCCTAAACCTTTTCCACATTACTACAGAATTTCTCTTCTTATTTTAATGACAAATTTCTAGCACAGCTTTTTGGATATTTTTATTGCTTCTATTTTCTCAATCCATTGTTTTTTGACTTTTGCTTCCCAAATAGACACTTCTTGACCTTTCTAAGATGAGCAACAGTCTCCTCATTGCAGCATCCTTATCAGCTGACTCTCTTCTCCCTCGCAAATTCTCCTTCTCCCTTTACTTTCATTATACTACTTTCTCTTGTCTCTTTCTCTAAGCCTCTGACGCTATTTTCCTTATCTTTCCATGATTTCCTACCTTCATTTGCCTGCCTTTTAAATGCTGGAATTCCTCAGGATATGATCCTCTCCTCACAATATACACACTCTCTAAGGAGCGAGATATTCTGATACAGGTGCTTTAAGATGTTCTTTTGATATAGCTTCTTTGACTGTATGGTTTTGATGCCATGGGTATTTTTAATAATCCTCCAAAAACAATTATTAAATGTTAACTTTTTAAAAATTACCAACGAGGAAGTCCTAGCCACAGCAATTAGACAAGAGAAAGAAATAAAGGGCATCCAAATTGGAAAAGAAGTCACACTATCTCTGTTTGCTGGTGATATGATCATATTCCCAGAAAACCCTAAAGACTCCTCTAAAAGTTTCCTAGATTTGATAAATGAATTCAGTAAAGTCTTGAGTTACAAAATTGATATACACAAATCAGTAGCACTGCTATACACCAACAATGACTAAGCTGAGAATAAAATAAAAAAACTCAATTCTTTTTACAATAGCTACGAAAAAACAAAATACCTAGGAATATACTTAACCAAGGAGGTGAAAGACCTCTACAAGAAGAACTGCAAAACACTGCTGAGAGAAATCATAGATGACACAAACAAGTGGAAATACATCTCATGGTCCATGGTCTCATGAACTGGAAGAATCAATATCACCAAATTGACCATACTGCCCAAAGCAATCTATAAATTTAATGCAATTACTATCCAAATACCAACAGCATCTTTTAGATAATTTTTTAAAATCCCAAGATTCATATGGAAACAAAAAAAGCCTGAATAGTCAAAGCAATCCTAAGCAAAAAGAACAAATCTGGAGACAACACATTTCCTAATTCTAAATTATATTACAAGGCTATCGTAACCAAAACAGCATAGTACTGGTATAAAAGTAGAAACATAGACCAATAAAAAATAATAGAGAGGGCCAGGTGCGGTGGCTCACGCCTGTAATCCCAGTACTGTGGGAGGCCGGGGCAGGCGGATCACAAGGTCAAGAGATCGAGACCATCCTGGCCAACATGGTGGAACCCCATCACTACTAAAAATACAAAAATTAGCTGGGCATGGTAGTGCGTGCCTGTAGTCCCAGATACTCGGGAGGCTGAGGCAGGAGAATTGCTTGAACCTGGGAGGTGAAGATTGCAGTGAGCCAAGATTGTGCCACTGCACTCCAGCCTAGGGATGGAGTGAGACTCTGTCTTAAAAAAAAAAAAAAAAAAAAGAATAGAGAACCCAGAAGTAAACCCAAATACTTATAACCAATTGATATTTGACAAGGCATACAAAAACATAAATTAAAGAAATGACACCCTGTTCAATAAACGGTAAATTGGGAAAACTGGATAGTTATATGTAGAGACTAGACCCCTCTCTCTTACCATATAGAAAAATCAACTCAAGATGGATTAAAGACCAAAATCTAAGACCTAAAACCATAAACATTCTGGAAGATAACTTGGAAATACCCTTCTGAACATTGGCCTAGGCAAAGAATTTATGACTAAAACCCCAAAAGCATATGCAGCAAAAGCAAAAATAAATAAATGAGACCTAATTAAAATAAAAAGCTTCTGTACAGAAAAAAAATCATCAGAGTAAACAGACAATTCACAGATTGGTAGAAAATATTTCTAAAGTATGCATCTGACAAAGGACTAATATCCCAAATCTACAAAGTATTCTAACAAATCAGCAAGAAAGGAACAAATAATTCCACCAAAAAATGACAAATTACATGAATAGACAATTCTCAAAAGAAGATATACAAACAGTCAAAAAGCATGTGAAAGAATGTTCATATTGGTAATCATCAGGGAAATGCGAACAAGGTACCACCTTGCCCTGGCCAAAATGGCAATTACTAAAAAATCAAAAAGCGACAGATGTTGGCATGGATGTGGTGAAAAGGGAACACTTATACACTGCTGCTGGGCACTTAAATTGGTATAACCTCTATGGAAAACAGTATGGAGATTTCTTAAAGGACTAAAAGTAGATCTACCATTCAACCCAGCAGTCCCACTACTGGGTATCTACCCAAAGGAAAAGAAATCATCAAAAAGACACTTGCACACATATCACAGCACAATTCACAGTTGCAAAGATATGGAACCAACATACATGCCCATCAACTGATAAGTAGATAAAGAATATGTAGTATATACATACCAGGGACTACTACTGAGCCATAAAAATGCAGGAAATAATATCTTTTGCAGCAACTGGAGACCAGAGGCTGGAGGCCATTATTCTAAGTGAAGTAATTCAGGAATGGAAAACCAAATACCATATGTTCTAACTTATAAGTGGGAGCTAATCTATGGGTAAACAGAGGCAAACAAAGTGGTATAACAGACATTGGAGACTCTGAAGGGGGAAAGATAGGAGGAAGGTGAAGAATTTAAAAACTACACATTGGGTTTTTAAATTTAAACTACAAAGACACTACTTGGGTGACAGGCACACTAAAATCTCAAACTTTACCACTATACAATTCATCCATATAATCAAAATCACTTGTACCCCTAAAGCTAATGAAATAAAATAAAGTAAAAATTACCAGCTATAATCCTCCTCCCCACAAAATGAATTCAATGAAATGGTTTCATTCAAGCATCCCATGAATAAAAATGGAAACATTAAATTATTTAAGTCAAAATGTCTTCTCCACACACTGAGAAATCTAATCTTACTGTCTTTTCCACATGGTGATAATTTGCAATCTATTACCCAGACTTCTTCTCCCTTTGATCTAAGGCTTAAATTTTTTATAGTTTACTGAACATGTCTACATTAAGTCTGTTCTGATTTCTTTAATGAATCCAAAACTCATCTCATTTTATTCTCTTCCCAAGCAGATCATCCTCCTTATAATCCTCTCTTGTTTAACAGTATCAAGACAAACCCAGCCACCCCATTCAGAACCCAAGAACGATCTCAGATATCTCCTTCTTTTCCTACATTTGAAGTTCACTAAATTCAGTAAGTTCTGCCTTCCTTTAAAAAAATCTGTCAAATTTTTCCCAACTTTCTAACTTCAGTATATGGCTGGAATTCAAAGCTTTCATCATTTTTGGACGCAATAGGCTCCTAACTGGTCTCTTAATATAATTTGACCATCCTTCAGTCCATGCTCCATCTTACTGCCAGGGGCATCTTTCCAAGAGCAAATCTGATTGTGTTACTTCTCTACTTAAAGCTGTGAACAGTTTCCTACTGCCTATAAGAATAGGTTCAGCTTGTCTTTTCAGAGTCATCATTTGCCACTCCCCCACACTCATCCTGAAATCTAACTACACCAAACTAAGCACAATTCTCTTAACAAGTACAAACTTAAATGCCTCCTAATTTGGAGATGCCCTTATTTCCCCCTGCCCATATCTATCTAATGAATGCCTAATTAGTTCAGAATTCCTGTTGCACCCTAAATACACTTCCAAGAGTACACGTATCATATACTATTGCAATCATCTCTAAAATATTTTCCTTTTCTTCTACTAAAATTGTTTAAAGAACAGTATCTTACTTGTCTTTGGCTATGAAGTGCATAGGAGAGTGCTGACATTTGGTACTCAGGAAATTTGGGTGAATAAATAAGCGCAATCACTGTGCACATTTGAATCGTACAAAATTTTCTGATTACATTCCTTGGAGAAAACAGCAAGTCCATCGGGGAGAGAGGTGAATGTTGTATGTGACTAAATTTCAATCAGGGGCAAACCTTCTGATGGTGCTGAATTCTTGGCATGCAAGAAACAAGTGCTTTCAACAGATTCTCATTTTATTGCTCCGTTTAATTCAGATTAGTCTCACCTTTTTCTCTATTTCATCTACAAAGTCAATCACTGAGCATTCAACTTCCTTTTTTAAGATTCTCTTTCAAAAATGTCCATTGACTGCTCCTAAGCAATACAATAGTAAGTGGAAAAAAATGTAGGCAAAGGAACAGTCTGATTGTTTAAAAATGATCATGACAAAGGAGTTTTCTGTGTGGTCATATTCTTACCCGACACAGATAGCTCACTAATTTGGGTTTTTAAAAAGTTATAAAGAATAAACCTTGCTTTACCAAGATTTTACAAGCATTTAATTTTTCAGTGCTGAAAAATAGACTTGATCAACTGTTTTTCCCCCATAAGGTTCTACTTTAAGACCTCCATATGCTCAGTTTTAATAATCTGCTTCCAAAACCAGGAACCATTCCAAATATGAGTTATGGAAATATTGTGCTTCTTATTAAAAACAACATGAAAAGAAATATCTAAAGCCCAGGTATCAATCTTTAAAACACATTGAGGCAGATTCATGTGAAAGGTTTTGTATGAAGAATTACTGCTTAAAATCACTTTTACTGAGGCAGTTTAACTCGTTTCACTAGAAGTGAAAATTGCTATGACAAATATGTCACTATGGAGGTCAAATGGTAATTTGCACATGCTAAACAGCTCAGCAGGAAATTACATGTGATCCTCAAAATCACTAGCATTCCCACCAGAAATCATTTTAGAAGACATGGAGGTCACATGGATTGTGTTAGGGATAAAGCTCTTTCAAACACATGTTCTACCCTCCCCCTTGGGAGGAAGAATTAAAAGGTATGGAGAAAGGTATGATCAAAGTGTTTGAAGTTAGAGAAATGTTGCAATTTAGTGTAGTTAGAGGAAGGGAACTGGTGAAAAGTATCATCCGAGACCAGTTTAAAAAAAAACACTGCTTAACTTACTTGAATTTTTTAATACCAATTTATCACTTAATGTTAATAAAATGGAATTATGTTTATATTTTCTTATCAAGAAAAATATGATACAAAAAAATTGAAAATATTCCTGAGATAATGAAAATGTCACCCTGAAAGGAATTGCTATGCTCTCTTAGCAGATTTGCTTCACCTGCATATGCTTCCAACGAAAACCATCAGATTTAATTTAGTGGTCTCATGGCATAGAGATGTGAATGCACGTGCAATGGAAAGAAGGAGGATGACATTCAACAGTCTCTTTTCTTCTTATGTTTCTATGTTGAAGAATCCTGCAACCTGTTAGTGATCATAGGTAAACAGGAGATTGTGAACACTATGATAAAACACTGATTAAAACTGTATTGATGTGGTTCCTTCCTTCCAATGAATTGAAGAATTCCTCAGGGAAAAAACCCAGGAGAGAAGCAATATTTTTTCTTTTCTTAAGGGCCCCATCTGTAACTATGTCATGGCAAAAACGTTTTACTTCTTATGTCTTCCCATTTTTTCTCTCATTATTATATAAAGTTTCCCACATCTGGAAATATGCTAATTCACTGATTTATTATTCATTGAGTACCTATTTTGTCCCAGGAACTATGCTGTGTTGGAAAACAATTGTGGCAAAGGTACACAGTCTCTTTTCTCAAGAAGCCTTTGGTTTCATGGGGAGTACAAATGAGGATGGTAAGGACTAAGACAAGGGGACTTTACATGCTATGTGGGCACATAGCATAATCACCTTGCCCAAGATGACCAATAAGGAAGACTTTCTGGAGGAAGAGACACCTAAGCTAAGACCTCAAGAGTGGAGCTGGAAGTTAATATTGCTTAAATGTTTGTCCTGTCCAAGTCTCATGCTGAAATGTAATCCCCAGTGTTGAAGGTGGGTCCTGGTTGGAGGTGTTTGAATCATGGGAGTGGATCTCAAGAGGATGTTAGTGTCATCCCCTTGGTGATGAGTGAATTCCTGCTCTGAGTTCTCATGAGATCTGATTGTTTAAGAGTGTGTGGCACCTCCCTGCTCTTTCTCTTGCTCCCTCTCCCTCATTCCCTGTCTCGTCATGTAATGCAGTGGCTCCTTCTTTGCCTTCTGTCATGAGTGTAAACTTCTGAGGCTCTCACCAGAGGCAGATGCTAGAGCCATGCTTGTACAGGCTGCAGAACAATCAACCAATTAAACCTCTTTTCTTTATCAATTTCCAAGCCTCAGGTATTCCTTTATATCAATACAAGAACAAACTAACATAAAAAGTGAAGGCAGGAAAATACCCAGGCCAAGAAAATACAGTGCATAATGACCTGGAAGTGTTAAATAGCCTAGCTCAATCAAGGAAAGTAAATAAGTCGAATATACCTAAAGCATGGAACTCATGAAAAAACTGCTGAGCAACAAGGCTGGATTGGATTGAGATAGTGGAGGACTCTCTGTAAGGCATAGTCCACTACCTTGAGAGCAGTGGGAAGCCTCTGAAAGTTTTCCAATAGAAATTAGAGATCAACTTTGCACTTAACTATATTACCCTGACTGAATCGTGGATGGGTCTAGAGGCTGAGATGCCATTAAGACTTTCATTGATCATGGTGAGGGATGAGTGTAGATTGATTGAGAATTGTGACAGTAAGTAGCTATTCCCAAGTATGTCATGCACAGAAGAAACTGGCTCTATAGGACTGAAGCTCAACAGAGGGATTGATATCGAAGATGTGAGTTGAGAGCCACCTTAATATAAATGCTATAGAAACTGCAGCATTAAATGAGTGTATTAAGTGAGAAAAGTAAAGGACCAATGACCAAAACTGGAGGAAACCCAAATTTAGCTGGTAGACAAAAGTCTTCAAAAGAGACAAAGAGAAGTCATAGAAAAGCAAGAAAAATGTGAAGTTTCAAAAGCCAGAAAAGAGAATGTTTCAAAGGAATTTATGGTCCATAATGTCCAATGTTGCAGAAAAAACAAGTAAAATGCAGACTAAGAACTGCTCACTACATTTAATAATAAAGACGTAGATCTGTAAATGTGGTAAAAACAAATTCAGCAGAGTCCTAGAAACAGAGCCAGGCTATTGAAGTTCAAGTACAAGTAGAAGTGAAATAAAACGGCAATTGTATGTACAACTCATTAAATAACATTAACCATGAATCAGAAAGGTGGAGGGGCTCTGAGGGGGAGAGAAGGTTTGTATATAGTTCTTTTTTAACATGAGAAACATTTGAACTATGAATACTAATCAATATGGAGAGATTGAATAAAAAGATGGTCATGAAATCCTTAACAAGAAAATAAGAATGCTCCAGATACAGGTAGAGGGATTAATCATAGACAGAAGGAAGTACTATCACAGTTGAAAGATAGTACAAAGTTGACAGAGTTTCTTTATGATGGCCTAGATTTTCACTTTGAAGTCAGAGACAAGATTATCTGTTGAGGACAGGGGAGAAGGGAAGATCAGAGTTCTGAGGAACATATAGATGTGTTGTAAGTGTCACCATGGAGAGCAATAAAGGGAGCCAACTAATGATTCCTAGAAGTGTGGGTTGGCCCTGTTGAGGAACAAGTTGATTTTGGAAACCCTGAATCTATAATAGTACCCCTGTCTTTCAGTTTGTTTGATTTTCAAAAGCTGTAGAGCTATACTGAACTGGGATTAATCCAGTTCAATTTATACAGCATTGAGGCTTTTCAGAAAAGGTACAATAGAAAAGCAAGAAGGCAACACAGCTTAAGGATATTGACAGAGCATCTAATTTGGGTTAGGAAGGATGTGAAGATGAAAGCAGACTTGTTCACAGGGGTAAGCGGAAGAGACAAAGGTTCAGCAGTCCCCACATATTCCAGAAACTGTGCGGCAGAAAAAAGTATATTGGAGAATGGAGGCATAAAACCTACACATGGAGTGAGATTATTGAAGTCGATACTTCAGAAGAAGTTTGGGCTTATAAGAAGATCCAACATGCAACAATGGAATGGGATAGCTGAAGTAGCTTAAAGATAAAGGTCACATCATTGACATCAAAAATAAGAAATTGAAAGCCCAAGTCATTGCCTCGGCAGGTCATCCAAGTAGATACTGAAGCACCCAAGAAGGACGGCAGGATTGAGATTGAGAGCTCAGATGATAAAAGTCTTCACTGAAGGCAGGGAAAAAATTCTGAAAGTTGTTTTTAGTAATTCTATCACCATACAAAAAATACCATTTCAACCTGAAATTCCACCTCTTCCAGAATGTTATGATAGACATGGCTCAATCACTTTCACTCTGAGAAAATAATTTAACTCAACAGCATTTGCTATTTCACGTGTTGATGTTATTAGTAGATTTTTAAACTCTGGATTAAAATGCAATTATAAATTCTTCTAGATTATGAATTCACTGAGTCATATATAACTAGTCTGAATACCTATGGGGATATAATATAATAGTAAAACCTAAAATAATAAAATAATATGTAATTTAGAGGCACTTGCTCCTGGCTTGATGATGTTATGTAAATGATGAAAAATGCTATCTTTGAGAAGTTCAAGTTTAACACAAACTATAAAAGTTTAATGACAAATTATGTTATTCACAATCCCAAACTTTTTTCTTCATTAAATATGGCTCTCTATGCACTACTAACTCTCAATAGACAATTTGTCAAGGAATAATCAGTAACAGAGAAGTGAATCTTATACCTACTGAAATTTGTCCCCTTAAAGACACCATTATTGGTAGAAATATTTAAATAATGCAGTTAAACTACTCTTTTCATCTCTACAGAAAATAACCTACATGACATAGCCTCTTCTGAATGTCTTAAAATATCATCTATACATCAATTACTGACTTCTTTATAAGCCCTTCTACTCTTGGAGTGGTGTTTCCCAAACAGTGCTAAGGACAGTCTGTATTACTTGTTAAGTACACATTTCTGGGTCCTAAGCAGACGCACTGAATCAAAACCTCTAAGAGAAGAACTAGAAAAGTGTTTAAAAGCCCCCCACATGATTCTTATTACCAAGGAATCTTGAGAAACAACAGCTTTAGGATGTTCAGGCTTTAATCCTACATTTAACAGATCCAAGTTATAATCTTTTTTAGTTTTTTCAGAACTTTTCTGCCATTTTCTTGTTGCCAACTACCACTTCTTTTCATGATTTTCTTATCAATGTTCCTGTCTTAGAAACATTTCTCTCTTCTAATCACAATATATAAATTATTGCAATGTAGAAACTGAGTTAGTGAAATTTGTTGAACTGTAAGTGAAATAAGAATGTGTTGGCTCTGGTTAATGATCAGGAACCACACTCATGAGTAAAACTATAATCATCTTTAAAGATGTTGTGGTATCTTTTCAGATTTTATTCACTTCTAAATGTTTTTCGTAATTGTCCAGATAATTGTCAGATAATTTATTCTAATATAAACAGACATTTACAGTTGGACAATGCACCCAAGTGTGGTTTGATTTGATTTCAGTATTTTACCAAATGCACTCATTCCCACCCAGATATATAGTATTGCATAGATACTGCCTAAATTCCACTCTTTAAGTTATAGCAGAAATAAACTGCATTTGATACTGTATCTAATTTATTTGACAGAAAGGAAAAGATTAAACAGGTTATTTATATGCACAAATTTCCCAAAGAGAAAAACCATCAAATATAGTTTCCTAATCTAATTGCTGGATTTCACAATTAGGCCAATGCTTTTCTATTTAAGTATCAGTCTTCAGTAGTTAATCTGGGTAAACTGGTGAAAACTGGAGAAAGAAGTAACTTACAGGGCTAGAAGATGGACCTGTTTCGTTGGCTGTAAAAACGAGATTGCATGTTCTCTGGAGAAGCAACCACACATTCAGCAGTTGGTACATGAGTGAACATTTCCCTGACAATGTAAGATTACTTCGAATTGATAATGACCTTAGAGAAAAGTGATGCTGACTGCTTTAAATCTTGGTATTGCCTGGTCTGAATGATTTGTACCCCATTTTCATGAAGTGTTTATGTTCTCTTGCAGACTAGTTTAAAGATCCCTTTCAGCCCGTTTGCTTGAAAAGAGAGGCTGAGGAGTCTTCTTGAACTATAATTAGTCTCAAAGAAGTTGGCTTTCTCAAAATGCTGAGCCTTACCCTCCTCCAAGTTGTTTGTGTTAGCTTAATAGGGCCACTGCAACCTGTCCCCCTCTTCCTTGCTGTGCTATTGAAACACAGTAAGAAGACCCTTTGAGCCAACCATCTGCTCTTCAATTAAACTAGCAAGCATTTTCTTTTCAATAATTTAATGTGGGCGTCTTTTTGTTTCCAAGTAACTGCTGGTAAAAATTCATGAATTAACTTGGAAAATAAACTAAAGAAAGACAAAATTTACTTGCAAGATGGAAAACTTAGGAAAGCAAGGTATGACAAGAGCACATGGTATTTTTCGCCATGATAGTTGGTCCTATATTTTCTAAAACCTACTATTTAGCTACTTTCCAATGAGATCCCAAAAACAATTGCAATGGCTGTGGCTGTAAGTAAGCATGATGCAAGATTTACTAATAAATTGAACTGCTTTATAATTACCCGTGAAATAACAACACTTGACCCTGATTTATTTTGTGGGCTGCCTTTTTCTCTCCAAACATTTTGAAGTTAATTTTTTTTTCTTAAAACCAGATGTTTTAACATTTCAAAGAAGATGGATGGAATGCAAACTCAAGACCAAAACCGTTTTAGGTTTTGCACTCGTTATTACTGTTATTAAAGAAAGGGCCAGGGCTCTATGCAAACTGGAAATTAGCCAAAAATTCTAATTTAGATGACAGTGGCCATCTTGAAATATTCTAAACATACAAACAGCTTTCTTTCCATTTTCTGTAAACACAGAAGCAAGGAAATATGAAAACTAGATCAGACAGAAAAAGAATTGCTCACCTCTAAACTTCAATGTGATGTAATGATGGTCCATTTTACTTCACTTTATGGCATGGGAAGGGTTCCCTTGTTTGGAAAATCTAATTAAAGACGTTAAGGTTTAGTTACTAATAAAATCTATCAACCCCCATTTATTTTTGCAAATATTTTGACAGACAATTTTGTCTCTGTGTCTATGATTGGCTCGTTTGACAACACAGGAATTTACAATAACCTGGGCATTGGGAGCTGAGACATTTCCAAGAGGCTTCTCTACAGCGAGAAAAGCAAAGGGCTCCTGTTCTGTCCTCTTGATTGTATCCAGCTGGTTTCAGAAAAGCATCCACTCAGTCTACTCTAGGGCCAGAGCTCCTAGGTAGTGGTTCCAAAGGGATAAGGACAGGGAGAAGGAGGTAGGAGATAAGATAGAAATGCAAGGACCATGCTGATAACAGCAGTGACAATAATAAGGAAGGCTGACAGAGTGACATGTGGAAATGTGAGTTCATTCTAAGCCAGAACTGAACAAGCCTTTTCCTAAATGATTACTTAGGTAATCGCTTTTTGCTTGATTAGATCATTGCATAAGGAGTTTGGCTCACTTTATTTATTTATTTTAAATTGATGGCCTTTGTTAACTAACCAAGGTAAGTACTTAGAAGAAGTCGCTTGACAGGAGTTTTCTGATAGATTTGCACAGCATCAGGTTATAATCACTGGTCTCTAGCTAGCAGATAGCCCCTTGAGGCAGCAAGGATTTAGCAAAATATCACTGCCTGGAGAAATAAAGGTAAGGCTCATAAAATGATGCAGTGCTTTCCTATTGTTGCTATAGAATCATTGTTTGCCAGATTACTTTGAGGGAAAGTGGCCTTCAGAGGGGGTTGTTTATGATTACTTTACATAAAATGGAATGTTGAAGTAGAATAGAAAAAGATTTGATTTTTGTATGCCACTTTTCAAAGACAAGGCATGTCATAGGACATTAAAAATCAGCAATATATTGTTCCCGTATGGCCTGGGTAGACAAATACAATGGCTAGTACACATTCAGCAATAAGATGATGTAGTCTGTGTTGCAAGGAAAGGAAATGTTGGCCAGAAAATGAGGTTTGTTCTGTTACATTGACTGGGGTCTGGAATAGAGAGTGATAGAGTAGGAGTCCTTTTTTTAGTAATTTAGTAAATATTTGGGTGCTTATTCTGTGCCAGGCACACTGTTGGTATATTACCATGGTGAACTAAACAGATGAGTTCTCAGCCTCATGAACTCACAGTACCTTAGAAAAGACCTATAACAACTAAGTATGACAACTGTGGCACGTGCTGCAAAAGAGATGCCTGGTGATATACAGAGGGTATTATGAAGGACTAAGGTGGAAGGTAGGTGAGGGTTTAATAGAGGAAGGAGGAAGCTGAGTAGGAGAAAAGAAGGCACAGAAAGGCTTCCTAGTAGAGGAAACAACCTGTGCAACGGTCCTACATTGGAAGGCAGCTCGGGCCGTGGGAGGAGCTGAAAGAAAGCCTGTGTGGGTGGGAGTAAGGAGTAGGCAGAGTGCCCTCAGAGATGAGCTGGGGGAGCTGAGAAGAGGCCGGATCTTCCTGGGCTATGTACGCTCTGTTCAGGACAAACCCCAAGAGCAACAGGAAGCCGCTAACATGTTTTAACTGTCATCAGAAAATCCCAGGAAATATGATTCAGTGTTGCTGCCCCTGTCTGCAATTCAAAAACCCCCATTTTCTTCTTTTGGAATCATGGCATTACACATATTTTCAAATACTCTTTGCTCTTATTTAAGTTAAGGTCGCCATTCAAATATTCAGAGACCTGCAGCTAATTTCTCCTTTCGCTCAGCACATTAAGAAAATGTCTAAACAAGATTCTTTTAACACCAAATGTACATTTTTCAAGATTTTTCATAACAATAACCAAGAAAATCAAAAGGGTTATTTTGTGGTACTTCCTGTATAATTATTATACTATTTCTCTAAAGCCATTTCAAATTGTGGAAAGAAAAGAGTGCTTTCGTCTCTTACGCTGATGGTAAAAGCAAATATTTACAATACAGACTGTCCAGGAAAGAAATAGAATCCACATATAATCTGTTTTTCTTGCAGTATCTGCTGCTCAATTTTATAAGTAGCTGCCGGCCAATTGTATTTCGAACTCAAACCCAAAATTTTGTGCCTTTTTGTTAAAGGGAACAGAATATTTTGCTTAAATATGTCAAAGAAATTGTTGAGAGTCATTAAGGGCTTTTGGTTGGCTGGTTGGCTGGTTTGCTTTTTTGGCAATTTGGAATCTCATTGTGAAACAGCTTATGGAGCCATGAAGCAAAAGAAGAATTATATTGTTATAAAAGCTAGTACAAGCCTAAATCGACATTAGAGTATGCATTTCCAATCATGAGTAGGTGGTACAAACATGAATCCTACTGAGAAATAATGAGATGTGTGTACATATGAACCTCCTGTGTATCTTTTTGAAAACATATCCCCAAGAGAAAATGACATAAAACAACTTGCAATTAAACTTTATTTGATGCCAGATGAGAAACAAATGTTTTAAAAACTGTAATTTTTAATATAATAATTATTTGCTTTGCATGTGCAGACCAGCAGATTCTTATACCACTCCAATTCCTCAGCCAACATTTATTTCTGAAGTAACTCGATAGAGGCTGAGATTTTAATTGCATTTTCCCCCTGATTTGTATATATACTCTGTAAGATTTTTTAGGGAAATGAATTATTTCAGTCTGACTTTTGAAGTCACATATAGACCATTCTGAAATTAAATGCTTGCTTTATAGATGTTCCATAAGAACAAAAATAGCGTATTTCTCAATCTACTGTATGTAAATAGCTCATAAATTTTTCCAAGACTACAGAGTAATTTCTTTTAGATTTCCAAACAGTATAATTGTTTTTCCCAAGTGCTTCAACTACCAGAACCTCATTTTAATGGCAAAAATTTTGAAGACTCTCTGCTTACAAGATAATAGACACACCTTCATAGTATATAATTCATTGGCTGGAAAGGAGCATGATGATAGGAAAACACAAATCCTGTAAAAAAATTAGCAGAATGTATGGTTTGTAACCACAAATGCTTATGCAGACATTTGAAAATCAGCACTTCAACTGCATTTACAATATACTAGTTGCTCATTCTAAAGGTAAATGCTTGTTACACATGTGGCTGTATGAGCCATTACAGTCCTTCTAAGGGTCCAAGGCCAGTGGACTGAGGCCACTGGAGTATAAGGCAAAAGAGTTCACAGAATACCTACAAACATGTATATTAGTAACAAATTATTTGTATAAACATATATGTACATAGTAATGTTTATATCACTTTACAGTTTAAAAATTGTGTTATACTCATGACTTCATTTAATTTTCACAACAAACCTGGGAGATAGTTATTGCTACTGTCATATTAACAATTATGAGTCTGGCTCAAGTAGGTGATATGACTTGCCCAAGATGATTGAGAAAATAATTATTAAACTGAAAACTGGTCAGTTTATTTTTAATGATTGACTTACAGTAACTTATAAAAAGTTTCAGAATATTTCAGGATAGGACCACAATGTGACAAAATCTAACACACCTGTTTTTTCAAAAACTTTTCCTGCATATAGAGTCACATATTGTTGTATGGAATTTTCAAATATTCTAAAATTAATGTATCCATCCTAATAAAAAGGTTTTAATGGGGCTTAAAAAGTTTTTTTTTTCCAGCCTCTTCCATTTAAAGCCAGTAATAATCAAAGCACAGTAATGACCCTTAGAGTCACCCTCAGAAAGGGAAAACTATAACCATTAAATTTAGATATCATTAAAACCAAAGCATGAGTTTACACAAAACTGATTTTTTTACTTAGTTCATAATAACAAAGGAAAAATTACTATAAGATATGACAATATCCACCAAATTCTATCCAATGACTATCTTCTATAATATATCCTCAAGACTTAAGAACAGGAGATGCAAAATTCGAATCCAGTGTTAGAGATACATGTATAAACATGAATCATCTACTTGAGCTCTTGAAAAGGACTAGGCAACTTTTGATTATAATCTTAAATGTGTGCTACTACATGCAAATGTGATGAAATTTAATTTTTAATTTTCTTTTGTTTATTTGGCAAACATTTAGCATCTACTGAGGGAAGCAAAATTCATTATGACATACAGGCTTATTGCAATCTTACAATCTAGTAGAAATGGTAAGATACGGTGTGGAGATCAACTCCATCTTGGTTGCCAACCCACTATGCTAACTTCTGATTAACCTCAGTTCCAAGAAGGAACTGGAATCCTTATTTCCAGTATATCTATTGTTCTTTGTATAAGAAAATGTACTTACCATAAATCTTGCCCTTAGGTCAAAACAACCTTGACCATCAATCCTGCCTGTTGCAGGTTCACATAGCATCCTTTCCTTTCCCTGGGAGGTCAACCTCATTGTCCTACATGTTAGTTCCCTATAGTATATAAGCCCTGGGTCTGGGGGGTAATAGCACAGGGATCCACCATCTTGTCTTGCCACTGCCCAAGACACAGACATAGCTTCTATTCGTAAGTCTTTATTAAATGTTTCTTTCTAAGCAACTGGATTTATCAGCCTCTTTCTTTAGCCTCTCAGCTTCCTCAGATTTTGGGAGTATGTTTGTGTAGGTCTGCCCATTGTGGAACATATGGACGCTGCCACTTAGTCAGACCCTTATTGAAAAGAAGACAGCTATGCTAGACTATGGAGGACAGATAGAGTCTGAGAGGCAGATTTGGGGAAGAAACAAATTCCTCACACAGACTGTGATGAGAAAGGGACAGAGCATGCTTAGGCAGTGCAAGTAGTCCACTTTGGCTGGGCTGCAGGTTATAGGAAAGGTAATCATGGTGACCGAGTCTAAAGACGTACACATAGACCAGACCTTGAAGGATCATGAATATCAGACTGTCGTCATTTGACCTTATTCAGGAGGTGAGAAGGACAATTAAATGTTTCTCTCAACAATGTCAGAAATATATTAATGTGGACATTATACAGGATGAATAAGGAAAGAGAGATTGAACTGGTGAATCCCAATTGGGAAACCAAAAACCCACATGACAAAATCCAGTAAGATTGTGAGAGCAGGCATGGAAAGAAAGGGACAGATGCTGAAGACACTGGGAAAGAACTGACAGGTCACAGAAGCACATGATGAAACTGACTGAATGGATGTGAACAAGCAGAGCAGGGGAGAAGAAAGAGGCAAAGCAACTCGAAGGATGAGTAACCCAGAGAATAGGGCTACCAGAAAGCAGCTCAGAAAAGTCAGCACATGGGTGTTTGGAGAAAGGAGAAAACATAAAGAATAGTTTTGAAAAATATTTAGCTTGAGATGCAAGTCTCCAGGCCTGTCATCTAGATGAAAATGTCCAATAGGGAGGTGGATATTCAGGTCAAGAAACTGAGAAAAAGATCATACTGGCATATAGTTTTGGGAGCTTTTAGAAGGAAGTCAGGTGGCTAAGGGCAAAAAATATATACTTTGAATGTGGTTATACCTGGGAACGTTCTCCAAAGTTAAATGTAGGTTTCAGAAGGAAGTCAGTATTTAATATTTAAATTTTAAAACTTGTATAAACTGTTAATACATAATAAAATGATTTTAAAAGCAATTTTCCTAGACTATTTCCTTCTTCATAAGTTCTGGTTTATTGGCAGATAGATAAATATGCCTGATTTATATCTCATATTTATTATTTTTTTATATATATATATAATAAATAACCAATACTGTGATATATAATCTCCTTTAAAATAATCCAGTGGGTTAAGAATTGTAAACTTCTTTTGAAGTGATATTATGCATGGAAAATCTTGTAGCAAAAGAGATGAAAAGCTGGAAAGAGTTTCTGCAACACATCACTTGACAGGAAGTTATCAGAATGAAGTCTTATAGGTAACAATCTTATAACCATACATGGTGTTTGTACTAGTTACCATACAGATAGGAAATGAAAGGTCCATTACGGTTTCTTATCAGCTGTATATTGGTGTAATTTAGAGAGTTTGATAGCATGAACCTGAACTGCAAAAGCCTCCAGACAATGCCCTGTTATCAGTCATCTAACCTTTGAGTTTAAACAGCCATGTTTTTAGACTTTCTCTTGTCTCTAAAGGACATTGTCTTCCCAAAACATTTAGCTGAAGCTATTAGTTTCATTCCCTTCTAATATTTTTTTTCTTAACCATGGCACCTTAAAAACATATCAGCCTTCTAAGATTAAAATAATGCAGTGTAAATCATTGGTCTACAATTAAACACAGTCTGTGTATGGCTTGCTTCAATATATAGCAATGATATGATACAGAGTCCCTATGCTAATCTCTCAGATTTTCAAACTGATCACATTTATGTTTTTGCCCTTTTACAGGGATTTTCACAAATGCTTGAGTTTTCATGTGTTTAGTTTCCAACATTGAGATATCTTAGACAATGACAAAATATTGCATGATTCTCCAACTCCTTCCTACCAGGGCTGAAGACAACCATCTGGATGCTCACTAGGTAGCCAGAAATCAGGGAGAGCTTCCCTGTGAGAGATTGTGGCAAGGGCAGAAAGCTCTAAACCACATCAGTAGAGCAGGGAGAGCCAGAAGCCACGAAAAGGAAAGGTAAAAACAAAACAAACAAACACAAAAATTAGGAAAGGAGTTAAACATTTTTTAAACAACGATAGCAGATATCAGGTGGGGAAAGTGCACGCACCTAGACTGTGGTTTCTATCAGTACTGCTCAGAAGAATAAGCAAGACTCTGTGCCCTCAGTGGACTTCCCAGGATTAAAGATCCAGGTACAGAATGACTCAAACAGAAAAGCTAATTCCACTGCTTCACCAAGGATTGTTCTCACTTTGAACTCATATTACTACTTCCATTTACATATTCTAATCTTGGCATAGCCATTGAATCAACCTGTATCCTGCTTCTACATTTATTATTGGCTTATATAAATATTAACTTCTTTCATCCAGTTCCTACTACTGTAGCAGAAATCTAAGGGCAGAGTTATTGTTGCTGTAAAGAAATTAAATTCTTACACAGTTTAAGCTAGGATTTAACCCACACTGGATTTCCTATTGTGAAATTTTTATTCTTTCACCTCAGTAAGGAGCAGTAAAATTACCGTTATCATCGTCTTCACTATTATCATCATCTTCACTACTCCCTTTCCTGCTAGTACCACACAACCCCAGTGTTTTATGGACCTCTCCTAGTGTGGCACTGTGGTTTGAGAAAGAGGAGCAGAGACCCTCTACAAGCCTACCTTCTGTTCCCAAAGGTTGTGCTTAGTGCAAAATCCCCCCTTTCAGGGCTGCTGCTTCTGTCTCTAGGATGGTTTTCAGCAGCAATCCTTGATAAAAGAAACAATAGCAGGTGGGCCTTCAGGAAACAGTAGTAACTCCTAGTGCCTTTTCCCAAAGAATCTATCTGACTTTTGTGTTCAATAGCACCCTTGAACCTTTCTTTGACTGGATAATCGACAGTATTATATTGCTATCTGCAATTACAAGCAACGATTCCCAAACTGTTCTTCAAGGCCACATGCATACACACACACAAACACACGCACAGGCACATAGCTAGAAGTATTGTTGTCTCCACATTTATTTTATACAAGAATTTAATATATAAAAATGTTGAATAAATGTGCAAACAACTACAATTGTCATACAATTCTCTGCTTTTAAGAAATGCACACCAGGACATCCAGAAGTCACAAGAATGACTTTATAACTTTTAACCTACACTTTGACGCAGTATTTACCACTTAACCCTCAGCTTGACATGCATTGTCTATTTGAAGATGATTGGTCTTTAATAGCATTTTACAACTGTAAGATACTGTATGCTTTTAATATTTGTCATATATGAAGAATTTATACCTCCTGATCCTATTTACCAGAAACTATAATTGAGAAAAGAGGGCATTAAATGAAAGAACTATAATTGAAAAAGGAGGGAATTAAACAAAAGAAGAGTTATGCCGTTTTCAAATTGTGTCTAAGTAAAACATGTCAACAAGTAAAATTCAGAATACTTCAAAATTAAGATGATGAATCTCATTTTTTCCTGTCTTTGAAGTAATTCTTAGAGTAGTCCATCTAAAATTACCCAAAGGCTGCAAAATATACAATTCCTATTCTCTTTTTCTACACAGTATCTATATAAAACAAGATTTCGTATTATATAACAATATTAAGTGAATATGCTATAAAAAGATTTTTTAATACGCTGTCCTGGTAAAAGGTTTTGGTATTTTATTATACTTAAGCTTGAAAAACTTAAGTTTTTTGTTATTAATGAAATAGAATAAATTATCTGTTTGGTGGTGCTCTAAACCTACATCACTTATATGAATAAGTTTTTATCATATTTTGCAGCTTTTAACTCAGATATGAGACCATGTTTGAGGTCTTCTTTAATCAAATTATACAATACGTCTTACGATTTCTGTTGGTATTCCATTAATGCATTGTAACTTAAACATGTTTCAGTAGTCAGGTAAGTTTGGAATACCCTGCCCTAAAGGGTTGCTCAGACTTGCTCCATTGAACCCATCTCATGCTTTGCAGTGTAACGTAGTTCTGCCAACAAGCTGAACTTGGTTAATTCCCTTATTGCCACACTGGGGAAGAAAGCACTGTTTCCCTGTTCCCTGAGCCAGCATTCAAGTTCTCAGTCTCTTCCTTAACAGTGGGTAAAGTGTCACACTCTATCTTGATGTTCTCCCTGAGTGTGTCTTAGTGGAGCCTATTTTGCTGTCTTGATGCAGTCTGCAATCTAGTATTTAAGACTTGAGAAAAGCTTATCCATAGTTTACTTCATTTCTGCAAATAAAATCCTAGGGATACACTTAGAGTCCTAGAGTTCCCCAAAATATCTATGCAAATTAAACTGTAATGAAGATCTTGAAATACATTCATTCTATAGATGTTTCCTTCGGTAATGATTCTTTGGACATAATTTCTTAGAGTGTTTAAATTAAATATTTTCTGCACACAGAATAGTAAGTGCTCTTCCAGTTTTTCCAGCTTTCTTTTTTAACTTTTTCTTTAATATTTTGACTTCAAGGTCATTGTAATGGGATAGTGTGTGTGCGTGTGTGTGTGTGTGTGTGTTCTTCCTAATTCCCCTCTATAAAGTTGATGTTACATTTTAACTTAGGTTGCGATATCTTAGTTTCTTATTAAAATCTATGATTAGCAAACTAATTATTATACTGCCAATAACATTCATTTTGGCTTTCTTTTTCCTCTTTTCCCTTTCCTCTTCCTAGACCTAACAGATATATTTATCTATTATGATTACAGATTTAGATCTAGAACATATCCCAAAGAATTTTCTATCAATAGGCTTCAAATGCACATTTTTCCTTTATCTACAATGTCATTCTTTTTAGTCTCTATAGTGCACAAGGTGTTACCTAGAAAAGGATTTTACTCAAATTATCCAAAGCCTTGTTCATTTATCAAAACCACTGTCCACACTTCATAAAATGAATAGCAAATGGCTCCCATTCATTTTGAACTGATAACTTGGACTAAAAGTCATAGGCATCAATGCTAAAAGGCATGGAAAATTCCCACACTCCACCACCAAATCCTGACCTGGGAGATTTGTACTAATGTTCACAGGAAGGCATAAATTGCAGAATACATTCTGCCCTGTTGACTCATAAGTTTTAATGGAAAAATGCAAGACTTACACAGCTCCTTTCTCCCAAAAGCATTTTAAGGATGCATACGGCATCTAAAATCCTTACCAAGAAAAATGTATTTTCCTCTGATAAAAAAAAGACAGTGCCACTACATATTGGTAGTTATATTTCAAGAGAATGAGAGAAACGGGGTGGGGGGGGGAGAGAGAGAGAGAGAGAAGAGTTGATTTACAGATTGAAAGAAGCTGATAAACTACAGTGTTATAGTGTAAGATGCCTAAATTTTTTTTATTTTGACAACTGTCCTCCAAATACATATCAGAATAAATTTCCCCAAGAATACATACTGCCCCAGAATATCTTAAGATATAACCCTGGATATATCTTTAGAGAAAACAAGGAGGTATACACATCTGAAGAAACTTTGCTATTTGTACATAAACACTGAGAAGTTAGTTACTATTACCCATCCAGTTCCCTTGGTAAAAACCTTGAGATCCTTTTGTATCTCTACTCTCAATGCTACCCTATAAGTGCTAGTTAAAAGATTTGTCTATCACCATCATTTTACTCTTAACTTTTCATTTATGTCCAATTCCTCTCCATCTTCCCAGGCAAAGACTCTCATCCTCTGTCATAACAACCTAATTCCTTGTTACCAGTCTCTACTCATCTTCTAATGAAAATCATCTGTAGGAATGATTTTCCCAAAACAAAATTCTGATCATGCACTCAAAGTTAAAATTCTCCTATGACTTCCACTTGCCTATAGTACCAATCTGAATAGTACCCATCTAAATCTCCTTAGAAATAAGGAACAACGCCCTTAGCAACCCAGCCTTTCAGACTGATGTCTTCCCAGACTCCCCTCCCATCTTCCTCCTTTCCCCCATTCCCTTCCTTATCTGGAGATGTACAATGCACTTTTCTACTTTATATTTTGCCTAAAATATACCCACTTCCCTGAAAACAGTGCTACTTGATAAATTACTACTTTGTTCATACTCCTACTATCATATTTATTGAATTGCATATGACTTTATTTCCCTTCAGGAGGAAGAGTTATTTAAAGTCATGAATGTGTCTAAATCACCTTTGGGTGATACGAATTTCTTGGTATGTAGTAAATGTTCAATAAAAGTTTGTTGAATAAATAGAAGATGAAATCTATGTTTGAGAACTCTGATGTTTTTGTGCATAAGAAAGCTAGTCTTTGAAATTCACACCCTCTTTGTCTCTCTCACACCAATTATCTCTCCACCTTTCCTGGAACATGGCCCCTAGAAGCATGCTTTGCCAACACCAAGCTTTAACTCCAACCCTTGCTTGCTGGCTATTACTCTCAAGGTTCCAATATAGTTACCCATTTTCCTTAATTTTGCCCTGAAATTTCTTTCACTGTAAAGACATTAACGGCCTATTGATGAAGTATTTTGTCATCTGACATTGGTATTTAAATTTTCCATCTAAACCAATAAAAAAACAGACTCTTTTTTCCACAATGATATTGATCTAGAGGCTAAAACGTAGACAGATTAGGCACTAAAAATACAAAAAAAACCTCCATTGTAGAATCACCCAAGTTGAAGAAAAATGTTAGGACACTTAAAAAGAGCTATTTAGCAAGTTTTAATTGCAATAAAATGATTAAACAAGACAATAACCATTAAAATACATCCATGAAGTAATTGGGTATTGAGATAATTTTATTTTAATGACTTTCAAGTTGGAGAGGCAGCCAAAATGGCTTTGACATTGACTTTGGCAATTTTATTTACTTCAAGTATCAGGAGTCATATCAATTGATCAACAGCCTAATCTTTTAGATATCTTGAACTGTTCTACGTATAATCTAATTATCCTGTCTATAAAGAAACCATTTCAACTCATTGGCTATAATACAGAGATAATTATTACCATGCAATTCATTCCATTTGAGGTATTAAGTGCATTCTACATGTTTTAACAGAAGCATCGCACTGAGTTCTGTTGTCTTAAAACAAGACCATCACCCTATTTTGCCAGATGATTTTGTTTTCAACTCAGGGAGTTGTTCCTTCACATGAGGAACATCATTATCAGTCACCATGATCACTCACTTTACCTTTTTTACCCGAGTGAGGGATTTGTGAAACACTCTGTAAGCCAGTGAATTGTGAAGTTATCTGCAAATTCATTTCCTTTCTTATAGGATAATATCTACTCAATCTGGTTAAGATTAGAGATTCAATTCTTTCATTTCTCTTTTTGGTCATTTTAAACTATGCACACTGTGGTCTTTACTGTGTATTATAGTTTCACTAACAGCAAGCCACTTTTCAATTTTTAGAGAATGTTCCCCTTTCACAGATAGGGTTAAACCACCTATAAATGTGAATACTTAACGAGTTGATTGAAAAACGGTAGAAATTGCATTTGAAGTCTTCATTTTCTTAGAAGTTTAAAGTATTTTGTACCTCACAAATTCTGAAACGTAGTCATTCAAGTTAATTAATGGCCATGGCTGGCTAGCTTCCAGTGTCTATGTACCATCCTGCCCTCCCGGTCCCTGCCCCCTGAGCTGACTGTGGTAAGGAAAACCGCAATATGAGATCCACCCCCAGGCTCCACACCCTTCCACCACTCACAGTTAAAACTATGATCAGTAAACTAAAATTGCCATGAAGGTTTTCTTCCTTTCTTTTTTTTCTTTTAAAAAACAAGACAACTTTTATTTTAGATAAAAAGGTACACATACAGTCTTGGTAAATTGGTATATTGGGTGATGGTAAGGTTTGGGGTCCAGATTCCATCACCCAAGTAATGTGCATAGTAAACAATAGTTTTTCAACTCATATCCACCTTCCCTGCCAGTCTAGTAGCCCATGGTGTCTATTGTTCCCATGTTTATATCCATTCATATATATATATGTGCATGAGAGAAATACACTTCTCTCCTTTTTTTTCTGCTTGCTGTACAGCTATATGTGTGTGACTCTGCTTTCTTAGATATGATTGGACGAGGTGGGAGGATCACTTGAGATAGGGAGTTCGAGACCAGCCTGGCTAACATGGTGAAACCCTATCTCTACTAAAAAAAAAAAATACATAAAAATATATTTGATTGGATTAAAAATGAGGTTGGCTGATATGTCATCTCTCTTATAATGCTGTACTAAATTATCAGAATTATACATAATAGTTATAAGTATAATATGGTTTTTTGTTTATTGGTTTCCTAAAATTCAGATGAATTCCTTGCCAGCTCTCATTTTCTATACCTATAAAGAAGTAGAGTTCCTTCCAAGAACAGATCCTAAAAATTTTCTGTCAAAGTCATATTTGTCATATCAGTGTATTGGCTTTAACATATTATAGAATCAGCCTAATTGAACTCTGAATGAAGTCAAATGCCAGGATTAAATTGTTTTACAAAACAACTTACGAATGAATTTGTAATTGGAGACCATCCAAAATAAAATATGAAGTAACTTAGGTTAAAAATCAATGAGAAATGTTTTAGTAAACCTTTATGTGATCTATTCATCAAGTACCATAAATATTTCAGAGAGATTTATAAATTAGATTTGTAACTGAAACAAACAGCTATATAGCATTATTCTGTTTTACAAAAGTTGAACAATGGTATTATCATATTTTGCTATGAATAGTTTTTTTATAAAAGGGTAATTTTTTCATTTATGTAAATAAATACAAATAATACAATTAACATATCAAGAAATAATAAATATGTCTTTCAAAAGCTGTGTCCCTACAACAGTAACACACAAGTATGCCCGCATGTGGCATAAAACAAATTAATCTTTTCCTCTTTTATTTAATTCAAATTTTATTTCTTAATTATTTGTTCCTATCATACATAGGAGAATATTCCAGGAAAAAATAAGACAGTTAATGAACAATTCAGCCACAACGTCTTATTCTCCCCACTCACCCTATAGATAATCATTTAAAAAAAAAAAGAACAATATATTTTGGTCCAAGTAGTTTAGAGAAGCATGGAATTAAAAACATTTATCTGTTTTCTCTTAAGTCTAAATGTATTACTTCAGATAGCATGATTTCAAAGCCAAAGATTGTACTCCTTTCTTTTGTCCAAAAAAGTTAGAAGTAGCTGTGTACATACTAATCAATTTAAAATTGTTAGTGCAACGTCTTTTTCCAAAGTCAAATATCACATTGCAGGTCTTATTAGGTGGTTAAAAAAAAAGACAAGCCATGAATCCTTCTGAAAACCTAACATACTTCCCTATGGAAATAAGTCACATAACTCAGATGCCAACAATTCAGCAAAACGGAAGCATTTGGTGACTCTTCTCTTACAGCTATTTTGGAGAGTCTACATAAAAGGAGAATATATAGATTTTTTAAAATAAACTTGAATAATCCATTTGGAAGAACAAATTAATCTTGATGATAAAGTCAAATGTGATAATAAAGAGCTGGAATAATGAAACCTTAAGAATCCACTGGAGAGAACACAGTGTACTTCATAGATCTGCTCTCCTATAGTTCTCACATATTCTCTTGGAGACTCCAAACAATTACAACACAAAGATGGAGGCTAGAACAGTTAAGCCCCTAAGGCCAAGCCTGTCTCTCAAGGCTATCCTGGTAGGAAGCCAAACTCAAAAGATCCTGCTGTCTTTAAAAAAAAAAAAAAAAAAAAAAAAGCTTATTAACACTGAAATTTCATTTTAAAAAACCACTTAAAATTCTAGTCAATATTTAATTTTCTTTTAAAGAACTGTGTTTGGCATAGTTTTACTAGTATTTTATCTTAAAATTAGTTTTATATTTGGCAATAAGCCCTATACCCTTGGTTTGGTTCTGTTTTCTTACAAGTCGAGAATAGTGATGGCCTCTTTCCCTCACTGTGGTTGCTGATCAGATTTAATGTGTTAATTTTGGGAAAATTATTTGCTCATGCTCTATTATTTTTCCTATTTCAGCTTTATTTGTGTGGCAGTGTTTTCAGTTACACACACACACACAGAGCCATAAATCACTTCTTACATTACCTCCATAATATCAACAAAAGCCAGATAAAATTAAAATCCAGTTATTAAGTCAATATCTCAATTTCTATCTTTACAAATCAAATTTTTCTTAAAACAATTAAATATCAGCAAAACTAAGCAGTTTTGGTTTGCTTTATTTTTGGTTTATTTGGGTTTGCTTTCTCCTTGGTAGGTATTTGTAAGATGATAAAATGGCAACACAGTGGCCAACCAGAAGGTAGTTGCTAGATATTTCACAAATTGGATACCATTCTCAAAATAATTAATAGTTGACTTCATATTGCAAATATCTTTCACATATTTCTACAAATTGGTTATAAGAATTTACAAAGGCTGAAAATCAAGTAGAATAGTTATTAATTTTTCAAAGGTCACCTTTAATACCAAGTCTTTATTTAATACCAATTGCTTTACAGGACTGATTGATAATTTTTGCACCAAACTATGAGATTTGTAATTGTTATCACAATACCAAAATTACTGATGAACATGTTACACTGAAATTTAATTATGCCACAATATATGTTTATAGATTGTTTTCAGAAAAGGTTAAAGATATTTTGAAATCATGGCCTTAGCTAAGGCTTGATTATGTTGGATATATGATAGCTATTTTTTTAATTACAGTTCCACTGTACATTTATATTCTATTCATAATGTATTTTATTTATCCATCAATTCCCATCACTATCAATGGGAAGTATAACCCCACATTCTCAGAAAATAGTGTTTAAGGGTCACTATCTCAGTAAAATCCATTAGTATACTGTCAACTTGATCAATCCTTTGTAAAACAATCTTTTCTCATGCTCAATGTTTCCTACTTTATATAGTTAAATTGAAGGTATTTTGTTATAGCAAAAAGAACTCTCTTTACTTCCAACAATGTCTGGTAACAGTTACTTGTAAGAAGAACCAATATAACCTTCTTGTATCCCCTATTTTTAAAAATTCAAATCATCTAGATATCTGCATTGAATTAAAATCTAATTGTGGTGCGATTATGGAAGAGTTATAAGGATTGTCTATTAAGACAAATAAATTTTAATACTGGTGGACCTAAGATCTTTCTCCATTAACTTTTTGGTACAAATTATAAATATTTATAATTCAAATCTTACTATGTTGCATTAGCATTTATGGGTTTTATAAGTATTCTGAAATTTTTAAATATAAAATTTAGAAATACCCCTTATCACATAATTCCTAAATATTATTTCAAAACAGCATATTTAAAATTCTAGGTAATCAAGAAAAAGGAAAGAAAACTCCTCTTCATGAGAAATCGGTAACAAATATATATTTCTTATGATGCTCAAGAACCAATTGCTCTCAAACTACTGTATTATAATGTTACATTAAGTATTGGTTTTTATTTCATAGAAATCTGACGTTTTTCATTAGAGAATACTGATAACACAGCAACTGACCCTAAAAGCAAATTTAAACATTTTTGGAATAATACATATATATGAATTAATAAAGTCAGAGCCTTACAACTGTAAGCTCAAGGCAAGTAATAAACTATCAAAAATAGTTCCCTTTGGAAAGGCTTTAATGCTTCCCATTTCAACTGCTTCATATCCAAGAAATACAGCATGACTATGGTAAGCTACAATAGGAGATTATGTGCTGCATATATATTTATTAGGCACTTTCTTTTGAGCATTAGTAGAAGCTGAAGCTGCCTAGAGATGTATTACTTAGATATTCTGAATCTAAGTAAAAATAGAGGTAAAATGTCCTTTAATAAGAGACCCACTTTCTGTTCACTTGTGTTTTTCTGGACTAGGTATAAAAATGAAATTATATGACTGCTTTGACAGTTTCCAAACATTAAACATTACTGGTTGTCCCTGTTGCTTTTCTTTTTGGAAGGCAAACACAAAATTGCTGCAATCAAAAAGTAAAATCTGCTCTATTTCGGTTATTCTTTTTTCAGTGTTAAATTTATCAACATAGTTTTTAACATGTAAATTTTGCTCCTCATTGTCAGAAAAATATCTCTATGCAGCTTTAGACAACAAAGGTGTATCCATTTAAAAATTATGTCAAACTAAACATAATAAAAAACATTTTAAAATTTATTGGTATAAGGAATTCCATACAGAAAGCAACAAATGAACAGAAGTCTGTTTCTCCAAAACTGTGAAAACACAAGTGCCATTAACACTGAAGCGAGTATACACCCAGCCTTGAGAATTCAATGGGTCTGCCTTCTCAATAAACGCGTTCTTTTTAATGTTATTCATATCCAGAAATTACCAATGTACCTTGATACAAGGACTCATTTGTTTTGCAATCTGGTGTGATATGAAATTGTTCCAAGACTGACTATCTTTTAATATTTGGTACGTATTTTTTTTAACAAAGTGCTTGTGTTTATGTGGAAGGAACATAGCAAGACGCTGAATGGTAAGAGTCCTATGAGACAATACTTTAAAATTATATAGATCAGAATAAATAAACTTGTATCAAAATATAAAATAATGGCAGACAAAAAAATCTGTGTGCACATTTTATTTAAGTAACTTGTGGTTCATTATACACATTTGTTGTAATGCTTCTTTACAGGCATAGAATATAAAAGTATATTTCTATTCAGAAACTGAATTTTAAAACCAGCAATGTGAATGAACACTTTTCTATTCTACATATTATAGACTGCATATTTAATTACTTAATGTATAAATAATTTAAACTTGAATTGGACTTGAACTTCTCATTTCCTAGAAGAATTTTGAGATATATGCCTAAGGGAAGTTTGACCCTTGAATTAATCCATTTCTCTAAAAATCCATGTACCAGAACTTGGTTCAGCTCTATAAAGAGTCACTGAAGTGTCAGTGTCACCATTTGAGTTTAAGTTCTATCTATATTCTCAATGTAGGTAGGCTCTTTAATTAGAGGCTCTCAATCAGCAAACTCTCTAATTGACACGGATTCCTTAGTTCTCTCAAATGGAATAGTAATTTTCAGGCAGGCATTCAAGAAGGAATATTAAGCATATCTTCAAAAAAGTAAAAGTGGTGCCATAGAAAAGCCAAAAATATTCTTATTTACTTCCTGCTACCAAACTCCTACAAGGCATTAGGAATTGGTTACTATTTATAACTTCCTTACCAACTTCCTTTGTCTATAGTCATCATACTGCTCTGAGATATACCTAATTTGGTCAGAGAAACAGTGACCTAAAGTTTTTAAAAGACATGACTGCAGTTTGAGGTTTGCTAAAAGTGCAGATGAAAATTGGTTAAAGTGTTTCTTAGCCAAAAATGGCAACTGGGAGGTTAAATGTTGAGAGCCTCCTTCAATTCTTTCCTTATCCCTTTTTTATGGGATAAATGAGAAAGTAGAGCTGTGAACATTTAGTGAGGTTGAGCATTGACAACTGGCTTGAGTCAATGGAGGTACTGGGATCTGGACATCTGTGGCTTGAATTAGTCACCAAAACTCATGTAAGACTTTTCAAAATTTTCTTTTTACAAGGCAGAACACCTAGATCTTTGGTCAGTTTTTTATGTTAGTTAAATTTCTTCTTTCTCTACCCTCAAAAATCAGTATGAGTAGACCACAGTTACTGAGGTCAGCAATACCCTGCAAGGATTAAATTAAGAAGTCATTGAAGACTCTCAGCTCTACCAGTGACTGCTGGAAAGTTACATAACTTTCATTTCTTCATCTGTAAATTGGGCATAATACGAGTCCCGAGATGAGGAAATCCATCAGTGTATACAGAGCTTTCAGAACAAAGCTTGGCATGTAGCAGTTGCTATATAAATGATTACTAACCTCGTCATCCAATTATTTTTCTCAGAAGCAAAATTAAGTAATATACATGAATATATAATTATTACATAATCTAGTTGGTCAATAGCAACACATTTTCAAAATTAGTCCTATTTTAAATGATTTTCTATTTCAAATAATTTTGAGCATCCAAAAATGAGCAAATATCTAAAATGCCAAGCAATATTAATTTAATACACTTAAACAGTGTATTAATATTAATTTAGAAAATGCTTTTCTAAAGTTTTGAATCTCATTGTATAGTCATTTTACTTATCTTGGTACAGTTATTTTCCTAGTGATTAAATAACATTTTTGTGAAAACACTTTCACTAGCTTTTAAAAGTCAGAGAGTTTGGGAATAAGAAAAGTAAACAGTGTCTGCTTGTCATTAGAGATAATTTAAAGAAACACATTGGCCTGATAGAAATATCTAATTTTTTTAAATTGTGAACACAAGTGTCAGTAAAATTTACAACCTGCTTTAAGACAAGTTAGAGTGTAGAGAGAGTTCCTTGAAATAGTTTTGAGGTTTGCTAAAACTGTCACTTTTCCTTAAGTAGGCTTTAGTAATTTGTTTCAGGTTATCACTCTAGGAAGACTCTTATTCTAAAAGATATGAAGAAGACCCGTTGGGATAAAGGTGGAAGAGTTCATATACCTCGTGAGGGATATTGAATAAGCATTGTCCCCTGTCATTCTCCAAAATTCCCTGAAAGTCTCCACGAAGAGATGCTTTAAATATTCTCTTGGGTTGGGCCATTTTTGATTTTCTTGTGCTCTCTTTTACATGATATGCAAATTAATTACAGTCATTTCCAGCTCCGACTCAAATGAGTTTCAAAATTGAAACAGAACATGGTGTAGGAAAGGGACTGGTGAAAAGAATTCATAGCTTGAAAACAATTTCCAGACTCTTGGGCTTCAGAAGAGAAATGGTGAGAGTGACAGGAGGTATGAAGTACACGTTTACGTCCTCAGAATAATTTTCCTGTCCTGTCCTTTTTTGCTCTTTTTTCTTCACAAATAACTTTTAAAACACAAGGAAATTTAATCTAATTTTCATTAAGGTCTAGATGACTTATAGTTTTATTGCTGTCTGAAAGAGTAGAGGAAATATTTGTGGGTTTTATTTTAGATTTTCTTTTAAGTATTTTGAGTTCTTTTTAAAATTTAAGTATTTTTTAATCTCTCCCTTCTATTCATGACATCTAATTAAAAGCCACCAGTGATCAAGAAATCACCAGATCCCTTTACATTTTAAATGTGCCAAGTTACTTTGTTGCACATCTTATACAAATCCATGGTACTGGTTAAGCAAACTCCTGTGCAAACAGTTATTCAAAAACTATACTTGAAATATCACCTGGCTGAGGACACTGGCAGGATCCATTTGTTATTGTCATAGTAGTACTCCATCCTGGTCTCCATTATTAGTGTATAGACATTTTACATAAATTTGAATATACATATCCTACATGTCCCAATGTTCAAAATGTCCCCAACGAAATTTCAGCTTGATAAAAGTTGAATTATTTATTGTTGATACAGTGTCAAGGAGGACACAACAAAATAAACCATTAGAACTTCTACTCTTTTGCCTAGAATGCTATCTTTTTTATTTTTAAATTTCATGGGTAAATAGTATGTGTATATATTTATGGGTTACATAAAATATTTTGATACAGCCATGCAATGTGTAGTCATCATATCAGGGTAAATGCAGTATCCATCCACTCAAGTATTTATCTATGGTACAAACAAGCCACTTACACTCTTCATTTTAAAATGTACAATTACATTATTTTTGACTAATATGATCTTGTTACGCCAGTAAATACTAGGTCTTACTCATCTTTCTATTTTTCATACCCACTAACTATCCCCTCCCCACCCTTCTCGGCCTCTGACCACCATCCTTCTATTCTTTATCTCCATTAGTTCAATTATTTTTCTTTTAGGTCTGACAAATAAGTGAGAACATGTGAATTTTGTCTCTCTGTGCCTGGCTTATTTCACTTGACATAATGAGCTCTAGTTCCGTCTATGTTGTTGCAAATGACAGGATCTTTCTTTTTCGTGGCTGAATAGTACTTCATTGTACAAATGTATCACATTTTCTTTATACATTCACTCGTTGATGGGACACTTAAATTGCTTCCAAATCTTGGAAAAGTTCACAATAGTGAACAGAGCTGCAACAAACATGGGAGTGATTCTCTTTAATATACTGGCATCTCTTTAATATACTTTTTCCTTTCTTTTGGGTATATACCCAGCAGTGAGATTGCTGGATCATATGGTAGCTCTACTTTTAGTTTTTTGAGGAACCTCCAAAATTGTTCTTCATAGTGGTTGTACTAATTTACATTCCCATCAACCGTGTACGAGGGTTCCCTTTACTCCACATCCTTGCCAGCGTTTGTCATTGCCTGACTTGGATATGAGCCATTTTAAGTGGGGGGAGATGATGTCTTACTGTGGTTTTGATTTCCATTTCTCTGATGGTTAATAATGTTGAGTACCTTTTCATATAACTATGACAATTGTATGTCTTCTTTTGAGAAATATCTATTTAAATCTTTTAGCAATTATTGATTGATTGATTGACTGAGACAAAGTCTCACTCTGTCACCCAGGCCAGACTGCAGTGGCACTGTCATGTCTCATTGCAACCTCTGTCTCTCTGGTTCAAGCAATTCTCCTACCTCAGCCTCCTGAGTACCCGGGACTACTGGCGTGCACCACCACACCTGGCTAATTTTTGTATTTTTAGTAGAGACAGGGTTTCACCATGTTGGTGAGGCTGTCTCAAACTCCTGACCTCAAGTGATCCACTCACTCAGCCTCCCAAAGTGCTGGGATTACAGGCATGGGCCTCAGTGTCCGGCCTCTTTTAGCAATTTTTAATTGGATTATTAGATTTTTTTCTTATACAGTTGTTTGAGCTCCTTATATGTTCTAGTTATTAATCTCTTGTCAAATGAGTAGTTTGCAGATATGTTCACTTATTCCGTGGGTTTTCTCTGTACTTTGATAATTGTTTTCTTTGCTGTGCAGAAGCTTTTAAACTTGAATAGGTTAAAAATGTGATGTGATCCCATTTGTCCATTTTTGCTTTGGTTGCCTATGTTTGTGGGGAACTCAAGAAATCCTTGCCCAGTTTAAAGTCCTGGAAGTTTTCCCCAGTGTTTTCTGGTAGTAGTTTCACAGTTTAAGATCTTAGATTTAAGTCTTTAATCCACTTTGATTGATTTTTGTATATGGTAAAAAAAAAAAAAGTAGGGGTCTAGTTTCACTCTTCTGCATATGGATATCCAGTTTTCCCAGAACAATTTACTGAAGAGACTAGTATTTCCCCAATGTATGTTTTGGCACCTTTGTCAAAAATGAGTTCACTATAGATGCATGGATTTATCTCTGGGTTGTCTATTCCATTCCACTTATCTATGTGTCTTTATGCAAGTACCACCCCTTTTTGGTTACTGTAGCTCTGTTGTATAATTTAAAGTCGAGTAATATGATTCCTCCCATTGTACTCTTTTTAATTAGGATAGCTATGGCTATTCTGGTCTTCTGTGGTCCCATATAAATTTTAGGATTTTCTATTTCTGTGAAGAATGACACTGGTATGTTGATAGGGATTGCATTAAATCTGTAGATTGCTTTGGATGTATAAACATTTTAACAATTGTGATACTTCCAATTTACAAACATGGAATATCTTTCCTTTTTTTGTGTGTGTCTTCTTCAATTTCTTGAGTCAATGAGCTTTTACTACTTTGGTTAAGGTAATTCCTATGTATTTTATTTTATTTGTAGCTATTACAAACAGGATTCCTTTCTTGATTTCTATTTCAGATTGTTCACTGTTGGCTTATAGAAATGCTACTGATTTTTCTACATTGATTTTGTATACTGCAACTTTACTGATTTTTTATCAGTCCTATGGTTCTTTCGGTGAACCTTTTGGTTTTTCCACGTATAAGATCATATCATCTGCAAACAATTTCACTTCTTCCTTTCCAATTTGGATTATTTCCTTCTCTTGTCTGATTGCTCTAGCTGGGACTTCTCTATAGTACTTTCCTTTTCTCTGCAATTATATATAACTTTTTACGAATTGCTAATTGTGATGAAGGATATTAAGGAATCTGATGGCCTGAAAGTATTAATAAGTTTTCCTCAGTGTCTAACTAAAAATTAGATGGCAAATGATTACTCTGGGAACAATATGGGTTTGTAAGTAGGGTTTCCAAGATAAAACTTCAGACAGTGTATCACATTAGCATTTCAAAATTTCAAAAATGTCTAAAAGTGTTTAAAGGTGTATATCATGAGAGCAGCAGAAATCAACACTACTCAATATGGCACTTTTTCTCAGGGTGCAGCCAGCTACCTGATGGCAGGTTAAATACATTGGACCACTTCCATCATGGAACAGGCAGCCTTTTGTTCTTACAGAATAGACCCTGGATACGGATTTGAATTCCCTGAATGTAACGCTTCTGCAAAAACTGCCGCCTGTGGACTAGAATGTCTTATGCACCACGATGGTATTCCATACAGCATTACTTCTAATCAAGGAACTCACTTCACAGCAATGAAGTGAAGCAATGAGCTCATGCTCATGGAATTCACTCGCTCACCATGTTCTCCACTGTCCTGAAGAAGCTGGCTTGATAAAACAGTGGAATGACCTTTTGAAGTATTAACTGCAGCTCCAGGGAGCTGTATGTGCTCTGAATCAGCATCCAATATATGATGCTGTTTCTTGCATAGCCAGAATTCACGGGTCCAAGAATCAAGAGATGGAAATAAAAGTAGGACCACTCACTATTGATCCACTATCTTTTTTTTTTTTTTTTTTTTTGCTATCTAGAAACAATTTTTTTTCTTCCTGTCCCTGCAATCTTAGATTCTGCTGACCAAGACATTTTAGTTCTACATCGTAGCAATTCGCTAGCAGAATTTTTTCTTCCTGTCCCTGCAACCTTAGGCTCTGCTGGCCTAGAGAGTTTAGTTCCAAAAGGAGGAATGCTTCCACAAGAGACAGAATGATTTAATTGAACTGGATTGCCACCTATCCACTTTGGAACACCTTAAGCAAAAAAGGGAGTTACTGTGCTATCTGGGGCAACTGACCCTGACTACCAAGGAGATATTGAACTGTTATTCCACAGTGGAAGGTAAGGAAAAGTATGTTTGGAATACAGGAAATTCCTTAGGCCATTTCTTAGTATTACTATTCCCTGTGGTTAAGGCCAATGGAAAACCACAACATAATTCAGGCAGTACTAGGAATGGCCCAGACCATTCAGGAGTGAACCTTTGGGTCACCCCACTATGTTAAAAGCCACAGCAAGCTGAGATGCTTGCTGAAGGCAAAAGGTATATAGAATGGAAAAAGGCAGTTATAAATACCAGCTGTGACCACATGACCTGTTACAGGAAGGAGAAATGTAATTGTCATTAGTATTCCCTCCTCATTTTATTATAAATGTGTTTGCGTGTGTGTGTATTAATACCACATAATATAAAATGTATTGACTTTGTATCACAGTAGTTAAGTTACAGGATATCAAGGAGAAGAGTAAACATTAGTCAAGAACTTTGTATTCTCTTCTGCAGAAAAAGTGCATTTGTGCTTGTGTCCTGGATAGTTGTACCATAGTAGGCAGAGATCTAATCTTGCTATTGCTTTCATTTGAAGATTAATTATGGTTCAAGCAGATGTGTATGGGGACCAGTTGATAGAAGTGAACTTCTGGTGATTAATTTCATGCATAAAGTTGGCTGGCCCATGGAATGCCAGATATTTGCTCAGATATTATTCCAAGTATTTTTGTGAGGGTGTTTTTGGATGTGATTAACATTTAAATCAATAAACTTTGAGTAAAGCAAATTGTTTTCTATGATGTGAGTGGTCCTCACCCAAATAGTTGGAGACCAGAATAGAAAAAAAAGTCCAGGATCCCCTCTAGATGGGAGATAATTCTCCAGCAAGCTTCCTTCAAACTATACCTACATCACTGGCCCTTCCTGGTTCTATAGCAAATGGCCTGTGGATTCAAACTGGAACACTGACCCTCCTGAGTCCCCATCCTGCCAGCTCACCCTACAGATTTTGGACTTGTCAGCCTCCATAATCATGTGAGCTAATTCCTTATAGGAATATATATGTATATATACACACACACACATATATATATATAATTTATATTTTTTATATATTCTTTATAGATATATGTATAAATATTATATATATATATATATATCTTGTTGATTCTGTTTCTTTGGAGAACTTTGACTAATACAATGTATTAATGAACATTTTATTACGACTAAGTTGGATGTGCCCTTGTTATTCCTCCTTCTAACTTTTGTGTTAATCTCTCTCTCTCTCTCTCTCTCTCTCATCGTTATCCTCCTATTTCCTAATTAGATCATATTAATCAAACAACATTTTCCTTGGAAAATTCTCTTCTTGGCAATCATTTCATCTCAACATGAACTGATACCTCAAATGATTCTCAAATATATGTTTCCAAGCCAACTCCCTGTGAAGTTACAGATCCTCATTTCCAAATGCTTAATAGTGATCTTCATCTGGTTATTCATCAGATTTCTCAATATGTTCAAAACTGAACTTTTTTCCAAAAACTATACTGTTTTCTATTTTCTTTATTCTGTTAATAGCGAAACCTTCCACCCTGCATGTTTTGGTTACTCTAGCTCAAAATCATCTTTACCCTCCCCTTTTCTACACAACTTTTTGCTGAATCCTGGCAACCAGTTGCACAATCAACAACCAGTGCAACTAGATGTTTCCTTTGCAACATCTCCATCATCCCTCTTCCTCTGCCATTTACACCCTGGTTCAAGCCCAGGTCAGCTCCCCCTGGCTTTCTTCAAGAGTTTCTAACAGGTTTACCTTATTTTAGACTCTTCCCCTCTGTTCATTTTCCCTATGGTGCTGAAATTATTTTCCTGAAGAAACCATACAAAAACCTTAAGAGAAGGAGAAATGAGTGAATGGAAAACATGTCCTCATCCAAATAAGTAAACCCAAGTGTGGTCTCTACTGGAGGGATGGACCATCATAAAAGTAACCCAAGTTGTGAGGTAGCTGTGCTGCTGATGCCATCCAAGAACAATAAGCCACACACAAAGGGTAAAGAATAGGGTGTAACTTCAAAGGTACAAGGCAGAATGAAGAAAAATTCCACATTCACGATAATGCCAAGGCTTTGACACATTTGGGTTGAAAGAGAAAGATGGGAAACCATGGAGGCTTCAGAGGATACAGCCAATCAAAAAGCCAAGGATGAGCAGCCGACTTTAGGAACACAGCTGTTACAACTAATTCTCTCTCAAGCTTCATGGAAGCATCTGGCATTGTCAGGGCTGCTCCTGTCTACTGATATTGCGAGAGTCAGTGACCAAGAATGATTTGGTAGGATTTTTTAATCCTGCCTCCTGACTCTAGAATTCTTAAAAGGAAAGGTGCTAATTTTCACTGTTATACCTTGCTTCGTACTTGGTTGTATACATCTTAATGTTGGTAAAAAACAAAACAAGAAATCTTCAGCCTAACATTCAGTCATTTCATGATCTAATTCTGTCTTACCACTTCAAAGTTATTTCTCATCAGAAATTCTTGGCTCTAGCAAACTAAGCTGATGTTCTAAGTACATAGTTCACATTTCCTGCCACTGTTCCGGTAGTCTTCCTCGTGACCAGAATTCTTTTTCTCCATATGTAGAAATTGTATTCAGCCTTCATGGACTAGCTTAAATGCCATTTCCTCCAAGAAACCCCACACTTCAAACATGTCCCCTTCTCACTCTCTCCTTTCCAAATCTACAGAAAAAAAATGAATTATTTCTGAAGTCATTCATAATTTCCTCTTCATGTTGTTGCTTTTATACATTAAACCCTCCTACTTTTCTGTAAGTTCACTAACAACAGTTCCTATCTGAGTCATCTTGATCTCCCTCCCCTGCAATAAGCAGTGTTCTTGTACACAGTATATGTTTTCTAAAATAAAAAATTTTTGGTTGAACTTCTTAAATTTTAAAAATTCATACTTTATGTCAGTATTTACTGACCTGGTACATCAGCAGTAGAAGCAATCTTAACAAAATAATTCCTCCTCTCCCTTTTCAGTTGCATACAGCCTAGTCATAGCATTTTGGGAACTTCATCAGATATGGCAATAAATGTGTCACTGAATATCTGGGAAACACTAAGAAAGGCAGATACACATTCTGATGAGAACAATGCTAATAATGATAAGCATTATACATATACAGCACTGTGATGTGTTAGACATTGGTCATTATATGCATTAACTCTTAAATCTCGTATCACTCTTATGACGCTAGTATAGATGAAGAAACTGATATACAAAGAGCTTAAGAAATTTGCCTAAATTCAAGCAACTAGTAAGTGGCAGAGATAAGATTCAAATCCAGGAAGTCAGGAATCAGAGTTCATGCTCTTAAGTCTGCTCTACAAAATACAACTCCTATTATATTCTACCCACTATTCATAAAAATGTCCATGTTGAAGGGATGGTCCTTGGTTTGAAGAGTATCGCATCTTCCAGCTCCCTCCAATGGATGAACCCCTTGGGGGTTAATGGAAGGCACTGTAGAGCAAAGGGCACATGAGGGATCAAGGACTCCACTGAGTATTCTAAAATGATATTGGAGCAATGAAAATTTGAGTAATACATCTCCAATGTCATTATATAAGGCTTTCAGTACAGGGAGGTATAGAAAATGACGTGTTTTAAGAGTGTTGCCTTTGTAGTAGCCTCAGAACCAAACTTTCTAAAAAGTAAAGTAGAATATATGTGAATACTGGAATCACGAATACCCTTATTGCACACACCCTGCTGTGAGTTACTCTTTGAACAGAATTGCTGCTTAGACTTCAAACCACCACTGTGACCTCAAGAGGTTAGCAGAAAAGAGAAATTCTTTGGTTTAGAAACCATAACATGGGTATAATGCCATTTAAAGGCCTAAGACTTAGAACTGAATATGGCTTTTTGGGAAAAGTCAGTCAATCCTCTTATAAAAAAGAGGAAATCTCAATGATGTCTAATGCTTTTAAATTCCAGATTAATATAGAAAGACCTAATAGCAGTATAATGGTATTTTACCCATAAAAGTAGATGTCATGTTCTTAAACATCATTAGCTAAATCATGTTCTTTAATTGATCATATTCATACTAGACATTTTTTTAAATTTGTGAAAATCTTTTCAATGTGAAACGGTAGATATCTGCTAGTGTTCTAGAGAAAGAAATAGTGAAATATAGACTATATGAAATGTTTAGGGACCATGAAGAGTATATAATGTAGCAAATTTTAAAAAGAGATTCAAGAACTAAGCAAGCCAGGCAGCCTCACTGTAAAACAATGAATTTAAACTATATATCTAGGTTTGATAGATAAGGAGAAAATTTCTCTTAAGAGAGAGTCCCAGAACAGAGGACAGAAGTGTTTATATAACCTTGTGATTGAATTAAAAAAACAAAAACAATAACAACAACAAAACGTCTCAGATTGTAATTCTGAAATCATATATGGGTAAAGGAAAATTTCTAATTTATCTCTCACAGATTATATTTTTATAATAATTTCTGTCCCTTTCCCTCAAATACAGCAATTTTTGTCCTTCAGTGTATAACCAAAAAAGAATTTTCTTTTTTTTTTCCCAGAGGCAGGACATACAAATCCCTTTTACAACAGCTGCAAAAAATAAAAATAAAATACTTAGGAATATATTTAACCAAGAAGTGAAAAATCTCTATAAGAGAACTACAAAACACCGCTGAAAAAAATCATAGATGACACAAATGAAAACACATCCCATACTCATGGATTAGAAGACTCAATATTGTGAAAATGACCATACAGTCCAAAGCAGTCTACATGTTCCATAAAATTCCTATCAAAATATCAACCACATGTTTCACAGAATTAGAAAAAAAATGAACCCCAAATTCGTATGAAGCCAAAAAAGATCCTGAATAGCCAAAGCAATCTTAAGTAAAAAGAACAAATCTGGAGGCATCACACTACTGGACTTCAAATTATACTACAAGCCTTTAGTTACCAAAGCAGCACATTTCTGGTATAAATGTAGGCACATAGACCAATGGAACAGGAGAGAGAACCCAGAAATAAAGCCAAATATTTACAAGCAACTGCTCTATAACAGAACATACAAAAACAGAAATTGGGGAAAGGACACTCAGTTTTGTAAATGATGCTGGGAAAACTGAATAGCTACATGTAGAAGAATGAAACTGGATTCCTATCTCTCACCTTATACAAAAATCAACTCAAGATAGGGCAAAGGCTTAAATCTAAGATAGGAAAACATAAAAATGCTAGAAGTTTACTTAGAAAAGCTCTTCTAGACATTGGCCTAGGCAAAGAACTCATGACTAAAACCCCAAAAGCAAATGCAATGAAAACAAAAATAAACAATTGGGACTTAATTAGATAAAAAGACTTCTGCATAGAAAAGGAAAGATTCAGCAGAGTAAACAGACAACTCACAGAATGGCCGAAAAATATTTGCAAACTATGCATCCAACAAAGGGCTGATATCGAAAATCTACAAGAAACCCAAGCAAATCTACAGGAAAAGAACAAATAATCCCATCAAAAAGTGGGCAAAGGACATAAGTAGACATTTATCAAAGGAAGATATATAAATGGCGAATAAGCATATGAAAAAATGCTCAACAGCCTATTAATCCTCAAGGAAATGCTCCTTGAAAGAATGGCCATTATTAAAAAGTTAAAAAACGATAGATGTTGGTATGGATATAGTGAAAAGTGAACACTTATATGCTGCTGGTGGGAATGTAAATTAGTACAACCTCTATGGAAAACAGTATGGAGATTCATTTAAAAAAAAAAAAAAAAGGAGATCGATTTGATTCAACATTCGATTCGGCAATCCCACTACTGGGTATCTACCAAAAGGAAAAGAAGTCATTATGGGAAAAAGACTCATGCACATTTTATGTTTATTGCAGCACAATTCACAAATGCAAAGATATAGAACCAACCTAAGTGCCTACTGACCAATGAGTGGATAAAGAAAATGTGGTATATATACACCATGGAATACTACTCAGTCATAAAAAAAAAATGCTTTTGCAGCAACTTAGGTAGAACTGGAAGCCGTTATTCTAAGTGAAGTTATTCAAGAATGGAAAACAAAATACTTCATGCTCTCACTTATAAGTGGTAGTTAAGCTCTGGTGTGCAAAGGCATAGAGAGTGTGGTATAATTGACTTTGAATACTCAAAAGGGAGAGGATGGGAGGGGGTGAGGGATACAAACTACATATAGGGTACCATGTACACTACTTGGGTAACCAGTACACCAAAATCTCAGAATTCAACACCATATATCTTGTCATGTAATCAAAAATCACTTGTACCTCAAAAACTATTGACATAAAAATAAATTAAAATTGAAAATCTTAAGAAAAAGAAATAATAATAATAGTTACCATTGCTATATAGATAATACAATAAAGGAAAGGAGGGAGGAAAAGAGGGAAGGAGGATGAGAAGAAAGGAGGAAAGGAGCAACGGAGGAAGGAATGAAGGGAGGGAGGAAGCAAGGAAGGAAGGAAGTGGGGAAGGAAGGAAGGAAGGAATATTTATAATAATATTTTCTTAATGCAATAGATTCTCTTAGATTTCCTTTAATATAATAATCAAAGAATAACTAATGGTAGAAAAATAAAAAATAGTTCCAGTCACTTTTGAAGAAAAATAATTACAAAATGACTTACATGATGTTCATAACCTCAAGTAATCAATTTTATCATTCTAAGCTGTTTAAAATAATCAGCCTCATAAAAATTTAATGACCACCACTTTCTCTCACTGTATTTATAGTGAAGCCTCCTTATTCATTTATAAAGAGATAAACTAAATCCTCAAATACCTGCATTATCAAATTGTTACATGACATGGGTTTTCTCCGTTCCAAGTTTCAGATGTGTCCAAGTCAGTTTTAGTCTCATAATACAAACTATATGCTCTATAGACTCTTCCATACAAATTTCACGGATTGTATCAGATTCTGAATATTGAGAGCACTTAAGTGTCATTAAAATATTTTTATCTAATCTAATTAACTTTTCCTACCATATTGAGTATATCAACCATAGTTTTACTATTATCCCTTAGGCTGAGCAATTATAGTATAATTTATTGAGATGAAGCCAAGAGCATATAACTAGTAAATCATCTATAATAAGCAAAGTGGAAAAGCACATTCCCTCAGCACAGGTGGATGATAATATTTGTGCCAAATAATATGGCGCTTCTTCCCCCTCCTTGGTATTTTAAACATGCATTTTGTTGTCAGGCTCCCTGCCAGTAGGCTGCATGGGTCGCAGTGAAGTCTCGCTAATAATTCAAAAGGTGAGTTAATTAGAGGTTGCAGTTTGGAATGTTATCAAGCTGCTGCTTAGACATCTATCTGCTTTCCATACAGGTGTGAAATATTGACAGCAAATTTTAGAAGTGTGATGACATTTTTACCTTTCACTTACTTGATTAGATTTTGATATGACTCATACTTTAACCGGAATAGCAACTATAACTCTGTTCAAGTAGCTATTTACCATAAGAAGGCACTGGGGAAGTTCAAAAGAAAGTAGTATTTAACGTATTAACAAAAATCTCAGGAATTCATACCATCTCCTACTAGAGAACAGAAGTTTATTTTGAATTCTTTTGGTCAAAATTAACCATTTATACCACAGTACCTTTCATTAATATGTTTTGAAACTATGATGACACTGAAAGCAGATTACAATGAAGCTTTGTTAGTTTATAGCAACACATTAATTATATGATCACATTTCCTGAACTAATAATAGACCACAATAGAGATAATGTCAACTTCAGGGCTGTTTTTGCCTTAATATCATGTCAAGAGGAAGAAAGACTATAAAGAGGCCCAATTTTGACATGTATCTGGGAACATCTGAGTGAGAATTAGGTGAAAAAAAATTAGCTATAACATAAAGGGAGACAGTTCTATAACATGTATTTTACCATCACACTCCTTGGAGTCCAAGTTTTTAAATGCATTTATTGTGATTAAGAGCTTTAGATAATGATTGTATCTAAATATCCTTTTTGAATTGCCCTATTTTTTCCCTACAATACTAGGATCATCAGTAGATCAAACAGACAAATATGCATCAGAGATAAATATACATCATCAGTAGATACAGCAATTAATTGGGCAAATGTTTTCTATGCAAGCAATGTTTCCCTTTTTTAAATCTCTTCCAGTCAAAGTCAGACACAAGCTTCAATCTCATGTCCCATGCAGGTCTTCCATTTTCTGCTTTCTCCAAAATAAATGCCCATTTGCTAAGCCTCCAAGTCTGATATGAAACTCTTTACATATTACCTTTAAATATTTTTGCATATATTTTATTTATTTTTCCATGAGTGATGAAGATGATGATAATGGTTATGATGATCATGAAAATGATCACAACAGAATTGAGGACAGGTTTGCTTTAAAATTTTAAAAATTAAATTTAAATTGATTAAAAATCACCCAAATATTGGTCCTTTTATGTATTTGTGGAAAATATTTTAATTTTGTTCCACTGAAAGCAGAGCCTCAGACTAAGAGCATGTGGCTTGGTTTGGAAGTCATCTCAGTAAGCAGGAATGGAGTGGGGAGAGGCAGGGCAGAAAAGTGCAAATGTAAGAGCTTATTAATGACCTTACTTCTGTAAGGGCTCAATTCTGCTCAGACCTCTAAGAAGCATACCGAATGCCTTCTAACATTGTCCCCCTGAACAAGAGGAGTAGGCGGTTCTTATTTCTGATTGTTTAAAGTTTGTGCACAGGGGCGATATATTTCCCAGTTTTAAATAACCCATACTTCATTTCAGGCCATAGTTGAAATGTCAGCATAGCTGAGAAAGCCCAGAAGATATAAGGTGAAAGACACCAACCAAGTGCTTGAGATAGGAAACCGCCATCCTGAGAGGAGTTATGTCTGAGCTTACAAGAAACCAACCATGAAATGCAACTGTGGCCACAAACATAAGTGGCCAAGGGGATGTAAGGAGGGGTATCAAAAAATGCCCGTTGCGAAAATTATTTTTCAATACTCTTTTACAAGGTTTGTTGTGGTTAAATTTTTAACTTCTCTCTCAACCAAATATTTTGCTTGAGTATAAATTAGTGACTGGCGTTTCATCACATTTATTTTCCTTTGCCTCACAAAGCAACTAAGAGATGACAGCCTTGATGTGAGAAAGGAGAGGAAAGAATTAGCTAAGACTTCCTGCCTCTGAGCACAGATTGGTGGTTTATTATTATAAAAATTTGGTCTTCTTTGATAAGGTAGACCAATTCCTCATGACATGCAGTAAAATGATCAAAATGAACACGGCAGAAAAAAACTTTTAAAAAATCCAACAGAGCCAAGCACGGTGGCTCATTCCTGTAATCCTAGCACTTTGGGAGGCCAAGGTGGGCGGATTACAAGGTCGGGAGTTTGAGACCAGCCTGACCAATAGTGAAACCCAGTCTCTACTAAAAATACAAAAATTAGCTGGTCATGGTGGCACATCTGTAATCCCAGCTACTCAGGAGGCTGAGGCTGAAGAATCACTTGAACCCAGGAGGAGAAGTTTGCAATGAGCCAGGATCGCGCCACTGCACTCCAGCCTGGTCAACAGACCCAAGACTCCATCTCTAAACAAATAAATATTCAACACAATTCATAAATTGTGGTAAATGGGATTATTTATTGGCAGATATTCATTCACTTACTTCTCCACACCTATATTACACTGTTACACTTGTAATCTCCAGCAATTCAGGCCTCCAGATGTTCAATACTGCCAGTAATACAAACAAAATCTTGGTAAACATTTGTACATTGGCATGCATCCTCTCAGAACTCTCCCCCATGAAAAGCAGCCGCTATACGGACATCATACGATAAAGAAACTCAGGCTACATACTCAGTAAGAAACCCAAAAGGAAGAGAAGCCATCTTAGACTTTCTCACACTAGCTGAGTTCTCATCTGAAAGCAGATGCTTGAGTGACCCCAGTCATATCATATGAAACAAAAGAACTACCAAAAAAAAAACATGAGAAATAATAAAACACTGTTTTTTAAGCTATAGGTTTGGATAGTTCTTCTGCCACAATGTCTAACTGATACAGAAACTGGTGCCAGAAATGGGATTCTATATAACAAAAACTACAACATGTGGCATTGACCTTGGGAACAGAAAATGAGTAGAGGCCTGAAGGTGGCAGAGATTGATTGGTAGAGGCCTGATAATCAGTTAAGAAAGTGTGGATGAAGTTTGCAGAAAGAGGAACCTTTTGTTAGTGGAAAGATAAACGAGATCATTGCCTGTGATAACTTTGAAGACAGAAAATATGCTTAAGAAACTTGTGGATATTTCCAGGTAGAATTATGAATATGTCAATTGATTCCTTTAGCCTCTTCTGATAAGTTATTGCAGAAGATAGTTGAAGTAAAGATAGAATTGGTCAATTTCCAAGCACAATTTAGAGAGGATATTTCTAACCTAAAACTCCGTGGGTGAAGAAAATGAAAATCTTTCTTATTTTCAGCCTCTCCAGGTGGCAAAAAAAAAAAATCTCAAGTAAGAAACTATTTCAGGGCAAAGATAAAAGTCAGAGTGCCACCAAAAAACATGACTTTGGGATCAAGATCAAATGAAAGATGAAGGCATAATATCCTTTGCTGAAACCTCAAAAGATTTAAGGAAATGATTTAAAGACCTATATGGCATCTTAGAATTTTCAAGGTGTTGTTCCACAGCAGACAGTATCAAGTAGAGATGAGCTTGTCTTGAAGAGTTGTATGAATGCAGCTTCAACCTAATTGAGTAAATTATGGTTTGATATATAGAAAACCCAGAAGTTATTCAAAGGCATTGAATCAGTTTTTGATAGAAATAGTTCAAAATTAAAAGATGTATCTAGGCCCCCAGCTTATGCAAGCAGGAAACAGGCTGGACATTTTTTTCAGCTGCAAATATATGCCATTCCTCATGGAAAAGGAAAGATAAGTCAGAAAGCAAAGCCAAGAGCTGAGAGGGTAAAGCTAGAAGTCAAGAGTGTGCAGCCTGAGTAATGGTTAGGAGAACCATGTCCAAAATGCATAATTGAATTTTAATCAAGGAATAGTCCCAGAGCAAGGGGAATTGAAGACATTGACCTAGTAGGATTGGTTAAATGTATTGCCATGGACAATACTATCATGTGCCTTCAATTCTGCCTCTTTTTAAATGAGAACCTCTACTGTGCTTATCCTGTCCCACTGTGCATCAAGTATATTTGGAGCAAATAACCTATCTTTTTAGTTTTCAAACATTTTCTACCCAAGAAGTCATGCCTAAGGAAGAACATCTAAGAAGCTACATATAAGACATCACATCTGAGACATCTCATTATACCAATACCTGATTTAACTAGTAAAATTCAGAAATTTTTGATGGTTCCAATGTTTGTGTTCACTTCAAAATTTATGTTGAAACCTAATCCCCATTTGATGGTATTAAGAGGTGAGGTCTTTAGGGGTGATTAATCATAAGGGCTCTGCCCTCATGAATGAATTAGTTCCCTTCAAAAGGCTAGAGGGAACTAACTCAGGCTCTTTTTGTCCTTCTGTCCCTTCTGTCTCTACTGCCATGTGAGGACACAGTGCTCAAGGCATCATCTTGGAACCAGAGTATGACATCTTCAACAGACACAAACCTGCTGGAGCTTTGATTTTGAACTTACCACTTCCAGAACTGTGAGTAAATATATTTCTTTATAAATTACTCAGTCTCAGGTATTTTTCTATAGCATCACAAACGTACTAAAAGTTCAAGCTTATGTTGGAAGAAAATGTGATTATACTTTGGGAATCTCAAAAGGGAGTATGTTTTTCAAGTAGAATGGATGTAAATCATTAGGGATGAAAGGGCAATCTGTGGTTTACCATTATATTGGTGTTCCCAAATGAACCACAACTCTATTTATTCATGCTCTTATGTAGTCCTCTACCATATTGACTCATATTGGGCACGTGACTTCTTTGCCAAAGGGATGTCACCAAGTGTGATGCAAGCAGAAATTTGATAAGCCCTTACACTTTGGGACTTACCTTCCTGGAAGATAAGTTGAAAGTCAGTTGCTTGACTGGAAAAAGCTCATGCTAAATTACTGAATTATGATGATCATGTGGTGAGAGGCCCTGAAGGATGAGAGGCCATCTTAGATGCTCTAGTTCTAGTGAGTTTCTAGCTGAAAGTAGGCATAAACATGATTGCAGCTACACCACATGGAGCAAAAACACGCCCAGCTGATTTTAGTCAGTACAAGATTCTAAGCAGTAATAAATCGCCATTACTTACAGCCCCTATGCTTTGGGGTGGCTTGTTATACACCACTGGATAATGAAAGCACCATCTCCACGGAAGAACTATGCTTCTCCACCTCACCAATCTTGGGCCTAGCCTTCTGTCCTGCATCTTTGTATTCCCATACCGAGCATGATCTTGGTTTGACCAATTTAGTGTAAGTAGATGTGACAAGGCTAGTTTTAGCTTTAGACTCGAAAGGGCATTGTGGATTTCAATTCAACCCTTCAGCAGCTTCTGACTTCTATTCTGAGAAGAACATTTTCCAAGTGGCTATTGCTTCTGAAGTTTGGGCTCCAGAACAGGGCCAGCACTAGGGTGAGACAAGTGAGATGCATGGGGCACAAAATTTAAGGAGGCACCTGCTCAGAGTCTTGCGAATGTCATCACTGTACTTGCACATCTCTGAGTTGAGTTCCTTCTTAAATTTTGTGTCCTAGGTACCTGACTTACCTAACTCTATTCTTGATCTTTCTTTAAAATCAAATGTGTAAAGCACACCTGTCCCAACTCACCTATAGACACATTAGACAGAAGTAAATGTTTATTGTTGTGTGTTACCAAAATGTTTGTGGTTTTTTTTCTCAACAAGGTGAAAATATAAACCTTGATAATCAAACTATGCCATTCAGATACATGACATCTGCATCTTTATATTCCATATTCTTATGAATTAAATCGTGTTCCCCTCCATCAAAAGCATATGCTGAAGCCCTCACCTCCATGTGCCTATATTTCGAGACAGGGCATTTAAGAGATAATTAAGATTAAATGAAATCATAATAATGGGGCCCTAATCCAATAGGACCACTATCCTTATAAGAAGAGAAAAAGATACTAGAGATTTCTAGTCTCTAGTAGAAAAGAGGAAAAGGTCATGTAAGGACACAGTGAGAAGGCAGCTATCTGCAAGCCAAGAACAGAGACCTCATCAGAAACCAAATTTTCTGATACCTTGAACTTGTACTTCCCAACTCCAGAACTGTGTGAAAATAGATTCTGTCACTTAAGCCACCCAGCCTGTAATATTTTGTTATGGCAGCTCTACCCACTAATACGAATACCTAGCATGGTGCTGAATGCATTTTTAAAGCTTGTTGAATAAGTAAGAGCTTGCCATCTCTCCTTTTCTCAGCATGAAGTATATCTTATCTTTAAGTAAAATGTGTAAAGCTCTAAAATCCAGCATCCAGAAAGAAAGCACCTGCCCACTAGTCACAGAATATAAATTATATCCTTCAAAGGACTCATTTTGATTTTGATTTTGAATTGTTGTCTTTCTCTGAACCAGACCTGTATGGATACAACCTGCATTTACAGATCCTTTCTTTAAGCTGTGCCACCTACCCCTTCACTTTAGCATAATGGTCTTTGCGATTTATCTAGCAAATTCGAATGTGGCCATTTTGCCTTCAAGAATGTCCTAAGATTTAAATCATTATAATGAAAAGGAATGTGATTTTTAAAAATCTTAGAGCCCATGTGGTGCAGGAAAAAATGGTTTAGATTAAGAACCAAAGTTACAATCCTGGCACTTGAATCATAGGTAAGGTAATAAAAGTCCATGTGTCATGATTTTCTCAGCTTTCAAAATGAGATGTCGAGCCAGTGATTCCTGAAGCCACTTCTTGTTCTGTGGATTTATGAATTTATGACTCTAAGACCTAGAACATATAGTTACCAGATTATTTGACTTATATCACATATAGTCATGTTATTTGTTAATGCTTTGGCCTAATCCTAAAATGTAGTTTATGGTTTTTTTACTGTAAATATCTGATGTTCATTTAAAATACATGTACGAATTAAGTATAATTTTTCTCAGAGTTTTTGAACATGAGAAAAATGTACATCAGTGCTACATAATTAAGTACCATTTTTTTTGCACTGTTTAGGCAAGCTACAGATATTCAATTGCCATTGAAATATTTTTGTAAACCATGCAACCTTTTGCACAAAAGATAATTATGAAATAGCTAACATTCATTTGACCACAACCAATAAATAATTTATGAACTGGGTGTTTGAAATTATGCAAATATTCTAAATACTTTTTGTTGCCTGTACATCTGAGTAAGTATGATTCAGAAGAAAGTGTGCGATGGATTAATAGATTCAACATTGAAGAGATTTGCATTTCTACAGAGTTCTTTTCTTTGCTGGCTCCTACTATCTTTAGTATCATGGCTCAGAAAACAAGCTTGACAATACTGTCTCTAAATGTATTTGAATATCCTGGCATCCCTATTCATCAGCCTCTTTGATGCTTTAAATGTCTTTTGCTTTCTTTCCAGAACTCTTTATGAAGGCAGAGAGATATGCTTTTAGTAGAGTATCCAACTATTTCATAATACACACTAAATGGAGGGGGAAATAGGTGTCTTTAAATATTTTATATATCTGTGATAGCCCATAGCAGAGTTCTGATAAAGTAAGTTGCAGAATGGGCTCATTACTGTGAGCATACTGCATGCCAGGTGCTACATACAACATCACTGCAATGACTAGGAACTGTTGACTTCAGAAATTCCCTATCAAAACAGAAATCTTATTGAAATCTATATGGAAAACTGTAAATTGGTGGACAAACTCTATTAGCAATTATGTTTATGTTGCCTTTAGAAATATAGACTACTAACATTGCATGAAGGAAATGAATTTGATTTTATTATAATCAAGTATAAAAAGCTTTAATCATTTTTAATAGTGTATCATCCAAAAATATTTCTTACAAAGTACTATAAAATTTAGGGGTCATTTATTTTCATGTCTGTCAACACCCTGGGGTGGGAAGAGGGTGGCATTTCTGTTAATAAAGATATTCAGAAATCTTCAGTCACTACTATTATACTAAAAAAGATGCATTATTTATATTGCTAATGTGCTGTTGCTTTATCTCACTTTTTTTTTAATCTAACAGCTCTGTTTGCCCAGATATACCTTGGTTTCTAACCAAATTTCATCACACAGGGAAATATATGTATTGATAGATTGGTACCGTCCATTGTTTTGTAAATCCAGTGAGCATTTAAAGAACGAGAGGAGGGAATTATACTCTACAAAGAGCTATGGATTGGCACAGATACTTGAGTATTGTTTGTCTTAAAAAGCCTTTTCCTGTAATGTCCAATTGCTTAAGAGCTATCTAATATTTTACATATATCCACAAAAGATCATTCACATCACGTGAGTTTATACCTTCACTAGTATCAACGCTTATTTTCTCTGAAAGAAACAATTTCACTTAATCCTACTTAGTCTTTCATACTCACAAAAGTTCCTAAAGCAATTATTAGGTTTCACTGTTAATGCAAATATAAGATTTTTAAGAAGTCTCATTACTATTTGCCCTGCTCATACCCTCAAATATCTTCCCTTCTATTTACCCATTTACCTCCTTTAAAAAAAAAAAAAAAAAGTGTTTACTTGTGTGCTTTTCTACCCTGAAAACCCAAACCCACAAACTCTGATGACTGGAACAAAGAGCTCATTCTTTTTGGCACTGTTGTATGAATAATACTTGCTTATTTTATTTTTATTTAAATGTGCTATGTCTTTTGTTCTATGGTTGCACAGCACAGAATCGCCCACCTACTCCACTCCCCTCAAAATGGAAGGTGGCACTGTTTTCTTAAGTTATCCATAAATAGTGAAGCAAAAGAACACATCAAAAGCTGTGCACCCTGGGGATTGCTTATTCTGTTCTACATAGAATTCAGCTGAGTTAACTTTAAAACATTCCTTTTCATTTAAGTGCTCCCTTAAAACAGCGTAAAGGATAGAGCACCACGTAAGCTGCTTACAATTTCGACTGCACATTTTATCAGGAAAGCTATCTATCCCAGATTTCTTCTCTTCAGAGAAATTTTAATGATCCAAGGTCACACCTTTTAAAAAGAATGAGGTCTAGTTTTACATAAGAAGGTCCAACTTGTAGGGGTTTATTTTCTTTTTATGCTCAGACCTCACAAACCGAGGACCGCAGTCTTCAAATAGCCTTCCTTGTTAAAATTGAACTCAGAAAAGAAGGTTATTCTACCTCAGAATTTTAAGTAAAGCTTCTACAACAAAGTTCAGTGTTCCAAAGCTTTAAATAAATGTGAATTAAAGCAGCACTCCATCACTAAGGTGTTTAAATTGGGTTGCTAATCCCTTTACTCTTGAAACAGGGCCCAGCATTTTGGGGGAGAGGAGTGTAGACCTGGGATTGTTTCTCAAAGTGGGAGCCTCAGACCACCTGCATCACAATCACCCGTGGTGCTCATTCAAAACAAATTCCTAGGCCCATCCCAGTCCCACTGAATCTGCAGGCAGACCCAGTGCCCCTGTACCACTGACACATCCCCCAAGTGATTTTTGCATCCACCGCAGTTTAAGAACCACTGCTGGACATCCATCACTGTGGCCGAAGGCATCCAGCTGGCATCACCTCTTACCCTCTTAAATTCTTCCATTTCAGGAGCCTGGTGCTTTTAAGTTGAACCTTACCACCACTTTGAGGCTAGGATTATGCTAAGAAGATTAAGGTCCCTCCGAATATTCAGAACTTTTGTCTCCCTGCTGTCAGCAACCAAGGAAGCTGGCAAACGCTGGTCTCACACAGTAACATTTAGTGCCGGTCAACACACCGTATGGGCTAACATCTGAGCCCAGAAATAGGAAAGGCGAGTATAAATAGATTTGAATTGGGGTTGGACAAGGATTTGGCAGGCAAAAAGTGACTGTGTGTTGATGGGGTGGGGAAGGATAGCTGCCAATTCAGGGATCCGTGGTGGAGGAGCTTCCTGACCCCTGTCCACCTCAGAAGCTAGAGGTTCCTGAATGGTCTCTGGACTTCTGAGCCTTTGGCTATAATTAGGGAGGTTACTGCCTTCCCTGGCTTCTTCCATATGCATGTTAGTTGTGTTTGGCATTAAGCAGCAGTGTTTGAAGAGTGTCTGGCCCCCACTAGCATTTAGTTGAGCCAGTCACTGGAAAAAATGACAATGGTATCTGGCATAGAATTCAGGTGCTAAAATACCTTTATTAAAATAGAGGAAATGGCACCTATTAGGAAGTGACCCCGAGCTACTAAGTTTTATTAGACTGAGAGGAGGTGATTTTTCACCCCCTTTGAAGCATATTGTAAATTCCCTTCTGTCTTTCATGGTATTTAACTACAGAAATGGGTGCATTCAGTAATTTCAGATTTTCAGTACTATTTTTATTGCAACTCATTTTGTGTAGTATCAGGGAATACCGAGCTGTGACTTGGCATGTTTCAATAAAACTTTTTGTACATATTTAGCTAAAAAAGAAAATTTGATGGGGTAGGAGAGAGAGTCAACACTACTGGCAATTTCCCATCAGCAGTGCAGGAGGTAAAAGTCTAAAATAAAGCTTGTGGGAAAAGTCTGAACATGGCATCCAAGCTGAAAAGAAATGACATTTCTCTTTTTTCATCCTGAGGTGGGAGAGAAGACTTGACAGAAGTGAGTGAAACCTCACTCAGTAATATTCCTCTGAAGCCAGCCCTGATGTCAGCAGTGAGCTTGTTAACCAACAGATGAAGTGGGCCATGTCCACCCTCCACAACTCTATAAAACCACTTTAAAGTTAGCACGAGGTGCTGGCTCTCCCCCTTTCTCAATGAAAAGCATACTTCTTGATTAAAAATATATGTTTCTACTTTATGCCAAAACAAGAGAGCATTATTTTCAAGATGATCATAGAAACCAAGTTAAATGTGTTTCTTATTTCAAGAGATAAAAAAGCATCGTAACGGTGAAGAAACATTTCAGTGCTGGATGTTGGTTTAATGTAGCACTACTATGCACGTAATTTATTTTGAAACACAGTGATGTATGAAAATCTTCAGCATTCTTGACAGAATGAGATTACACATCCATCTCTCTCTATGCTTTAAAGAAAAAAAAAACCTTGACTTAGCCTGCCAGTGTTACAAATAATAACTGCGTATGTCTGCATTGTAATACTCCTCCTGTTATTTCCACTTTCAGAGATAGTAATTCCTGGGATAATTTCATTCATAAAGGGTTCCCTTAGGAGTAAGGTGGATGGTCAGAAAAAGATATTGAAGATAATTTGTAGTCCTGTTGGACAACTTCTCAGTTTGATTCTCCCTTGTCAGTTAGGAGACTAACAACACTTTGAATGTGGATGGGAGAGAGAATGTTTAGGGGATGCAGATATGGCTCCTTTTGAAGAGGGTGAGCTATTTTAGAGGGGAGCAGGCTCAATGGGAATACATACATTTACATGGAAGCTCTTTTGAGGCTTGAGAAGAGAAGGATTACTGTCTGACCCTGGAAACTAAGTTACCAGATAATAACCTTTTTCCTCCCCTCACCTTTTCTTCTAAAGCACGAAGCAGAGATTATTGGTGAAATACATGGTATGCAAAATAAAGGGAGCTATAAGAAGAAACGAACAAACAAAAAGGTTTACTGTCCATGATGGAACAAGGCAACTTCTTAATTTTAGCTATTTAATTACTCTCAAACAATATTAAAGATAAGTGTCATTTTAACATTTTGGGTTTTAAGAATACTTTACAGAATAGATTCATCCATAAACACAAATATACAGCCATATTCCTCTGGATGTTTTCTCTTCCATATAACTTATAGCATTTTTAATCAATTCACATAACTAGAAGCTTACCTACCCATCATTTGACAAACCAGAAATTTCTATCAGCAGATATTTCTTACTTTTACTGGTTTGATTAACCTAGACCCAAGAGGTATCTATTGAATCATTAAGGTTTAACTTTGTTTAATTTAGGTTTAGCATTAAAATACATATTATAGTAGAAAAATTTCTTGAAATTAATCCATTAATGATACTCAGAATAAATCTTTATTAGAATACTTGATTAAACAGAATAATGCATAGTCCAACTATTCTAGACAATACATTTTTCTGTAATAATGCACTAAAAAGACAGATGGTAATATTAGATTATGTACCAAGAATAGCTAAATTGTAAAATCTTGTGCAGAGCCATTAATATGTAAAACCTTAGAAATATGGAATTAATTAACTTATTTATTAAGTATTTATTTAGTATCTACTATGTGCCTTATAATGTATCAAATATTAAACAGTACCTGAGAAATACATGGCACTGTTCCTTTCCTAAAGAAATTTCTAACATACATCAGAGATTCACATTAATAACCAATGAAAAGCACACTACAGAATGTAATCAGAGCATAAAGTATGATACCTAAGCAATATAAACAGCCAAGTCAGTAGATAGAGACGGCGGTCCAGAAAGAAGAGAAAAAAAAATAGTTGTTTTATTTACTGGCAGCATTATTGTTTTCAAACCAACAGTACCTACAAATTGTGGTAATTCACAAATGAGTATACCAATGTATATGTGCCTTGCCAATATGTCTCCAAGCTTTGTTCAGCTCACTCTTTAAGTTCAATTTCAGCACACATTCACACAATATGTCCTATATGTCAAGGCCAGAAATATTCCAGAAATAAAATATTAAAACTTCATGGTAGTAGCAATTTTGCTTTAAAACTTAAATTTAAAAATCTTTAAAATTTTGCATCCTGAAAAAATCATACATACAAAAACCTTTCACTTCTTCATCTACAAACAGCCAACCTGTTTCTGAGATTGAGGACCGTGGGCATGGAAAATTGCTAGACTATTGGTTTGCAGTATTTCTGGGACTGGTGCTGTGTTACCACTACTGCTACCCAGGCATAATAGGCACTGCCAGTTCTTTAGTTATTGTTATAGCTGCTAGGAGTCTTTTAATAGGTTATTTAGAAAAAAGAAAAGAGGACAATTGACCCTGGGTGGTTTTCAAATGGTGCTATTACTGGTTTGTTTTCATAGATTGGCAGTACCCTACAAGAGGCAATGTTCAAGAAATAAAATTACAGTTGTATTAACAGCTTCAAATTAGGGGTGCTTTTTCAAATCCATTGTGCAGATTTTAGTGGCACAAGAATGAGTGGTTTTAATTGAGCCTTCTCCCTGAGAAGGCTTAAGGAAAACTCTTAAGCCCAACAGAAGGAAGGGGAAACCAGGACAAGAGCCGCATTATCATTTTCTGAAATTGCTTGTCAGTATCTGACAAAATCTTATCATAATTTTTATTCAAAGAAATAAAATGCTGGGAACTGGTCCTCTGCCATAGAGCAATAGAGTTTAGATATCTCACTTTGGAGGAAAATCTTCAGAAGCTGAACTGCCCCAGGTTCTTGCATAATAAAATGATCTTTTGAGAAGTTGACTAGCATATTTTGGCTGTGAGCATCAGAAAATACCACAAACAAAATATTGGTATAGCTTATAAAACACTCAAGCTGAATATTAAAAGCATCTGTTTTCAAGGAATATAATTATAAAGTACTTGAAGTGAATCAGGAGGCAGGATTCACAAAACATTAAGCATGTCATAAGCAAGCCATTTGACTCATCCAGATAGTATGGGTAATAGATGGACTGCTGATTTACAAAGGAATACTTTCATTGAAGATTCTGACATCAGGAACCATGACGGCAAGGGTCAAATGCCTCTTGGTGTCATTCTGGGATGAATAAATTCTGGGCCATTTTTTGAAGTACTTTGATATTCCTTTTTTAAGAAACATGCGAACAAAGATAGCCTTAATATTTTACAATCTGGTGAATTCATGTGGTTAAGACCATTCCAACAAAGAATGTGTTGATGGTGAGCATTAGAATATATTATACACCCATGAATTGTGGCCACACTTTATCTGTAAAAGGGCATTAACTGTCCCTCAAGAGTGAAAGATTCAAATGTGCTAAAATGCAAAGTATCTCCTTTGTTTTTATTTGCACATATCAAAAGCAACAAACTTCATTGTGGACATTATGAAGTCAAATGTAATTCATAATGGTACTGCTGTTTTGTGAAAGGAGAACAGACAGAATCCACTTTCTAAGATTAAATTGAAACTTCCTTCTCCAAATGTTAAGCTAAAATTATGGGCAAAATTCTTTTCTCACATTTGCATCATGGGACTTAAGCCTGTTATTCTTTCCTCCTACAAGACAGGCTCCTGGGAGTCCTACATACTTATCAGGAGCAAAATATTGGATTTGACATCTGCAATATACATCTTTGTAGAATTTTGTCCCAAATCAAAATACAAGCTTGCTTTTTATTGTTCTCTTGAGGTCTTAGAAAAGAGTTTGTCTTTTTACAGTCTCAGAAATGATATTAATTTTCAGAAAGAAAGTCTCTGAAAGCATTAGTCCTATAGGAATACGTCCAGTAAGATCATTTTACCCTACATATACATTCATAAACTTTGTGCTACTTAGAAGAGAAAGCAGGAAGGGGGAAGGCAAGGAAGAGGCATGGAGAATGAAGAATGATAGGTTATGAAAAGAAGAGGTCACTAGGTGTAAAAACTCGATGCTTCCAAAAGCAATGGGTTTCTAAGGTTAGCATAACCTGATGTACTGATGGGGAGTGGTTGCTAAAATCATAGACTGAAGCAAGTATTGAAGCTTTATGTTCGCTTTTATATAACTCTCACTCACCTTTTTTGCTCATTTACTGTGCTTTATTTGACTGCTGATTGGAGTATTTGACCCTGACAGTTCTCTTCACAGATGGAAATTAAGCCTGAGAACCTTTAGCAAGCCACACAAGACCAGCCTTGGGACCCAATGACATCTTTGAACTCTGGCTTTTTCCTCAAGCTTGATTAGAGATTTTATTCTGACTGCCAAAGGGAATGGGAAGCTTTAATGAGAAATGGTGTTTTGTGCAGAAGCCACTGATACAGGAGGGAGAGGGACTCTACAAATTAGAGGCTAACTTGACTGAAAAGCTATAGGACTGAAAAATCACTTTACAGAACCGCACCATTATAAATCATCATATAATTATGCATGTGATATATAAAATGAACATAAAGCATATGGAGAATAATCTTTATAGATATTGTTAATATGAATCTTAAATGCCACCGTAAATGTTTTGCTACCTCAAACTCTTAGTGCTATAAGAGTGAATGAATGAAAATTCTACCATTTGAAAAAGGACAATATATGTACCACATCTTATGTTATTTAATGTTCTTTTTACTAAAAGAACAATTTTGGTTTTGATATGCAAAGTTTGTTGTGGGGGAAATGTATTTCTATTGGTGTTATTTTACTGGTACTACTTTTCTGATTTTATTAATATATAGAATAGCTGAAAAATAAAATTCTTAAAGGGAAAAGTACAAATGCTTTCTGTAAAGCATACCCTCTGAACTCTGGTAGGTATACCATTAAACATGAGCTTGTCTTCTTTAGCTTGTTGATCTTTTCTCCTGAGAAACAGCTAGCTTAAAATTAAAATTATGAACAGGAGATTCAAAATATTCAACTAATCTGTTGAATATTACTAAAAAATTAATAAATTATCCATGGGATTAGTTGTGAGATTCGATTAAGTTTTTCAGTAAAGCAGAGCCATCAAATTATTCTATAGGTCTCCATTAAGTGACTCTAAATTATTCTATATGTTTCTGGGATATAACTAGATATGTTTCTGTGTACACTGGGCATTACAATATTTCAGTCACGGTCACAATTTCTAAAGAGGCCACCAAATCACTCAGGGGACAGAAGACTTACTTGGTGCTCAAGCTTTCTTTGAATGGTTGCTAATACATAAGATGAACTTGGAACCATATTATTTGTTATCTCTCTGTCAGGATTTCAATGCTTTGATCCATTCAGGAAAACAAAGTTCCAAGTTTTATGTAAGCTCAGTCATAGATTACATGGCCTGCAACATGAAAAGACCCTGCAGGAAACTGTTAGGAGGCAGCATGGCTCTTTCTCACCTGGCTGGTTATTCTAGCAAACTGATTACCCCCATCACTGCACAGAAGACAAATTTGTGCTGTGGTCTCTATCAGTGCACTAGTTTTTCTTGTTTCTCTCTCCTGCGTTTCAATCGAATGCGCCACTGAGACACTCTTCTCTTTACCTTTCTTACAAGTTGTCTTTTCTTTGTTCAGAAAACATAGATATGTACCAGGAATACTAGATGTTTACTGTAGTTACTCATGCAGGCTGAGTATTTTTAAGGAAAAGAAACTGGTGTTTTTAAAAAGATCTCTATTTTAATCCAATCCACCTCCAGTGCTACAAAATGCAATACAAAAATGTTTGTTTTAAATATTTAGCAGTTACCAGCTGAACTAAAGAATCAAGGCTCAGAAATAAAAAAGATATAGACTTGATAGCATATTTGACCAACATAATTAATTTTAACTTTCAATTATAGTTAAGTGTGGGAGTCCCACATAGTCATAATTCAACAGTTCTCCACATTTTATATGCCTGATCGCATCCACTTTGTTATCAGCACTGTGCATAGGATTCTTTTGGGTGTTTGTGTTTGCTTGTCACCTAAAATATAAGCTATCTCTCCCAGCTTTGTGTCATATGCAGATTTCATCAGCTTTACATCAACATTTTGTCTATGAAGGGGTGGGGGGGGAAACAGATGACTTGTGTGCACGAATATGTGTTTACCCATGTACACATATATACATTCATCTTGAGAATCACTATTTTTTAAAGATTCTTAGACATCTTTTAATAACTTTTTGAAGACAAGTACAATGAAGAAACAAAGATATTAAATATCTTAAGCAAACCTACAAAGGTGTCTGAGCTTCAGTACACTGATGATTCTGAAAAATCAATGAGTTCTTTGAGGCTTCTGAAATGCACCAACTCATTTCTCTACATCTATGGTGACACACATTCTCCTCTCCAGCCCCTACTTACCCTTTCCTCAGAGGTCACTCTTATTCTGAATTGGGTGATACCTATCTGCCTGCTTTATCACACATGTACATACATTGTTTGCTTTCACTTAGGTTTGAATGTTATAAACAGGCATCATACATCTGCATTTTTGGACACTTGTTTATTTTACTCAAGATTACATTCTTAAGATTTGTCTGTGCTGTAGATCAAATTATGTATGTAGCTGTAGATCAAATTAATGCTTGCTGCTGTGTAATATCCCATCATGTGACTATATTATAAATTCTTATCTATTATTCCACTAATAGCCTTTCAAGTTTTTTTCACCATTTTTTGCTTTTATGATGCTTTACTATGAAAATTCAAGCACATCTAGAAATTGAATACTGGGTGACAAGATAAATGTTAAGCCTCACAAAATAAGGCCAAATTGTTTCCCAATGTTTTAACCTGTATTTTTAAATTACTCTTACAGCTACTGTAATGTAAGTAACATTAAATGGAAATTTGAATAGATTACATATGGCTATGTTATTTGAATAGATAGTAAATGAATATAATGACATTTTCAAAACATATAAAAGGATACACAATGAAATTTATGTCCCTTTTCATTTCTATCCCTTAATCCTCTATGTCCCCTCTTCAAAGATATGCCTTGTTACCAATCTTAAATGAACTATTCTTTAAAAATATTTAATGTCAAGTCATTGTTTGGGCATGAATTTGATTTTTTTGAAATATCCAAATATATTTAGGACCAATTTAATCAGTAAGCAATAACATTTTGGGTCAAAATCAATTTATGTTTAAAAATAATGACTCAATATGATAAAGGGCGTATATTGAAAAGTTACAGCTGACAACATCCTTAATGGTGAAACATAAGGTGGAGAATAAGGCCAGGATGTCTATGTTCACGACTACTATTCAATAGTGGACCAGAGGTCTTAGCCTGTGTAATACACTAAAAAAGGGAGGAAAACCCAAGTTAAAAAAAAAAAAAAAAAGTAGTTAAACTATTTCTATCCACAGATTGCATGCATATTTACACAGCCAATCCTAAAGAATCAACAGGAAAAGAAGAATAACTACTGGAACTAACAAGTGAATTTAGCAAGTCTCATATTAAAAGCCAATGTATAAAACCCAATTTTATTTCTATCTACTAGGAGCAAATGATTGGAAATTTAGTATTAAAATTGTTCTGTTTGTATTAGCATAAAATACTTAGAAATTAATTTCATCAAAGATATATAAGACCATACTGAAAACTAAAAAATGTTGCTTAGAGAAGTTAAAGATGACATAAATAAGTAGAAGGCCATTAACATGCCTGTGGATTAGAAGATTTAATATTTGTGATTCCCTTAAAATTAACTTATAAATTTAACTCTGTCTCCATCATAACCCTATTAGGTTTTTTATATGAGTTTACAAGCTGATTTTAATACTTACATGAAAATTCAAATGACTACAAATGGCCATAACAACTTGAAAAATATTTTAAAAATTGGAGGTCTTACACCACTTGATTCTAATACCTACTATAAAGTTACAGTAATAAAACAGACTAGTACCGACACAAAGATATACAAATAGATTGATAGAACAGAATAGAATCCAAATTGGAAACAATTTTATACAGATAATTGATTTTTCAATCAAGGCACCAAAGCAATCCAATGGGGGAAGGGCAAGTCCTTTTAACAAGTGATGCTGGAACTTGATATTTACATGAAATTTATTTATAAGAAAATACTTGTCAAATATTCAAGTCTTAACTAACCATAGTGCGTTTGTCAGTCATATTTCAAGTAACATAGTATTCCATTAACTTGCAATTCAGATAATCACACAACTACATTTCCTCAAGACAGACACGGTATTTCAGGATGCAATGGGAATGCTTTACACATACTTTCCATTTTGTCACACAGAATATTAAAAAGGTATGTACTCAAGGATAAAGATATAATTAAATTAATAATTTATACTGCTTTATCAAGGGCAGTATTTAGAAAAGCTGATTTATGTTTCTTGTAAGTGTGTGGCAGTATCTACTATTACAGTTTGGTGTCACTGTCTTTCTGCTAAGATTTCAGCAGTTTTCCCAATCATTACTTTGGCAGCATCCTTGTAAATGTCAACACTGTGAAAAAGGCAATAACATCTTACTATTATCATGAAAATAGCACTGACATTGCAGTCTTCCTGAAAAAAGTCAAAAGGACCCCCCTAAGGATCTACAGATCACACTTTCAGAACTACTGATTAGATGAGATAGATAGATAGCTAGATAGAGATTAATTAATTGAATTCATTCAGCATACTGAAAGAGCTATTATTAAGTAAGGCTATTACTATGGATCCAGTCTCTTAAACAGAGAAAGCAGAGAAACAAATGCCACCCACTCTCATCCTAGTTTGTTTATAGAAATCCAAGTCTACATTTTTCTATTTTCTAAACCAGTTGGAAAGAAAGCAAATTTTCATAATAATCTATATATATATGCATATATACATGTATATGCAGGTATAGACATAGATATTATGCATGAATATATAATAAATGGGCGGCTTGAGTTTTTACCATGATGGTATTCAATAATATAAAGTACAATATGCTCTTAGACTGAGCACTTTTGTTGGATTCCACACTATGTAGTAAGGTTGAGATGCAGCTTTAGCCACTAAAACTAGCCAAGACTTTGTATCTTACTGCTCAGAGGCTAAATTTCCATCCGGCACAAACTCTGTGACCGTATCACTGAGAGTCTCACTGCAGCTTATCTAATTGTGCTGCACTGTATTACTCAGGAAACATAAGACTATTATATTTAACTCTTTGATTCTTAAGTGAATAATTTTGTGGGATAAATGCTAAAGGGGAGAGAAATTTGCCAAGACTGGCTTTTAAAAGACACAGTAGTTAGCTAGAGACATCACTCCTTCCCCAGGACTAAGGAAAGACAATGTTCCTGATATACCGTGTGGAGAAAAACGTGTGTCCTTTTAAAATATTCTTTAACTCTCTACTATTTTTAGTTCTCATCTGCCAGGTAACATAGTAACATTCCCCCTCACATGTGTCCACATTAGGTCAAATATCAATTCTGGAGCTAGATGAGTAAAATAAAACATTTGTGAGAGACCAAAATATCAGTCACATCCAGCCAGCCAGATATTATAAAATATCAAGCAGTCAACATTTAAATTCTTTAATGTTTAGACTGTCAGTTGTAGGACCCCAACAAATTTAAACCAAAACTTTTATCATACTTTCCTGTTAAAATTGAGAAAGTTATTCTGGAAAAGAAAAATCCTGATGTTACTATTTTCATTTTCCTATGAGGTCACAGCCAGTCTGCCTACCTTCCTTCCTTCTCAAATTTTTTTTGAGTACCTACAGCATGCCAAATAGCCCTGTAATATCTTATAGCATGCTATTATGCCTCAATGTGTGTGGCTTTTTAATCTATAGAAGTGATTAGGGAATCTTTGGAACCAATGCCACAGAAACCGTACCCATAATACATAATTACCTAAGACAGCAACAGCTTCTTCGCTATAATCATGAATTTTCTCCCAGTCTCAGCTATCTTTTCTCTTATTCTCTCCCAACCTCTGTGCTGATGATTATGTGCTGTAATTTTTAATATCTCCTGTTTATGACATTATTTTGGTATTGTGTAATTTCCTGACTTTTACTCAATTCCACTCATTTAACAACAACATTGACTATTCACTTTGCAAACAGTTTACTCTCTTTGCTTTGCTGTATTTATTGCCATCACTGAAATTTTGACTTATCATCTTCTGCCATATTTATAAAACACACATAAATCTGGGAAGACAGTCTAGCATCATATTTAAGTAAGATCTTGGGCTCTGTAGCCAGTCTGCCTGAGTTTGGATTCCAACTCACTCATGTCCTAGCTTTGGGGCCATAACCTCTCTAAACCTGTTTTCCCAGAAGAATGGGGATACTCCCAGTGACTCCTTCAAAGAATTGCTTTAATATTAAATGAGATAATATATAGAAAGCACTTAGCATAGTACTTGGTATACGGTAAGAAGGAAACAAATATTAATCCAATGAAATTAATATGGTAAACAGATTATGTTTGTCCTAAATTCACTCATTATCTTGATTGCTATAGGTTAATTAGTACTCTTTGCACTTTCATTCATTATTAATAATTGTCATTCTTGCCTGCTAACTTTCCTGGGTCTCCAGTTTGCTGACTTCAGGTCTTGAAATTTGTCAGCCTCCACAGCACATGAGTTAATTCCTTGTAATAACTTCCCCATCCCCCAAACCTTTTTGTTTTCACTCTTGCTCTTCTCCTGCATGTGATATATACATGCATCTTACTGGTTCTGTTTCTCTGAAAAACCCTGAACAATACAGGTAGGAATGAAAGCAAACTGTAGAGCGCATGCTTTGCTCCAGCTGATGGCTTTCTTGAAAGAATGGTGACCCAATGATGCCAGATCATTTATTTGTCAAAAGAATACAGAAATCTAGGATTTTTACTATCTCAATTTTTAAATACTGGCAACAAATTCAATAAAGTATAAGCACATCTCATCAGCCAATCAAAACATGTTGAGAGGCCACAGACATCCCAGGATCTCTCATTATTTACCTCTGCTTTAAATAGAAGTCATTAGAGGTTTTCTAAGCAAGATTATTCTTATGTTAGCATATGGGATGAAATAAAAGAGAAGCATATGAGGTCTCAAAGACCAGTTAAGAGGCTCTTGCTACAATGGAAGTTCAAATAATAAAGTCCAGAACAGAGTCCTCATAGTGAGATTACAAAGGAAGGAACACCTGAGAGATGAGGAGGTAACAGACAAGAAGGAGGAATGAAATTCACCATTCCAAGGACCAGGTTAATGATTGGGCTGTTGGCAGAAGTATTCCTTCTCATGGTGTTGCAACAGTGACTTATGAATCTCTGATTTCATTTCTTTGACAAAAAAAAAGGAGAGGTGAGCTTATTCTGTGAAGTACATGTGCTTTTATTTTGATAACACTGATATAATAGATATGCCTCAAAAGTTCAATAACCTAAGAAATAAGATCAGCGCTTACTCATATAACAGTCCTATATGGCTGTAAGATAGGTATGCTCTCCACAGTGGTTCGGGGGTTTAGGCTTCCTTCTCTTGAAGATACTTCACATCATAGGGTCTGTGGGTCTTTCACTCAGTTCAACAGACAGGTAAAGAGCCTGGACTACCAAGCAGAAAGTTCCTAATGTGCCCCATCTGGAGGTAAAGCATATCACATTTGCCCACCTTCTATTGAGCAGAACTTCGTCACAAGGTCATACCTAACTACCAAGGTGGAAGAAGAAAGAAATTTTATAAATAACCAACCAGTTGGTCATACTAGTATAAGTATTTATCCTCCCGCTTTGAGCTCATTTTCTCAACTATAAAATGAAAAGTCTGGATTTGGTACTTTCTGAGATTCATTTCAGTTTAAGTTTTTTACTATTTGAATAGAAGCATTTTAAAATTTATAGAATGTTTTTTACTTCTGAATTTTTTTCATTGATTGTTTCATATTATCATAATACTTTCATTACTTAAGCGAAGGAGATACTCTTCCAATTACAGCTAGACTCAGCCTAGCCTTTGACAAATCATGAACCACTGTCATAAAAGCAACAGACAGTATTAATGAAATGTTATGACCTTCTTTGGTTAAAAAAAATTCAAAGCCAGATGCTATATTAAAAGCATTGTATCCACTACATGGCAAAGCTGTTATTTTCTAGAGACTTGGACTGAAACAAAGATTCTTTCGACGCTGATTTACAGCTGCATAACAAGAAATAAAAATCTCACTGGTTATTTCATAAACACTCTCCTAGTGAGTGCTGGTGGATCACATCTCCATAACCATCCTAGCTCTGATCAGAATGAAGGTAACCACATGGACCTGTCTTTTCTTTATACCCCTCTGAACCAAGTCCAAGATGTATTACTCTTTCCAGTGACTGATGCCACTGGTTTTAGGAGGGCACTTTTCAAAGGTCTCCTTCCAGTCACTGCACTTTATCTGACTGTACATAATTTTTACCCTTGATGATGACTTTGTCCTTATTTAGCACATTTATATTCTGGCTTCTATCGTATTTTCTTCCACTACTGGTCAGTAGACCACCCACTCTACTGATAGAAATAAATATTTTTTTTAAAAAAAAACTGTACCTTTGAATGATAGGACATTTATGGAATAATGTTATGTTTTGTCTTAAGATAACACCTTATAACATTGTTTTAACGGATGAAAAGCCATGTTCATATGATTTATTTCATGACATTTTATTAGCAATTATCATAACACCGATCACATACAATAAATTGGCATACCATAATATTTCCTTTCTGTATTTGTAGATACCATAGGTATTCCTATAGTAGTGACAATGAGTATATATAAAAAGATAATGTAATTTTTTTAGACTTTAATTAACACTGAATGAATTATGCTATGAAAAAACAAAAGATGAACAGTTCTTTCTTTCCATTCTCTTGTTCTCTCTTGTTCCTACGAAAATAATTTATAATTTCCACTTTTCCTGCTGCTTCTCCAATATCCTAGTTTTAAAACCAAATCAAAAGATGCCAACATAATTCCAAAGTGAGAGAATGCTTTGGATTCTGTACTCCTCCTGTCTTCCTCATCTTTAAGAGATTTTAAGTCTTTTCTTTCCCAAGCTGCCAGTTACGCTGAATTGTTCTGAAATGTGAATGACTTTTTTTGTGTAAATACGAGCTACCATCAGCTACAGTAACAATGCGAACTTCACACTTGTCATTTACTAAAACCTGCCTTTTGAGCCCTGTCAGTCATGTGCCTCTACATGTGTGTTTCTTGGTTGGAGCAGCGTTGTTTTGTGGCAGCTTCTGTTTAGGAATTCATGTCGCTGTTTGGCATTTATGTAGTTCAGCTGTTAGAGAGTCAGGGTAAGAGGAAAGAAAACATGCAGGAGTGAAGGTTTCAGGGGCAAAGCAGGAAATAAGAAGAGGCTTTAGGTTATGAAATAACAATGCCAACCATGTGGCAGCAATAAACCACAGGCACAACCCCTCGGTCTAGGAAAGACACTGCAACAGAACAACAGATGCAGCTCACACCCATGCTGCTGATCTGGGTGGCCAAGTGCTATTACAAAGGGCAAGTGTTGCATGAAATATTAGCAGTTACATTCACCTTTCAGTATTTTTCATTCTTTACAACACTGAGCTTGAATACAATGTGTGCTACTGAGCTTGGGTGTGCTTAAAGCAAAGACAAAGAGACTCTGGAAAAGAGGCATATGGATGAGAAGCTAAATATTATACTTTGGGTTCTAACTAGAGTTGACAGAACTGTGCATGATTCATAATGTGGGTTCAAATATGCCCAGAAGTTCAGATATTTATCCAAAATTTCTCTGTATATAACTGTATCCCTTGGGGCTCCTGTATTTTAATGAGAAAATAATAGGAGTAGGCTTTCTCTGGAGTTCTCAAACACTTTGGGCTTCTTATAAATCTCAAATCACTAGGAAATCCTGAGTTTAGAGATTTGAGGTTAAGGGAGTAAGCTCTTTCAGAATATGTACACAAAGAATAATGCAAATTAAATTTCACTCCTTTTCAAAATTAACTCCAGAAAGGTAATATCGGTTCTCACTCTTGTTTAGCTGACATTTTCTATTTGTGCTTGCCAAAGAAAGAATGTAAATCTCTAGGGATTATTTGGAGGATGTGCCTTATAAATAGAAAGAGATAAACAGGTAGAAGTAAAATAGAAATGCATAGAAGTTAAAAAAAAGTTTTCAAAAATCATTGCTTTCACTCTATAGCTGCTCCCCATCTTTAATTAAATAATTTGTTTTGCCAGTGATGTAATATAAATTTGTTTTGAAATCTACACTATAAATAACTGTCTCTACTGCAATATGATAAATCTTAACACATCAGCAAAATATCAATGCCTTATTAATATTTTAATATTGATATATTAATATTTTCATATTTTCTTAGAAAATTTCCTTAAAACAGCCAGACACAAATGACTGCAAGTAACTAAATGGTATAATCATACTTTAAGATATGAGCACAACATAGTGTTTATAGCAGATTCTCATTCATTTCCAATTTCTTGGGCACACACATGTATTCTGGCTTCATTTATACTCACCTATTTTTAGTTGGAAAAAACCTCTCAGTCTAATAACTGAAATGCTATATCCATTATGGCTAAAATTATCTACACGGTGTATGTGTATTGATAATGCTCGACCATAAGAATGCTTTGTATTTGTACACAATGAACAATGTTCTTACACTTAAAATCTCTTCACCTGTAATGGAAAATAAAAAGTCAGCCGAGGGTATATACAGCAATTTTTACACACTTACTGTTTCTTTTTAGTCATTTGCCAAACCAGAATAAGAGTAAATTAAACTGACTTTCTTTTCTCTTCTACATTTAGAAGGTGTATTTCATTAGTTCTTTGTGTCTTTCAACTTTTTAAAAAATATAAATAGTGGTTAACTTAGGCATAGAGTCAACAAACTTTTCATTTCAAAAGCTCAGCAATGAAACTATTCTTAGATGACTAAGAAAAAGTACTAGATGACTAAGCCAATCTAATTATTAATTAACACCTCAATGCTTCAAAAAGAGATGTGAGCTGGACATGAGACCAGGAAGTATCTCAAGCTTTATGTTATGCTGTGCATGGCACAAAACTGCTGACTTTCCTTTTCTGAGAGGGCTGACAGTATATTTCTAACCTACTATTAGAAATAGTATCCTAGAAGATTTACCAAATGAATGCTGCAAAAAAATAACAAATTAGTATGTAGCCATGGGTCTTACTTCTAAAAACTTTTTAAGTACTCATATGGGCAACACAGTAGCAATAATACACAGAAGATTAACATAGCATTTGTACACTGACAATATGTAAATGTGTACAGTCATCCATATTCTTCAGTAGATACCAGCAGCCAGGGGATGTGGGCAAGGTAAAGACTACAAATGGGCACAGTGAAAGTTTGAGGCGGGAATGGAAATGTTTCATATTGTGATTCTAGTACTGGTACTATGACTGTATACATTTGCTAAAACTCAACAAATATGACTGGATACATTTGTTAAAACTCTCAAAATTGGTGAATTTTAGTTTGTTTGTTATAACTCAACAAAGCTGATGAAAATATGTTCTCAAATACTAAAAAAAAAGAAAACTGTAGAAGCTATATTATTTCTCCCATTGTACTGAGTGGGGTAATAAAATTTCATGAAAAGTACCACTGAACGATGTGAACATACGGGCACAGGAGGGGAACAACACATACTGGGGCCTGTCAGGGTGGAGTGGGAGAAGTAAGAGCATTAGGAAAAATAGCTAATACATGCTGAGCTTAGTACCTAGGTGACGGGTTGATAGATGCAGCAGACCACCATGGCACACGTTTACCTATGTAACAAACCTGCACATCCTGCACATGTACCCTGGAACTTAAAAATAAAAATTAAAGCAAACAAAAAGTTCATGAAAAACACAGGGACTTTCCTTTTCCATTCTTCTATGTTTGAGGAATTCAGTCATGGCAGAAACAGTAGGTTTTAAATTAATTTATCAATCTCTGGCAACCAAATAAAAATTCACCATATTTTGATACTGTAGTAATTATTTCAATGTAGATATTAAACTAAAGCAAATGTTTAGGAAATATGTAAAACGGAATGATCAATAATTGATAATCTCCTGCTTCTCAAAAGTAAACAAAATGTATTCAAATCTTTTGCCTATTTTTTGATCAGATTATTCGATTTTTTTCCTATAGAGTTGTCTGAACTCCTTATATATTTGGGTTATTAATTCCTTGTCAGATGGGCTTCATGGACTGTATGCTAAACTTCAAATTTAAAAGATCATGTCCATAAACATTGCAATGAATAAAATTCTTCAGTCACTAAAAAAAGGAAAAAAAAAATACTTTAAGAATAGTATCTTTCTTCAAGGTAAATATTATTATGCAACTTTCGATCATAAAAATCTATTTTTCTTTCTCTAATCACTCATTGGATTAAAACTTAAAACAAATATATATTCTTCACATGTTATGCACAGAGAATATTGTGTACAGAGAATATGTATATAGGTGTATCTGTCACCAGTATATTTGCAACAACAGAAGTTTTTGTCTATTTTCTCTTTAGGCTTCTTTTTGGCATGTCAGTCTGATGAGGTGGGAAAAATGAAGCTGGAAAAGAAAACAAAATTGAAGCTAAAGACGATAGAGAAGATTGATTAAACCCACGTTATCAAGTAAGTGTCAATAGCAGGGAGCTACTGGGATCCTGCACTGTTTTTTCTCTGAACTTTTAGCCTTACGTCCATCAAACCTCAAGATAACTATCCATCATGGAGTCAACGTGGCGAACAACTGTGTGGTCCTTTGATAAGGGACAGTGTCACAATTTGTCTCCTTCTCTTCCCACAGATCACCACTAATGGGGCAAGGCCAGGCCACAACAGCTGCAAATAACCCAAAGACATTCTTTAGTGGAAAATAAATTCTCAGCAAAATAGTAGAACAGAAATCTAAGCAACCTTCAAATATATCTAAATTCAATGATTATTTACTTAGATGACTCATGTCAATCATATTTGTTCTTTTTCTAAATACTAGCTTTGGTGAATCCAAGTTTTAAGTATAATTAAATAACAGGATTGTGATACATTTAAAAATGTGATGATGTTAACCATCCACTGAGAGTTACAATGTAGCATCTACATAATCTGAGTAATATTTAAAATCTGTATCTGGACTATGCTGTCATTTATGCAATGCCTACGAAAAGGTAATTCATGCATTTAGATGTATGATAGAACATCATTGCCATTTAAAAAAACACAATTTAGTAAAGTTGCAGCATACAAAGTCAACATACAAAAATTAGCAGCATTTCTATACACCAATAGTGAACAATCTGAAAAAGAATTCAAGAAAGCATCTATTTACAATAGCTATAAAATAAATAAAATATTTAGGAATAAACCTAGCCATGAAGGTAAGGGATCCCTACAATAAAACTATAACATTTTGGTGAAAGAAATTGAAGAGGACATGAATGGAAAGATATTCTGTATTCATGAATTAAAAGAATTAAGATTGTTAAAATGTTCATATTATCTCATTGATCTATAGATTCAATGCAATCTTCATCAAAATACCATGGCATTTTTCACGGAAATTTTAAAAAATCTTAAAATTCGTATGTAAATGCAAAATACCCTGAATAACCAAATCAAACCGGAGGTAAAAGTACAAAGCTGGCGATATCACACTAACTAACTTCAAAATGTACTACAAAGCTGTAGTAACTGAAAAAGCATGACACTGGCATTAAAAAGTGATAGCTATGGTAACTACCTTGATTTGATCAGTACACAATGTATACATGCATTGAAACATGTACTATATCCCATAAATATGTACAATTCTTATGTATTAATTATAAATGAGAATTAATTAATGATGGTTAAAGGAAGAGCTGTCCCCAGCCTTCCCTCCACAAAAACCCTCAGCCTAACTAATGAAGAATGCTTAGTATCCTAGAAAATGACTATGGCATAATATTAAGAGGAAGAAAGAAAAACTCAAAAAATACTAGTTATGATTAAAAGTATGTTAAACAGCCAGGCACAGGGGCTCATGCTGGTAATCCCTGTACTTTGAGAGGGCAAGGTAGGCAGATCACTTGAGGTCAGGAGCTCGAGAACAACCTGGCCAACATGTTGAAACTCCATCTGTACTAAAAATATAAAAATTAGCCAGGCATGGTAGCAGGCACCTGTAATCCCAGCTACTTGAGAGGGTGAGGCAGGAGAATCACTTGAGCCCAGGAGACAGAGATTATAGTCAGTGAACCAAGATCGCATCACTGTACTCCAGCCTGGTTGATGAAATGGGACTCTATCTCAAAAAACAAAACCAAAACCAAATATATGTGTGTATATATATATATATGTTTATATGTTAAACATTCACAGAAAAAAATTAGAAGCCTGCAAAGTGTATCAATTGGTATATTAGTGAGATTATAAACATTTTTTCCTTATTATTTTAGTATTTCTTGACAGTTTTTACTCTATACACTTGAAAACTTAGCAAGTTTATATTAGGGTTCCCTAAGTTGTGTCAGTAAATATTAGCTTTAAAATAAAGAGCTCTGTGCCATCACCAACAGGGAAGAAGTCATCTCAAACAGGCTTGTGATTATCTTACAATGGGCCAGCAGATCCCTGCCTCTTGAGCAGGAAGCAGCTCTATTTAAGAGCTATGAGAAGAAATGCATTCCTAAGCAAGCGTCCTGAGGCCATGTGAGCTAGTCTGAGTTTTTCCGCTGGAATAGAATAACATGGATATGAAGGAAGCGAACCTAAAGTTTTATAAAATTAATTCAGAACCTCAGAAAATACTCTAGTGGCATAAAGCAAAGGATTTATTCTTCCCCACCCTGAGCACATTTCTCTCCTTAAGCTATTTGTTTATGAGACAGAGTCTTGCTCTGTCGCTCAGGCTGGAGTGCAGTGGCCCGATCTTGGTTCACTGCAACGTCCACCTCCTGGGTTCAAGTGATTCTTCTGCCTCAGCTTCCAGAGTAGCTGGGATTACAGGTGCCTGCCACTGTAGTCAGTTAATTTTTGTATTTTTAGAAGAGAAGGAGCTTTGCCATGTTTTATAGGCTGATCTTGAACTCCTGACCTGAAGTGATCTGCCTGCCTTGGCCTCTCAAAGTGCTGGGATTACAGGGGTGAGCCACTGTGCCCGGCCCCCTTAAGCTATTTAGTTCATGACTTCTTTTGCCTACAAATATGCTCTTGGGGTTCATTTTAGACTGATTTTATCTGTGTAAAGATATCTGAGTAGAAAACACTGTTTCCCCAGACCTCAAGTCCCTCTCTAGGAAAACACAGTTTGTTAGCCCTTACATGTCTTCCAACTTTCTCAAATTGTTGTGTTGTCTGAAGTATATTTTGTTCATCTTAGAGACATTTTTGTGTATTAATTTTTACCAAAATATAGTCATGTGTCAGAGAAGTACAGTTAGCTAGTGTTATTTTCAGTTCACATTTTTATTGGGAGTGGACAAGGATGAGGTAAAATAAGGTCTGTGAACGATGGGACAGTAGACAGTAATAAGGACCACCAAAAGGGAGGAGAAGGTCCCTTGAAGGCAAAGGGAGGAACCCAGCAAATGAAATCTTGCTTCAACCACCATCTGATGCTGGGTGAATCCTATTGATCCTGGTTAAGGATGTGAACTTCAGAACTGGACCAACCTAAATTCAAATCCTGTCTCTACCACCTAGTAATTTTGAGGTCACAAACAAGTTACCTACCCTGCCCCAATAGTGTATTTCCTTCAGTGTTCCATAAGAAAGTAATATATACTTCAGGAAAATATTTTCAGTAACAGAGCAGGTAATTGTGTATTTAATCACGTATAATAAAAACTTCATAAATATTCATTACTATTCTCTTTATCTTCCCTTTCTTTTTGTTTTCTTCTGTAAATTAGGGCCACATTGCACTCTCTAAATTCACATTTTCAATGAGTTTTCAAACTGTATTAAAAATATCTGATTACCATCACTGTCCCTGTTGCTGTTCAGGTCTAGATCTCCAAAGGATTCTAGGCTTCTGAGGATTCTACCTTCTGTGTTGAGGAGAAGATCAGGCTGTGTTTTAGCTTCTTACATACATGGCATGGAAACTCTACTATGTTTCTTGGATGTGAAATTTAAACTGCCTGTTCCATCCTAATCAGTAACAGAATGTAATGAGCCCCCACATGTGAGCTGTGTGAGACTGGAGCCACATGCAAAGACCAGTAGAGAAATGACTGTCTCATCACAAGCCCCCAGATGAGGCCTCTCAAATTCAGAAGGCAAAGCAAAGAGTCAGAAGACCCGGGAGCCCCCTTGAAGTTCAGTAATGAGTGTGATGAGGGGATCAGGAGTGCCACGTCAGCAGATTGTCTTGAATCTAAAGGTTTGCTCAAACTGAAAAACTGCCAGAAACGTTGACTCTTAATTAGCAACACAAACTCCTTAAAAACTAAATAGCAAAGAGATTCTAATTGCAGTGTCTTTAGTTTGTCACATACAAACTGTTTGGAAGTTCCAAATTCCAAAACATTATGAAAAAAAAAAATCTTCCAAGTGTGTAGGGTAAGATATAATTAGAGTACAATGAAATTGATGTTTTAAGAAATGTATTTATTTTTGCTTTTTAGCTCTATAGGTTTGAATAAAAATAGCTCTAAACAATAATTGTGATGTGTTAATTGCTTTATACTTTCTCATGAAGTCAGCAGAAGTTTTGCTCACTGAAGAACCATAGGAGAGAGGCCTTTACCAGAACCAAAAAATGCTACCAGTTATTCCAATTTGATGTGAAAATTAAGTCTATATTATATGCAATAATAATCCATAATGCTCTAACAGCATTTAGCAATACAAGCATTATTCCTAAGGGTATTTTCAAACATGAATAATTATGAAATTTAGGTCTATTAGATTATCAAACAGAATGAACCTCCTAACACAAAAAAATGAGAAAAACTTGTGTCATTTTTTGCTTTGTATTTCAGAAGCCAAAGAAGCAAAAATTATTTTCACTAACGCTTTCCCATTCACAAGGAACTACTTCACACACACACACATGTGCACACATATGCGTGTACCCTAATACATGAATGTGTATGGCAGCGTCTTACAGGATCCTAAGCATGTGATATATATGATAAAGCATTGATATGCCACAAACCTGGCCCTAAATTGTCATATGTGACAATTCAATGTGGAGAATGTTTAGGATAACCCAATTTGAGAAAGCTGCATTACAAGACCAGATTCTATTTTTAGGCTGGATTTTTTCTAGACAGATGTTGAAAACCCATAAAGAGGATTTTTTAAGTGTTATTACTGGTAAGTTATTGCACCCTTAATGTGGTCCGTACTGTGGCAATAGAAGCTTCAGGAAAACATCTTTTCTTTCTGTCTCTTTCTCTCTTTAAACTTTATTTATAGCCTTGCAAAAGACTAGCATTCACATAACCCGCCTTTGCAGGCATGCCAGAAGATTAATGATATCTCAGTGTTCTTGAGAACAAAAATGTGTCTACCACTGTGTTGAATAATCTCTCCTTTCACACATTAAAAGTGAGATGAGGCCTACTTTAGAAAGCAAGGACAATGTGTCAGAAAGAGTTACTTGGCTTAAAGACATACCCGTATTGCTATCCTGAATCACAAATTGTTTTCATGCATGTTATCTTGAGAATAAGAAAGCTTTTATCACCATCACTTTTTAAATTTTACATAGAGCCTCAAAATCTGACTTATTCCAGCATTTTTTGTTTTACAATCTGTTGCTGGTGAGAATTGAGAATTTGGAGAAAGTTGTTCATTACGACCTCTTATCTCTACTCTCCTGAAATTTAGCTAACAAGAATGAAAGCTATTTGAAAATTTAAATACTATAGATATAGCTATTTTTGTTAAAGCTACCTTTTACCTAGCTTATAGTAATAATATTAACTCAACTTTTATTAAAACTTACCTCATTCCATGAACTATTCTAAGTGTTTAACATATATTATCTCATTAAATTCTCATGACAATCCTAAAAGGTAAATATTACCATTATTCCATTTGATGAAGGAGAGAATTTAGGCTTAGAGAGATACATGACTGACTCTAAATCGCCCTTCTAATAAGTGACAAAACCAAAACTCCAACCTTGGTTTGTGGGACTTCAATGTCACACTCTCAATAATTATGATATACTGCTTCTCAGGCTACATTCATTTAATGCGAACAATTACTCAGCCATGTGATATTTGCAGAATGTTTATAATTTCCAGGCATTTCTTTGCCAGTGTTTAAGTACTTACTACACACAGGTGTCCACCACTGGTCTTCAGAATTATAAAAATGAGTCAAACACTATTCTTGCTCTCAAAGTATAGTGGGACCATAGAGAAAACTTGATACATTCTCAGTATCTTGCCATTCAGAGTTTTTCAGATCTGCCTGACATCATATAAAATATTAAAATGTACTCACATCTCAAATGAAATACAATTCACATAACCACATCTGAGTTGAATTATATTTGCTTGAGATTATTTTTATAGGCATTTTAACATTTACTAATTTCACTGTAGTTTTTCATAATTTATAGCCAGAATATATATATTTTCCACAACCTCAGAATTTTTTTCCCACGTCTGCCTATAAAATTTAACAGTACATTGGTCCTAGTGTGAGAGATAGAAAAGTAAAGAAGGAAAGTGATACAACGTGGTAAATAAATGATAGAGATGTCTGCAAAGAATTATGAGAGCCAAAAAATGTAAAGAGCAAAGGAAACTTCAAAAAAAAAATCTTAGAATAAGTACATGTAACAAAATCTCCATTTACAAAACTATTGAGCTATAAAAATCTGTGTTATCTTCAAGAAATGTCAAGAAATTGCATCTTAAGAAGCACATTTGGGCAGCATGATAGAGGATAGGGATGGAGACTTAAATTTAATGTATTTTCATTGTAGGTGTTTTCCTTTATCGAAAGGAAATCTTAATAGATATTATGCTGACAATTCTGTTTCTTTGCTGTACCGATCAGAGTAGCTTGGTTTTCATTAAGGCATAATATAAATTACGACCGACATTCCTTTTTAGACATTTTTACTGCCAATTTTCTTAAGATAACTACAAGTTTTGATTTAGAATATTAATTCATCAGGTATTTGTAAATTATTTGGGATAACACTACATATATGTATATGTAAACATAGTATTTATAGTATATGTGTATATACAGTATATTCATTATACATGTATTACATATCATACAGTATACACAAATATAGTAAATACAGAGTGTATTTCTGTGTATGTGTATTTAGATGTACACACACACATATACATATATATATATATATAAACACACACACACACACCAATATATATATGTGCCAAGCAAGCAGGGATTTTATATACATATGCTTTATGTCTACAACCCTAAAACCTCTTTATCAAATATGAAATATGTCCAGTGGAAATGAACAAATCCTATACTTCCCATTTAAAATGTCGAACAGAACAACTGACCAAAAAACCTTTTGAGAGCTAATAGAAAACTTTGAGGGTAAAATCATATATATATATATATGTAAGAAACAATTTACCTTGTAACTGTTTTTAAGTAATTCTTTTCAAAACATGTTTAAAATCTGTCTCCTTTGAAAAGCTGATTTGATAGGGCCAGGCACGGTGGCTCATGCCTGTATTCTCAGCAATTTGAGAGGCCGAGACAGGTGGATCGCCTGGGTTAAGGAGTTAGAAACCAGTCTGGCCAACAAGGTGAAACCCCATCTCTACTAAAAATACAAAAAAACTAGCCAGGCGTGGTGGCACATGCCTGTAATCACAGCTACTCAGGAGGGTGAGGTGGGAGGATCACTTAAACCTGGGAGGCAGAGGTAGCGGATCATGCCACTGCACTCCAGCCTGGGTGACAGAGACTCCGTCCCGAAAAAAAAAAAAAAAAAGTTAATTTGATAGAAGAGGAAGATTAAGCAAGTAGCTAGGTAGAGAGATCTCTAAATTAAGTATATTTTAAAATACTAGAGTGAAGATACGCACCATATTTGTGGTTAGAAATGGGGTACTGAGACTAAAATTAACTGATACGGTAAACCAATCTGATAGAACCATACTCTCTCTAGTTCAAAGCTGTATTACTGAGGACTCTTGCTCTAATTGGACATAAAAGATTATGGAATTTGGGAGTTTGTTTTTGCCGTGTGGAGCAGTAGAAAAAAAAGGATGAACAGGTATTTTAAAACATAGGCAGAAAAAATATAGGTTACATGATGTAAAAATTAATATGAAAAAAGGCCCAAAGAACTGAGAAAAAAATCTCCCTTTCAAACTGTAAAAATGTGAAGCCTTTGAATTACTAAAATAAATTGGTTGAATAAAATATAACACGTATAACTGTGACCAGACAAGACTTGAGTTGCTTCCCAAGGCCTAGATATTTGGGATGGTAATTATGCCTGGCTCAAATTAAGTTGTGATGTCATTAAATGGGCATCACCCTTGACCACATGTTTCATGCCTTAAAATATTACTCCTTATTGTGTGAACTTTATAGTGTGAAACTTGTGTATTCTGAGTTCATTTGTATATTTTAACAAGTCTAAATTTTTTTAAAAAACAAATCATGAGCTTTGACCCATTTCTCAGTTATTCTTGCTTGAAAAGACTTATTGACTAATATATTTGCATTCGCAAATTTTTATCCAATACAGTCTCAATTATTAACATTAATCTAGATGCTGGGGTTGTAACCTTGAAAAATGTAGACATGTTCTTTACTCTGTTGAAATCTGGAGTCTAACCAGGAAAGAGAGGTAAATGGACACTTGCAAGGCACCACAATATATGTTATGATGGTAAAAGTAAAGGCATCATGGGAAATGTCAAGAGAAATGTCTTGGAGGAATCAATGCCTATGAAGGCATCCTAGAGAAAGTAAAGTATAAACTAAGGCCTACTGTATCATTATCAACTGAGCCAGGAAATAGTAGGGAAATTAGGGAAATGTTTTAGGCAGAGGAAACAGCATGTGCAAAATGCCAGCGTAGAAAGCATGGCTTCCACGTGGATGAGGAGACTAGAGAGATAAACAGAGACCAGCCTGTATTTAAAGAGACTGTATTTTCTGAAGCTGAGAAAAAAGATGATTATATTTACTTTCCAGAACCATTTTTAATATTTTACATAGAGTAATGAAGACAAGGCTAGAGGTGGAGAAGCTATTCAAAATGTTGCCTTAGTAGGTCAGGCCACAGGCAAATTAAAGCAGGGGCAGAGTTTAAGGGATTCCTTAAGATGAAGACTATATAGGACTTGATGGTACATATGAGTGAGTCAGGAGGAGGAATAGAGCAAACAAATATAACCCTTATGTTCATTTGATGAACAACTAGGTAAATGCTGGCACCATTTAATGAGGGGAGGGAGGATAGGACAGGGAAGATGACAAGCCCAGTTTCCACATGTTGAATGTGAGGTACATATAGGATGCCAAGCCGGCAGGTGGATACAGAGGTCTGATGCTTAGTGTCAAATTGAAGTGGGTAATAGAAATGTGGACACCATCAGCTTGTAGATTTTACAATAATTGAAATTCTAAAACCAAATGGCACTAGCCAAGGAAGATGGGTAAAACAACAAAAGCAAAGTGCCAAGGGCTGAACCCTGAGGAAGCCTAACATTTAAGGAATAAGAGAGAAAGAAGCACTCAGAAAGAACTGAGGAAGAGAGAGCAGAGAAAACTTGATGGAAATAAGAAGAGTGAAAGCGTTTCTGAAAATTCGTGTGCTCAACAGTGTTCAACGTGGCTGAGAATTCAAGCAACACAAGGACTGGGGGGCCCTTTCTCTTTGTACAGGCCATTTGGTGACATAGAAGATCGTGGTCTCAAGGTAATAAAAGACAGATGTTAAAATACCATATACAATAGCATAATACATTAAGAAGTTTCTATTAGCATATACACATATATATGTGTATTTTCACAAAGTATATACACACCTATCTACATACATACTCTCATTCAAACATGTTATGATGTGCATACTACCATTATCCTCTTTTCTAGATGAGAAACTGGAGACACAAGGGACACACAATTAATAAATGGTAAAGTTAGAAACTGCAATAGGCTGAGGACTTGAATAAGTGAACAAGTAGAGAATGGGAGTGTAGATAACTTTCTCCAGAAGTATAGCTGTGATTTTCTCAGTGAGCTTTGCCGGGGACAGTTACTTATCAGGTGCAAGCTATCTGGAGACTACTATCCAAATTGCTGACTGAAACTCAAGAGTAAACAAATGGCTTATGAAATGATTTTTTATTAAATACTGTGTGTTCAAGAAGCAGTGGTAACAACATGAAAAACTTTCTTTTCAATGTACAATTGCCTTGAGTTTTGACAACAATACACTATTGTTGCCCATTAAGCCTAAAATTCAAGTGTAACCCAAACTTCCAACAACTTCAAGAATAATTCCAACAACGTTTTCCCAAGGGATCTACCAATTTCACTGGGGTCCTGTACCCTGTATTTTAAACTCTTAGTATGTCTGTAAGAAGTACGCATTTTGTGTGTGCATTGTCTGGTGATATTGTTTTTCCAGAAACATCTTTATGAAGCTAGGATATGTTCAACTAGTCAATCTGCTCCACCATGAGAAATTCATTAAATGATAAATTGCCAAATAAGTTGAGTTTTTAATAGTACCTGTATCAGTGAAACATCACTGATTTGTGTGGAATAAAAGAAGAAATTCTCCATAATTTTATTTTCATTCACAAATACTTTAGGAATGTAGTGTAGCCACATTCACCATCTACTGGAACTTTATTATAAGCCATTGTTGAATGAGAAACCACATTGAAATATCTGCTATTTGCACGACTTACTATGCTGGTATATGTAATATGAGTGAGAGGATAATTATAATTAGAAAAACCTATTTTTAAATGATATTTGGAAACACAGAGTGATCTCCAAAAGTAAAAACAGTGAAAAAGTATACTTAAATAAAATTGTTAAAAATCATGGTAGATCAGTAATTTTTGGAAAGTTTAGGAGACTGTCTATTCAATTATCATTATCATTACAATTTTCAGTCTGGTTCTGCTTTCCATCTCTTTCCTAAAAGAAAAAAAAAGTTTCATTCCTAAAAATGAAAACAAATAATGTTTGCAGTAGCCTCAAGATTTTTCTTTGGCCACAATTGCCCATTTTCCATAATTGAATTTCCCAATGACTGTCCCATGAACTTTATTGTCAGATTGACAGGCAAAAGATGTTCTATTCTCCCCCATGATGAAGAATTACTTAAGGGATGCTAAACACAATGAATATGAAATTGAAAAGACAATGATTTGGTTTTAACCACAAGATGCATAACACTTAGCTAAATTTTAGAAGAAAATAAGTTTTTTTCAATATTTTGATATGTTACATTGGTCATGTTGAAATGAGGTTACACTGTCCCTAGGACAACCCTGAAAGTCTAACAGGCACTGTTCCAAACCTCACCATTTTCATAAATATCAAGTCTCACATGTCAGCTTAGAGAGAGGTTATGGTGCCCTCCTCCACCAACAAGAGACACATTAGGGACTGTAGCCCTATACTTGGCTACAGACCTTATTTTAGCATTGAACACCTGATTTTTAAAGGTTACCTTTCCCAAATTAAAGGAAGAATGAGACAGAGAATGCGAGGTCTCCCCTGTACTGACTCCAGGTGCTTAGATAAGATCCTTTAAGTTTCTCAATAAGAAACCATACCTCAAGTGACACATGGATCAAATTCACAGAATATTGAGTGAGAGAGGGAAGTTGGGAGAGAAGAAAGCTTTCCTTCTTTATATTTCTAGAATGTGATATAGCTGGGATAGTCACAAGATTTTCATCTAAAGTAATGAATAAAGCCATGAAATATTTAAAAAGTGCTGGGATTGTAACTGGGGAATATCTCTGTGCTTTCTTGATTTTTGTTTTTCTGTACTAAATTGGGATTTTTTTTAATGTTTTTTATTTCTTTTAACCACATTTGTCTTAACCTGTCTCCTCTCATATATAAAATACTGAGAATTATCACTGTGGTTATGTGACAAAACAATATCTGTACCTCAATCCTTTGGTTCAGACCATTAAATTCAAGGATAATGACCAAGTGTACATCTGCCTTTTCTAAGCTCTCACTACCTAGAACACAGGCAGAATCCACTTGCACTGCACTTGACTTCTTCTAAAGGGTTATCACTAAAGACTATAGATAAAAATGAACTCAACCATTTTCATTCCAGAGTCAGGCAACCTCACTCAACACACCTTTCCATTCCCTTTCTCTTCTGGCTGATAAAAGTCTCAAGTCCTAAATATCAGGTCAAGCTACAGAGAAGTGTAAAGAACACAAGGAACATGAAAATGTGAGAAAAAAGGAAAAATGTGTTTAGATGTTAGTTTTGAATAAGTGAGGAGTTGCTACTTAGCTTTCTTGACTCCTAGTCTTTATCTGCCTCTGCTTAGATTACTCAAAGAGCGCCCTTTTAGTTTTCTCAGTAATAGCCATCAATCTTATCCATCAGAATCTTTCTTTAGAAACCTAAATTGGCTTTAGTTCTTGCAATGCAAGTTGGCATGAAGTGTTTTTTTTTTTTACCAGAAATGATATAGGCAACTAGAAGGAAGACATTCCAAAATCTATATTATCTACTCATTAAAGACAGTGAATAATCTATTTGAGCTCACAGAAGCTAAATCTCTCATCAAATTCTTCCTCCATTTTCTAAACAGAGCCTCTCAAAGATACTAGGTGAGCACATTGATGAAGACTCCAGAGTCAGCTGATGCTGATTCTATCATAACTGGCCTTCTTTGAAGGTTCTTTGCAGGTTCTTTGCCTATTTTCTTTTTTTTTTTTTTCTAGGTTGCTTTGTTACTTTAGATAAAGCTACTGGTTTGTTTGGGTTTTTTTTTTAATTATACTTTATGTTCTAGGGGTACATGTGTGGAATATGCAGGTTTGTTACATAGGTGTACCACATGCCATGGTGGTTTGCTGCACCCATCAACCCATCATCTACATCAGGTATTTCTCTTAACGCTATCCCTTCCCTAGCCCCCCACCCCCTGACAGGCCCTGGTGTGTGATGTTCCCCTCCCTGTGTCCGTATGTTCTCATTGTTCAACTCCCACTTGTGAGTGAGAATATGCAGTGTTTGTTTTCAGTTGCATTGTACTGTTGTCTATAGTAGCAAGATTGATGTCAACGATGGACATAGACTTCCGGTGACAAGGCTCTGTATCCTGACACAGATATAATTTTTTTCTTTGTCATTATTTGTTTATTTATTTATTAGATGGAGTCTTGCTCTGTCTCCCAGGCTGGAGTGCAGTGGCATGATCTTGGCTCATTGCAACCTCCGCCTTCCAGGTTCAAGCGATTCTCCTGACTCAGCCTCCTGAGTAGCTGGGATTACAGGTGCCCACCACCACACCTGGCTAATTTTCTTTGTATTTTTAGTAGAGATGCAGTTTCACCATGTTGACCAGGCTGGTGTCAAACTCCTGACCTCGGGTGATCCCTCTGCCTTGGCCTTCCAAAATGCCAGGATTACAGGAGTGAGCCCCCATGCCTGGCCTTTGTCATTTTATTAAAGCATCTTAAAACATGGAAAGAATACATAGAAACTAGCTGATTCATCTCTGTCTTCACTGTGAAAGCATTATCTTCACATTTTACATTTGAGGCGACTGAGGCCCCACAGGGTTAAGGAATTTGCTGAATGGCCCTTTTTTCATAAGGAAAGGAAACATATATTCCACACCTCCGTGCCTTCTAATGCATGGAACTGCATGGTGTTCACCGTGCTCATAAAAGACAAAGTAAAAAGGCCCATTTTATGCTATCCATAAGTTTGCAATCATGAAAAACATTTATCTACACATAAAATTCAAAATATTATATTATAATTAATAAGTCCACCAGCTATGAGGCCTGGAGTAAATTGTGCCAACTTCTCTAAATCTCAAATTCCAGTTTTTTAAAAAGAAGAAAATTATAACTATTTCTATAAAAGTTTTCTGAGGACTATATTAATTAACATACGGAAAGCTCCTGAACAGTGTCTAGCGTGGTAGGCATTCAGTAATAAACAGTAGTTATCATTATTCACCAAACTCTGGTGAATTCAACATTTAAATAATTTCCCTTACAACTTGAATGAGGGGTATTTAGGAAAAATAAAGCACTGCTTTAAATTGCAGGTAGTAAACATGAAATATTAACCTAAGGAACTGTAGAGGCTGGGTACATAAGTAGCTTCATGAAGGGGTTATATAAATACAGCATTGACAGTGGACTTGGACAAAAAAGAAAGAAGGTTGTTGAGAGGTTCCTAAGTTCTAAGGGTGACGGTAAGAAATGACAACTTTACTCTCCTAATAATACTTTTTGCAGTTATTGTCAGATTTAGCATAAAGTGATCCCATTAGATAGCAATGCAGTTTCTCTTACGTTAACGGGAGGCAGTTTATCTAAAACACCTGACTGACTTAATGCACATATAGCAATGGACAGAGCTCAGAGGCTCGGATGCGTGCTGAGTAGAGGGGCAGAACATAGCTGCAGCTTGCATGTCCAACTGTATATGTTTTAGGTAATGTCTTTAGGGCATAGCAAATATGCTAAGAGCAACACAATCCTCTGGCATGCTGATCAGTTTTATTTAGAACCATTCTAAGCATCCGATTGTGACTGCCCAAAGAGTATGCAAGTTGACCTAACTTCCTTCAACTCATAAAGAATACATAAGCACTATCCAATGACAAGGTTTTTAAGTTTCTTAGCAAATGAGATTCCCTTTATTTGTGTAATATGAATATTTTTCCTTTCTACTAATGCCAGGACTAAATTATGACAACAGTAATTAACCATGAAATTTCCAAGACTGCTTCTTTGCAAAGATCTCATTTACATTATAGATCAACAAACCATTTTTTCTAAGAATGAAGATTCAGATTGGCTTTTAATGTTTTTGGCCCTCATTCACTCCTCTACTAGTTAAGAGTACTGGGCAGAAAGTGGTGAACTGGCAAGCCCTAAAGATGCCTACTGCCGTCATTCAGACTTCTAACAACCTTCTCTTATCAGCTCTTCAGCATATAGAAGAACAATTCACACTCTTGCTAAGGCTAGAGAAATGAAACATCCAAAGATACTGCTTTCCAATGAAGTAATAATGCTCCATTAGCTGTTTTGCTGTTACACGTTTTACCACAGACAACTCTTCTTTAGGCTGCCTTCCCGTATGTGGCCTTGTGATAAATTTTATCAGTGGTCAGCGGGACAGGGTTGCAGGCTGGGCAGTAACACAGTGGCTTTTTATCTAACTTGGTTCCCCCTCTCTTGCCCCCCACCCAAAGTGGCATTTTCTTGGCATAATTTACGTTGTGGCATTTCTGTCGGTAGATGTGGTGTCAGCAATTTGTGTTCCTAGTGGAAGTTTACATGGAAATGAGATACTTAGCCACAGAATAAAATTAAGGATGGGATAAACTAATAAAAATTGCAATGCAAGGTACTTGTGCCTGTTCATATTTTTAATTTTTTTTTAAAGAGGATTGTCTCTTGCTGAGAAAGCTTGTTTTCCAAGTCTCAAACACTGGTACAAATAGTATGTATAAAGTACACCTAGTCACGGTTAAAGCTAAATTTGTGTCAGCACTTATGTTAGAAGTTCTTACATTCCAGAGGCATGATAGCAGTGGCATCGTATTTTAAGTTAAGGTGATATTTAAAGTTTTAGAACCTAGAATGTTTAATCACAATTTGTGGTGTTTGTACCTTGAAAAAAATACATACATATGGTATATATTTTTGTAAAGTTAAAAAACTCGGCCCAGTGGAAATTTTAATGGAGAAATCATTTTACTGAATAAATACTCTTTGTCCCCATATGGTTTACCATAAAAAGATTTTCAGTTATCCCATAGCAGGATATTGAGAGCTTTTAGAAATATCTGTGTACTGCATTAGAAATGAAATGAAAGCATTGTTTAGACTTCTTTGCCAAAGACTTGAGATAGTTCAAGCTCTATAGTTATTTAGCCTCTCAACTTTTCCATCTTAGAGTTCTTACATGAATTGAATGTTCATTCATTCCGAGGTACAGCAGACTGGATGAGAGACACAGATAGTGCTCTTTCATGCATCTATGACCTCTCTAGCGGTTCCCACTTCATTCTTTTCCTCATAGAGAACCCATTTCCCAAGAAGCAAGGCTGCACATAGACATTGTGCATCCTCTAGACGGAGTTTCACCATATTACCATAGGCAGCTTCCTGCCATCTCATCAACAACAGATTTTTTTCACTTACATTTTCATGCATTGTTTAAAGTATTTAAAAAATGTCTTAATGGCATTATCCCCCTTCATTAAAATTTCCTAGTTGATCCATTCATCATATGGACTGTATCTTTGAGTATTTGGTAATATTCTGAGCTGAATATGGAATGATGGTTATTTTATACACAAAGATATCCAGAAAACAGATTTCCTTCCACAAATGCTGCCTGAATTTCTGAAACAATTTTCCTCGAGTCAAACTGGCAAGAAAGACTTGCACTCCATTAGATGAAAAATTTCACTTTTTTGAAATAATTTAAGAACCTGTCCTTAGTAATTTTGATTAAAGATGAATAAAGATGAATGTTTTGAAACCTGGTCCCTGTATCTAACGTGTATCTACCACAGTCTCGCTAGGGTTCTGAATAGCAGAGCAGTATACCTAGCTTACACATACCAAAATGCCAATATATGTATTCAGCTTTGTAATTATGCCTTTAAAAATACCTCGCCATATTTAGCCACTCCTAAATATGTATTTACACAAGTCTACACACTGTAAGTGTTTACCTGGGAGACAGGAAAGGTCTCTCTGGTAAATAATATGGTTTTATAGCCTTTCATGAAGGAATTTTTTGTTTGCTATGTAAAAAAAATCAGCTCCTCTCAGTTATAATTTAATAAAATTTTTCTTTCCCTGTAAATTTACTGCATAGCACTTGAGGTAAAGTCCTCCAATGTTTTTTTTTTAAAAAAAAAGACAACACTGGTGTTAGCTTTGGATACAGAGTAGCTTTGATTCATTTTACTAAAGACTTCAGACATGGATATGATTTCTGAAGACCAAACAAATAAAAATAAACTGTCAAATATATTTTAGAGCTAAAGCTATTGAATAATTACCCATATTCTCAGACTTTTTAAAGTCAGGATCTCTAGGAAGATCCAGATAATTTACATTACTTTGCCCTGAATTTTCCAGACTATTACCTTAATTTTACACTTTATATTACATGAGTGGATGTAGGTAAAACAATCTCAACTGGTAAGTAAAATTATAAAATTCACGATATGAATAAATTCTGACAGAAAAGCAAAAGACATTTCCCAGTATACCAGTTCAAAGACAGGAAATTTTTAATGCATACTCCAACTTACAAATATATGGTCTTAAGTGATTTCATTTACCTGACTTATTCTTTTGAATTTGTAAATTAGGCTGTGACCTACCCTAGAACTAATGACTGATAGGTCCATAGTTAGATTTTAAGTACTGAATATTAAAGAGAAAAATATTTGCATGTCTTTTTTATAAAAGACATGCCTATTCTTTTTTAATAAACTGAAAGATACAAAGTAAAATAGAACATCCTTGGAGTTGAAGAGATATCCTGATATTTGGTAGATTCTCAAAATTGATGCTCCATCCCCTAACTTTGCTCTCCCCTTAGAATCTGAGACTTTAGAAATCACTTGACATTAACCAAATGCCCCTTCCCTTTCTTGAGTCACTTTGTGGTCCCTGACATGGATATAATTTAATCTGGAGTCCTATTTTTTATCGTACTTTAGGTTCTGGGGTACACGTGCAGATCATGCAGGATTGTTGCATAGGTATATACATGGCAAGGTGGTTTGCTGCCTCCATCCCCCAGTCACCTATATCTGGCATTTCTCCCCATATTATCCCTCCCCACCCTCCCACCCTCCACTGTCCCTCCCCTAGCTCCACCAACGCCCCAGTGTGTGATGCTCCCCTCTCTGTGTCCATGTGTTCTCATTGTTCAACACCAACCTATGAGTGAGAACATGCGGTGTTTGATTTTCTGGTCTTGTGTCAGTTTGCTGAGAATGATGGTTTCCAGATTCAGCCACGTCCCTACAAAGGATACAAACTCATCCTTTTTTATGGCTACATAGTATTCCATGGTGTATATATGCTGCATCTTCCTTTTCCAGTCTATCATCAATGGGCATTTGGGTTGTTCCAGGTCTTTGCTATTGTAAACAGTGCTGCAGTGAACATACGTGTGCATGTGTCTTTATAATAGAATGATTTATAATCCTTTGGGTATATACCCAGTAATGGGATTGCTGGGTCAAATGGAATTTCTATTTCTAGGTCCTTGAGGAATTGCTACACTGTCTTCCACAATGGTTAAACTAATTTATTCTCCCACCATACAGTGTAAGAGTGTTCCTATTTCTCCACATCCTCTCCAGCATCAGTATTTTAAGAGGGAAGATCTCTCTGAAGTTATCACTCCTGTTATTAGTTCACTTTCTTCTGGAAGGTAAATGTGTAGGATTTTCAGCAGTTTGTCTCTGAAACCATGGAATATTTTCCCGTCATCAGTGGACTTAGAGACTAAGAAGAGAGGAGCAAAGAGAGAGGCCCCTTACCTGAATCCTAAAGACCCTTAATAAGCTATGACTTTACATTTAAAGGATTCCTCTTCTCTTTCTTTGTTCTGTACTTTCAAGAATTTTTCCTTTCAGAATCTTTGTGTGCATGGGTGTTTGTGCACAGAGGGTATGAGACTGATTTATGTCAAGAAAGTAAGAAATATAGGCATTTTTAGCAACTCCAGGTAAGGAAACACTGCAGGCTTTTTCAGGATATAAACATATCAATTCTTTTTTTAAGGGCCCCAGTTATTTTTCTTCCACAAAAAACACTTGTTGAAATTTGTCAGTGTAACAGGTGCTTATATGTCTTCCTATGTTATATCTAAGTACAGCTGGGAAGAGATCAAGAGAAAAAGAAATGGAGAGAGTGTATGTGTCTGTATTTATGTGAGTGAATTTTACATATAAACTATATAAAAGGTATTAAAATATTTACATCCTGAATTCAGATGTTTTAAAGTACCTTACTTGTAAACATTTTTCTTTATTCTCAAAATGTGAATGATGCACCATTACAAAGGATTGAAACAATCTTTTAAAATATAAAAATAGAATTTATTTATCTTTAAATATACTAGAAATGTAAATAAGAAGATATGCTTGATGAACATGGAATAGAGGGTTTCGCAAGTAGGTCACTAATTCAAATCTGATACGGAGAGTACTGAATACCCTACACCTGGCTATTATGAATATCTAAAATGAATGCAACAAATATCTTATTGTATTTCCCTATAAATTTTATACATACACTACTAATTGAAATGGAACATAGTATACTCTTTCTGTATTCAATTTACACTTTTGAAAATTATTCATCATTTTACATTCACAAAAGTAATAGTAAATTCATCGTCACTCCAGCAATACCCATACATGTAGCTCCAAAGGGCAGAAATAATATATTCTCCACCTTTTGTGTATGAACCAGCAAGCTATAACTCTTTCAGCTCCATCCTAGATTCTCACATACTTTTAGACATGGCAGGCTAGAAGGAGCACTCCTATGTGCAGTACATACATCCCTCACGGCTATGGTGAATTTTGTCACCAGGTACTGCAAGGACTAACATATAAGCTAAATCACTGACCCTTATATAGGAATCAGAGTCTGTTAGAAGAAGCACTGCCTTCTGTCTTTTAATATCTCTCATACATTTGGGGAAACACAGTTATTGCCATCCACTTACTTCTGACCAGTCACATCACACCTTATCCCCACTGAGACCCAGGCACAAATTCAGAGTGCCAGCTTAAGTAAGAAATACCTGTGATGCTGAAGACTGTTCATCCACCTCCTTGCCTATTTTCTTGGAAAGAAAGATGTGTATTTGTCTCTCTTCCCTGAGGAATCTTTCCTGAAGCTATGACAAGATGGTAGAATTCGAGTTTGACTGGAACCTGAGACCTGCATTTGTTAAAGTATGGGATGTTGTGAAGGGGACTCAGTTAGAATTAAGTCATGACACTTCAGTGTGGCTGCCAAGTGTAATCTCAAATGTACATTGTCTAAAATTCCTAAGTGGCAGTGCCATTCTAATCTGCACTGGTTGAGACTGTCCTGGATACATTGCATTGAGTTCCTAATGCTACGTTATAAGCCTACACAGTATTCAGGAATAATAACATAAGGTTATGTGGAAAACACACCATATCCTACAGAGTGCAGTTGAAACCACTGGAACAGGTTAGAAGGAGAATTTGGAATACGCTTCAAATATCTGAAAGACTGTCATGCAGTCTTTCAGGGCAGATTAGGCTTATTTTGTATGAAAGCACAAGATAGAGTTTGGCTGAATATGAAATACTTTCTAGAAGTTGTGCTGCACCATGAAGAAAATAACTGCCTCAAGAGAGCCCAGGCAGCATCCAGGAATAGGGTAAATAGCCTTCTGGGGGTTAGGGTAGATGACCTTTAACCCCTTTTTCAATGCTGAATTTGTGTGAATCTGAAAAAGCATCCCAATTCAGGGAGTTTCCACCTATGCTCCTGGAGAAGTATCAGGGAGTCAAATCAGTCTCCTGGAGTCAAATCAGTCACCCCAGTGAGGCATACTTTTATTTGTTCCTTTCTAAACCTAGGATTTCTGTCAAGGAAGCTGAATTTCCTGCCGTAAATGTGATCATAAAAAGAAAATGGGTTCAACAATCGGAGAACCCTGGTTTAGAATGCGAGCTCTTCCATTTTATTAGCTGTGTAAATTCGAGGAAATCATTGAGCTAAAGAATCTTAGTCATAAAAGTGAGAAATAATAATCCTCACATTTTGTGAGGATTATTATTTTATGCTCACTTAATTGTGAGCATAAAAATCATCTGAATATGCCTGGTATATGCAGTAGGTGCCTAATGTTGCAGATGCATAAGGACATAATACATAGATATTGTGGCCTAAAAAGCTCACTCCTAGACATGGTCAGAAAGGATGCTCATATTGCAGTAAGTTCTGAATCTCTGAGTTATGGTGATGTATGTCAATTACCTGCTTCTAAAAAGGCTCCCCTTTCTATCAAGAACACACATATTTCTATTATTCTGGAAAAGGAAAAAGATCCTATGGTGGTTTATACACCTTAAGAAATGGTGCTACAAACATATAAAATATGGTAAATGAAATAATAATCACAGTGATGAACTTTATCAAAATTTACATGAGATGAATAATGCAAAGGCAGGGGAAATTATTCTCTACCAGCAGCAGAAATCCTCAGCATAGCTCATTCTTAATTTCAAGATTCTTCCAGTAATGCAGAGTCTTTCCGATTATTATTTCTTTACCTGTTTCAAAATCAAGCACTGAAGGATACAAGCATTGGTCACATGTACAAGAGAATTGCCTGATTTTTTTGCTAAAGAGATACTTTTCATTCATGGCATATGATTCCTAAATTTCCCAACTCAATGTTTTGGTCTTTCAACCAGGAGGATGATTAGTTTCACCTATTAATGGTTGATGGTTTTGAGCCAACAAAACTGCTGAGTTTATTAACCAGTTATTCTGTATAGCATCCTCCTCTGTTAAAATTAATATGTATGATCCTCTGTATTTATTCTTGCTTCCAGTATTAATATATTTATATTTAACATGGCTACTCCATTGAAATTGCTATCAATGATCTTTTATCCAGTCAGTCTTCACCACACGTATGGGGGATTTCTGGCATGAATCTGGACTTTTACCATCCCTTGAAGGACACTGCTGGAGCTTCCAGGTTCTTTGCAATAGGAACAAAAACATGTAATTCACACTGAACGCATAGTATAGGTTATAATTCCTGCTGAAATGAGTCTATGGCCGAGTGGGGATGATTAGATTTAACAAAAACGTTTACGCCTAACTTAGATTGGTAACCTTAAATATACAGCAAAGTTAGGCAACCTTTTCAACTTGTTGAATTCTTTTATGAAAGCTAGTTACAATACACAATTTCATGCAGCAGCGAGAAATGTGAGTAGTTGGCAGTTGGGGATACATGTTGCAGGAACACAATTCTCTCACTCTAGCACAAGTGCATATGTAAACAAGAAAAAGGGCAAAATGTCCAGAGGCTTTGGGGCAGCCTCTGGCTTCCTGCCCTACCTTCATGTGGCAATAATTTCCCTAGGCAAGAGGCAGAAAGCCTTGCCCTGACACACAGTGTCTGCCTTGCCTCCCACATAAAAACCCACAAGCAAGTATGACCTCGTGAGTATTAAGAAGAAAGCCCTGATCTGACCACACAGCAACTCTGGAGCATGAGCAGTGGACACTGCCGTGCTCCTGGCAAGTGTCTCACTACATGCAATTTAAAAATGTGCATAATAAAATGACTTTGTCGGGAGTCCCAGTGGAGTATTGGCAACTGAGTACACGTTCTCCCCTTGGTAGGTATGACCACGGAACAGCAAGAACGCCATGCCTTGGCAGCAAGGGAACTTGGTGATAGCATTTCCTAAACTGAAATGAGATGAATGATTTGTCCTAATACTTAAAAGTCATCTGATATGTTAAATCACTTCTAAAAATAAAAATTAAAGATTTGAAGAGAGATTTGTAAATCTTACAAAAGGAATAGTTAGACAATAAGGTTTTTGCATGCCCAGAGTGATTTTAAAATATAAGAAGGAGCATCAGTAGAAGAAACTAAAATATAAAAGCAAGTATTAAAATGTTTGTTTATAATTCAAGGACTGATGAGTATGGACAAACTCCTACAATAATTCAGAGAGTGTTTGTGATCAATGAAAAAGCTCTTTTATACACTTAGTTATTACAGAGTTTAGCAAATATCAAGAACTGAGTTAGGCTTTAAACAAGTACAAATATAAGTAGCCCCTACCTCATAAAAATCTATTCATGGATATTGGGTATAAATCCTTTGGATAGTAAAAAGATAGTGGTAAAAACTACAGAAATATGAATAAAGGCATTAAAAAGAAAAATAAATATTCCAGAAGAACACTCAGTATTTTTTTAAACTTCACTTTCTGTCTTCACTTTCCTGTCTGTCCCCTGTTAGATTGTTTAACTGTTCAGAAACACTGCCTCACTTTCCTACAAAGTCAGGATCATTGTTACCTCTCTTCTGTGTAACTAGATTTTGATTGATTGATTGACTGATCGATTGACTGATTTTGAGGCAGGGTCTCACTCTGTCACCCAGGCTTGAGTGCAGTGGCATGAACATGGCTCTCTGCAGCATCAATCTCCTGGGCTCAAGTGATTCTCCTGCCTCAGCATCCTGTATAGCTGGGACCACAGGTGCACATCACCACCCCTCACTAATTTACTTATTTTTTATATTTGTAGTGACCAGGTCTCACTTTGTTGCCTGAGCTAATCTCAAACTTCTGGCTCAAACAATTTTCCCACCTTAGCCTCCCGAAGTGCTGGGATTACAGGTGTGAGCCACTGCGCTCAGTGCTTTTGATCTATTGCCCCAAAGAAGACATGCATAGTTCTGTAATAGGTTCAAGTTCAAGATAACATAAACTCAGTGCTTCTGCCCTAAGGAAAGTACTAAGATTTCTCTCATTGTAATATTGTGTTTCCTCATAAAACACAAATGAGGGCAGAAGACAGCTTTGTTGATGGACACTGCTAACCTCGGGGAGAACGGATCCTGGGGAAAGAGTGAAGAAGAGGGGCAAAGCTTCCATTCTCTAAATTCCTGGTACAACATGGTCAAGCCATTTCATTATGTATTATCAAATTCAATCTCAAATTCTGTTTGATTTGAAAAACACCATGCTTATTAGACAAGACAAACCTGAAATTGCTTCACATCATACAGTACAAAGATATTAGAGTATGTAAGATCCACACAGAATGACAGAAACAGGGTAGGAAGTATGTAAATCTTTTCCCTAATGTGCTCAAGATTTTAAAAATAAAATGAAGAACCTGTCAATGGGGCTGAAATTGAACCACTCAAACCAGGCTCAATGTTTATAAATGAGGAAGAGCCAAACCAATAATAATATTGTGGCATTGATTCTTTACAGTCTCACTCACACCCACCTCATCACTTAATATATTTTTTTCTCCTAATATGTGTTCAATCTTTTTAGACAGCTTGGCTCAGAGCTTAGATAATACAGCCAAACCATATCCCTTCAGCTGGACTCAAGTTTGGCTGGACTTTCAGTGACTTTCACATATTAAGAGTCACTCTCACAAAAGGCTTAATATAAGAATAAAGCCACCTATCTAACAAACGACAAAAATCATCATTTCAGGATTGGCTCTATCAACCAGTCACTGTGCTTCAGGCTTTACATGCAGTATGTGACTTAATCCTCACAATAACACTCTGTGAAAGGTATCCTTAACTTCATTTTACAGATTAGCAAAGTTAGAACTTTTCCAAGATCACAAAACTAGCAAATGGTATGCCACTGATCCTATCAATTATGTTCCAATTGCTGCAGGTTCTTAGAATGTTCTGCCATACTTGAGACCTTGACAGGCTAGGATGCCTGCTTTTAAAAGTGTAGGAAGCTTCACCTCGCTGCAACATGTGAAGACTGGCCAGCATCTCCTAAAGAATCTGACAAGGAGGCCGGGCACAGTGGCTCACACCTGTAATCCCAGCACTTTGGGAGGCCGAGGCAGGTGGATCACGAGGTCAAGATCATCCAGGCCAACACAGTGAAACCGCGTCTGTACTAAAAACACAAAAATTAGCTGGGCATGGTGGTGTGTGCCTATAGCCCAGCTACGCGGGAGGCTGAGGCAGGAGAATTGCCTGAACCCGGGAGGCACAAGTTGCACTGAGCGGAGATCACGCCACTGCACTCCAGCCTGGCACCTGGCGACAGAGCAAGACTCTGTCTCAAAAAAAAAAAAGAATCTGACAAGGAAAGAGATTGCTCACTTTCAGGTGGTACAAGAAGCCTAATGTTCACAAACATGCAGCTGATTGCTAACTCTCACCCTTTGCCACCACTGCCAGCAACAAGAAAAAATTAGGACTCCTGCACCCCCCCACTGCAGATTAGTTTTGATTTGTGATCTTTTATTTCTTTTTAAATGTAGTCAAGATAGTCTGATGTTCCCTGTATATAAATACTGGGGGAGAGGTTACACAAAGTGTGAGTTACTTCAGGCCAAACCCAAAATAGCCCTGGTTCTCCCATCCCTGAACTTCAAAGTCAGCCCCATTCTCCCTGCTTCTTCTACTGCGGTGACTCTGCAGTAGTCACAGGCCAAGCAGACTGGGTGGTCCCTCCATACCCAAGCATTCCCTGAGCCAGGGAGCAACCACATACCCTCATTCTGGGGTAGGGTAAGCAGGGGAGAAAAAGATAGAGCTGATAAACACACCCTGGCTTCCCTGAACTCCCCCTTGGGGAAAGTCAACAATATACAAGCTGACTGTGCTTACACAAGGCAAAGCTTTCCAACAGTACAGCATTGTCTGTGCTGCCTAAGATTTTTCCTTCCTTACTACAGTATAGCAATATGGGAGGCCCTGTGGCACTTCATGGGTGGTGGGAAGATCGTGAAACTGGAAGCAAAAAGACCCACGTCTAAATTCCTAGCTCTCCAGGGCAATCATTATTCCTCACTTCCTAGTTCTTAAAGTATTGGGCACTAAGTCTTATTTGTTTGTTCACTTATTTCCTGAAGATGGGAAAAATATAAAATATTTTTCTCAAATCTCCTCAGGCTTTGACTCAGTTATAAAGCATTGATTTATAGCAAATACATTTCAGTCTTCAAGAGAATTCAACAGGAATCAACTTTAGCATCTTCTAAAGAGCAGGCAGGAGCTCTCAGTGGGTGCCCTACACTCACTTTTGTGGAAAGAGAAAAGAGGATTTTTAAACTCAGGATAACTTTTCAGTGGAATCAGGAACTGAACGGTAGCATTATCCCAGTTGTGCTTAGAAAATCCTCTTTCTCCAGCGTGTAATGGAGCTTTAATCTGAGGGATGTTATCCAGAAAGACCTGGTAGAAATAGCCACAAGCCTATGGAGCTCTAGGGGAAGTGTCTTTTCTTTATGAAACCCATAAAGAACCAGTTGTGATATCTAGAATACAAAGGTTTTCTGAATTTAAAAAACTAGGATGGGGGGGTTGCTCTGGATGTTCTAAGACCATGTGCTGGAGGGTGTGGGGAAAGAAATGGCTTTTCTTTGAAACAAGAAGATGCATTTGGCACCTCTGTTCAACAGATACCAGGAGCAGATTATGTGGTCATAAGTTGTTACATCTAATTTTCTTCCCCCTAGTTTTCTTTATTGTGAGTCCTGAGCTGTTTTGAGTCCTTTCATCCTTTACAACTGTTGACTTTCTTCTACAGATCTGTAAAAACAAGCCACTTCCAGATTACCAGACAGCAACGCCACAACTTGTGTTACAGCTGATGATAAGGAAGAAGGAGGCAGGTAGCCCCCGCCCCCCGACACCAGCACATCTAGGAAGCATCCTTCTTCCTCGAACAGAAGCACACAGCATTCAATTCCAGCCAACGTTTGTTTGACCTTGTGGTCTACTGAGCTGAAAAGATTACACTATTCTTTTTCTTTAAATCTACAGATTATGTTTCTCCTTTAACACTTTTCCTTTTTTCAAATTTTGGTATGTAAGAAAATAACCTCCTGTGGGAAAGCTGTATTGGCTTTCACTATGAGCCCCAGGTGTATCCTAATTAGCTTTAAAACTTATTAAAAAAAAAAAATTTCAAGTTGAAGACAGTTAAAGCAACCAGCAGCCACAGTTTGGGCTAATTAACTCTTGTAGCAATAGTGACTGGAAACTGCGATCTCAAAGATGTGATGATGTTGTAGCTACCCAGGATCATATGTGCTCTTTTAACTACTTTTAAGTTAATCAGCTTAATAATAATTAGCAACCTGAAATTATTTTTGTCTCTAGGTACTATTTATTGGTTTCCTCTTCAATTTACATATTCTTCACGCTCTCCGAGCATATCCCTCCAATCTCCGCTTAAAATACAGGAATTTCCTCCTCCTCTCTCCACCCCAAACATGTGCAAACATACACTGAAGGGGACAAACATAGGGTCTAATGTTTATTTTGCATCCAGAATTTTATCTTCTCAGAAGCAAAGGTAGACTGAGCATGAGCAAAAAAAGGGGGAAGTATTGCCATACTTCACTGCCTCAGAGAACTCCAAGAATCTTTCCCATCTTCCTCACCCGCTCAAGGAAATGCTGTGGCCCCTGGGAGCAGACTCTCCCTAGCTGATGTGAAATACAAGGAAAACCACACCTGAGGTTATAGATGGCCCGGAGAGAGACCTACATGCCCTAATCCTGCACAGCTGTCCAGCCTTCTGGGCTATCCTGTGACAGCCAGCAAGTAGGTTGGAAAGACTACAATAAAAAAGCACTCAGTCATACTGACTCCTCTCTCACCACCCTACAAGGGAAGGTTCCCTTTCAGGACAGCCTGTGTTTTTTGTCCAGCTTATAGTTTATATGGCCTAAGAAGTCTACTCAGAAAACTTAGACAAGAAAGAAGTCTCTAATCTTCTATTGAGGAAAGAGAATATTGGACTAGAATTCAAAAGAGCTACCCTCTCACTCATTCTCTGCCATTAACTAGTTTTGTGGCTTTACAGAAATCAGTGTCCTCTCACAAAATGAAGCCACAGAATTTCTAAGCCCGCTTCCATCTCTAAAGGTTCTATGAAGGGACAGTTTTCCCATTAACCCCTTTGAAGACTAATTGCTAATTTCTGTACAGATGTAAGGTGGAGGAATCAGACTCAAGGAAACACAGATATACAATTCATGAGACTTAAGAAAATTTTCAAAGACACTCTTCTGAAATCAAGAGAGCTCCTGCAGGGCCGATGTTGGTTATAATACCTACATAAAACATAGTATTTTTCTGATACACCGATCACCAGTCAGAGGTTAACTTGAGATTCTCTGGTGAAGCAATAAAGCAATTCTAAAAGTTGAACTAAAATGAATATATATGACTACAACAATAGAAACACCAAATGAACATTTTAGTCCTTATTTTGTGCCAGACACGGAGTTAAGGATTTCTGCATGTGTTATCTCAGCACAGCATTATACACACGCTCTGTCCTCTCATTCTGTTCTCCAATTATCCCCCCAAGCTGGCCTGCCATCTGCCCACCTCCTGCACAGAGATGTTGTATGAGAGAGGACCTTTATGCATAGGCACACCCAATCAGTTCTTGTCCACCCTGAGGCCTTCCACAAACCATCATCTCAATTGATTGCTTCCTTATGGAAGGAAAAGAGTTCCATGTCTGTCAAAAAGAAAAGAAGTCTCAGTGCTTATCTGTTTTTTCTTGGTGTATTTCCTTCAATTCTCCAGGAATATTTTATCCATTCAAGGAGGGACACTCTAGTGTCTAGATCAGTATCTGCAAAAGCTTTCAAGCTGTAATAACCATGATCTTCAGCACTCAATATATTTTGACAAGACCCCTCTCTATGTCAAGTGAGATGAGTAAACTATGTCAAGTGAGATGGGGGAACTCTTAGGTAGGGATTTTTAGACCCACCCCTTTCAGTGGAAAGGTCCATAATCATTAAGTCAAATGCAAGGAGAAAAGCATTCCCAATGATATAGCTTTAATTCCCCATAAGTCTAACCAGCACAAACTTCATCACTACATTGTAGTGTTGCTAACTAATGAGTTGAATTTTGGCAGCCCATTAATCTTAATTTTGTAAACATTGATTTTTTTTTTCCCTGGGTTTTGAATGGAGCTAAAATTAGCTTTTTTTAAGTTTAACCTCCATTTCAACTTCCTGCTACTGGGTTTTTTATTACAACAAACAGCTCTATCCTTGACCATGGTCTAAAAAGAAGTCAGAAGACTTCTGGGAATTATGGTCCCACCTCTCATCTTGTTTCACATGCTTCCCTGTCCCCTTTGGGACATGAAGCCACCACTGACTTCTAAGAAAACTCACTTGAGGCTCAATTAAAACTATGGGGCACAGAGAAGAGCAGGCGTGCCCGCACCTTTTTCTCCCCCGTGAGGACTGTTTTCAGGACTAATCTTACATGGGAAGATTTTTGTGGACTTGCGGGATAAGACAAATCTGGGAAGCACACCCCAGAACTCACTCATTTGACAATTGCTGGATCATCTCAAGTTACATTCATAAGTGTAAATGCCTAAGATTGAAACTGGAAGGAACTGTCCCATCAAAGGGAGTGTTCATGGCTTCCTATCTTTCCCCAGCTCTCACTGGCTTCTTAGCCATTGCCATTTAGCAAACACAGTATAGGGAACAGCAGTTTTATTAGTGTAAGAGAATGTGTTAACTACACTCCATTGAGTTAAGATAGCTAAGACAGTCATTACACATCGCCCATTTTCTCATTATGCTCTCTCTTAGCATGTTCTCACTTACAACAGGCTAGTCTATCCATCTTCCCTTTTCTCTGGGGTAGCCTATTCCAGAAGGCTTTCAGCTTCTTCCCTTATTTTTCTCAAACCTACCATATTGCAGCCTCCCAGACACTCTCTTCCCTTCTCTATTGCATTCCTTTAGTCTGTTCCCATTATTTCAGCTTTATATTGTTAAGTACCGGTCCAGTCTCTGAGCGTCCTGTGCTCATTGTGACAAACCAATCACATTTCTTCCACAGAAGCATCCTGACATTTATCACTGTTCTTCAAGTTTTCATGTTACTCACTGAAATTCTAAAAGCAGTCACCAAATTCATCTGTGAGGTAATCTTTTCACTGGAAAAAGGTTATATTAGTGGTGATGATGAAAAAAGGCTCAATTGTCAGACAGCCAGGTAGAATCCTGGTTCTGTACTATATACCATTTCTGTGTCCTTGGGCATATTATAAAAGCTCTCTGATCCTCATTTTATTCCATCTACAAATTGAAGATATGATAGTCTCTGCTTCACAAGGTACTTGTGAAAATTAAAAGAGATCCTGTGTGTAAATCTTTAGCACGGTGCCTGGCACACAATAGGTCCTTAATAAACGTTAGCTACAAAACTAAATTATTTTAATTAAAGATTATATCCTTAGCTCCCAATTGCAGTTTGAGGGTTGCCACCCAGATGTACAATTCCAAGTTGAGAAATATTTTATTCTAGAGTATGAGAAATATGGAAATGTGTGTGTCTGTGTGTGCATGTAACTTTAATCGCTCTTATACTCACCTGCCTCCATGTCCAAAATCAAGTAGTAGATGCCTGCATTTCATATGATGTTGTCAATTAGCGCTATGAAAAATAGAAAGACGTAGAAATGTAGTCCCTCCATTCTGAAATCTATCTAGAAAAGAAGGCACACAATTGGCAAGTAAATAGTAGCCAAACGAGAGCCCATTCACAAACCTGTAGTACTCGCTGGCTAAATAAGTGGCATAGACAGTTCTTTGAGTTAAAACAATTCCTGCCTGACATATCCTAGGGAGTATTCGGGGAGTGACAAGAATTAAAGCTTGGCCTTGAAACATGGGCCTGTTTGGATCAGATTAGAAGAGTAGAGTGAACATTACCAGCAGTGGAATTTCAGAAAGAGAAACCCAGAGTCTGGTCAGAATAGAGTATATTCAGCAGATAGTTATGTTCAGAATTTTTCTGGAGCAGAGCAGGAAGATTTTGTACCTACATTCAACGAAAGACATAATGGAATTAGCTTACGTTGAGTTCCTAGGTATGGGCTTTGGTTTTGAATTTCTCATTGTGGTCCAAGTGTGAGAAAGAAGTTTCATCTGGAAAACTATTTCCTAGCAATTGATACTGGTTCATTAGAAATCTGTATTCTTAGGCAAACAAAGAATGGTTATTAATGCCTATCATGAGGAGGGGGAAAGAGGTGGCCACATGTTTTAAGTTTGCCATGCAGGCAATACAACGTGGGTCAATGAGTGCAATTTTAGCCAAAGAGTTACATGATAAAAGACATGTTTTAAAAAGATCAATTTGGCAACAGATTATAGAATGGACTGCTGAGAAAGACGAGGCAAGAAAATCACATTGGAGGTTTTTGCCAGAACCAGGACAGCAACCATGCAAACATAGAAGAAGGAATGAATTTAAGAGACTGTAAGAGCAATTTAGCCAGGTGCGGTTGTGTGTGCTGGTAGTCCCAGCTATTCTGGAGGTAAAGGTGAATTTCCTGACCCCAGGAGTTTGAGGCTTCAGTGAGCTATGATTGTGCCTCTGTACTCCAGCCTGCGCAACAGAGTGATACCCCATCTCTTAGCAAAAAAAAAAAAAAAAGAGATTTTATTAAAAGCAGATCAATAGACTTAGCACAAATTCTAAAGGGTCTTTAAACCAAGTTAGGACATTTTGATTCTTGAGAAGGGTACCATATTGGCTAGCTCTTACAACAACAAAGATTGGTTTATTTCATTCATCTACTACCAAGCATTGTCACTTACAGAAAGTAACGGCATTTGAAATAGAGTACAGATAAGCTCTGACATTTGGATGAGGTATCTTTTAACAACCTCAGTTAGTATTTTGGTAAAAACCTGGTAAAAGTTTGATGGCAAAGCAGGGGCCCACCTAGAGGGAGTCAATGACCATAAACAGAAATGGTGGAAGATACTAAACATAAATTTTGCCTTTGTCATGATTTTGACCAGTACCTCTGGCCCTGACTTATTTCATCCACTCTTATCTTTCCATCTTGTGTACAATGTGTACAAAATGGCACCATGGCAGCTGAGCCAGAAGCAAAGACACAGGCCTGAAGCCAGATCTAGTTTCAAGGACAGGTAACTCAAAAGACCTCTTGGAGTAAAGGCAGAGGGAAAGGGGACACTCCCTTAATTATTGACACTGCAAAGTTTATTTATTTATTTATTCATTCATTCATTCATTCATTGAGGGAGGATTATATATGAAGCTCTACACTAAAAGCCATTTCAGCCAGGTGCAGGGGCTCATGCCTATAATCCAAACACTTTGGGAAGCTGAGGTGGGAGGATCGCTTGAGCCCAGCAGTTTGAGACCAGCCTGGGCAACAAAGTTAGATCCTGTCTCTACAAATAATGATAATAATAGCCATGAAGGAATGAAGGAATGAAGGAATTCAAAAATGAAGGAATACAGTGAGAGATGGCAGAGGCCGTAGATAGCAAATCTCCCTCCCTTGTATCTAGCCAGTAATAATCTTGGATATGCTGCTTTCTGGAATATCATCAGTAAGATATCAGAGGGAAATTCACAAGTCATATGAAGGGAGGTATGATTTGGGGGACAGGAATAACCATTCCCCTAAGTGCTGAATCACAGAGATTCCCCAAAGCTAGAAGAAAGGGAAGAACAAATAAGGAGGAGCTGTTTGCAGAAGGACTGGCGTTGACTGGGGCTCCCTCCTCATGGCACAAATGTGTTGATTATGTGTCTCCAACCAGGCTGAGGGAAAGATGTTTAGAACATTTCCTTAGACAATGGACCAATTGAGAGATCACTTCCTGCCACTTTCCATCCCCTGAGGGGGAATCCCATACTGACTCCCAGTACACAGTGATGGCTATGTTGAAAGCCAGGGTTCCGAACAAATGCCCGCTTGCCAGAGTCATAGGCCTCTACTTTGAGGGTAAGAAATGAATTACAGATGAGTATTCATGCTAAACTGTCCACTCAAATATAATGCAATCTGTACAGTTTTTCAATTCACATCGTTGCAAAGTAGCTGTCGGTGTTTTCCTAAGCTTCGTTTACTCTGTGATTTTTCCATATCATCTGAAAAACAGAAACTCATTGCTCCCAAATGAGCAACATTTTGAACTCAACCCTGACCCTCACGTGATAAAAATCTGTGCCGTTGAAGAGAAACATAAAGTGTTTTGTTGTTTTGTTCTGTCTCTTCCCCTGAAAGCCATCCAAGGGCAGAATCCTGTTGCCTGCGTTCACAATGAAGATGACATGGAAAGAACATGGTATTTTAGACAGAGCTTTCAAAAAAAAATCCATATAAGGGCAAAAAGAAACATTTGATGCTGAATTCTTTCCTAATTTAAGACATTTTGAGTTCAGTTTTAATTTTTTATTTTTTAAGAAAAGGAATAAGAAGAATTTTAAGGCAAAATCCTCCTGGGATTTCTTGTGTGAGCTGAATGAAGTGATGAGCAAACATTGTCCAAATCACAGAAGGAATTCCAGACAACATAAATGTCCTCTTTGTGTTCCTAGTCAGCACCAGCCTGCACAAAAGATCTTGTCCTCTCCCTCACTTTCATCTTCATCACTTGCGTGTGACATAACTCCATACGCTAGTATTCTGTTTGTATGTTGTTTTGCAACTGCTCCCAAGTTACTTCATGAAAACATTGCATAACCTAATGCAATGTTTATCATAGCATAACCTAATGCCATGTTTATCAGAGCAGGTGATCCACACTAGAATCATCTGAGGTTTCATTAAAATGAAGATTTCTGGCTGGGTGCAATGGCTCATGCCTTTGATCCCAGCACTTTAGTAGGCCAAGACAGGACAATTGCCTGAGCCCAGGAGTTCAAGACCAGCCTGGGCAACATAACAAGATCATGTCTCATTTTAAATTTTAAAAAATTTAAAAATTAAAAAAAAAAATTTTAAGAATTTTTCTTTTAATTTCTTTAAAAATCAGCTGGGCACAGTCAGTGGCAAGCCCCACTTAGTTACATCTACTGAGGAGGCTGAGGTGGGAGGATCGCTTGAGTCCAGGAGTTTGAGGTTGTAATGAGCCATAATCATGCCACTGCACTCCAGCCTGGACAACATAGAGAGACCACAACTCAATTAAAAAAAAATCCACCAAATATGGAGCATCTATTTAAGGGTCCTGGGTATCTGCACTGTAAGAAGACAATCCTGGGGTTTGGATCCACTTTGTAAAGAATGCTGGACTTTGAACTCTAATCTTAGTTTCACTATGAAACATTAATTGTGCACCTTCAGTCAGTCATGTAAGTTCTGCGCCTCGGTTTTCTTTAAACTGTTACATAGGGTTATTGTGAGGTAATATATGGAGAAGTACTCATACATATAAAAAAATTGTGTATGCACCTGCAAATTCCTTACTTAGATGATAAACTATGACATCCAGGAATCTCTTTAGTGTATTTTCCTATTGGCAATGTCATATTTGCAGCTAAATTTCTGTAAATAGATGATTAATATACATGTTAATATTACAAGTGTTAGAAGCATTTGTACCCTGATACCTTGAGAAATTCAATTAGCCCCAGGAGTCCAGACCACTATAGGATTTACCTTGGCACATTTACCACTGACCAGGGACTTCCCTGGGACTTACAGTTTAATTAACTATCAGAGTTGTCTAACAAAGCTCGTAGGTGGACATGTAAGGCCTCTTTGCCAATTTATATAATTTGCCAGGAGAAAAAATAACTCAAGAAGGCTGATAAGTCAAGTTGACCTACTCAACAGAAGATTAGAGTAAGAAGTTTTGTTTTTAATTTAAAGAAGTTTTATTGAGGACAGTCTTAATCAGTTTGGGCTGTTATAACAAAAGTATCATAAACTGAGTGGCTTAAACAACAAAAATTTATTTCTCAGTCCTGTAGGCTGGGAAGTTTGAGATTAGCACGCCAGCTGACTCAGTTCCTGGTGAGGGCCCTCTTACTGCTTTTTGTTGCTGTATCCTCACATAGCAGAGAGAGAGGACTCTGGTCCTTTCCTCTTATAAGGGCACTAATCCCATTATAGGACCCCACCCTCATAACCTCATGGAATTTTAATTACCTCCCAAAGACTCCACCTCCAAATGCCATCACACTGGGGGCATGAATGGGTGAGGGGACACACACAGTCCATAGCAAGGACAGTCTTTTAATGCTTTCTCATGTCAAATCTTTGAGAACTATATTATATCCCTATTTCACAAACAAATAAAGCGAGTCACAAGGAAGTTAAGTAGTTTGTGATATGTCTGTCTCCAGGAGATGGAAAGACCTGCCAAAAGGTGGAACTGACTGCCTGGGCCTGCAGGGTGCCCAGAGAGTGCTGAGGCTGTCAGCTGATGGGCACCACGGTAATTCATTTCTGCTGTGTTCCAGGGCTGACCAACTCCCTTTTTCTGAATGATATATTTATGTCTTTAATATGTTGTCTTAATTCTGATTTAGGTCAATTTTATTGACTCTGAAGACATTTTATATTATGAAGTCAGTGTTACCTCAAGTTCATTTTATATAGTAAAAGGATGAACTCTTTTTGACATTAATAGTTACACATTTATGATCTTGGTTATTAGGAAAATATATATAACCAGTATATCAAATCCTAATTTCAAAAACAGTATTACAAACATGAGGTTAAATGATTTAAAATGATGAATTGATATAAAGTTAATTTATTAAATAATTTTTAGGTAGTACACAGATATCAACAATTTGTGGAAAAAGTTTACCAATAACAGAATCTTGGGTCAGGTGCAGTGGCTCACACCTGTAATCCTGGCAGTTTGGGAGGCCAAGGTGGGTGGATTACTTGGGGTCAGAAGTTTGAGATCAGCCTGGCCAACATGGTGAAACTCCATCTCTCCTAAACATACAAAAATTAGCTGGGCATGGTGGCACATGCCTGTAATCTCAGGAGAGGAGAACTGTTTGAACTTGGGAGGCAAAGTTTGCACTGAGCCAAGATTGCACCACTGCACTCCAGCCTGGATGACAGAGCGAGACTCTGCCTCAAAAAAATAAATAAAATAACAGAGGCTTGGGAAAGATAGCTTTAAATTGACTCTGTATACCTTTCTCTATTTCATTATGAATTGATTTTTTAGTTAACTTTGAAAAAGAATATGCATTTCTTTATTTTGAAGTTCTTCAAGGGTGTCTCAAGGTAGCCTCTTTGAGCCAACAACATATATGACCTCATTTGATTTTATTTTTATTTATTTATTTATTTTTTTGAGACAGATTCTTGCTCTATTGCCCAGATTGGAGTGCAGTGACGCAATCTCAGCTCACTGCAACCTCCGCCTCCCAGGTTCCAGTGATTCTCCTGCCTCAGCCTCCTGGGTAGCTAGGATTACGGGCGTGCACCACTATGCCTGGCTAACTTTTGTATTTTTAGTAGACAGGGTTTCACCATGTTGGCCAGGCTGGTCTCCAACTCTTGACCTCAGGTAATCCACCTGCCTTGGCCTCTCAAAGTGCTAGGATTCCAGGGGGAGCAACTGCGCCTGGCCCCCTCATCTGATTTAAAAATGCTGATTATGTGACTCGAAATCACACCAAATATAAAGATAGTAGTAAGTCCTTTTATTAACTATTAGCATGAATTTATACACTGTTCCAGTCATTTCATACTATTGTTCATTATCAGAAGAACTCCTGCAAGATAGGTATTGTTATCCCCAATTTGCAGGTGTGAAAACTGAGGCTATAAAAGTGGAAAACTTCTTACAGACCCATAACCTACTACATGTGAGTGCAAAAAAACCTAAGCAAGGTGTCATTTCCTTAAATTCTTGTTCTTTTTCCAACCTCTCTAGATTAAATTTCCTAAAATATATTGCAAAAGTATTTTTAAATGCCTTACATAGTAAAGGTTTGGTGATTATACTGTAGTTGTTGAAAATCTAGAGGCTGCATGTGTGTGTGTGCGTGTGTGTACTGAATTGATTCCTTTTTTTTTTTTTTTGAGACAGAGTTTTGCTCTCGTTGACTAGGCTGGAGTGCAATGGTGTGATCTCAGCTCACCGCAACCTCTGTCTCCCAGGTTGAAGCAATTCTCTTGTCTCAGTCTCCTGAGTAGCTGGGATTATAGGCACCCACCGCTATGCCCTGCTAAATTTTGGTATTTGTAGTAGAGACAGGGTTTCCCCATGTTAGCTGGGCTGGTCTCAAATGCCTGACCTCAGGTGATCCGCCTGCCTCAGTCTCCCAAAGTGCTGGGATTACAGGTGTGAGCCACCACGCCTAGCCGAATTGATCCCATTTTCAACTGGGTTATCTTTGGAGTGATATTGTCAACCAAGGGTCAATAGTTATCCCAAGTCAGGGTCAATCTGATTTTCTTTCTTGGAAATTTAGACTGGAGACTACTTGGCTAAAGAGGAGAACATGTAAATTTGGATGCTGTGAGAAAGTAGATGGGATGAAGAAACAGAGAGAAGACTGAAGCAGGGGTGCACCTAGAAGCAGAGAGGGAAGAGAGAGAGAAAGATATCTTGATCCTATCCAGATTCCTAGATGCAGCCCCTTATGAAGCCCAGTTGTTGCATCTCCTGCCCTGGTGCTCTGTGAAGTATACTTACCATAAATTTTATTTATGCTTTAATTAAGCTAATCTGACATGAATCCCTGTTACAACCAAACAGTGTTAAGTAGTAATACAGTTGCAACATTGGAAAGAAATGTCTCCTTAAAAATGCTTTCCAGTGAGTAACCATGAACTGTTCAGTTTCGTGCGATCATTTACTGGTAGTGACTATATGATAGATCATTTCAATTCCAAAAGTCAAATGCAGCCCACTTGACTACACTGTAATAAGTACACTTAAATAAATGACTAAGATTCTTTGATATGTTTAATTAAATTGCCTATATTTGCACCAGAAAGACATCCAAATGAGAAAATGTTACATACCCCCCGCCAAAAGAGCAGAGCCACAAAAGATGGCCTTTATTCATCAAATAAACCCCAGTTTGTCTCCTGTAGTTCCCTTTGAGTTGCTTCCTCCACTTGTCCTGTCTTAACCATTCTTACCAGAAACTCCAGAATAATTTTTGTCCCTGACAAAACTAGAAACAGATTTAACAACAAAAGCATGTATGTTTAAAAATGGTCCCTTACTTAGCTTGTGTTAATACAATGGTGCATACCAGAGGAACAAAATAAAATCATCACAAGAAATGACTGCAAAACACAAGTGTTCTGGATAATTCAAACCTAAGACTTTTAGCTGGTTCAAACAATTTGGTTTTTATTTCATATATCACCAAAGTGAGACATTAAAGAAGACTCTATGCAGAACACTTTTTAGTTTTTCATCCGTGTTTTCCCTTGAGTTTCAGAAATAAAAAAAAAGGAGAAAAACCATAGCATTTCTTTCACTGAATTAATATTTAAAAATGAGTTTTAGCAATTGAAATCAGATTTTTTTAAATAAGAAAAAAACTACATCTGGGTCGGTAAAATGCTTATATTAAAAGTTTTAGTAGAATGTGGATTAAATTATTGGCTTTTAAACCACCCTGCAAAAATGGTATTGACTCTGTAATGAAAAAATCAGTTACCCAAAGTAGAACAACATTTTGACACTAGTAAAATTGAAAGCTAAGTTAAAATTTGGAATAAATCATTTTCAAATTTAATAATCCTAGGAAAATCCCAGATTATAATGTCTTTCTAGCTGTAACTGATCTTTTACTGATTATTTCTGGTTCATTACAGAAGTTCTTCAGGCTATAGCTATGGAAACTGATCCTCCAGTAGATTTGGGGCAGCAAATTCACACGAGCATGAGTATCCATTCTCTTCACCTTGATTCTTTTGACTTGAAACTTGCTCTTTTCAATGTTTCTGCCCAAGAGAGAAAAAGCAAATCTAGATGTATGGGAGGTGACTTTGCTTTGATAGTTGCCATAAAAGTTGTCAGGTGCAAAAAGATCGAAATGTTAAGAGACCACAGCTGAAGTTATAAATACATGTTTTTAAAGAAAAAATCCTGAGAGTAATACATTAATATTATTATATATCACGCTGTTGATGAGTTTGCTTCTACAAAGTGAATACTTTGCTGAAAAATGGCCCAGCAGATGTTGGTTTTTTAAAAGAAAGAATGTATATGGCTGAAGTTAAATATTTCTATTTTGAAATGTGCATTACTCATTGAATTTATCAGACCACTAAGAGTAATTATTAGCCACTGGCAATATAATATATCAGCATATAGCAAAGTAATGGACCAGGCTAACCCTGTACTAGAGAATTAGCAACTTTCTAGGCAAGTCTAAATGTCTCCCTAAATTCCCACAAATGATGCTTTAACCTCTAGTTAAGACCAGTGGAAATCTGCAGCTGTTAAAAAGCAAATACCTTTGAGTTTTCACACAAACTCTTTCTTCTGCTTACAAGGTCCTTTCCTTTACTCCTTTCAGAGATAATAAGTATTGTTTTCTTTTTCTCTCAGTTTAAATGTCATCCATTTTATGACAGTTTTCCCCTATCAACTTCTTCCTTTTGCCCAACCTCCACTGCAGCAGAATTAAGAAATTCATCATGCACTCCTCTGTTATACACTGTGTTACCATAGCATTGTGTTAATACCCGTAGCATAGCACTTCTGTTGTGTTATAATTAGCTCTGTGTGCATGGGTCTATCATCGCAATCCTGGAGATTTTTGAAAGTGGGAACAATGTGTAATTCATTCAACTTTTTATTTATAATACATACTCAAAAATGTTCATCAGAAATAAATGAATACAATCCTCTTATTAGAAATACGCTCATGCATTCACTCATTCATGCATCATTCACTCATTCATACCTCAACACAACAAGTAGTTACCTAGTATATATGAGATATGTGCTGCATAGTGACATTTTGGTCAACAATGGACCATGCATAACTTATGGTCCCAACAATAGTCCCATAAGATTATCATACTGAATTTTTACTGTACATTTTCTAGGTTTAGTATATTTGTGAAAGTGTGGTCTATAATGTTTGCACAATGATGAAACTGCCTAATGATGCATATCTCAGAATGTGTCCCCATCATTAAGTGACACATCTTAATGCTAAATAGTTTCTCAGATCCATTCCTCGGAAGTAGAGGGTGGAGAAATAGAGGCCGCCGGAAATCTTTCAAATACATGACCACACACAGTGGACAAGAGAATAGAAAAGGCAAAAAAAAAAAAAAAAAATTACCCTGCTTAAACATTTTGCCTAGGGCTATCTCTGATGCTAAATGTATGGCACGTGCTTGATGACACTTGTTGAATGATTGATTGATTGATTGATTATAGCTGAAGTTTTAACTGTTTTCTGTCAAAGCAGGTGATAAAAAATATCTGCTAAAAATTTCATCATCTGCAATACAAAGTATCATATAAAGCCAATTTTGATCTTGACAAACAACTAACCTACACAGTCCTGATGTCATTCCTCACTAAAACCTTCCATATTGCTTGCATGCATATCTTTATTTTTAAAATACATATCCATCAATGATTATATTTATGTCATATTTGTTCATTCTTTATGTCCCTATCATTATATGCTGATTATCTTGAAATGAGGAAGAAACATTTTCTCTTTAAACTAAATGCTAGTATATTTGTGCTTCTGTAAAGCAGGAAATTTGATTAGTTAGTTCTTCACTGAAACAGTGCTCATTTATGTGAACAATGATCCCCAGAGGCAGGGCAAGTTTTTGTGCTTCTTCTGAGGTCTTGTCAAACGAAAAAATTACATCTGGTGCCACGCTATTATCAGACACAAATGACCATATTCATAAATTCTTAAACTTTCAGAATTGAAAGGAACTTTCAAGATTTTCTATTTCAGGTTTCTACCAATGCAAGAATCCCTTTTCCCCCATTCCTCACAGGTTAAATCTGCCTGGATACAACCAGGGACAGAAATCATCTTCCTCACAAGGAGCCAATTCCATTTCGGAAGAAGTCTAATTCTTAGAATGCACTTCTATTTATTGAGCCAAAATCAGATTTCCTGAACTTCAAACATTGATCCTGGCTCTAGCCTCTAGTGTTTCAAAGATTTAATCTAATCCCTCTTCAAATATTGAAAGGCAGCCATGGTTCCCTCTAGGTATTTTCCAGTACAGCCTATAAACCTGACTAAATCTGTATCATCCAGCCCACATGTGTCTATTAACCACAAGGACATCATGAGCAATCACTTCAAAGGCCTTGCTTATGTACTATTACTAGCATTTCTTCAACTACCAATTAAATAAGCAAAGCGAATTGGTCATAATTGCTCCTAGGAAACTCACGTTGGCTATTAGTGATCACTGCCTACTTCTGAGTGCACATAGCAATGTGTTTAATAATTCATTTGAAACTATGTTCATTTTTGTTTGAGAATCCATCTTTCTCTCTATATGACTCATGGTTCAACCAGAGGTGAGGGAAATCCACTTAAAGTATTTAAAACATGAGGGGAGACAATACAGGGAACTGATGACACAGAAACCAAAAGCCTCATTCTATCAGGGAGGTACTGAGGCACCCTAGATATCAGAAATCTCAGGAAATCACTAGGACTTCTTAGGTTGAAGAAGAAAAGGGAGGAAGCAGTGATAACTGGGGCCAGGAGTCAGGGTCACCCTGAGGAAGCTGGAACTGTGACAGGAGTGTAGAGCAGGAGTCACAGCTACAGAGGAGATACCACTTCAGACATTTTCAGAGATGTCACCTGAGACACAGAGGGACTTGACAAATAATCTGGCTTTTCTCTTCCACAGCCCTTTACTCTCCAGGGGCTTTCTGACTGGCTGAACCCACTGGAAAGCCAGAAGACACAGAAGCCTGGAAATGCACCAGCAAAGGGGCCATAGCAGAGCAGGTGAAAGGCAGATATTGGGGCCTTTCCACAATTCTCCATGATTATTCAAAGGCTACACGCCTATGGAATAGTTCAGTACTTTGGAGGATAATTTATTTTATCACTTATTTTATTATGGTATTAGAGGTGGCTTGATGTGGTTTGACTGTGTCCCCATCCAAATCTCATCTTGAATTATAGCTTTCATAGTTCCTATATGTTGTTGGAGGGAACTGGTGGGAGGTCATTGAGTCACAGGGGCAGGTCTTTCCTGTGCTGCTCTCATGAGAGTAACTAAGTCTCACAAAATCTGATGGTTTTATAAAAGGGAGTTCCCTGCACGCACTCTCTTTGCCTGCTGCCATGTAAGACATACCTTTGTTCTTCCTTCATCATCCGCTATAATTGTGAGGCCTCCCCAGCCATGTCGAACTGTGAGTCCAGTAAACCTCTTTCCTTTATAAATTACCCAGTCTCAGGTATGTCTTTATTAGCAGTGTGAGAACAGACTAATATAGTAAATTGGTACCAGGTAACAAGGTGCTTCTGTAAACATACCTAAAAATGATGGAAGTGACTTTGGAACTGGTTAACAGGCAGAGGCTGGAATAGTTTGAAGGGTTCAGAAGAAGGCAGGAAGACATGGGAAAGTTTGGAACTTCCTAGAGACTTGTTGAATAGCTTTCACCAAAATGCTGATAGTGACATGGACAATAAGGTCCAAGCTGAGGTGGTCTCAGATGGAGATGAGGAACTTGTTGGGAACTAGAGTAAAGGTGACTCTTGCTATGCAAAGAGACTGGTGGCATTTTGCCCCTGCCCTAGAGATCTGTGGAATTTTGAACTTAAGGGAGATGATTTGGGGTAACTAGTGGAAGAAATTTCTAAGTAGCAAAGCATTCAAGAGGTGACAGAGCATAAAAGTTTGGAAAATTTGCAGCCTGATGATACAGTAAAAAAGGAAAACCCATGTTCTGGGGAAAAATTCAAGCCAGCTGCAGAAATTTGCATAAGTAATGAGGAGTGAAATACTAATCACCAAGACAATGGAGAAAATGTCCCCAGGGGATGCTGGAGAACTTCATAGCAGTCCCTCCCATCACAGGCCTGGAGGCCTAGGAGGGAAATATCGTTTCCCTGAATGGACCTAGGTCCCCCTTGCTCTATGCAGCCCCCAAACATGGTGCCCTGCATCCCAGCTGGTTTAGCTTCAGCTATGGCTAAAAGGGGCCAGCATACAGCTCAGGCTGTAGCTTTAGAGGGTGCAAGCCCCAAGTCTTTGCAGCTTATACATAGTGTTGGACATGTGAGTGCACAGAACTTAAGAATTGAGGTTTGGGAACCTCTGCCTAGATTTCAGAGGATGTATGGAAATTTCTGGATGTCCAGGCAGAAGTTTGCTATAGGGGCAGGGCCCTCGTGGAGAACCTCTGCTAGGGCAGTGTAGAAGTGAAATGTGGGGTTGGAGTCACCACCCAGAGTCCCCACTGGGGCACTGCCTAGTGGAGCTGTGAAAAAAGGCAACCATCCTCCAGAACCCAGAATGGTAGATCCACTGACAGCTTACATCATGCACCTAGAAAAGCCACAGACACTCAATGCCAGCCCATGAAAGCAGCCAGAAAGGGAGCTATACCCTGCAAAGTCACAGGAGCAGAGCTGCCCAAGGCCATAGGAGCCCACCTCTTGCATCAGCATTACCTGGATATGAGACATGGAGTCAAAGGAGATCATTTTTGGAACTTTGAGGCTTAATGACTGTCTTGTTGGATTTCAGACTTGCATGGGAATTATAGCCCCTTTGTTTTGGTCAATTTCTCCCATTTGGAACAGTTATATTTACTCAATGTCTGTACCCATATTGTATCTGGGACGTAACTAACTTGCTTTTGATTTTGCAGGCTCATAAGCAGAAGGGACTTGCTTTGTCTCAGATGAGACTGGACTGTGGACTTTGGAGTTAATGCTGAAATGAGTTAAGACTTTGGGGGACTCTTGGGAAGGCATGATTGATTTTGAAGTATGAGAATATGAGATTTGGGAGGGGCCAGAGGGCAGAATGATTTAGTTTGGCTGTATCCCCACCCAAATTTCATCTTGAATTATAGCTCCCATAATTCTCATGTGTCGTGGGAGGGAACCCGGTGGGAGGTAATTGAATCATAGTGGTGGGTCTTTCCCAAGCTGTTGTTGTGATAGTTAATAAGTCTCAAGAGATCTGATGGTTTTATAAAGGGGAGTTCTCTGCATGTGCTCTGCTTGCCTGCTGTCATGTAAGACATGCCTTTGTTCTTTTTTACCTTCCACCATTATAGTGAGGCCTCCCCAGCCATGTGGAACTGTGAGTCCATTAAACCTCATTCCTTTATAAATTACCCAGTCTCATGTATGTCTTTATCAGCAGCATGAGAACAGACTAATACACTGCTCCTCACATAAATGTCTTTCACATAAACTGAGCAAGCATGACACAACTTTGTGTTGTCAATTAACCTCCACAGCATTTACTAGCCTAGCATGAAACACTAAATTAATACAATTTGTCTGATTTGGAAAAAAAAATCAATTATTCCCAAAACTAACTACTCATTTTTAATCTCCTCTCTTGTTTTGCTATTTAATTTCTGCTTAATCATGTTTGCATTACATTTTTTAGTTTACAGTGTTAACAGATAGTTAACTGGAGTTAAGTAGATCCAATTTTCCTTCTTAGAGGGTTAACTTGACAATATCCACGCTTGCTGATTATTTGTCTAACAATGCACACCCAGCTTTCATTGTGAGGAACATGAAATGCATTGTGAAAATGTTCAGCTGACATTTAAATGATGCATATCAATATTATATTTGTATTTTTAAAGTAATTTCTTTTTCTTTTTTGAGATTTACTAAAAGAATGTTTGTATAGTGTGTCTGGCACAAACATTTTTACATTTAACAGCCCGTAGCTTTATAAAATCATCAGTCAGCTGGCTGAGTTCATGAATTTAACTAATCTCCCTAACAAAATGGTAGGTTTTAACAGTAATTGGCAAAATTGAACAGCAATCAGATCATTGTGTTAAATCAGGATTCATATCCAGTTTTGCCTGACTGCCCAAAGTAAATGTTTTAATCACAGATAATAGACTGATTCTCAAATGGTAAAGCATAGAGCTATGCTATCCCATACATTAAATACTAGCCATGGAGAGGTACTAAACACTTAAGGTAAGGCTCCTCTATGTTGGCATATGCTGTGAGCATAAAATCCATGTGAAAGTTCAAAGACTTAGTTATACAGAAAAGAATGTGAAATATCTTATTAATATTTTATATTGATTACATGCTAAAATGATAATAGTGTGGACACATTAGGTTAAATACAATGTTGTTAATTTCCTCTTTCTTTTTACTTTTTAAATTTGGCTCCTAGAAAATCAACCAATATATAAGTCCAATACATATTATTTCATTTTTTAACAATCTATGCTAGCATTTGTGGCTCTCCTTGTCTCTCTATTGGGCAGTGCTGGTCTAGAGCAAATGAAGAAGTGACTGCTGAGGCAGGACATAGCAGCTAAAGGAGAAGTCATCTCTCCTTTTAATTAGTTTTGTAATTGCAACAAATTCAGTGTCAGACATTTAAAAGAGACAAGCCTATTCTCTTCGCTCAAGCAAAACTCCCACTGCGGTTCCTAAGTGTTCTGCCTGAGTGAAACAAATGAGATTAGGCCCATAATGTTTACTTCATACTAAAACATTTTCTCTTTTCCAAAACTTTTTTAGTATACCATTGGCTACCAGGCTATACAAGTGTAGAACAGAAAAAAGGATGAAAGAACAATAAAGGAATGATTCGAAAGTGTTGTTTTGAAACATGTAACTAGTGCTGTCAGCTGCTGGTTCTTTCCATTTTGTACATTTACATTTCCTGACTGTAGTTTAAGAACATTTCACTGCGTGTTACTATCAATCATCCTTAACCTAGAAGTGCACTGTACATTAGTAACAGTTAATTGGCATATTTAAAGTAAATAGCTACTTAGTTTTGTTGTAAAGGTTTTGCATACAAATCTATAACACCACATGCTTTGTTTGTTTCAATAACAAACATCCCTGTCTGCAACACTGCCACCTCTGACAGTAGATGAATAGAGATGCAGTCACATTGAAATACTCAGCATACTACACAACAGCCCAAATGACATGCAGTGTGTGAGCAGGCACTCTCTGCCCACCAAATGATGCCCCTAGAGAAAGATAAACACAAAAACATGAAAAGGAGAGGCGAGGTGAAGTATTAGAAGGATGGTTAAGAAAGAAAGTGAAGGGAAAAACAATAGAAATTATAACTCTGCCTATAATTTTTCTATGCGCTAATGACCTAAAAGGGAGTATTATTTAGCAGACATTGTCTTGGCTTTTGCCATTTGTTCGATGTCAGGCTCACACTCAGCAAGCAACATGCTTCATGAAGCTCAGGGATAGCTACCATTCTACTCCCCACTCCCCTCAGAGTCAGTCTGGTAGCCAGTAGAACTGGGCTTCTTCCTTGGGCAGCAAGGCTAAAATGGCAATGGCTTAGGTATTTGATTAAAAAAAAAAAAGATAAAATGACAGGGAGTTCTTTTCAATTGTGAGGTCAGGACATCTATGATATATATATCTTAAAACAAACAATATAGGCTACATTTTGGGTGAATCCCAACATCTCCTAGATTTGGAGACAGAAATCTTTACCTAAGTCAACAATATTTCTTTTGCTACCTGTGACCAAGGAATCAAAAGAGATCATCTGGTAGTTATATGTGTATGAGTTAGAGAGAGAGAGACAGAGAGAGAGAGAGAGAGAGAGAGAGAGAGACTATCTCTGACTGTCTGTGTGAGACAGAGAAAGAAAAATATAAACAGTTATTAATATGGGACATTGTCACAATGCATAAAAATCGTATAACCCGCAAAAATTTTGAAATAAAATCAACTAATGGTGCAATTAGAAACCATAGTGATACTATCTATTGTTAGCACTAAAAACGTTATTTAAACTATACGAAGAGGTTAATGAAGAAAAAAGCTTTTATGGAAATTACCTGGAGAGTTAGACAGTATTCATTCTAAATATTATTTCTCTGGGAAATTTTAAATCTGAGATACCAAAAAAAGTTTTACTTATTTAACTTAGAAACATTATCAGTAAGCAGGAATTTGCTACTTTTATTAGCAGCAAACCATAGCTATGGCATTGTTCAGTGCTTGGAATATGATAACATAACCTGCAAAACTAGGAGTGGTCTGGGCACTTGTCCTTCATCCACTCCCATGTATTGCATCTACCTAGTGAAGAAAAAGAAGAGTTGCAGATAGTGTTATCTTAAGGATCCAAAAATATGAAGAGGAGAATTTCTCTTTCTCAGTAAAACTATCAGGAAGAATTTCCCATCTGTTCTAAATTTCTACTATTGAACTCTTCAGTTGAGGTCCACAGTCTTTCGTGGTTCACTATGAATTTCTAAATAGATGTTTTGACATCACTAACTCAAAACTAAAAAGCTAGAATTCTTTTCTGGGATAGTGTTTTCGAGGCCTTCTTTCCAGTGAAGCTTTTCTATGTCTATTGATTGCTAACACCACCATCCAGGCTGATATTAAGTTTGGGGCAGTACATGTCTGCTTGTCACACAGCCCATTCGATTTAGGACTGTACCCTATTCCATCTCCTTTGAAATATTTCCAAGATGTATTCATTTCTTTCAGCAACTACTATTAAAGCTCTGGAGTCATGGCTAAAGCATAGCTAAATGATTGCTATAACCTCTTCTTGGTTGAATCCATTGTCTCTCTTTCAATCCATTTTAAATAAAATGATGAAATTGTAGACTCTAACCGGTGCTTCTTAAACTATCCATGGTAAACAACAGGGTTTTTATTTCCTTCAATCCATCATGGACTGATAACTTTTGTAAACAAAAATAAAATGAACCACTAGAAAAGTAATCACATGCTTTGATGTCATATCTATGTCAAATAGCTATAAATGTTTCTAAATTCTGACTCTCAATTTCTATATTTGTCTCGCCCTAGACCTCTACCCATTTCCTGTTAAGTACAAGTCTGCAGACCACACTCTGATTAGCACCAATAAGCTACTGATTATCTAATGATTATTATTTTTTAGCCTTTACATTTATATCATTCTAGTACAAGCACCAAAAGTAAACAGAAAACTAAATTTTTGCTCAGAAAAAAACCCACGAGGTCTTTTCTCTCCCATTAAATATCCTCTGACCTTAAAGCACTAGAAATCCTATAGGTGTTACATAAAATTGTCAAACAGCTTGTGACAAAGAAGTAATAATACCTGATCGAAGTATGAGAGGGCAGGAAAATACTTAAAAATATTATGGCCACTAAACTCTGTAAAAGAAGCAGAGAAATCACATACATATACACGCACACACACATGCATATACACAAATCTCATCCAAGCATATTAAAGAAAATTTTAAGAATATTCTGCAAAAGGGATATACAAAATGTATCCAAGTTCTCATCTCTAGGATGGCCAAATTCAGTGCTAAAAGGCAATATAGAAAAAAAGTATGAAATAAGAAGTTCAGTGTACTATCCCTTCACAACTAGTAAGGTTAAAAAAAATCATCCAACTATTTACTTTGTGTGTTATAAAAAAAAATATCCAGATCAACTTCTGAAATTTCAACCAAACTGACTGATGGTAATATGTTGCAGGGATATAAAGAGGCATTTCAGTGAGACACTCACCTCACACCACCTGTACTTTGATATGCCATTTGTTTTATGGACTAAAATGCAGAAAGTATTGCCCTCATCCATAGGCTCAAAGAGTGATAATAATCCCCTTCCTTCTGGGTTCCATTGCTTGAGCCAGATTACTTTTCATACTGTTTCTTCATATACTTTGCAACACGATCACATCGCATTTTTCTTCAAAACTCTGGCAGATTGTTTGGGCTAGAGATAGATGGAGACAAGAGGCACCATCTGGTGCAAGATCTTTATTCCTTGTTAGCACTATAGGAGTTCTGGTATTTTACATGGTTCAAGCAGTAGCAAAGATTTTTAAAAATGCATAGATTGAGAAGGTGTAAGATGGTCAAATGGCCCTTGGCACAGCCTCATCATATCACCGGCTTCCTTGGTATAGAGTTGGGGTTTTTTGTTGTCTTTTTTTTCCCTCAATTCAGACAACCAGTGGCATATGGTTTCATGATTCACAAAGATGGTCCTTGACTATGGATTTGACGATCTCAACATAACTTTCAGGCTTGCCAGAGCTGTGTTACAGCGGAGAGAGCAAATAGCTCATGATATTTCTCCTCTGATGAGTAAGCTCCAAAATCTCAGGTTTAAATTTGATTTGGGATTGAAAGAAAAGGAACCATGTCCTCCCATTCCAGTGTCCAAGCTTTTTCTTTTTAAGAGCTGAGTGTTTATTTTATCATTGGCCCACCACTTTAGGAACAAAGGGCTCAAATAATACCCAAGTTAATTTTGTTGACTCTTATTAATTACATATTTTTTCTATACCTTTCTATTCTTAGAAGTCCAATTCCTTCCTGAAGCTTTACTATTGTTTTAAAAATCTGGTGACTATTTAATAGAAAAATTTTTCCCATTTCATACACAATTAAAGTCAGTATTTTCTAATGGAATTATCTAAGAGTTGGGAGCCAGGAGACTTGCCTGATGATGCTAAGAAACTAACTTGCAGTTACCTTATGAGAATAAGTGAAAAAATGAACTGGAACATTTCTTTGGCAACAAACTAAGAGACACAAAAAGGGAAGCTTATCCAAGTTAATCCTGACTGCAATTCAACAACAAAGTTAAAGGAAGCCCTCACCTATTGCCCCTGATTTCAGAAGGCTACATGGAACTACTGTTGTTGGAATGTGTTGGCAAAAATTTGTAGTGTCATTAAAATGATCACATTAATGGCATCTTAATCTCCGTGAAATGCCCTGCCATTACCCTATACACATATGGTACTCATTCTCCTCTCTGCTCTTAGCCATTTCCTTTTATTTCATTAATCCTAAACTCTCACTTTTCTCTCCTGTTTCACTCATATGCTTCATAACCACCAGGCTCACTTTTTTAGAAAGTTTGCAGGATCCATAAATTATGACTTTCTTTTTAGTCGTTTGGCCACTTATCTCTGCCATCCACCACTCTCTCACTGAAAGCTCCTTGCTTGACATGAGGAAATGGTGCAGATATCAATGGGAATGACATGAAATGAAGAAGGAAAAGGAGAAATAACAGAACATGTCTAAGATAAATAGGGTGCTATGTTAAAGAAAGTAGATGTCACTATGACAGCAGATGGTGGAGATAAACTCAGTATGAATATTGCTAACCCACTGCATTTGACATATGGCTGATTGTAAATCATACATACAACTCAGATGTACAACACACTTCCCAGGTAGCTGTTCATTGGCTCTCTTTAGTCAAGTGCTATGCCAGAGTGAACTCTTTTTATATTTGTCCAAGAGGCAGAGCACCTAACAATGTCTAGGTCACTCTTTTTAAAAGCTAATAATTTGTGAAGGAGTCTTATTTTCATGTTAACAACAAATAATTTCCTTTAAAGTATAAAAAAGAGTTATCTGTATACATCCCACACCCCTCCTCAGATTTGGTTTTGAAGTGGGACTTTGCTTCTTCTTGGACCACATGTTCCAAAAGAAGAAGTGAATATACATCACACTGTCTTGATAAAGAAGAAGAAAGCAATCTCCCAGTAGCAGCTCATTTCTTCTCTACTCTTATGTTGGAGGTGAAACAGAAGGTGGAGTCCAGGGAATGACCAACATCATGGGCTTTGAATTGTAATAACTTCTGAAATCTTGGCTTGGGGAATAAATCTGAAGCTAGTGACAAATTCAGGATTCAAGTTGCTATCAATAAACAGATCATTTCAAAAGCTTCAATGATTCCCCAGTGAACAGAGAAAAAAGGCCACACTTACCAAATTGACATTTAATGCTCTCCACAATCAGATAGCAACCTATCTTTTCAATGTTTCAGCTGTTATTTTCATTCATTAACCTTCATTTCCTTTGGAAAAATGTATTCACTATTACTTTAAAACATCATATGGATTTAGGTTCTACAAAGTCATTTACATGCATGTTCTTGTTATTCTCCCTTTGGAGGCCCCTAAAGATTTACACCATCTGTGATTCCTTCCCAGCTACTCCAGGGCAGGATGATCCTTCTCTCTTCTGATCACCTAGAGATCTAATCTTCCCTACTACCCACTGAGCTCTTATTGCAGGCTATCTTTGGTTACTAGTTAACACTTTTTACATGTGTCCTGTCATTCAGCTATACCACGTGCTGTGGTTGTCTCAGTGTGTAAGGTAATTGGAAGCAATCACTATTTCTACATGCAACTTTTATAGAGCTTAGAAAAGGCACTCATTGTATTTATCAATGGATCATTTTATTGAATTCCTGCATTTTAAATTTAAGTGCATAATCAAAGTTAGATGTTCAAATTTCTCTAACTGTAGAGACTTTTGCCAACTTGAGGCTAGCTTTATAAAAGGCATGTTACTAGGCTTCATGTACGCCTGAGATAACACCGTAAAATCTAACTTAGTAAAACACAGATTGAAAGCCTAAAACATGAAGTGGAGATAAAATAAAAATTCCCTTCAATGATCTGCAGAAGCACACTCTGGTTTTTAAGGCATCATTTTAATACAGCTAATAGTCTGACTATCAACACAGCATTACAAAAGTTTTTCTTTCTTTTTTTTTTTTTTTAAAGGAGCTAGACATTGATCTGTAGGATTGATATCGCCAGGTATTGACAACTAAAATAAAACAAGCAAATTTGGTAGTGTTTAAAAGATGCTGAGACAAAGCTGGTCTGTATACTCTGAAAGTAGCATCCTGAGTAATACAGAAATGATCACTGCAGAAGAAATTTTGGGAAATAGGAAGATGACAGTATACAAAAAAATTAATGAGCTGACTGATAAATTTTACACTAAGTGAAATTTGATTCTATTTTTTTCAATTTATTTATTTTTCTGAGACAGAGTCTTACTCTGTTACTCAGGTTGGAAGGCAGTGGCACAATCACTGCTCACTGCAGCCTCAACCTCCCCAGGCTCAGGTGATTCACCTCAGCCTCCCGACTAGCTGAGACTACAGGCACACGCCACCACACCCAGCTAATTTTTGTATTTTTTGTAGAGATGGGGTTTCATCATGGGGCTCAGACTGGTCTTGAACTCCTGGGCTCGAGCAATCTGCCAGCCTTAATCTCCCAAAGTGCTGGGATTATAGTGTGAGGCATTGTGCCCAGCTGTGATTCTATCTATATAGAATTGCAGCACAAATTTTTATGCAGAAGTAACCATTTCATTCAGCCAAGCAAATCTTAGCTCAGTCAGTCAACCAGGTAGATTGACCATTCAATTAATTGATCAGTTGCTGGAGCTGACTAAATGTTTAGGCATTTAAAAAAACTTTGCTCGGGCCGGGCACGGTGGCTCATGCCTGTAATCCCAGCACTTTGGGAGGCCAAGGCGGGTGGATCACGAGGTCAAGAGATCGAGACCATCCTGGTCAACATGGTGAAACCCCGTCTCTACTAAAAAAATACAAAAAATTAGCTGGGCATGGTGGTGCGTGCCTGTAGTCCCAGCTACTCAGGAGGCTGAGGCAGGAGAATTGCCTGAACCCAGGAGGCGGAGGTTGCGGTGAGCTGAGATCGTGCCATTGCACTCCAGCCTGGGTAACAAGAGTGAAAGTCCATCTCAAAAAAATAAATAAATAAAAACTTTGCTCAAAACTTAAAGTGGCCTTGGAAGTCAAAGAGTTTATAGCTGTAAAAAGGGTTTCTAAGCTTAAAGTAACATACAAAATGTTGTGCCACAGACCACCAAGTGTTCACCAAAGATACGTACTCCCCTCCATTCTCTCCACGGTAAGAATTGTTGCTGGAAGGTGACTACCCAGACAGGGACTCCATTTCCAGTCCAGTCCCATTCACAATTAGATGATGCCATATGTCTAGTTCTTGTCAAAGAAAAATGAGCCTACGTGGTGTAGGCTGTTGGAATGAAATGGTTAAAAACCATTTGTACCTTCTCCACAGTCCCTCTTCTCCTGTCTGCCCAGCCTCTTCTCCTTTGCATACTTTCATCGTTTCTACTTTCTGGTCATTGGGGTTGGAAGAGACTTCGTCACAAGGTAAGATTTATCTTTATTTATATTTATTAGTTATTAGTTTCCATTAGCTTATTCAAAGCTTAAAGGGAGGCCTATAAAAGAACCCACTTATCTGGTGAAAACCAGGACCACTAGCTATGCCTCATATTTCAACATTTCATTACAATAACAATAATGATGATGGGGATGATGGTAATGAACAGTGAAGGTTTTTTTGTTTATTTTTATAAAAGATATTCTTTTAAAACAATTTTTTAAACATCATTTATAAAGCCTTTTTAAAAGTATTTCAAAAAGAAAAAAAAATCATTTCAATTAAAATTGAGCTAAACAGAATTTAAGCAATCTTTATAACATCAGAAAGGAAAGACTGTTTAAGCCTACTGCAATTTATTCTCCCCAGGTACTCATTGTTAAGGCCTCTAGGGCATTACTGTAGCCTGGTTTTAAAGTTACTGATTCAAACCACAGTCCATCCAAGTAAGCCCCTTGTGGTGCCCTTACTACTATGCAGTGCAAAGAACTGCATTGTCTTCCTAAGCAGCTAATTTCAAATGAACTCTGCACCACAGTCTCGTGGAACTGGCAAATTCACCCAGAAGCTGAACCAGGGAAGAGTACAGAGTTAAGATCCTGTGAACTGGAAAGTAGTGAGACAACCCCGATGTATCCAAAAGATCTTGGAAGTGAAATATGCTTTACTTAATTGTTCTACAATTTCTCTAACTGTTAGCTAATATTAGCATTTGCAAGGAAAAATAAAATGTAGCATAAGCTAAAATCTCATCGTTTAAAAGAAATACAAGAACCACTTTTTCTTGGTTTGAACTGATTTTCCCTTTTCTCCAACTTTTGCTGTTATTGGGGTTTCCAAATATAATAGTGTTTCTGACCATTCTTAATTGTGCCTTAATGGGTGTTAAGCATGGAAGTGTGGGCAAACCTACAGAGTTTTCTAGCCTTTGACTGTTTCTTGCCTCTGGCCTCTGTCAGGGAGGCTTGCTAACTGCATCTCAGGGGAGCAATCACTCGGCTTGACTCAGCCTGTGGCTCTGACTATTGGGACTTCCTGAAGTCACAACCACTTTGGCATCCAGAAATGGGGCACTGCATGTCTACTCTTCACAAAATCCAGAGATTGCAAGGGAAGTGTGAAACGTGAGAGCTGATTAGGGATTCACCTTAAATGGTATCGAGGGAGCCAGTTAGCAATGCAAAATATGAGATAATATAAACATAACATTCACTGCCTGCCAGTTGATCACTTATGTGAGCACCACGAAGAGTAAAATACAACAGGAAAAAAATTGGTGATCAGCAACAAATACAAGATTTCCTCAAAGATAATTTTGCATAAAAGTTCAACTGCATGGGTAAAATGCACAATAAAATGATGTGGAATGACATGCCAGCAGAATATGATATGTCTATTTGTCTTTCTGGAACTTGCTTGGTATTAATCAATTCTAGTGGGTGTATCTAGTTCTTTTATGCATATATCCTTTCTTTCTTGCATGTTATTGATTGAGAGAATTTGCAGTAAGATGATATAATTATTCAGGCTGTATTTAACCCTCTTCTGTGACTACAATAGAATGATTCTATTTTCACTTATAAGAAAAGCTAAAGTAATTTTAGTTTAAAGTAATTTTAATTCAGGAATTTCTTTTTTAATTACTAGTTTTTAAGGAGCATAGCATCATGCTTAGCAAAGGGTCTCTTTTTTCCTCAGTCTTCTGGTGTAGCTACTCTCCTGCCAGCCCAGGCTTTCATAGAGAGGAGAAAAAAGTCTTTATAAAAGCCTTGGCCTAATTAACAAGAATGAACTAGATTTTATGATGAACAATTTATAGGCAGTTAATAGAGCTCATATACGGTAGCCAGGAGCTAGATAATTTATCATAAAAGGAATCTCAGTTACACTCCTAATCCCTGTTCTTTTAATATTGTAACCAACTGCATTCACAATTGCCACTTGTATAAGCTTTGATTTACTGACAAATGATGCTGTATTTTATATAGTCATAATGAAACTTATAAATGCAGCAAATACTTGTATTTCTATTCATATGCTTCAGATTCTTTGCCAGTTTACTTCTCTACATTGTTCTCTCTAGAAGAAAAAAAAATTCAATGATCTGCTAAGGATCCTTCTTCCTAACATAAATAATAAAAACAATAGCAAATTGTTAAGCATACTAAGTATTTGTTGAAAAGATACCGATTTATCCTTAAGAGAATGATGCAACTGTTTTAATGTGTTGTGAATGGGGAGGGTCAATACTTACCCAAATTGTAACTAAGATAAAACAGCAAATGTCTAAACGTAATTTTTTAAAGGGCAGGATATAAAATAGGTGAGGCCCAGAAAAATTACATCATCTGTTAGCACCTAGTGTCCTTCTATTGTTTCTGTTTTAAAGTTACAGCAGAATACATCACACATCATGTGGGAAGAACTGGGTGACTGCCATCACCTTAATTACATCTCATTTATCCATTGATTTCCACAGGTAGTTCTTGAAGGCCTCAAATTAGACAATACTTCCTCCATGAAGGCTTCCCTGACCACTGGTATACCTCCTAGATGCATTCTTATCACCCTGTTCCTCCTCCTACCAGAAAAACAAATACAATTGTGTTGCTTGCCTGATTCTTGTTCACATCCCACATTGACCATATAAGGACCTCTTTACTTCCAGTCTTGAGTCTAGCAGGCTGCCTGGGATATAATGTGTGTGAATAAATGATGTTATGGTTTTGAAAGGCTGATAATATAAGTCAGAATACACCATCCTAGTTGTAAGTATGATCCAGCAATAAATTTAATTACTGAAATTGACAGTGAATTAGTGTATTTTAAAAAATAGAACATTCAAAAGTCATTACTTACTCTGTTCCCTTCTTATACACAACATTATAAATATTTTTAAACATTATGTTCTATTTTGATCTTCCACATTTGAAAGGGACATGTTGCAATAAAAGAAAGAATGACTAGAATAAAAATCCAGAAGTCAGAGAAATATGATTGTTTAGCCTGAAACAGATGTGCTAAATATTCCATTAATCATGTTCTCTTGGGACACAAAGAAAGTTCTTCCCATTCCTCAAACATACAGAGCCATGACCCATTGCAAAGTTGTTTAGGCCCCAGAAGTAACAGGTTTCTGACCTAACAGGCTACAAGATATCAGATTATATGTCTATGGGTCCACTCACAGATCACTTTCAAGTGATTAGAGATTTAGTTATGCCTGCCAGATAACCAGTTTTATATGGCCAATAAATTAAAGGCATGTGCTCAATTTTATTTTCTCATCAACTATTTCTGAATATCAAATACACTTGTCCTGAAATCCAGAGTTTCTCATCTCCTATCTGGTGTTATGGAAATTGGCTCTATTATTTTCTTACAGAAATATATTTTTCTAGTAAAAGGGAAAATGAACCCTTTCCCTCCCAGATCAACCCGATCACCAGAGAGAAGTTGAGGCTCAAACGGCTGTCTCAAAAGGCAGGTCCATGGCTGCTGAATCATTCTCAAGAAAACAGCATCCCCAGCACACTCAGAATGGCTAGCAGAACGCGGTAGAAAATCTGTTAGTTCATTGACACCTTTTCCATTTTATTTCTTGTCATAGAGGTACAGAGACCCAACATAGAACAAGCTCCTAGCAATGTCTACTGAGAATGTCAGCCCAGCAGGGCTGTGCCACCCCATGACACCTCTGAGCATATGGAACCAACAACTCTCCTCCTCTAAATCAAAATAAAGACTAAAAATGTTATCTTTTGTGATTCTTAATGTCAACTAAAAATAACAGAGGTGGTTAGTTCAGACCTAAGGTTCACCTTGGAGATTTTTCCTAATTGTGCATATCCCAAAAAGTGTCTTTTTTCCAAATGGAATTGGTCATTGACATGTGGATGTGCTCCTAATAGCAAAATAAAAATATTCCCTGCCTGAAGCATTATAATAAAGATGTCTTTTTCCATTTCATTGTCTTGGAACATTTAATCAATTGATATGACATCTGGGGCAGGTCAAAGGGAGCCACCTCTATTAATTTATAATTGCAATAGTCATTAACTTGTTGATGGCATACTGTTATTACTTTAACTCATTTTTAACAGTTTTAGTTTTAATTTTATTAATGTTTTTAAACTGTAGACTCCCTTGGGATTCAAGGATAGAAGCCTACACACATTTTAATCTTGTGTTCCCATTTTGAAAAAAAACAGCCCCCAGGAAATTTCTGAAGTGAACAAATTTTGCCTACAAAAACCTGGGCTCCCATTTAGGAGGGTTTTCTATTGCCAACCTGATTTCAAGCACCTGAGATCATTTTCCTACCAAACTCTTATCTAAGTTTTATGTTCAATGAAATATTTAAATTGTATTTAATTTTTCTAAGACAGAGCTGAGCACATAATACAAGTCCAAAATTTATTAGCTCCCTTATTTTTTCAGCTCAGGTAAAGATCTGTTATCAGTTATTTCAATCCATGAGAATATCCATCAATAATTGTCTTCAATCTGCAGTATTATCTCTTCTGTCTTTATAAAATAAAAGCCTGTCTCCCTATGAGAGACATAAGTTTCTGCATATGTGTTTGGATGGGAAGTAGGAGAGGGAGAAGTAGAAGAAATACAGTTACTTTGTAGGGTGCTGAAATGGCACAAAGCAAGCAGTTATTAGCTCCATGTACACATAAAACTAACCTTGCCTCTTTGTCTCTCCCCTCTCACTCCTGGGCAGAAGCGAGCTTCCCTGTCTATATCTTCCTGAGTCTACAACACGATTCTGATGTCCCTATCTCAATTCTGGCAGCAGCCAGCTAAGCCCTGACAAGACAAGGCTTGTCCCAGGCAGACAATGGGAAGTAGATAACTGTTAAAAATGCTTAATTCCAAACATGGAAATGAATTAGCTAAACTGCTTTGGCAGTGATTTTCCTCAGTAACGAATAGCATGAGGAAAGGCATTCCTTAGCACAATGGTGTGTACATGACAAATGGTTGGGTTCATTCACTTAACATGTTTTGCATAAATTGTGATTAACAGTCTGCATTTTTTTCTGATATTGTCTCCATCTTATTGTGAATTTTAGGTCTTAAACAATGGTTGTATTTCAAATATTTAAGAACATACCAGACAGGCATCCTCCACCCAATTACCAAAAATATTATAAATACTAGCTAACTTGGGGAATCTGCATCCCACATTTCTTTCTCCAGCAAGTTTATAAAATGTGCATATATGCATTCACATGCAAATTCCTTGCTGAACATAAGTATACTCACAAAGCCATAGTCATTCCCTTCTTTGTGCAAGCAGCAAGTCTGTTAGAACAAGGACTAAATTGCATGTACAGTTCAGAGCATCTTTGAATGGCACACCCTCTCTACAGAAAGTGGGCCACTCATCTAGACATCCTAGTATTTTGACATGAACCCTGTCAGATTGAAGATTCCATGCTACCAGATACACTTCTTTTGAAAATGTCATCCAGGGTAGAAATTGATTTTCTGCCTCAAATGCAGCTGCTGCTCTGAGAAACCTCCTATCCTATTAAAAGTGTCCCTGTTCCGCCTCCATCTAGACATAGACCACATGATGAGATTGACATATTTGTAGGAATGCTTAATTCTCACTGTCATTCATTTATTCAACAATCATACATAAATCACTGTTCTAGGTACTAGGGATATAGAAGTGAACAAGATCATGAAGATCCCTGCTCTCACACTTTCTAATGTGAGAAAGAAAATTAATAAATAATAAACATGTTGATTTCAGATAGTGTGTTGTGAAAAAAATAAGATAAAATAAGAATGGAGAAAGACTATTTTGGATTGGAAAACCAAGAACAACCTCTTCCAACGTTGTGATATTTGAGTAAATCATACATAATCACAGGTATTAAATAATTTGGTAGAACGGCACAGGAGTTGGAGAAAAGATGCAAGTTTTTTAATGGTCATTAGGCAAGTATCTGCAAGCCTTCTACCTTTTAGGGCTTTTAGGGTAGAACTGGTAGTCCATTGGGATAGTTCTCATTCTCCCTAGAAAGCTTTACAAGGCTTCAACTTGATAACCCTTTCTATGTTACTTATCACATAACTAAAGCCCATCCACCTTTCTACATATGAAGATTCTAAATCAATGATTCTTAACCTTGTATGCACATTAGATTCACCAAAAGGCCTTTCAAAAAAATATCCATGGCTGTGCCCAACTCATATCAATGCAATCTGACCCTAAGAAGAAAGCCTGGACACTGACATTTCTAACAGAACCCCAGGTTATTTGAAGCCTAACCCTGTTGGCATCGCTCTACAAGCTGAAGTAAAGATGTGAGAAAAAGTAATAGAAAAGACTTAGGTGCAATCTGCAGGCAGCTAGAAAATGAATGAGGGGACTGGGGATTTCCAGTGGCGAATCCATTGTCTCTCAATTCTCTACTACCTTATGTAAAATTACCCGATATAAGTAAAAACAATTTGAAGCAATTCAACATTTTCATAATATATTTATCCCAGGTGATTAAGCACAAGATATCTATGTTGTGAGCTTAAAAAAAATGTGATAATATCATCCAGCCAGAATTGGGTTACAGGTGATGTACATGTTTGTGGTGTTACCACTGTTTTTTTTTAATGTGTGTTTGTTTGCTTTTAACTGACGCAATAGAAATCACACTCTCTTGAAGTTAAATACTTACTGCCCTACACTCTTCAAAGGATTGTAAATCTCACACCTCCACCCACACATTAAATTAGCCCAAACCAGATGGAGGTTAGCATTTTAGGTTAGAATGATTGTTTTGCACAAGCATGTCCTTGAGCAGCCAATAACAATAACTTTTACCTTTAGGCTTATTAGTGTGTTGCTTGATTTCTGACATTGAAGTACACTTACGCTATTCAGTCTTTCATACCATGACCACATAGAGTGGCTCAAAAACAGTTGTTCTGTTTTGTTTTGTTTTTTTGATTGGTTATTAGGAAGAACCAAGATTGAATTCAAAGAGTTAGAAGCATTTTAGTAAACAAATGCGTTCATAGGCCAGCACCTTTTTTTCACAGTGCTTTCTATTACTCTCACCAAATCCCCACTTCTTCCCACTCATCCTAATTCTACCCAGTTTTCAAGGTGCAATTTTATTCTCATCTCCTAGTTTCCCTCTACCAACCTTCTAGAATGTATAATTTTGACCCCATATTGACACCACTCCCTCTTTCATTGATTTTTGTATTTGATTTAACTGAAGTTTATGTCCCTGCAAGATAAAAAGCATATCTTGTACTGTTGTCTTTCAATAGCTTCTCTGAAATTAGACTAGAATCAGGCACACAATGGGGACTTAAAAGATAGGCAATAGGGCCAGGTGTGGTGGCTCACGTCTGTAATCCCAGCACTTTGGGAGGCTGAGGCGTGCGGATCGCCTGAGATCGGGAGTTCAAGACCAATCTAACCAACATAGAGAAACCCTGTCTCTACTAAAAATACAAAATTAGCTGAGTGTGGTGGTACATGCCTGTAATCCTAGCTACTTGGGAGGTGGAGGTTGTGGTGAGCTGAGACGGCACCATTGCACTCCAGCCTGGGCAACAAGAGTGAAACTCAATCTCAAAAAAAAAAAAAAAGAAAAGAAAAGAAAGGAAGGAAGGAAGGAAGAAAGAAAGAAAGAAAGAAAAGAAAAGAAAAGAAAAGAAAAGATAGGCAATAAATAGAAATGATTTGAAGAGTCTTCTTGTCTAAGGCTATAGGATTAGAGCTTGATCTAAATAATGTATTCAGAAAAGAGTAGTAGAATAAACTCAGTAAGTATGTTCCTGGCTAGAAACCAGTAGCTTTGGAGACAGGAGGAAAGGTCTCAGAATCTGAAGGCAGAAATAGACAGGAAAAACCAGGAAGAGAAAGACAAATATTGCATAATCTCATGTGTATGTAAGATCCAAAAAAGTCAAACTAGTAGAGGCAGACACTAGAATGGTGTTTGCCAGGGGTTGGAGGGTGGGAGAAATGGGGAGAGGTACATTGAAGGCTACAAAGTGTAAGTTATAGAGGGTGAATGAAATCTGGAGAGCTAATGTACAGCAGGGTGATTATAGCTAATAATACTGTATTAAACAGTTGAAATTTACTAAAAGAGTAGATCTTAAATATTCTCGCCACATACACACGAAATGGGAACTATGTGAGGTGGTGAATATGTTAATTAGCCTGACTGTGGTAGTCATTTCACAATGTATGCACACATCAAAACATCACATTGTATATTGTAAATATGTACAATTTTTGTCAATTATACCACAATAAAGCCGGGGGTTGGGGAGGAAGAAAGTTAAGTTACTTCTTCATAAAATGGGTTTGTGAAATTGCAATAGAAATAAACATAATATGTGTAAAGCATCTATACAGTGACTGGCAGAAAGTAAATGATAAAAGAGTGAATAATACCTATTATTATAATAATCCAATCTTGTTATGAAAGAGGATTTTCCACATATCTTTTTCTGGAAATCCAGGATAAGATGAGATACTAAAAAGTACATAAGCAAAAGAAAATCTATGAGAAAGATTGACTGAATCACACTGAACACTTGGATTCATGTGAAATTTAGATTTGTGTAGGAAGAGAACTACTTTTGAGCTTCTCTCTTATTATCCCCAAAATGTATCATTTTTCTTTCCTTTTGGTTGATATTACAGAGTATTAAAGCCTTCATGTTCTAGAAACCAAAACAGTGGAAAATAGTCCAGGACTTGAAATCAAAACATGTTGGTCTAGTCTCATTGGAAGAAATTGAGCAAGCATCTTAATTTCTCCAACCTTAATTCTGACTGGTTATAAAACGATTATACTTACTCCACGATGTTCTTAAAAGTTAATATGGTATATAACACTTTCTGATACCTTGTGGTAGAGAACAGCCAAGAAATTCAGCAAACAAATAAAAAGTAAATGGATATATTAAGTATAGGTAGCAATTATTTACTATAAGCAAAGAACCATGAAACATACAAAAGAAACCAGAGCCACCTTGATACCTCAAGCATGACAAAGACACTGCAAAACAAAGAAAACTACAGGCCAATGTTTCTGATGAATATCGGTACAAAAATCCTCCATAAAATGTTAGCAAATTGAATTAAACAGCGTAGTAAAAATATTACACATCATGACCCTGCCATATAAGGTTGATTTAACATATGCAAATCAATCAATGTGATACACCACATTAACAGAGTGAAAGATTAAATACCACATGATCATCTCAGTTGATGCAATAAAAGGATTTGACCAAGTTCAGCATTCTTCCTTGCTAAAAACTCTTAACAATTTAGGTATAGAAGGAAACTTCCTCAACATAATACAAAATTTAAATAACACATATAATAAAGGCCATTTATTTAAAAACTCAGCTGTCATAATCATTCAGGGACAACTGAAAGATTTTTTTTCACTAAAATCTGATACAAGGCAAGGTTGCCCACTCTCACCATTTCTGTTCAACATAGTTCTAGTTGTACTGGCAAGAACAATCACAAAAGAAAATAAATGAAAAGGCATCCAAATCATAAAGGAAAAATTGAAATTATCTCTACTTGCAAATGGCATGATCTTATATGAAGAATATCCCAAAGATTTCACAAAACAACTGTTAGAACTAATAAATAAATTCAGTAAAGTTACACAAGAATCAATATACAAAAATCAGTAGGATTTCTATACACAAATAATAACCTAGCTGAAAAATAAATCAAGAAAACCATTCAATTTACAATAAAATTTTTAAAACCTAGAAATAAATGTAACAAAAGAGGCAAAAGATTTGTACACTGAAAACTATAAAATACAGATGGAAAAACTGAAGACACAAATAAATGGAAAGGTATCTTATGTTCTTGGATGGGAAGAACTAATATTGTTAAAATATCCATACCATCCAGAGCAATATATAGATTTAACTCAATCTCTATCAAAATTACAATAGCATTCTTTACAGAATTAGAAAAAATAATCCTAAAATTCAAATGGAACTACAAAACTTCCTGAATAGCAAAGCAATAGTGAGAAACAAAAACAAAGTTGAAGGCATCACAATTCTGAATTAAAATTATAAGGCTATTGGCTAGGCACAGTAGCTCATGCCTGTAATCCCAGCACTTTGAGAAGCTGAGGCGGGTGGATCACCTGAGGTCAGGAGTTCAAGACCAGCCTAGCCAACATGGCAAAACTTTGTCTCTACTAAAAATACAAAAAAAGAAAAAAAAATTAGCCAGGCATGGTGGTATATGCCTGTAATCCCAGCTACTTGGGAGGGTAAGCCATGAGAATCGGTTAAACTCGGGAGGTAGAGGTTGCAGTGAACCAAGATGGTGCCACCACATTCCAACCTGGGCAACAGTGCGAGACCCTGTCTCAAAAAATAAAATAAAATAATTGTATTATATTATATGGCTATAATAATCAAAACAGCATAGTACTGGCGTGAAAACAGAAACACGGACCAATGGAACAGAATAGAGAACCCAGAAATAAATCCAAATGTATAAGGTCAACTAATTTTCAATAGGGCACCAAGAGGATACAATGAGGAACAGATAGTTTTTTCAATAAGTGGTGCTGAGAAAACTGGATTTCCACATGCAAAAGAATGAAATTGGACTTTATCCTATACCATGCACAAAAATCAGCTCAAATGGATAAAATACCTAAATGTAAAACTTGAAGCCATAAACCTTCTAGAAGAGAACATAAGGGAAAAGCTCCTTGACATTGGCCTTGGCAATGATTTCTTGGATATCACACCAAAAACACAGGCTACAAAACCAAAAATAAATAAATGTGACTACATAAAACTAGCAAGCTCTGTACAACATAGGAGAAACCAGCAAAATTAAAAGGCAACCCACAGACTAGAAAAGATAATGGCAAATCACATATCAGATAGCAGTTAATATCCAAAATTTGTGTACAACTTCACAACTCAATTCCAGAAAACAAATATCACAATTCAAAAATGACCAAAGGGCCTGAACAGACATTTCTCTAAATAAGACATAAAAATGGCCAACAGGTTTATGAAAAGGTGCTTGGCATCACTAATCATATGGGAAATGCAAATTAAAACCACTATGAGATGTCACCACAGACCCTACCAGTAAAGATGACCATTAATAAAAAGACAACAGATAACACATGTTGATAAAGATGTGGAGAAAAACCCTAGTACACTGTTGGCGGAGATGTACATTGGTATAGTCAATATGGAAAATAGTACGAAGGTTCCTGAGGAAATTAAAAATAGAACTTCCAGGCTGGGTGTGGTGGCTTACAACTGTAATCCCAACACTTTGGGAGGCCAAGGCAGGAGGATTGCTTATGCCCAGGAGTTCAAGGCCATCCTGTGCAACATAACGAGACCCTGTCTCTACTAAAACATTAAAAAAAAAAAAAAAAAAAAAAAGCCAGGTGTGGTGGTGCACTCCTATAGTCCCAGATACTTAAGGAGTCTTCAAGAGAAAAATCGCTTGAAGCCAGGGGATCGAGGCTGCAGTGAGCTGTGATCACATCACTGCACTCTAGCCTGGGTGAAACAGTAAGACACTGTCTCAAAAAAAAGAAAAAAAAAATAGAACTTCTAGATGATCCACCCATCCCCTTTTCTGGGTTTATACCCAAAGGATATGAAATCATCACTTCATGAAGATATCTATACTTCCATGTTCATTGCAGCCAAGATATGAAATCAACCTAAATGACCATTAATGGATGAATAAAGATGTGATATATATATATATCTCACACACACACACACACACACACACACACACAATGGAATATTACTCCGTCTTACAAAAGAAGGAGACCATGACATTTGCCACAACATGGATGAAACCAGAGGACATTATGCTAAATAAAATAAGCCGGGCACAAACACACAAAAAATTTGCATGGACTCACCTATATGTGGAATATATTTTAGGAAGAGCTCAAATACAGTGATTGAGAATAACACCGTGGTTACCACCATGGAGATGAAGGGGGATAGGAAATGGGGAGATGCAGCTCAAAGGACACAAAGTAGCAAATACGCAGGATGAACAAGTTCAGAGATCCAATTTATAACATGACAACTAAAGTTAATAAAAATGTATTAGGGATTTTTGTTAAATAAGTAGATTTTCCCTGCTCTTTTCACAAAAAAGGAACTATGTGGGAATGATAGATATGTTAATCTGCTTTACTATAACGATCATTTTACTATCTATGTGTATCTTTTTTAGAGATGGAGTCTTTTCTGTCACCCAGGCTGGAGTACCAGTGGTGCCATCTCGGTTCATTGCAGCCTCCACCTCCCGGGGTTCCAGTGATTCTCCTACCTCAGCCTCTTTGGCAACTGGGATTACAGGCACACACCACCATGCCTGGCTAATTTTTGTATTTTTAGTAGAGACAGGGTTTCACCATGTTGGTCAGGCTGGTCTTGAACTCCTGACCTCAGGTAATTCGTCCACCTCAGCCTCCCAAAGTGCTAGAATTACAGGTGTGAGCCACTGCACCCAATCATATGTATCTTATAATATATCATGTTGTAAACCTCAATTATACACATAAAATTCATTAAAAAAAAAAAAAGAAGCTGGAGCCAGAGAACTCACTCTAAGAGAGCTGGTTACTAAATGGGACTACAGCACACTTAAATAAAACACAAAACTAAATTAACATAGCACCAACCTTGAAAGCACATTCCATGAAAAGTGATAACACCCAGACCTTGACCATTAATCTTCCAGGCCTGTCATTTAAGGCCTATCAAGGCCACCTTGATAGAACTCTAACCTACTTCTGGGAACCTAATTTGCCAGGTCTTGTGTGGAAATTGTTTCAGCCAAGTTGAAGCATGTGCTATTCTCAAGCGTGGGCTAAACTCCGTCTATTTGCTCACGTGCCTTCTTGCACGTATAACCACCCAGACATCCAGAATCTTTCCTCTGCTTGAAACCCCTCCCATTCATTACCACACATCTTAAATGTCACCTTTTCCAAGAAGTTAATCATAACTCTTCGAACTAAGTGTTCAATTTTCACCTATGAACTCCACTTGATTTTGTTAGTTCCCTTCTGGGGCCGATTGCGTATCCTACTTACACACTCTCTTTCGGCTCCTGGATTCTAAAGTAGAAAACCTCCTTCACCTTGTATAATCCCCAACAGTAGACATTTACTAACTCTTTTTTTATTTTTTTTTATTTTTTACTTTTATCAGACCTCTTAGGGATGAAATTACTAACATTTTAAAATTAATTCACCAATAAGATCTGATTAAGGTACTTATAAATCATGCAACTTTAATCTTGACTTGAACAAAACAGTTATCTTGTGACCTTAGTCATTGGTGCTTATGATATGCTGTGTACTATATAAGCCTATGGCATACACGGATGTAAACAGCCAATTGCGTAGCAGATTATTAGGTTTTGATAAGAAGAAGTACAGAATAGGATCGGGGATGGGGCGGGGGGCGGTAAGTAATCATTTCTTATTCTCCAAAGGACTTTTAATGACTATGAGAATTTTCCGAGTAGGCGATCCATGAATCAGAAAGCTGGCTTTAATGTCATCTCTCTCTCTCTCCAAAGAGAATGAGAGCAGAATAATTCAAGCTCAGCCAGGGAAGACAGGAAATGAGTGTGGAGGAAGGCCCCTCTCCTCTCTGCATACTGAACTTGTAGTCTTCTATCAGAGGAAAATACTGGGCAGATTGACAAATATTTTTAGCCCCCTAGTAAAACTTTGTTACATAAAAGCAATTAGTATCACAATTATATCTTTTTCTCACACTTTACTGTTTAACTGATTCAGAACAATTGCATTTTAGAAATAATAGTATTGAAATATGGCAAACATCATACTTCCAACAGAAATAAACTTAAGGCTAGATTCTTTTTCCATTTCTCCTTTGGATTATAGATTATGAAAGAGAAATTTCATGCAGCAGTTGGTGACAAAACATATTTCTTATTAATGTGTAATATTTGCTACATTAATAATTTTATGGCTTTAATAATTAATGTGAACTTAATTGTGCACCATGTCCCTTTTTCTTGCAGCTCAATAAAAACTATATATTTCTTTAATTAGGCTTTATTCGAAGACTGAAAAACAACACAGAATTTTTTTTTTTTTTTTTTTTTTTTGCTCATTCACCTATATACAGCCAGGAAAGAAATGGAATTAGTGACTTCAGTGTGGTTTAGTAAGAAAAAATATTTAACTGTTCTGAAATGTGACTTTCCTTTGCACAGTTAACCTCACCCTGAGGCCAGGGATACACAGTCAGTTGAAACCTCACACTGCAGTAGGGGATGGTTTTCTCCCCTTCCTGGCTCTGGGGAGAAATTTCATTGATTTCAGTAGAGACAGAAAGGGAAAACTGGGGTCACCTACATGGTTATCATACTATCTTCCCTCTTTATATTTTCAGCATTATTAGAAATGTAATCTAGGTCTTTCCTGCTTGATTTCAACATGTTGTTGTGATGCTTGCTCCATTTAAGAGTCCATGGGAATGTTATAACCACTTTATTCTGTGTCCAAATATTTCAAAACAACTACAAGAAAGGATATAGAAGGAAACTAACACATGCTAAGTATCTGGCCCAGGTTATACTAGGTGCTTTCAATCAATTACTTATTTAACCTCCCCGGGGGTCACAATCACAAATGCCAACAAGCTCATAAATGAAGAAAGCACAGTGGGCTCCATCTTTCATTTTCCACTTTTGATAGAAAAAGCACAGAAAAAAAAAAGTTTTTCCACTTTAAGGATAACAAAAGAGCAAGTGCAATGATGAACTGCAATTGATACTGGGTCTCGGTATTAGGCAGGGCATTGGGAGCAGTGGACTGTGGTAAGCTGGAAGGCATATACTTCAACTACGTGAGATTCTCAACCCCAGCCTTTTGTTGCCATGTGAGAACGTGAGCTTGATGTCAATAGATCACCCAAATTTGTAAACAAAGATGAAAAATGTGATTTTTACATGAAACTTTCTGGTTTTTAAATGTTGTCTTAAATTTTCTTAAAACATAGGGCAAAGCAAATCTACAGATGGACTATGGTCCACAGGTCATCAGTTTGACCTCTCTGCCACAGGGCTCCTCAGCACATGTGAAAGAAGTGCCTCTATATCACCGCGGGTTAACCATCCCTTAGCTTTTGTTAGGCCTATTACAATCATCACCATGGATTTATTCTTAGAAGGCAAAGGGTCTCGGATATTATTTTCTTCGGAAAAAAAAAATCCTGGGCATGGCTTGTGTTTTAATTATTTAAAAAAGCATCAGCCAGGCACAGTGGCTTATGCCTGTAATCTCAACACTTTGGGAGGCCGAGGCAGGCAGATCACTTGAGACCAGGAGTTCAAGATCAGCCTGACCAATATGGTGAAACCCTGTCTCAACTAAAAATACAAAAAAATTAGCCAAGTATGGCGGCAGGCACCTGTAATCCCAGCTACTCGGGAGACTGAGGCAGGAGAATTCCTTGAACCCGAAAGGTGGAGGTTGCAGTGAGCCGAGATTGCACCACTACACACCAGTCTGGGTAACAAGAGCAAAACTCCGTCTCAAAAAAACAAAAAAATCATCTATATTCATTAAAGATTTTTCTAAAATACTAAAAATGTGGAACAAAAAGCAAAATAAAATTACCATAGTCCCATCATCCAAACACAATCACTGTAAACAGTATTACACATTTCTATCCAGGATTTGAACCACACTTGCAACTGATAATTTTTAAATCACTGTAATCATACTGTATATACAATTCTGCATAATTCTTTTTCCCTTAACTTGTTACACTGATAATTATTACATATGATTTACTATCTCATTTAACATACTTTGAATGGTTGCATAAAATGCCATTGAGGGCTTTTATACTAAAAGTTTGCTAAATCAACCTCATTTAGGTTTTCATTTCTGAGGATGGGGAAATCTAATTATTGCATAAAATATTACAGATAACACTTTGTTGCATAAAATATTTTTCATATATTACATTTTTAGTATATATTCAAAAAACGTAATGTGCTAATAGCTGTACACATTTCTAGGGCTATTAAATTAAGATATTAAATTATTTCTTGCAAAAAAATGTGCTACCAATTTATAATGTAGCACTTCACTTTATAGATGTTCTTCCATCTTTATCAACCTATAAAGTCTTAAAAATTAAATAAATTTTAATAATGGATTTCCCATCACAGGCATTGAGAAAGTCAAATCTCTTTTACCCCAATGTTAACCGTTACATATGACAATTATTATAATAATACCCACTCAATCATTTCTTACCTTGAATAAACTTTTTTCTCAGCAACTTAATTTAATGGAAGATTCATGTTGCCCAATCTTAATCTATGATATAGATACGGATAAAAATGTGGATTAAGAGTTATAGGCCAGGTGTGTTGGCTCATGCCTTCTTATCTCAACACATTGGGAGGCCGAGGTGGGTGGAATTTGAGACCAGTCTGGGCAACATAGCAAAACCCCGTCTCTACAGAAATTAGCTGGGCGTGGGGCACGTGCCTGTATTTCCAGCTACTTGAGAGGCCGAGGTTGGAAGATTACCTGAACCTGGGGAGGTTAAGGCGGCAATGAGCTGTAATCGCACCACTGCACTCCAGCCTGGGTGATAGAGTTAGACCCTTCTCAAAAATAAATAATAAATAAAGAGTTATAGATAAGAGTTTGCAATACACAAAGACATAACACATATTGAGAAAGACAAAATATATTATTATATACACATAAACTTGATGAGAGGGAGAAAGACATGGAAAGAGAGAAATTTGCACCCTAGATTACTGCTAGCTGAAGCCTCTAGAGTTCAGTGCCATTCATACTCCTGTCTTTAACCTTACAACTGTACTGTCCATATAAAAGCTTCATTCTCACCTATATTCATTTTCCTATTGCTATGTAAAAGATTACCAGAAACGTCTTAGCTTAAAACAATACAAAATTTATCAACTCACGGTTTTCTTGCTTGAAAGTCTGGATATGAATTAGCTGGGTCCTCTCTTCAGGAAGGATATCACTAGGATGACCTCAAGGTACTGGCAGGGGCCTACAGTCACACCTTCAACTCCAGGGTCCTCTTCCAAGCTCACTAGTTTCTTGCAGTTATATGATCAATAACCTTATTCTGCTGTTCGCCATTTGCTAGGGATTACACTCAGCTGCTAGAACCAGCCTTCAGGTCTTTGTCCTGCAGCCTGTTGCTTAGAACCTCTCACCACACAGAAACTTACTTCTTCTAGGACAGCAGGAGAATTTCTCTTGAGCGTCAAATCTTTCTGATCTCTATTAAGAGCTCACCTGAGTAGTCAGTTTCACCCAGGTTTATCTCCCTATGATTAAGTCAAAGTGAAATGATTAGGGACATTAACTACACCTGCAAAATCCCTTCTGCTATATAATATAACATAATCACCAGAGTAATATTCCATCATATTCACTAGTCCTGCTCATACTTGAGGAGAAGGGGTTACGCACTGGAAGGAGGGAATCTTAGGGACCACCTTAGAATTCTGTCTACCACAGCACCTTGTCTCAGGCTCCCACAGAAGCGTTGCACTCTTGTTAAAAAAAAAAAAGTGAGTTACTGAATAGCCATGAGTACTTTCTTAACTCCTTTCATTTGCCACAACTGCTTTGACCTCTTAGCACTGTCTCATCACATTATCTGATTGGTCCAGTGCCATCTACATTCAGTGCCTGTCACTATTTTTAAAACTCCGGAGTTGGAGTCTTTTTCCTGCTTCTTAAGTATAATAAATAGTTGTCACAAATGAAATTTGCACAAAGCTGGCTGTGTGATGTCAATAACAAGTATGGTTTTTGTAACAGCATTGTAGGTTGATTCCTGAAATCTTAAATTTATCATTAGTGCACTCTATTCAGAGGGACTTAACTCTCTTGATATACATAGAAAATTTAAACTTCAAAGCATTTTAGAAAATGACAGGCATCTGAAAGTCCCATTTTTATTCCAATGAAAATACTTTTTACCAAGAAGTTAAAATTTCCCACAAAATGTAAAGTGACAAAAAAGGTAAAAAGTGCTATTATTCTCAGTAAGACAACTCATAAGCATGTTGAGGAAACTCTTAGAGCATTTACTAGAGCAATTGTAAGGTAAATTCAGTTTCCACAATGAAAAGAAAATGCTTTGAGGAGTTTTCTGGGGTTTCTTTCAGCTTGTTTGCTTCTTTGCCTATACAAATAGTTCATGCCATTTTAAAGGGCCAACTATAAGAAATATTTATGTTTAGAGAAGAAATCCATCTGTAGAATTTGAATTTAATTTTAAAATTAGGTAAACTATCCTATAAACAAAATCAGTGATTTCTCAAGGTACTTTTTGAAAATGAAAACAAATCAGTTCTGGTTTTCTCATTTGTTGCTTGAACACTGAAGCACAATGCATCGCGATTTTAAGGAGCAGTTGTATTATTTTAGATTTTATAAATCATAGTACAATAATTCATGGTTTAGAAAAGAACTATTGAACTATGTAGCTATTTTTTTAAGAGTTGCAGTTGAAACAAACAATCAACTCACTTCATGCATGGAAGAAAATTCTCCAAACTATTCTCCTTAAACAAATCTTCAATCATCAGATAAATGACATTTGTTTAAAGAGAAATATTTCATACTTCCCCAATTCTTACTGATGAGTCTCTCATTCACAATTTTAAAAATTTCTTGTGTCAACTAAATGCCTGTAAATGAACTGACTTATTATAGTATGTGGATTTACTGGATCAATTCAACCAAATGCCAATATTTTATTCCATCTGATTTTCAACACAGCATTTGATACTTACAGAAAAATGATCCTGTAGATATCATTTGTGGATGGATAATGCTTGATTGATATGATACAAATGTAATCCTAACTTGAAAGTTTAACATGCTAAGCAATCATTTCTAGGCACCTTTTTGTTGTTCCAAGGGTGATTTCTGAAAAACACGTAATAAGTTTATTGGGGTCATTTTATAAAAATAGTAATTTCAAAAAACTAGAGAGAAGGTAGAATTAGTAATAGAAAAGAAAGTTCATTTTTAAACCTACTTGCTTGTTTTGTTTTATATTATTTTTAAAATTAAAGCGAAGTTAACTTTAGCTCCTGATAGATCTCTTTTATTCCAGTTGTATGAAAAAAGTTCTACATGGTATAATTTGAGAAGCATTGAGCACTTTCAACTGAGCATACCTTGTTTCCTGTTAACTAAGACCACAAGACTTTAGTTTAAAGGCCATGACAACCACCATTTAAAGGCAGATGTTAACTGGCAGGGTTAACATATAAAGTCATCATTATATATGATTGCTTCTAAAAGATCAGTTGTGGTTTTCTAATGGGTCCACAGCAGAATAGGAGTTAGAGAAGTTGAGTTTGAAGTGGGTAGGGAAAAGGCAAGTCATGTCCCCAAACACCCCGGCCATAATAATCATCCAGTGAATATCTGTTAAAATGAACCAACTTGAACAGAGAGCACAAGACTTTAAGGCCGGGACACTCTCAGGGTAGAATGCTTGATAGCTGAATCTCAAGGAAATGTTTTAGGCCTAGGAGAAAGGAGATGAACAGTTAGCAGAAACTGCAAAAACGGGTTACAGTTTTTGCAGTTTCTGCTAACTGTTCATCTCCTTTCTCCTAGGCCTAAAACAGTTTCTGCTAACTGTTCCTCAACACCTTTACCCATATCTGAATATTTAAAAGTAAGTAAGTGTGAGGAAATAGGAGATGTTGAAGAAGTTTTTCATATGTCTAGGTAGCTTGTAAGTGTAATTTTCATGTCATTCAAGTAAAGCAGAATAACAGGACTTCCTGAGTTTGTATCTTAAATAACAGGGTACAATGTGGCTGTGATGGAAAATATAGCCTTTGATTAGCAACTTGAACAATCAATAGCAAGTTTAAGACCAAGCCAATTTTGTACTTTTAAGATTTACAATATCACTTCCAAACTGGCCAGAATTTGAATTCAAATCTGTAATAAGGTCCTTGTGTCAGAATGTATCTTTAACTTCACTTTCTGATTAGGTAATCCAAGATTATGTAGATTCCAAAGTTTAATTTCATACATATAACTACTATTATTTAATTTTCCCCAACAGCATACCAATAAGTTCCTGTCAGTGAATTGGCAAAATCATGATTTTTCTTAATTTGTTGTGGGGTTTTTTTGTGAGGAGTATTTTTTACTTCTCAAAAATTTTTCAATGCAGCTCTGTTTCTGTTTCTAAAAGCTCTGCATCTTACATTTTGTGGGAGAGAAGCAGCTTGTTTACACGATGCAATAAGATCTGGGGATGTGTAACGTGGGAAACTGAGTGATGGTTTTAATATTTCCACCAGCAGTTTTCAGAGGGTAGGATAGTGCTACTGTGTTTAATCAGAGGAACTTATCAAAGTGGCTCAGGATACAAATGCAGAGATGCTGCACATGAGGCACTGCTGCCTGTTGGTATCCAGGATATCCCAGAGTTCAAAGGGAAGGTCCAGCAGAAGAGCTTCCCGGGAGAAGCAGGGACTTCGGAATAATATCTCAAGTATTCCTACCCTCTACTTCAGTGACTGATCATATTTCCTTGATTCAAGACACCAGTTTTCACAATTATGAATTCCGAAGTCAGGAAGCAATTTTAATCAAGGTATACTTTTAATATGTCAATATTTATTTTTTTCCCTTTTGAAAACTTACTATTTAATCAATGGTGATTCTTAAACAATGAGTGGTCTTTTCAAATTAAGAAAATGAGCAATGTATTTCAATTGAAAATAGAAGGCCGAACCTAGTAAGATTAAACCTTCTGTTTTTTACTGGTCCTTTCCTTAATGTGGATCAGTCTCTACCCTGATATTGTAAAACTTTATCAAAAGTTGGGAAATATAGGAAAAAAAAGCTGTATTATGATACAGTAATTTTAGCTATTAGACATATTAGACACTAAATCTATGTTTAAAAGCATGTGGAATGCTTCTCCAGACTAAATTTAGTATCCTTGCTGGGGAGAGAATTTACTTGTTATTTATAAGATCGCTGTGTGTGTGTGTGTGTGTGTGTGTGTGTGTCCATCCGTGTGGTTTCTAAGTAATTCAAAACACATTGGAGACCTTAAGTCCATATCTACAATATAACAATTACTCTTTTCATGAAAGATAAATGATTATATGTGGTTAAGAGTGATGATAGCAACAGGAATTTTGTTCATTGAAAGTTTGTAATTTGACCTGCTTTAACACATTAAGGAGAGGTTTCCAATCTAAACTTTTTAAACTCATGAATCCATCAGATGTTCCTAACTAGGACTGTAATTGGGTAGTTTTGCAATAGAAGAATATAAAGATTTTCTTAAACATCTGGCTCATTTTACAGACAAGAAAAATGATGTCCAAAGAAGAGAGTTATTTACTTTGCCCATAGTTGTGTAGTTCCCAGTACTTCTGTTTTCTAATACAATGCTTTTCAATAGAGGATAAAAGACTATCTCCCTCCCAAAACATGATAGAATACTGTGGTTCTTGGCAAATTTGCCAGAACCTACAAATTGAGCTCAGGTCTCGGAGGAGTTTTAAGAAAGGAGAGCTCTCAATTCTACAATATTTCAAATTGTTCTCTGCACTCCTCTGGCCACTGTGCATAGATAAAATGTCTATATGGTCTTTGTAGCAGATCTGAAAACACTGACATTAAAAAATTATACTTTAAGCAGTCAAGGAAGTTTTAATAACTTAGAATCATATGTCATTTTAAGAATTATAAGTGTCCTATGCAATAATTTTATTTCATTCTCTAAGTTTAGTGAGGGGGGAAGATGATGTTTAAGAAAGAAAAATGGCCTGTCACATGCTGGTGAGTGCAGGGTCAGGACTAGAACACCAATGTTCGAACTCTCAGTCCACTGCTCTTTCATGACATTGCACAGCTACATCACGAATTATGTCCAAAAAATGGAAAGATGCAAAGAGAACACAAACTAATATAGCTTTCTTATGAGAGATTTTTCAGGCAACGTGATGACACAGGTGATCCTTTTCTTCAGGGCTATCTAATTCTCTCTCATCTCACCCCGTGAATGGTCAATGTCCTCCCTCATGGCCTTGCCCTTCTTGCCCTACAAGAAAAAAAGTGAGGTCACACCCTGTAAATCCCTGCTTAGGAAAATATCCTAAGTTGAAAATGCATTTAACACATGTAACCTACCATAGCTTAGCCTTGCCTACCTTAAATGTGCTCAGAACACTTTCATTATCCTACACGTGGCCAAAATCACCTAATGCAAAGCCTATTCTATAACAAAGTGTCACATAGGTCATATAAGAGTATTGTACTGCATATTGCTAGCCTGGGAAAAGATCAAAATTCAAAATTCTACGGATTGTTTCTACTAAATGCACATTGCTTTTGCAACATGGTAAAGTCTAAAACTTCTAAGTTGAACCATCCGAGGTCGGGGACCATCTGTATGATCTCGGGAAGGCTTTTACAAGCTATCTCATTTTTATTCTTCATAGCAACCCTATTAGGTAGTCATTAATATTACTATAATAAATTTAGGAATGTAAAAGTGAAAGGTGCCTAAGGATTGAGTTACTTCATTACAGATATACAGTTTATAAATGGCAAGCACAGGTTCAATCCTACAACTGTCATGATTCAAACACCTTTCTTTAAAGAGTGCTAATTCAGCATTGTATCTAAATTGTATGTCTATCATGAATGTGGTCTGCAGGAACATAAAAAAAGAAAGAGAATTAGAAGGGAAAGAGGGAGAAAAGGAAGGAAGGAGAAAGGTAGGGAGGGAGGGAGAGAGGGAAGGGAGAATTTCTTTTAGCAAAAAACAGTTTAAAATAGTAGATTATATGTAAGCAATATCTACCATATAACCATACAATATACAAGGTAGAGCAAAGATTAAGTAAAAAGGACATTCACATAACAAATGAATCTCTTTTATCTCCATGTATGCATAACTGTCTTTACACTTATATATTTAATTTAAAGATAATAAATGTTCGACTTGGGATATTTTCAACTTCATGGGTTTATGGGATGTAACCTAATTATAAATCAAGGTGCATCTGTATTATTGTAGAGCAAGAAGGGCAAGGCCATGGGGAGGACACTGACCATTGACGGGGGTGAGGAGAGAGAATGAGACAGCCCAGAGGACAAGTATCACCTAAGACTGTAAGGAACAAACCAGGGGTTCTTTTTAATTAATTTTAATTTTCTAATAAAACCAAGAAGTTTCTGCTACTGCTCAAAATAAAAATATTCCACTGTAGCCTAATTTCCTTTTTCAATACACGCTATAAACACATAAAAGAAACCACAAACATCATTATTTTTTTGATGGCATTAATCCTATTTCAAAAAGGAAAGGCAGTAAAGGGTGAAACTACTTCTCAGCATTCCCAAACCAGTTTGCTTTTGGATTTTGCATATGCAGGCAACTGTTGGCTGTTTTACGGGTTTGAATAACCCAGCCAGGTACAAGAAGTTCTAACTTCTATGTTAGAATCCACATCTGCTTATGCTAGAATGAAAACCCATCTGAGAATCAATGAAGCACATGGAGAGGGTCTAATTAAATCCCTATGCCATTTCCTTTAAAACTGTCAAATTGAAATTGTAATCGTGTATTCATTCACCTCCAATGGTGTAGTGGTAATTTTAGAAGTGGGAATATTTAAGCAATAAGACACAACAGGGTGTGTTTTGCTAGGATATCAACAAGACTGGATAGTTCTTAGGTAAGCAGCCAATAGTCTGAAAACAAAACCTTTCCTAAATAATAGATTATTCCTAAATAATAGACAAGATCCTTCTACAAGTGTAAAACCATGCTGATGAAAAGATGGAGTTCTGTATTGGGAATGAGTATTTGCAATAGATGTAGTTCTTAAATTATACCACAAAATTACCCTGAATACTCCATGAAAATAATACAAACCATTAGTACATTAAATCAAAGTGATGGTATATTCAACAAATCAAAAGTCAAACTTCCAAGATTTGGCTTTCAAAGTCACCACAAAATTCTAAAAAACTTGTTATATCTGCAATCCTTTGTCATCTGCTTAATTTTGCTCTTGCCTTAAATGTTTCCCAACTAAACAGAATTGAAAAAGTGTGAGAGCAACATATGGACTGGTATTAGTCTGTTCTCACACTGCTAATAAAGACATATTCAAGACTGGGTAATTTATAAAGGAAAGAGCTTTAATGTATTCAGAGTTCCACATGGCTGGGAGGCCTCTACTCATGGTGGAAGGCAAAGGAGAAGGGAAGCAAAGGCACATCTTACATGGCAGCAGGTAGAGGACATGTGCTGGGGAACTTCTCTTTATAACCAACAGATCTCATGAGACTTACTCATTATCACTGGAACAGCATGGGAAAAACTCTCCCCCAGGATTCAATTACCTCCCAAGGGGATCCCTCCCAAGACACATGGGGATTATTACAATTCAAGGTGAGATTTGGGTGGGAACACAGGGCCAAATCATATCAGCACTTCAATTTGATACTGGGCTACCCTTTTGCCTCATTTTAGAGGACAACATTACATTTGAGGATGAATCTGTTTGGAACACAAATTGAAATATCTGCATGATCTTTGTATATACTAAAAAGGTATATAGCTAAGACACAATTACCCAGGATGCTTTACCTATATGTTTAAATAATAAATAGTGAAGAAAAGTCACCAAATAATATAGCTAATTCATTGGCTTCATGTGGACACATTCGGAGCTAGGAGATTATGAGGGTATCTCCAGTCCTCAGCAGAAATATCTTTATGTTCTTGCTTCTGGGCTATAGTGTAGTTTATTCAAGCTAAAGGCAATATCAAAAAAAATTGCAGATTAAATTGTTAAGGTTTTCCTTGATATACTTGCTGATTGGATGATTCAGCAAAGCCATGTAAAGAAGGCTAGCACAATAGCATTCTAACCACTTACATATTTTAAAAAAACCCTTCTTTTTACTCACTTCCTTCCATTATATACACTCTTATCCTTCCCTACACCCAATTTCAAACATAAACACAAAACCAGAACTCTTTATGCCAGTCCCCTCTCTACACAAAAGCCTCTTAAAAAGCTCTCCTCAGTCAAACTAGGCCATACTCCAAGGTCACCGTGTGCAAACACAGCAAACTCATGGAAAATTAGGGGAGGTTCCATTGTCCTGTGGGTGTTTTGGGGGGAAGAATTAAGATAAGCAATGTTGACCATAAAAACAAAATAAAACAAAACAATATTATTTATGTATAAAGAACTATGGAAATCTGAGTAGAACTAGCATTCACACAATGGAGAAAAATAAGCTGATAATGGGAGGGCACCGTTGCTACCCTCCTCTCCCCTTTGCTTATGACCATTCAACTTTGGTGCCTGGGGATGGGAAGTAGGGAGGGAGTAGACACTTGGGAGAATGGAAGAAGTTTACTGTTTTAATCAAATAAATTTACCTTCTCTGATCCCTGTTTCATAGAATATGAAAAACACACCATCAGTATAGAGAACCATAATGCCAAGTCACACATTATATTCTCTACTTTACATTAGCAACATATCCATATGCATAGCACGGTAACAGAGTTTAAACATAAATCGAAGAAATATGAAACTCAAAAATGATTGCTAACCATTGGAAACCATTGGAATACCAGGATAATCCATAAATTGCATCTCTCCACAAGAAGTCAAATCTCCAGCAACAGGAACTGTCTCAGAGAGAATATATACAAAGTTATGACAAAATTCCAACATTAAACTCTTGTAAGAAGGAGCAGGAAACATAAATGTCACAGGACTTTTTAAGTGAAGGTCAACATTTGAATTATAGGGTATTGCTCTTTGGGCTCTTATTTAACTGAGCCAATTTGTCCACTTAAAAAGAGAACATTGCTTTAAAAGAGCATATACTACTACTCTCAAGATTACTGATACATTTCTAAAATACCTGCAGGAAAAAAAATTACAAAACTACTTCTTTTCTTTTTTTGGAGACAGGGTTTCACTCCTGTTCCTCTTGTCCTGGCTGGAGTGCGGTGGCAGGATCTCAGCTCACTGCAACCTCCACCTCCTGGGTTCAAGCGATTCTCTTGCCTCATCCTCCCAAGTAGCTGAGACTACAGGTATCTGCCACCATGCCCAGCTAACTTTTGCATTTTTTGTAGAGATAATGTTTCACCATGTTGCCCAGGCTGATCTCGAACTCCTGGGTTCAAGCAGTTCTCCCACCTCACCCTTTCAAAATGCTAAGATTACAGGCATCAACCACTGTACCCAAAACTATTTATTTTCAATGCTGATTGGATAGCATATTTGCAAGCTCAAGCTAATCAAGCAATGTTCAATACACTTCATCAGAGACTTCAAATACATGACCTAAATTAAAAGTATTATCTTACAGATTTGTTTTCATTAAAAAGTGATCAAATTTTTATTGAAATAAAAGTTTTGTTCCTCAAACTAATATTTGCCATATTCATTTTTCATAAAAGACCTGCATAAATAGGTGTCACAAGGTATCTTCTACTTAAAACATTATAAGATATAATTTTTCATTTTTTTGCTGGATTTTTACTCTTACATGTAACATAAAACATCATAAATACAGTGAAAATGGTGTGTCTGTATTAAAATAAATGTGCTGATTACTAGCAACTTATATTTAAAAGAAATAATTTTATGGCATTCAGATCATTCATTCTTTCATATATATCCAAAACAAAAATGGACCATTTATAAGTACTAAATATTACATAGCACCGTAAATTATAAGTGATTCTACTACAGTGTAAGCAGGTTAATAATGAAAAATAATTAGCTATTTAATTGGTCTTTGGTCAGATAAGAGACGTGTAAAAGACATACAGGTTAAGGCATTTTAGGTTAGATAACACCTGACCTATTTGAGAGGGAAAATAAAATAGCAAAAACTTGTTAAAATCTCTGCTGTTTTAATTAGGGATGTGGTATCATGAAATACTTATTATCTGCATCTTTCCTGCTGGTGGAAAAACACCTGCTCCTCACCCGTTATCTCATCTTTTCAGTGCCCAAATAGAGAACAGCAAACATTCAACAACAAATGGCTTCTGAGTGGCATATCTCAACTAAACTTTATACACAGAGTGATGGTTTCACAGAGGAATAATGATCCAAATTACCCTAGTAATAATTTTGCGTTGGAAGTCAAAATGTTTATAAGCTTTCTTATTTAGTGTAGTTTTTGTTACACCTGTGTAGCTTCACTACAGGCATGCTAGGATCTCCTTGGTTGGGCTGACATGGAATGTGAAGTCAACTGAAACATTGTTAAGCTGAGGCTAAGAAAATTAAACTGGCTGTAGATCCAGCGCTCAAGAAACCAGCATGTTTTGTCTAAGAGAGCATCACAATCTCAGATGTAATCCCGTCTGGTGTTCATGTACAGGAAATACGCAGCTGGGAAACATGAGATAGCTTATGCTTAGCAGGAAAGATTGACTGAGGGGATGGCAAGAGCTATCCAAAAAGTAAGCATACAGCCTGTGGCCTGGGGTTTTGTGAGGATCATAGTTCCAGCAAATTGAATTGGATGACACTCAGTAAAGCACAGACAAAGGAAAGGTACAACCAGATCAAGAGATGTGGCTGCAGCTTGGATTGCTCAGGCCCAAGCCAGTCCAAGCATGGGACAGGCTCAAGATAATAAGACTAGTGCCAACACCCTGCACTGGTGGAGGTGTAATTCACATTAACTCACATTTCTCTTTCAGTCTTAGTTCTCTTGGCTCAGAACTGGACAGAAATGAGCCTACAAGTCGAAGGCTTTCACAATCAAAAATTAGATGAGGCTAGACAAAATGTAACTCTACCTTTCTGTGTTAGTTACATTTTTTTCTATTCAACAAATGCTAAGTTCTCCTCAACATACATACACACACTTTCATACATACATAGTAACACACACTAACACCTTTTTGTATATACAATATGAATGCTTAAGTATGGACTTTTCAACAGCCCAAAGTTATTGCTGACCACCAATCTTCTTACAATATGAGGATCGCAATCATACTTAAAATTAGGAAAACTACATTAGGTTTATGATCTTTTACACTCAACATGTTGTTTAAAATGTTATTAAAATGGCATTCTTATTTAGAGAGTTTTAGGCTCCTACTTCATCACAGATTGTGAAAATGGGAAAAAAGTAGAGTTGCGGAATAATCAGTGGGAATATGCACATTTCCAATTCCAGTTGTCCTAATTCTAAGCTCTTTATATCCTGACTTACCAAATGTAAACTTTGAACTTCTCCAGTTGAAATATTTCTTAAATTCTAATATATAAAGATTTATGTACACTCTCCATTGTTTCATTTGCTTAGAAAACAGATTGAAAGAACAATGATGGTGGACTATAGATGTCTGTGGGAAATATTGCATGCATGACATCTGTTTTCTCTGGGGATTTGACACATGTTTGCTGTAAAGTACTAGTGTGTTCCTCATTACCTTAGATGCTACATGCTAAAAACAAGAGTGTGCTCCAGTTTTCAAGGAAAAGAGAAAAAAGTCACAAATCCCAAAGTTTTTCTCTCCAAAGGGCAATAATTCATGTTTCTAAATGCCCAACTCTTTAAAGATTATATGTATGCCTTCCATACATCTAAGTCTTTTTTGTTATTGAAGAATTTATCCAAAGTGAGAAAGAATACGCCTTTGAAAGTTAACAACTAAAAAAAGTAAGATCTGCATCTCTAAATAGTTGAAGTCACCAATTTAAGATGTTTGAGGTATCCATCCTCTGGAAAACTATCTGGCCTCCAGAAGCAGTGGATTGTTTTTGATGGATGCCCTGGGGTTTTGTCACAAACTAACACATAAAATTCCACACTGAACATAGAATGCCACTATTCTACAGTACTCCAGCTGCCTTAGAACAACATCCACACCTCTGTGTAATTATCCTTAATTAAAAACATATAGAATATCCAAAAACACTTTCATGATTCTCATTCAGTATCTGTTCAATCAACATGCAAATAAAGAAATTTTTTCCCTTAGGTTACTGAAATTAAAAAACTACTGTAAAACATACAAGACTCTCTAAAGGAACATAGTTCAGTATGATATTATGAGGACTAAAATATATTACAAGTTTAAGATAACACATCATATAGGTGTATGTGATAGAATCTTCTTTTTCCATTTAATTGTCCTTTGCCTAAGATGACAACATCAAATTTTCAGATGTTACTCTGTACCATGAGAACTTGATGGAGTTCTGAAATCAAACATCTCAAATGATTTCCTAAGTCAAGACAATGATAATAAACATCTCTGGAAGAGTTTAAGCCAGACCCATTAGTGAACATGAGTTGCCTCACATCAGCTGAAGAGAAAACTGTCTCCTGAAATTAAAGAGCAATTGATATCAACATTTGCTTTCTCCTGGCACCATCTTTAGTCTAATCTCGGAACCTTGGACTCATATATCCTGATGCACTTCAATAAAACTGACTTTAAAATCCCCCAATCAGTGAATTGAAATAAATAAGTGTATCGATTGAGTAAATTGCATCCATACATTTAATTAAATGCATTTCACAATTTAATTTGGAGAATCAGAATGAATTTTGCATTTATTACAATGGCTTTTCTTATTAAAAATGAAGACACCAAGAGGGACAGAGTGAGGTAGGGATAGAGGTTAGAAAGCCTACCAAAAAGATTAATAAGTGATTTGAATGTCACCATATCCCTGCCAAATTGTGTGCTATTTTCAGTTTGACTTGAGAACTCCATACTTCTTTGTTGGTGTTTACTTCTGAACATAAATTCTACAGTTTTCTGAAAGAGATGATATGTGTGTATTTTACAGCTGAAACACCATCAGGATTGAAAACTAAAATCTTCTGTTTATCCAAAGGTTATGTAACAGTGCATTTAGCCACAATACAAATGTAGAGTACCTAAATGAGCTTGCCAGTGACGGTCTTTAGTTTAGAATAATATAATTCAATGCCCATCTTAGCTAGATGCCAAGTAACAGAGATGACTGACACAGTCTAGCTATAGGAAGCAAGTTACTATTACCAAATACCTCTGACGAAGATGAGATTTAGTAATTTTTATGGTCTAGGCTCTTTTGGTTTAAATTTTGTAAAGTCCAGGAAACTAAAAAAAAAAAAAACTATAAAAGTGAGTGTTTTCTATTTATTAAGTAAATAAAACAACAAATTGACAAATAAACAGATGGATAACTGAACGTATAGATGGATGGATAGAGGAATCTTTCTAAGACTGCAATTTATAAAATAGTTTTTGAACAAAAGACCAAAGTGTTTGACTTTCTTCTTTATTATAGCCGGTTTGAAAATGTGCCAGTAGGTTGAAGACAGCTGAGGGAGCAATTGGGAGAATTTTTCTTTAAGAGACTATAATGACACAACTATTCATTTTCTTCATATCATAGTTATTATCATGGAAGGTAAACTGAAGAGATCCCAAGAAAGAAAAAGTTGTCATGATTCTAGGTATTAATTCTTCAGTCAAGAAGTTTACCCTCACAAGGCTTCACTTATATATATATGTTTTTACAAAACTACTATTTTAAATTCCTTGGCTCCATATATGCATTACATAAGAACAAGTAACTAGATTGTGATAAGCTTGATTCTCCATACACCAGGATCATCTCCAGTCGTAAATTAAGTATCAGTAGAAGTCAAATCAGCAGAGTATAATTTATTAAGCTACTGCTGTGTTAATGCAATTTCCAAAGGTGGCTGACTTACTACCTGGGATTTGATCAGCCACCAGAAGAACTTGGTTCATTTTATTCAGAATGGCTATTTCAAACCAAAAACTTCACAGCTGACTCTCAGAGAAAAAAAGTGTCCATGAACGTAATTATGTTGGGAATCTATAAAATTCTAACTCATTCATTCGCCATTCATATTGACACCTTGCTAGTGGTATAGGAAGTTGTCGGATATATAATCCTGCTGTTTTTCAAAGATGCATATGGCAGTATCATGGGGAGGCATATTTTGCTCAGGAATTCTTACACCATTATGACACTACCCAATGTGTTATGGCAATTTTAATACTTTGTAGACCAGTGGAAAATATATCTAAAAATAACTGTGCCATTTCTGAGCAAAAGCAGAAGTAATTGATGCTTCCTAGAAAAATGATCCCACCTGGCTTTGTAGAAGAGCAGCATGAGCATTTCAGTGACAGGTAGATCCAGAACAGAGCTTTGTCCTCAATATCATTCTGATTCTCTGAAACCCTAAAGCAAGGTTCATAGAGATTCTTTAGAATGCTCCACTTGAAAGCCAGATTACACTATTTAAGTGGCCTATGGAGTTCTGTATTAAAGGCTCCCTGCTGCTCAGGCATCATTTTTCCCCATTATAATACATTGCTATAGATTTGACACTGGAGATGTTCTATCATTTAACTAATATGGCTCAAAAGGTTGTCATCAGGGACACCTTTAAATTGTATCCCAGCAAATAAACCTTGCTATGGAAGGATTGCTTATTTAGCAAAGACATTTTATGACATATTAGCATGAAAATACTACTCTGTCTTTCAAGTTCATCTGTAACATTGCAGCTGAGGAGAAAAAACATTAGATATGTTACAAATACAAGTGACTTTGGCAGTAAGCTAATTTGTAAATGCATACTTGCAAACTTTAAGTGCACTGCTATGCCCTAACTTACACCCTGTATAACTCATTGATGTTTGCATAATATAAAAAGACAAAAAATAAAACCTTATTACTCAGCTTTTCCATTTAACTCAGAGGAAATTGGTAATCAACCACTAAATGTTCACCCCTTGCTATATGTGGCCTGCAAAGCAGGTGAATGAAGCATTTCAAAGTAAGGCAGCATCCAGAGGACAGTGAAGCATTGGCTGCATGGGAAGAATGTTTGAAGGGATTATTTTTTACCCTTCCTCTGAAACCAACCAACAGTGAACATAACGGTGAACACTAAAGCTGACAGGAGAACGAAAGCTATTTACCAAGTGTTTTCGTATATTCTTCATCTCAGTTGAGTGTCCTTGCTTGTTGGATGCTGCAAAACATGTTAATAGCTTAGGTTTTAGTATCAGAGAAGCCAGAATTCAACGTTTATCTTAACATTATGTACTATGTGATCTTAGACAAGCGGTTTTACCTGAGACTCAATTTCCTCATATTTTAATTTTGTAAATTACTTATTTTTATTTTTAATTATCATGGGTATGTAGTAGTTATATATTTATGGAGTACATGTGATGTTTTGACACAGGCATACAGTGTGTAATCATCAAACAGGGTAAATGAGGTATCTGTCACCTTAAGCATTTATCATTTTCTTGTGTTAGGAACATTCTAATCCTACTCTTTTAGTTACTTTAAAATATACAAAAAATGATTCTTACCTGTAGTCATCCTACTGTGCTACCAAATACTAGATTTTACTCATTTTATCTAACTGTGTTCCTCATATATCTTCAGATGTGCATAACATACTGTTCTTTCTAATTAAAAGAAGTTAAGTCTTTTGAGATAGACAATACAGTTATTTTTACCCGCATTCTGAACATAGGGAAATTAAGGTTCAATGAATTTAAGAGATTTATACAAGCTACATATGTAGACAATGGCAGACTTGAGTACGGATTCCAAGATTTCTGGCTCCTGGCTTAAAGCTATTTTTATTACAATATGCAGGATTCTCAATTTGCCTAGTATTTGCTGTGTGTTCCGACCTCAGTATTGTACATATGAGTTATTTTCATTTTTAACCCAAACAAATTTTTATTTGATCCAGGTATGTTAAAAAGTAAAGAGATAATAAAACAAAGTCAAACAGCTACTTAGGTCAATCACATCTCACATCTGTCCCTGTTATTTTGAAAGTCTGTCCCTGATGCTCCTAAAGTGTTTCCACTTACTACAAACTCTTCCTCTGTTACTTCTGAATTAAAAAAATATGATCAGGTTTCTGCTTCTCTTTGGGATTCCAGTAGTGTTCCGTGATGTTAGTAAATACAGAATGAAGGGGGCCATTTGTAAGTTTAAGTCATTCATGGATTGAATATTGATTGGGCCCTGGTTTGCTCACCATATACTTACCATAAACTTTTCTATTTAATTAACATAATTATCTCACAAAATAGATTGCAATAATAGTGATAGCAAAATATAGGTCTACAAATTAATTTATTCACTTTAAGTTGGAATTTATCCATGTCACCTAGTACAATATACCATGGTATTTAAATTATGCATTTATTTTCTTTATTCTTAATCACCCCTCATTAGAAATAAACTGCAGGAATTTGTAACTATTGTGGTCTCTACTGTATCCCTAATACCCAGAAAAAGCGCCTAGTATATAAACAACCAATAAGCACTTGTTAGATAAATGAATGAGTGAATAATTCCTTCAATCAAATATATCCCTCTACCTTTTTGTACTCTGATTTCCATCCATACCCCAGATGGAAGTTTAAACTCTCATCTAATACCAGCCTAACCATTTTTGCATTGTATCATCTTTTTTTTAAGTGAGATGGGGTCTCCCGCTGTCACCCAGGCTGGAGTGCAGCAGAAAGAACACAGTTTACTGAAGCCTCTACCTCCTGGACTTACGTGACCCTCCTGCCTCAGACTTCCACGTAGCTGGGACCACAGGCAAGCACCACCACACCTGGCTAATTTTAAAATGTTTTGTAGAGACTGGATCTCACTCTGTTGCCCAGGCTTTTCCTTTCTCGCCTATTTAAGTGACATTCTCACCTATGTAAAGTACAATTATCCCTTCTGTTCCCTGTATCATCAACTTATTATAGTATCTACTAAATCCTTCCCAGCCCCCTATGATAATGCATTAATATCTATCAAATTGGGAAAAAAAGCACCTTGACTTAATAGCTCCCACCACACATATCACGATTTCTCTGCTTTCCTGACATAAATCTCTTCTGAAAGAGTTGTCCCTACTTCCTAAATCCACTTCCTCCCTTTCCATTATTTCTTACATACACCTCTAAAACTATAATTCCTCTTGTTAATGTAATCAGTGAGCTCTCCATGTTGTCAAAGCCAGTGGTCAATGTGATTTTGAAATATGTTCTTTACTTGACTTTTGAAATATCATTTACACTCATTCTCCTCCTTTCCACTGTCACCTACGCATCTTCTAAACTTGAATGACTGGAATGTCCCACTCCTCAGATGTCAATGCTCTTTGCTTACAATCTCTACTAACACCGTCTAGGTAATTTCATCCAATGCCATGGCTTTAAATACCATCTATATGCTAATGATTCAAATTTAATCATTATCATTAATGTCTCTCCTCGACTCCAGGTTAATATATCCAACTGCAGGCCGGGCGTGGTGGCTCACGCCTATAATCCCAGCACTTTGGGAGGCCGAGGCGAATGGATCACGAGGTCAAGAGATCGAGACCATCCTGGTCAACATGGTGAAACCCCGTCTCTACTAAAAATACAAAAAAAAAATATATATATATATATATATATATATCCAACTGCATACTTAAAATGTTCACTTGGATATCTGAAAGGCATTTCAAACTTAACATGCCCAAATCCAAACTTATGATTACTCCTTCACCACCCAAAACAAACACTTCCTCCAATCTACTTTGTTTGAATGAGTGGTATCTCCACAATTTCAGTTATTTATGCCAGAAAACTCAATATTCGCATAGGCTCCTCTCTTTCTTTCTGCTGTGGTTTAACTGTTTGTGTCCCCTCCAAAATTCATGTTGAAACTTAATCCTCAATGCAAAAGTATTAGGAGGTAGGGTCTTCAGGAGATAATTAGGCCACTAGAGCTCTGCCCTCATGAATGGAATTAACAACCTTATAAAAAGGCTGGAGAGAACTAGCTAGGCCCTCTTTTTATTTTTAATTTTTTTCCCTTTTTTAAATTGTACTTTAGGTTCTGGGGTACATGTGCAGATCATACAGGATTGTTGCATAGGTGCACACATGGCAATGTGGTTTGCTGCCTCCATCCCCCCATCACCTACATCAGGCATTTCTCCCCATGTTATCCCTCCCCAACCTCCCCACCCCCACTGTCCCTCCCTTGCCCCCACCAACAGACCCCAGTGTATGATGCTCCCCTCCGTGTGTTCATGTGTTCTCACTGTTCAACACCTGCCTATGAGTGAGAACATGTGGTGTTTGATTTTCTGTTCTTGTGTCAGTTTCCTGAGAATGATAGTTTCCAGATTCATCCATGTCCCTACAAAGGACATGAACTCATTGTTTTTTTATGACTACATAGTATTCCATGGTGTATATGTGCCACATTTTCCTTGTCCAGTCTGTGGTCAATGGGCATTTGGGTTGGTTCCAGGTCTTTGCTATTGTAAACAGTGCCACTGTGAACATGTGTGTGTATGTGTCTTTATAATAGAATGATTTATAATCCTTTGGGTATATACCCACTAATGGGATTGCCAGGTCAAATGGAATTTCTATTTCTAGGTCCTTGAGGAAGCGCCACACTGTCTTCCACAATGGTTGAACTAGTTTACATTCCCACCAACAGTGTAAAAGTGTTCCTATTTCTCCATATCCTCTCCAGCACCTGTTATCTCTAGATTTTTTAATGATTGCCATTCTAACTGGTGTGAGGTGGTATCTCAATGTGGTTTTGATGTGCATTTCTCTAATAATCAGTGATGATGAGCATTTTTTCATGTTTGTTGGCCTCATATATGTCTTCTTTTGAAAAGTGTCTGTTCATGTCCTTCGCCGACTTTTGAAGAGTTTGTTTTTTTTCTTGTAAATCTGTTTTAGTTCTTGATGGATTCTGGATAGTAGCCCTTTGTCAGATGGGTAGATTGCAAAAATGTTTTCCCACTCTGTTGGTTGCAGGCTCACTCTAATGATTGTTTTTTTGCTGTACAGAAACTCTGGAGTTTAATTAAATCCCATTTGTCTATTTTGGCTTCTGTTGCCAATGCTTTTGGTGTTTTAGTCATGAAGTCCTTGCCTATGCTTATGTCCTGAATGGTTTTGCCTAGATTTTCTTCTAGGGTTTTTATGGTGTTAGGTCTTATGTTTATGTCTTTAATCCATCTGGAGTTAATTTTATTGTAAGGTGTCAGGAAGGGGTCCAGTTTCTGCTTTGTACACACTGCTAGCGAGTTTTCCCAACACCATTTATTAAACAGGGAATCCTTTCCCCATTGCTTTTGTCAGGCTTGTTGAAGATCAGATGGTTGTAGATGTATGGCATTGCCTCCAAGGCCTCTGTTCTGTTCCATTGGTCTATATCTCTGTTTTGGTACCAGTTCCATGCTGTTTTGATTACTGTAGCTTTGTAGTATAGTTTGAAATCAGGTAGTGTGATGCCTCCAGCTAGGCCTTCTTTTGCCTTCCTGTCTTCTACTTGTGAAGACACAACATTCACCCCTTCTACCCTGTGAGAATGCAGCAAATAGACCCTCACCAGACATGAATGTCCGCACCTTAATCGTATACTTCCCAGCCTCCAAAATTGTAAGAAATAAATTTCTATCATGTGTAAATGGCTCGGTCTCAGGTATTTTGTTAGAGCAACACAAATGGTCTTAGAGACTCTCACACCTCCAATTTAATTCATTGATAAATCCCATAAAGCTCTATCTTCAGCATATATTCCTAACCGACTACTTCTTAACACTTCTAACACCCTAACTGAAAGTTTGATCATCTGTCACTATACTACTGCAATGGGCTGCTAAACTAGTCTCCCTGTTTCTAACCATGCCTCTTTTACAAGTATCTGTATCTACATGGTATCTAATAATCCTTATAAAACATAAATAAAATCATGTCAAAATTTTGTTGACAGACATTCCTTGGCTTCCCATATCACTCAGAATGAAACCCAAAGCCTAATCACAGCATACAGGACCCTAAATTACCTCCTATGACCCTCCCCACAGATTCTCTGATTTAATCTCCTATTATTCTCCTGAAAGTGCTGATGCAATAACAACGGATTCCTGGATATTCCTCAAGTATTCCAAGCACCCGCCTGCCTCTTAGCAATTATATTTTTTTCTGCCTAGAAGGGAGTTTCTCAAAATGTCCACATGGCTTGCTCCAACATTTCTGTGCTCAAATGAGACTCTAGCTGAGAAGCCTTCACTAAAGATGAAGTTTCACTATAGATGAAGTCTTCTCAGGTATATAGGTATACAGAGTGATGGGGGTAGTGCCTTATTTTATGTTGAATGATAATCATTTTATATAGAATGATAATCATTCTACATAAAATAAGGCACTACCCCCATCACTCTGTATACCCTTATCCTTCCTTCAGAGCATTCATCACTAACTGATGTATATGATTCGTTCATTGTTTTTTTCCCTACCTTACAACATAAGTTCCAATAAAGCAGAAACATTATCTATTGTGTTCATTGCTATGTCTCAGTCCTAAGATACTCTCTGGTCCATGGTTGACATTAGCAAATATCTAGCAAGTCAGTGAATGACCCCTCTTAATTATGAGAATTAAGTGTCGGAATAAACGGTGGTCCCAGAAAATGTTATACTAGGTTCTATTAATAGATGTGACTTAATGAGTCTGCTTCTCACTGAATTCCTATAGCATTCAAAGTTCTAGGGAATGGTTCAACTAATTTGAATCAGGAGATGACAGGCCTTCCATGAGGAAAGCTACAAAGACTCCACCCTCTATTCTCCAAGATTTCAGGTTACAGAAACTAACAAAATAGACTAGGCTGACTCTGTACATTGTCTTCTGGTCCAAAAGAACAGCAAAGCTGTAGGAGGGAACTCACCAGGAGGGCAACAGGCGTCTGAGCTGGCAGCCCAGACTCAACATGAAAGTCTATGTGGTTAGGAAGCAAGGCTGATTCTAAAGCCAGACCCTCCAGACTGTGTTGTTCTTCGGGGAGCAGCGAATGCACAATGACTAAACAATGTCACTCTAACGTCACTGCCCCAGTATGAGGCACCACGTTCAGTGTCAGGGCTAGCAAAGAGGCATCTGGACCAGCTTCCGTTGAACTATGCAACACTAGCCTCTGGCAGAAGGAAATTCAGCTTTCAGTTTATTCTCTGCTTTGTGTTTGAAAGCAGAAAAAAACATTTTGGATTGAATAAAAAATATCAGAGTTCTCAGACAAGAGAACGGGGTAGGGTAGAAAGTGATGAACATGGTAGCCAAACACAATAGAGTTCCTACTAATAATGGCAAATCAAGTCTTCACATCTTTTTTCATCAAAAGAAGTATGACTACATTTGCAGGCTGGGTTGGTGGAAATCAGATCAATTATATGAACATTTCACAAAATGTATTCCATGCACTATAAATAGAAATTACCTAAAAAGAATTTCCTTGGCTAAATAAAGTAGGAAAACATAGGCTTAAACAAATTTAAACAGCTATATTGACTGGAGGACTTTTCAGAGAGGTAATGGGATAGAGTACAGCATTTTCCAAATTTATGAGATTAGGAAAACCTTCTTTATAGGGGAGATTTCATGAGACTAGCATTTTGGGAAGCACACTTGAGAAATGCTGTCAAGTCTAAACTACATGGAATAAATGTATTTTGCAAGAAGTTTGATTAATAACTTGATTGAACACTAGTGTTTTGGGCCAGTGAGATGTACCAGAATTCATGCAAAATAATTTATTCAACAAAAAATATTTCATTTTAATTCTATACTTTAGAAAAAAATATTTTTAAACTCCGAAAGATGGGAAATTTGGACAGGAATGAGCTACTACATGTGGCAGGCATAAGTTATTCAATTTATAGAGTCCCTCATTTCATTTTCACAAGAACTTTATAAGATATGTATTGTTATCTCTACTTTTCATATGAAGGAAGCAAAAACTTGAGCTATTTAAGTGACTTACCCAAAAACTAAACTCATGGTAGAACTTCTTCTTCTCAGACTTTTGGCTAAGATCAAATGTAAAAAAAAACTAATGGTAGGACCAGAGTTTGAACCCAGGTCATTCCAGTGCCAAAATCACAGAACTCATCCTTTCCTTCTTTTTTCCTTTCCTTCCTTTTTCTTTCCCCCTTTTCTTCCTTCCTACTACCTCCCACCCTCCCACTCACCCTCCCTTCCTTTCATTTTTTTTTCTGGAGACAGAGCCTCACTCTGTCACCAGGCTGGAGTGCAGTGGTGCCATCTCGGCTCACTGCAACCTCCGACTCCCAGGTTAAAGTGATTCTCCTGCCTCAGCCTCCCAAGTAGCTGGGATTACAGGCACGTGCCACTATGCCCAGCTAATTTTTGTGGGGTTTTGTTTGTTTGCTTGTTTTTGTTTTTGTTTTTAGTAGAGATGAGGTTTCACCATGTTGGCCAGGATGATCTTGATCTCTTGACTTTGTGATCCACCCGCCTCAGCCTCCCAAAGTGCTGGGATTACAGCCCTGAGCCACCACACCCAGCCCTTTTATTCATTCTTTCTTTCTCTCTTTTTTCTTTCTTGCTTCTTTCTCATTTCTTTCTTTCTTTCTCTTTAATGATGCTTCCCTAAAATTCAAAATCAATAAAAAATCAGCATTCTCCCCACCGAGGTTTAGTTTTCTATTATGAAAGAAATATTCTAATTTGGATATCAGCAACAATTTTGCAAGGCTCATGAAAAATGGGTCCCATTTGGAATTATAGTGATCCATTATTTTATATGGACCACCCTGAACTTCCTATATTCTCCCCAGGCTCTTTTTATTTCTTGGGAGAGAAAAAAAATTGTTCTCTTAAAACAAAAGTTTCATTTAAGAGAATAATTAATTATTATTTAAAGAGCAGTTCAAATGCCATTTCAAATCATATCCTATTTCCTTTCATTCACAGCACTCCACATGAATGTGAACTGATTCAATGGAAGACTTACTATTTTTAAAATGGTCAGTTTTTTGTTGCAGTCCATGTTTCAGTTAGTTGTGTGGTAAGAAGGAAAGCAAAGATTTCATGCAGATGTGCTCAGTTACCATTTGAGACCAGTATTTTGCATTCTTGTTTCTCCTTTATAACCATGCAAAGAGTTATTCAAATTTGGATGATATCAAAGAACTTAATATACAAATTCAAACAAATTATTCCAAAGAAAAAAAGCAATTAATCTCTTTTTTGTCTTTACCTTCTCTCAATTGCCATTAAAATTGATTATGCTTTTGTTATTTCATGACCAAATAATTTTCTGCCTTAAATATAAATTTTCCCCCCAAGTTGAGCTCTAAAGTACTACTGTTATAATAAACTATAACTGTAAGAGTTTGACTTCAAAATGCTTACACTGTCTAGCAAATTGGGAAACTTAAATGTTTTGGAGATAAATGGTGGAATACCAATTTTGTGGATTCATTCTCTGGTAAATTCGAATTCTCACTTTATCATATAGCATTAATTCAGATCAAAGTTTCTACTGGGATTTTAAACATAGAGAAAAATATGCATATATAAATCTATATATATATATATTCATTTGCAATCAGAAAAACACAGTGTGAAGACCTGTTTGTCATAAGCATGATAAAGATACATGACCTCTTCCAATTTTCTGTCCCCAGGCAGCATTTTCAACCTCAGTACAGCCAGTAATTTTTAAACACAATTTAAACAATAATGAGATGGCCTTCTTATCCATCTCATTACTGAATAACAATGTCAAACAATAGGTATCCTAAAAAACAAGAGTGTAAGTTGTCGCAGCCACTTTGAAGAGTAATTTGGCAACATATATTTACATTTCAAATGGGAAATGGGCATATGCTATGATCTGGTGATTCCACTTCCTGGCTGTCTTCTTAACTTGGGTTTCTGTAACAAAATACCATAGACTGGGTGGGTTAAGCAAAAGACGTTTATTTCTAATAGTTCTGGAGGCTAGGGAAGTCCAAGATCAAGGTGCTGACAGATTTGGCTCTTAGTGAGAACCGTCTTCCTGGTTTGGAGATAGCTCCCATCTCACTGTCTGTTCATATAACCTCTTTGTGCAGAGAGAGAAAGCAAGAGGGAGAAAACTTTTCCATGTCTCCTCTTCTTATAAGGGCACTAATAATATCATAGGGGACCCACTCTCATGACCTCATCTAAACCGAATTACTTCCCGAAGAACCTGCATCCTAATACTGTCATGCTGGTGGTGAGGACTTCAACATGTGAATCTTTTTTTCTTTTTCTGAGACAGAGTTTCACTCTTGTTGCTCAGGCTGGAGTACAATGGCACGATCTCAACTCACCACAACTTCCACCTCCTGGGTTCAAGCGATTCTCCTGCCTCAGTCTCCCAAGTAGCTGGGATTACAGGCATGCACCACCATGCCCAGCTAACAGTGTATTTCTAGTAGAGATGGGGTTTCTCCACGTTAGTCAGGCTGGTCTCTAACGCCTGACTTCAGGTGATCCGCCTGCCTCAGCCTCTTAAAATGGTGGGATTACAGACACGAGCCACCGCGCACAGCCTCAACATGTGAACTTTTTTTTCTTTTTTTTGAGATGGAGTCTTGCTCTGTCACCAGGCTGAAGTGCAGTGGCACAATCTCAGCTCACTGCAACCTCCGCCTCCTGGGTTCAAGCAATTCTTCCGCCTCAGCCTCCCGAGTAGCTGGGACCACAGGCACGTGCCACCATGCCCAGCTATTTTTTGTATTTTTAGTAGAGACGGGGTTTCACCATGTTGGCCAGGATGGTCTCGATCTCTTGACCTCATGATCCGCCCGCCTCGGCCTCCCAAAGTGCTGGGATTACAGGACATGTGAATTTTAAGAGAACAAATTCATTCAGTCCCAACACTGATGGAGGACAACTTTCGAGCGTGTGCCCACAGAAACATAACCATACAAATAAGCATAATCCCTGAAATAATATTGGTCCTACTAAAAGAGGTTTAGTTATATGTGGTTTAGCTTTCAGAAAATGATACTGAGGAAACAGGAAGGTAAAAACGATAAATGTAGTCATGTAACTACTATAAACACTTTAAAACAAAAAGGTATAAATTATTTATGATACTTATGTGTATAAAAAAACATGAGCAAGAAAGATGTACACCAAATTCATAATAGAGATTATACAGGGACAGGAAGAGTAGTTTAGGATTAACATTGGTGGTTAACGGGAAATAAGTAAGACAAAATGTTAAAAATTATTAGTTCTGGTGATAGATGTTCTATTATTCTATGTATTTTTCTGAAATATTTACATTCCTAAGATTAAGTTTTAAAACAATTAAATTCTTAGAATCCGAGGTGCTTTATGATTACTAATGAAATACTGGGCTGGATGAAGTAGCTCACGTCTGTGTTCCTAGCAGTTTGGGAAATCAAAACAAGCTGAGGCCAGGAGTTGGAAACCAGACTGGGCAATAAAGTGAGACCCTGTCTCTGCAAACATCTTTTTAAAAACTAGCCAGGCATGGTGACACTCACCTGAGGTTTCAGCTGCTTGGGAGGCCGAGGCAGGAGGATCGCTGAAGCCCAGGAGTTCAAGGCTATGATGATACCACTGCACTCCAGCCTGGGTGACAGAGAGAGACTACAACTCAAAAAAAAAAAAAAAATTACTGACTAGACTGAGGTTGAAAATGTTATCTGGGGACAGAAGGCTGGGAGAGGTCATGTTATCGTTATGATGATTATGACAAACAGGGTTTTATTTGCAGAATAACCAGACTTGGTTAACAGGACTGATAATGATATACTGGATGTTTCAATGAAATATTTACCCAGTTTGGATGTTGAAAAGGCATTTATAAATATAGAAAACTTGTGAAAATTTATACTATAATATGCTAAGACCACTAGTTGGCATTAGTAATGTGTTACATGATTGCATTAATTGCAATCTGGATAAAAAGTAGTATAATCACATCCAATACTGAGGAACCTAAAGAAGGATTATAAGTATTACTGGAAGATGGAAATGTTGCTGTTATTCAAAGACAATGTAGACATGAATTCTAAACCATCAGTGGATTTAGCCATTGAGTTTCAAAACTAGTTTGAGATTAGGGATATTCTGCAGGAAAATAAGCAGAATAAAGGAGGAAGTAGAATAATAAATATAGATGTATATGCAAGAATAAAGCACCTTTTCTCAAAACTCTAGCTAAGCTAATGGTAAATATTTTGAACTTATGTTTCTTAAGCAGCAAACTTAGAGCATCTAATAACAAATTTTTAGACTCAGATGATGATGAGCATTGGCATTTTACTTAGATGCATTATATAGTAAACCATTTTTTATTTGAGGCTTGTATGTGCTAAGGATATGTCCTTGCCAAAACTGGGACTGCATTGGCTCAAGCCCCCATCATTTTTCGCTTGACTAATGTCTCAGTTTATATCCTTCCTCCAGTTTCTGTCCCCTTTTAAACTCATTGTCCACTCCAACATCATATCTCAGATATAAAATTCTGATTATGTCAGTCCCCTATTTAAAAACCTACAATAAGTTAGCCCTGTGGACTTGAAGACATTTCCTCTAAGAATAGTCAAGTAAAAAAAGCAAGATGCAGAAAAATATGCAAAGTATCCTTTTGTAAAGCAAACAATGGCCAAAAAAAACCTATGTATATGGATATTGAATATATACATACACTGTATGCTTGAATGTAATTATATAACCAAGGAGAAAACAAAGAAAAGATACAAAATAACTGTTAACGTGAGTTGGTGAAGGAAAGATGTGGGTAGAGAAGGGGGATAAGACAGGAAGGACAGAGAAAAGTGGGAGGCAGGAGCCAATTAAAAAATGAACATGAAAAACAGTATGTATGATCATCTTTATATATTGATGTAAAATGTGTGTGATATTTTTACATAAACACTTGAAAACCAAAAAAGTAATAATTATAATTTCCTATTGTCTGTAGGAAGTTTAAAGTTTTTGACTTAAAACAGTCCTTCCAATTCACCAATTATCTTGCAATCGCTCCAGCCTTGTGCACCAGCTACGCTTTCTTCACAGTTCCCACACCACACCATCCTAACCTTCCCTATCCTACCCTTACACAACCCACTGTGTGTCTGGGATGCCTCTTCCTCCTTTCTTCCTAGAGATGTCCTGTCTTCATTCAAGAGCCTGTCCAAAGGTTCTTGGCAAAGACTTTCTTAAATTCAGATGCTCCATCTTCCGTGTGCCCTTACGTGTTTGTAGATCTTTCCGTTGTGATGTTAAGTTGTATTGTGATTACTTTTGAACATATTTCAGCATTTTATCCTCTCACTAGATAGCTAGCTCCATGAGGAAAGAAACCATATGCTTAATTATTGCACATCAAGCACCTGGAGTAAACCGGCATTTAGGAGATGGTAAGCAATTTTTGTTGATTTTATTGATTTCTGTTTGATTTTACATTTTTGTGTAAAACGATGATGCTCAGAATTGTTGTGCATAATACTGTGCTTACTGTACGCCAAGGTTAAGCATTTACATCTCCCACAAACAAACTCATTTTATTCTAGTTTATGGTGATGATTTACAGATATCTTACACTTGACTCTGTAACAAGGTATTAAGGAAAGATTCTTTCTATCTAAGTTTTGGAGGAGGACACCAAAATCAAAAATGAAGCAATAGGTGGCAAGTCCTCCCACATTCTGAAATGAAGCACTGGACCTCCTAAACAAGACCTGAAAGGAAGTGGACTGAAACTGCTTGGTGACTCAACATCTACTCAAGGGTCCGAAAAAGCTGATATTGAGGAAACTGAGAGACGTAAGAATTTCTCTTTAGAATATTGTTGAAGGCTGTTGCTACTTTCCATCTCCCTCATCTGTAGGAGAGGTGTCAAGAACACCTCACAGAGAGCTTGATGTTTATTCCCTAAAGCTTGGAGGACAGAGGAGATGCATGTTTAGTCCACCCTTGAGAAATTTCAGGCAAAAGACTCTACAGCTGGAACTGCCCGCTTAGAGGCAATGCAAACAGATAGAGCTGTCTTTGGAGCCAGCTGTACTTTCGTGGACAATAAAGCAGAGGTTGGTGTTTCCATGGACACAGTGTGGGCTCTTTAGGTGACATCTGGGTAAGAGTTTCCTTTAAAAGGATTTCTTTTCTGAGGATAAGGCAACCTTAGCATAAAGAAGCTATGGGGTACTAACTGATGTAGAAACTGAGGAGCTATTGAAGCAATCAAGCAGAAAGAAAGAGACTAGATGGTTTTAGTGAGGGAATTTCTGCAGAACCCACAAGAGGAGACTGTCCCACATCCGCTGAGCACATAAAAAACCACAATTACTTTTGCACCGGCCTAATGCAACAAGCCAACCTTCCACTAAGGACAGGTGAAAAACCCAAAGCCAGTGGTTAGGGGAATGGAAGGACATTTCCTTTTCTGCAGTGGAACCAACATGTCCCCATGTTGAGCTTTTAAATTTACATGAGCCTGAGACTCCTGAGTATTGCATGGACTGGTGATTTTAGTTACTGTAGTGGGATTCTGACTGTGACCACAGTACTTCTTTAATTGTCCAAAAGGGGATGAAAAAGATAGGGAACTCACCTAAGATTCCAACTGTGGTGGGGAAAGAGTGAATCTATAAAGAGTTTGATTTTATTGTGCTCTAGCTGTTCAAACTGGTTGTGTATGCTATTTTATACAAGAAAGGAATGAGAAATATATGTTAATTTGTATACATCTATTGCTACTACTGGAGAAAAATTCAAGTACATCCCTGGCTCAGAAAGAAATAATGAATCACTTTTATATTTAAGACTAACAGCATAAATTGTCTGTTTCATCATATATATATATATGAAAACATGAAATGTGTGAACAATAAATCTTATTTTTATAGACAAATATCTTCTTAATTTCTTGACTGAAACTCACAATTAAATTATTATAGCCTTTCCAACACAAAAAATACTATCTTCATAAAAAATTTTAAATAGTCAAACAATAAGATACTCTCATCCTAGTACAACAGACTAATAAAGAGAACACGTTTAAAGGATTTTTTGTCTTACTATGCTAATTTACTGCATGTCAGATAAAGCGTGAAGAAATAAACATGAAGACCATACCCTCATTATAAGAAATTCATAGCCTAGAAGAAAGACAAAGGTATAAAATATGCCCACCACTGGGCTCGTGAAGGTCCCTGTCAGGTGACATCTAGACTGCTAATACCAACTGTGCTTATCGCCTCTAGACTCACACCCTCACATCCATCTTCTACACTGATTATACTAAACTAAAACTAATGTGACCTCGGCACATGCTTGCGTTGAATGTGCTGCTGGCTTCTAGTAAACCTCAATACTAATTGTCAGTACTTTAACCTGATAATCTGCTCTCTGCCTACTGGTCTCTCCTCCCTTCTAAATATTCTCCTCTTGTTAACTTTATTCTCCGTACCTCAAACTGTATCACATTGTTCCCCACCTCCTAAGCCTTTGCCCATGCTTTCCTTTCTCCCTTGCACCCTTTCCTATTTCATCCGACTGCAAAACTCTACTTCATTTTTTGAAATCCTGCTAAGATATTCACCTCTTCTGTAAGGTCTTTCTTGCCCACCCGTTTAGTGAACAACTCACATGCTTATTTATATAAATTCCATTTTCAGCTATACTTCTAGAATGGCACATATGACATTGATCTAAAATTACTTAGAAACTTGTCTCTAACACCACGCTACTGAGCACTTGGTACTGTGACTGGAACATTGCGGACAATGAACAAATGAAATAACTGAACCAACTTCAATTTGGATGAGTCATATGTTGATATGGACTGACCTTGATTAGGGGCCAGCCCGGTGGCTTTATTGCCTAATGAATTAGGTTTTTCTTAGGACTCAACTGGAAAGCTGTTAAAAGTTCCTTCTAATCAACTCAAAAACAGATAAGGCAATTTGAAGGAGAGCTGGCTGTGAATTTGGCTCAGAGTTTATGTGCTAGAATCTGAGGGGTCCTGAGAAGTTCAAAATGTCCAGGTCCTATAAGGAATTGGGGATTAGAAGACACAATTAGCTAACACCTCCGAGAAGACAAACAAGAAATCCCTGCAGTGGATTTGTTTGCTTTTTCACATGGCTTCCATGAGCCTCTGTCTTCCCCCAAAGGCATACTTATGTTTGCAGAACCTGTAATAAAAATATTAGATAAACAATAACAAGGACAACTTTTCACTTATTGGAAATTCACACAATTTATAAAAATATATAAATGTTCAGGAAGAATATTAACCAAATACTTTCCCCACTGAAATGAAATTATTTTCTTACTTTATTTTTTTTTCTGAGACAAGGTCTTGCTCTGTCACCCAGGCTGGAGTGCAGTGGTGCGATCTCTGCTCACTGAAGCCTCTGCCTACCAGGCTCAAGTGATCCTCCTGCCTCAGCTCCAGAGTAGCTGGGACTCTAGGTGCATGTCACCATGCCCAGCTAATTTTTGTATTTTTAACAGAGATGGGGTTTTGCCATGTTGCCCAGGCTGGTCTCGAACTCCTGAGTTCAAGCAATCCAACTGCCTCAACCCCCATAAGTGCTGGGATAACGGCCCCAAGCCACCACACCCAGCCTCAAACTTGATCATTTTTTAAAACAACAAAGACTTAAAATATTTTCAGAATTTTTATTATTCCTAAATATAATTGAATGGGAAATATTTAATTTCTCCTTAGCACCACAATCACATCTTCATTTTTACATACATCCTAGTAATGAATGATTCTTCACCTCCACCACTGTTACTACCACTAGTAGTTGGACACTCTTAGGATCTGCTTATCCATCCCAGAGATCAATTTTAGTTGGTTTGTGTACACTAGGCTCCTCAGTTTTTAAGACTCACATCCACAAAAAGAAATCTAGTCCATCTGGATATACTCTATGATCTTGATTCTACATGCCCCAAAAGACAAACTACTGAGCAGCCCATTCCAAGCCAAGTTGTATGGTTTCTGACCATTCATTCACTCATTCAGCAAATATTTATTTAGTGAGATTCTGCTGAGAGCCAAGCACTGAACTTCACATTGTAAACACTTGATACAAAGAGCACCCATTACTTTCAGAGATCTCCCTGGTGAATTCACAATTACAAATCCCCAAGGTAAGTGCTATGTTAAAAGATGCTGGAGGAGGAGAGGTGCTCCAGGGAAGCCTTCCAGGGAAACTTCGCAGAAAAGTTTATGCTTAAATAAGCTTTCAAAGATGAATAACAGTCAGGCCAAATAACGGAGAAGGGAATTTCGAGCAGCAGAAACCACAGATGCTACAGCATGAAAGCACGGGCCTGAAGGTGCTTTTAGAAAACTTCAGGCCTTAGATGCAGCTGAAGCCTGGGGTGTACACAGAAGTAAAGAGAGAGATGAAGCTGGACTAAAAGACAGGCCCTGATGGTCAACAGGCCGCTAACGCCGTGTCTAGACTTTTACCCTAAAATTGATAGGGAGTCACTTTAGACATTTTAGCAAGTGAGTGGCTTTATCAGATTGGTGTTTAAGAAAAATCATTCTGGCCAAAGTGTAAATAACTCAGGCGAGCCAGAGGGTTGTGTAGTAATTCAGGTGAGACACGGAATACTAAAAAATGAATCTGTTGAGGAGAGAATGTGATGAGGTCAGTTTGGGGTAACCTGAGATAGTGGCTAGAAAATTGACTAGAGCACACTTCTTGATGTATACGGCACATGGTTTACCCTCGTAGCCCTAGAAACAGCATGCATTTCAGTCTGGGCCGTGCACTCTTACTGCGTGGTTGTCAAAAGTAGTAAACTAGCCAGCAGCACTGTAGGCTGCTGCTAACTCTAGACTTGTAGTTTTATAGTTTTGAAATAGTTAGCTATACTTGAATTTTCCACGTTGCAAAATTTGTTTTTTGAATTTTAATCACTTTGATTTAGCCTTGAGTCACAGCAAAACAAAACAAAAGCAAACAAACAAAAAACCAACTGTGTTCTAGTTGTCTTGCTTACTGGGAAATCTGGTGGGAGAAAAAAAAAAAGCCAGAGAAATCCTTCCCCCTGGCTGTGTTTATTGGCCAGTGCTCCACAGGGCACACCAAGAAGGTAAGAACAGGAGGGGTGGGAGGTCAATCTTCCTTTTGAGGGTACTCAGAAGTGGAGGACTGTAGTCCTGGGTGTTTTGGTTCAGTCTGTTAACATATAGAAAATTAACAGGAAGCCACACAGCTTTGAAAACTGTTATAAAATCCTTTGCAATGATTTCTTATAGGAAAATTATTTTGGTAAGTAAATTTTTGGATTATTCATGTTCAATAATAATTCCATTTCATATGTCAAGAAGTAACTATATACATGTGTGTCTGGGAATAAGGGAAAATATCTAAGCTAGAGATATTCAATTATAACTCAATTAAAAAAAAATTAAGGACATTTTTTAGCCCATACTCTTAGCATGTGAAAGAAGAACTGTCTCTAACTCTATCTTAAACGTGAATGACCAAAATAAATACATGGATGTGAGTATCAAATATTCCAAATAATATGCTATAATAACTAAGCAAGTATTTGGAGTGTTTTATTTAATAATCAAAAGCTGGAATGTCACCCTGCCACATTTTCTGATGTGAATGGATGTAAAAAGTTCAGCAATTCCTACACTTCACAAATTTTATTATGTTTAAAATATGATTAGTGCTAAAACTTTGATTTCCAACAAAAAGAAAATACTTCATTGAATCTTGAATTAACAGGCAAAGTTAAAGTGATAAGATTTTATAAGTCTAAGATTCTATTCATAACAGTAAAAATTAAACTAATGAAACTATGTGAACCACTAGCTCATTAAAATTTTTATTTTAATTTATAAACATGTAGTATGCAAAAATTAAAAGTTACTTTTGGTGATTTCAACTGGTACACAGAAAATGCTGAGTTCTTGTTATCACACTAAGTTCATAAAACCCCAAAGTGTAAATGCATTTTATATCTTCATAAAAACACCTTATATAAAAGACCAATATGAAGCAACACAAGAAATCAGCACATTTTCTACCTCTTGATAGCAGTGACTAGAAATAGAATTCTTGAAAAAAAATTAAAACTAGCTTCTTAGTTAGCAACTTTGGAGTTTTGCGGTCTGTTATGTGGTTGGACTGATGCTGGAGTGTCTGGGTTGGACTGACCACCCATCTAGCGCTCAATCCACATGCCCAGTTTTGTGGGTGTCTTTCTGCTCTTATGTTTTTAAAGTCATATTTGATTTTTCACTGACCTCCTGTTATGATGACCTTTGAAGCAAAAACATTACTATTCTCTCCATGAGCTATGTGTGATGTTGTAAATGTGATTTAAGTATTGGGCAGAGAGTTTGAAAAAAAAAAAACCTAAAAATCCACGTAGGAAGCCAAACAAATCTGGGGGAAAATGCAAAAATTTAAACCTCTGAGAATTTCCCAGGAGCCACACACCATTTCCACATTTTGAAAAGAATGTAGTAAGAAGTTTTACAAAACAGATACTATTGAAAATAAGTACCAGAAAGAAAAGGGAAATGTAATTCATTTGTCGAACACAATAAAAGACAGTGTCTTGAAAAGTACATTTAACAATGCTTAGATGTATTCCAAGTGGTACCACATGGCTTCTTAGGGTAGCTAGGGTTTGGTCTAGCCTTAACGATGACATGTGGAATGTTAAAGTCAGGAAAAGGCTCAGAAACCAAGTAGGATGTCTTTGTTGTTGTTGTTGTTGTTTGAGACAGTCTCACTCTGTCAGCAGGCTGGAGTGTAGTGGTGCGATCTCGGCTCACTGTAACTTCTGCCTCCTGGGTTCAAGTGATTCTCTTTCCTCAGCCTCCCGAGTAGCTGGGCTTACAGGTGCCAACCACCACACCCAGCTAATTTTTCTATTTTTGTAGAGACAGGGTTTCACCATGTTGGTCAGGCTGGTCTCGAATTTCTGACCTCAAGTGATCCGCCCACCTCAGCTTCCCAAAGTGCTAGGATTAAGGCATGAGCCACTGCACCCGGCCAACCAAATGGGATTTGTGATCTACTATCACCACATTCAACTTCAACCCAAGTCGTGCTGGGTATTTTCTAGGTGGCCTCTGTTTAAACAAAGTGTTTCATAGCTTTAAGAAAAAATTGAAAATTATTAATCCAGTCTGGAATTCAGAAAGATAAATTCACTGCAAGTAACAATGCAGCAGATTTCAAAGTGGAACCTCTTAGTTCTCTACTTCATAGTAGCTCAAATGCATTCAGCCAACAAAAATGGAAGAAACTGTCACAATGTAGCAGAGTTAGGGAATAAGCCTAACTTTGCTCTTAAACACTCCATTCTTTCGTCCACTTAGACTTTAAATTGTTTCTATTTTAAACTCTGAGCCAGATTTCTATTTTTTATGTTTTTGTTTGTTTCTTTTGTTTTTTTAAGACACGTTTTCACTCTCTTGCACAGGCTAGAGTGCAGGAGTACAATCATAGTTCACCATAGCCTCAAACACCTGGGCTCAAAGGATCCTCTTGCCTCAGCCCCCCAAGAACCTGGGACTACAGGCGCACACCACTGCATCCAGCTAATTTTTAATTATTTTTGACTTTTTCTAAAGACAGGGTCTCACTCACTGTTTTGCCCAGGCTGGTCTCAAACTCCTGGTCTCAAGTGATCCTTCCCCCTTGAACTCTCTACACACTAAGATTACAGACGTGAGCCACCACGCCTGGCCCAGATTGCTATTTTTTATTTTGAGACTTAAAACAGAGATGATTAGTTGCCTACATTATATTCATTTACTCTTTCTTCTTTATGAACAGAACTCAACGTAGCTAGGGGTTGCAGTATAATTAGCTAAAGACTGTATTTTCCAGCCTCCCTTACAGGTGGGGAGCCCTATGACTGAGTTCTATCAATAAATGTAAGCAGACGTTGTTGAGTGAGACTCATTCAGCTGGCACATGCATTCAGCCTTTCTCCCTCCCTTTTCTTCCTGCCTAAAATGGTCACATTTTGTACAGAACTTCCTTTGTCACAACTGTGGAGCAGAAATGTCAAAGTATCCTGAGATAAACTGAAGACAAGGAATAACACACCAGCGCTGGAACTTTAGGCTTTCCTTGGTTGGTTGCTGTTAATCAAATTCCTGCTTGATACACTTTGGAATAGAACTATATCATGAAAATTCTTCAATTACTACCATAGCTTAAAAGTAGTGTAGTAACGATAGCCTAAATGTGTAAAGTCATTTCAAAAGAAATTTGTCATTCACTAATAGTAACGTAAGTTTGAATCTTCTATTCCTGTTTTTAAAAGGCTCTCAAATTCTGAATGTGACAGTAGGACCATAGTTTGATGTGTGGAAAAAAGATTTTCCTGGAAAATTCCTCTAAAAACAAATCTTTGTGCAGGAGAACTGATTTTAATCAGAGTACATAAAGGGAATAGAACTCTACTAGTCTAATGTTTTGATTTATAAATTATGTCTAGAAATAAACAGTGTTATTGCTTTCATGAAGATAATATCCACTTATTAATACAAACAGTGTAAGGGTCTGTTACCTCAGGCTAATCAAATATATAGTGGGGAAGACACGAAGAGAAATGGGTTAAAAAGTAAAAATATACAATTAGAAGAAATAAATTCAGTGTTTGATAGCGGAGTAGAGTGATTATAGTTAAACAAAAATGTCTTGTACTCAGGAGACAGGCACCCCAAATTCCTTAACTTGCATACATGTAGCAAAATTTCACATATGCCTTATAAATTTGAACAAATATAAATTACCTAATATTAGAGTCCTGAAGAAACCTTGATGATAATCTAGCTCATCCTCTCATTTTTCTATGGAAAAGACCAAAAAAATGGTAAGAGAGATTAGCGGGAATTTCCTTAACTTTTCACTGTTCACTGGGTTCTTTCTCAAATGAAGGAACTTAGTAGTGGAAGAAGAAAGTATTTCTTGTACTTAAGAATTCCCAGGCCAGGCGTGTGGCTCGTTCCTGTAAACCCAGCACTTTCGGAGCCGAGGCTGGTGGATCAGCTGAGGGCAGGAGTTCGAGATCAGCCTGGCCAATATGGTGAAACCCGATCTCTACCAAAAGTACAAAAATTAGCCAGGCATGGTGGCGCACCCCTGTAGTCCCAGCTACTCTAGAGGCTGAGACAGGAGAATTGCTTGAACCCGGGAGACAGAGACTGCAGTGAGATTGTACTACTGCACTCCAGCCTGGGTAACAGAGCGAGACAGTAGACCAATAACAAGGGTTGAATTTGAGGCAGGAATTAATAGCCTACCAACCTAAAAAAGCCCAGGTCCAGATGGGTTCCCAGCCAAATTCTACCAGACATACAAAGAGGAGCTGGTACCACTCCTCCTGAAACTATTCCAAACAATCCAAAAAGAGGGAATCCTTCCCAAATCATTCTGTGAGACCAACATCATCCTGATACCAAAACCCAGCAGAGACTCAACAAGAAAAGAAAACTTCAGGCCAATATCCACGATGAACATAGATGCAAAAATCTTCAATAAAATACTGGCAAACTGATTGCAACAGCACAGCAAAAAGTTTATCCACCACGATCAAGTAGGCTTCATCCCGGGGATGCAAGGTTGGTTCAACACACGCAAGTCTATAAACACAGAAAAAAAAAAGAGTTCTCCCTGTTTGCTTTTTATCTTAACATTCCCATCAACTAGCATGCCCTTCCTCCCCCTACTTTTTACCCCTCCTCTCCCAACCCTGGTAACTCAACCTTTAAGATCCAGGCTTACTCATATCTGTCCTTGCTACCTGAGAGGCTGAGGAGAGAGGATCATACGAGCCCAGGAGTTTGAGGTTACAGTGAGCTATGATCTGACCACTGCACTCCAAGCTGGACAGCAGAGTGAGATCCTGTCTGTAAACAAACAAAAGGCTCAGGCATGATCTCAACCAGAAAATTGTAAACTGTCCCTGACTGCCCACCCCACAACACACCCATCCCCTGGCCAGGTACGGAGCTTTCCTCTTCACTGTCTGTACACTGTGCTTACACCCTCTCACACTCACTTCAGATCCTAGTGATCTCTCTTTCCGAAAAGAAAAGTGAAGGCTCCAAGAGCAAGAACCAAACCTGTATCCCCCAGCATGCAGCATGGGATCTGACCACATAGACTTTCCCTAATATTTATTTTTTAGAAAATATATGCTTGTGAACCCTAGGGCAGCAAGGACAGATGCTGAATCAGTGGAATCTTACTCAGCTTTTTGGTGTAGTTTGAAACCCCTGCTCCTATTGACTTCCCTCCGACAGCCAAACATAATCTCAGGAGAACTGGCTCCAAAAAGCCATAAAGAGGTTTGGTAACACTAGAACGCTGTAAACAACCCATTTTAATGTATGGTAGTACAATTCAAAGTACATGGTTTTGTCTTTTGGGAGGGTATAAAAATTCAATTATAAGGATCAAATAAAAACAGTTAAATAAACAAAACGGGCTCAATAAAAATCATTTGAGCAAGTCTCTGGTCACTCAGGCTTGGTTTCCTAGAACATTGTAAAAGGTCCAGGTTTTTAAATTGATGGGTTAATCTAGATTTGAGAAAGGAACAACAATGGGAAAAGCACTGATGTAAAGTGCAGACAGAAATGCACTATTGGAGGAAGCATATTTCCTACAGCAGAGAGAAGAGACACTAAAACATTCCAAATCATATTCTTTAGGTAACATATTAAATTTCTTCTTTACCACATCAACTATAATTTAGTCATTTTAGTTGAAGATATTTCTAAATGAGATCTCTCTGGTAATCCCACAAACCACCCCCCCACCTTTATAATGAATGCTCTTTTCCCATTCATCATATTTTTAATGATTCTATAAATAATGTTATGTTAAAAAACAGTTTTCTCTCCATAGTAGAGTACTAAATGGGGGTCCTATATAAAAGATCCTACAGAGTGAAATATTAGGAAATAACCAAATAATTGATATAGTCATTTTAATTGCTACCTTGTTATGTGTGACCTAGTTTGCTTAGCAGTTTTTATGGAGCCTGATTCTCTGATATACTGGAGAATGTTAGATTCAGAATGGATGTAAGAATATTTTGATTTTTCTTTCAGTTCTATTTAGTTGACAGTATTTCTGTAAAAACAAATCAGGCTAGCAAAATTCATTTTTAGTATTTTTCTAAACAGCAAGTATATATTAAGTTAGATTTAATAAAGAAGAAGAACTTTTTTTCTATAATTATTATTCCCTATAGAGTACATATATCAAGGCAGACAAGAGAGAAAGTAATCTTACATTTTCTTGGAACACTATTGCACACAATCAAATAAAATGAACTTGAAGTCTAGTCTTATTTTACAAACTAAAAACGAGTCTGAGAACTTGTGGAGCCAGCATCAGGTTCCTTAGTTTTTCCTTTATCTAGCAGATCTTCAGTCTGCAAACTGTTCTCGACAACCCTCATCTTTACAAGTTATCCCATCTACCCAATGCACAAAAGGGCATTCATTTGCGATTACAAATGTTCCCAATGGCATAGACTCCATTCTCAGAACATGTAAAGGTCTAGATGAAAGCGGTGTAGAGTTATGAAATAATTGGCATTTGAAGGTATGTAGAAAGGCTTCTTCATGAGCAACTGAGAATAATAAATAGAGGGCAAAGTAAGACAAAGACATGTAACAGGGTGCTGTAAGACACATACATAGGCACATTAACATGCACACACATGCCCATGGCATGACTATGGTGTAAACATTCTCTATAGTCTGCTACTAGATCAGTCCTCTTACAGGACAGTTATTTCTTAGCGATGACAGCTTATCTCTCCAGTGAGGATGAATACAGCCTGAGGTGTGAACTGTATCCAACATGTTGTTTCTTCCTTTGGTGCCTAGGAGTTCATGTGTGCACCATGCATACATATGTGTGAGTTTATAATGATGAAATGAGAAATTGAACTGGACCATCCGAGCGCTGTAGCAAACATCATAACCAAAGAGCATCGTAAGAAACAAGCCATATAAAACTGTAATGTTGTCGTTTGGGGGTATTTCCAAGTAATTCATTTGTATATTGAATGACTGCTCACTTTTCTTTCTTTCACTTGACTGCTAAGAAACTGAGAGTCATCTTTGTCATTAAATCCACGTCTAGCCTCATGGTGTTTTCTTTCTTCTCTGGTCTTCACTTTGGCTAGGGAACATCTTTTTAATACATTTACATCATTTTTACTCACTTTATTGTATTTCTTTTGAGAATCATTTTGAAACTTTTTGATATAAGTCCAGCAGGAGAATAAGGATAGGAAAGCAGGGGATGAGAGGAAAAAGACTGTGAGCCTGTATTCTGGGCTTTGGAGACCTGTGAGGCCTAGATTAGAATCTCACTACTTTCTGGCTTTTTAAATTTGGGCATACATTTATTTAATTTATGTAATTAAATTATTTATTTATTTATTTTATTTATTTACCTTCTCTGAGCCTCAAATTCATCTAAAATGGAAAGATATTAGAACCAACCTCAATGGAGAAAATATAGTAAGAGATCAATTAATATTTCTTTCTTCCATCAAAATATAAATTGTGAGCGTGCATATGTGTGTAAATATGTGTGTTATATATGAAACTGTGCATATATACACATACATATCATATATAGAGTATATGAACATACATACATACATATGTACAACCTCTCCCTGCTCCCCACCCACAAATTTCTGGGATCAAATCTTATTCAAAATGTCCTCACTCACCAATTTCCAAAGAGCTTCAAGGTAAGCAAAAACTAATCTATTCTTCACTACAAATGTTGTTTTGTTTTTTGTTAAAATTGTGATCTATGGAAGATATTGGAAATAAGTCTGTGAAATGAGCCATTTTATGAAAGCAGAATTTCAGTAATCTCTATGTGTTAAATAGGAGGCTAAAAGAAATTCCTCCCGTTGGGTCCCCCACCCACCCCTGTGATTTACTCTGCCTGTCTGCTGCAACAATCACCGCCACGGTACACAGTGCTCACCACTGACCTATTGCAGACAGTTAATCAAGAGCAGAGAGAGCAGCTTTCACAGTACAAGTAGTTACTTGTTCTCAACTTTTTAAAGTTCATAATTCAGTCTTACTGTCATTTCTTTCCTCTTGCCGGTGCTTTTATGAAAGGTAAAGCTGAACAGAAAGAAAACCAGAGTCATTAACTGTTTGAAAGTTTAATGTGCTACCAAACCAGAATTAGATGTGATAATGAAATTTCCACAGTTGAAAGCAGACTTTGCTAACTGATGTATGTAGTGAGAAGGTGGTCACATAACCAATGAAAATAAAACCGTGCTCATTTTTTATATTTCTCATCATTTTTTTGTTTAAATTGGCCAAATGCCAAATTAGACTTCAGTTGGGATACTTTGAAAAGTGGATTTAGTAAAATTCCACTTGTTTCGCTTAAGAAATATACATTCAATAGTGACGGTAGAGATGTTGATCAAGTAACTTCATATCTAAAGACATTCCAGAACAATAGTTTAGGTTTTGTGGAATAACTTTCCTAACCTGTATTCAGCCATCATAATTGGTCAGAGGAGCCATCCAAGTCACCAAGGATTTCACCAGAATCTTTTCCACGGGACCACAGAATGGCTCACCCCACCCATGCCACTCCCCAGTCTGGTATTCAAGGTATGTCTAATTAGGTTTCTGACTTACCCTTTCTAACTACTTCAATTTCTGCCTTTTGTCATCAATATAATCAACATGGGTCATTATTTGTTCCCCAAATACAGCATATACTTGCCTATCCCTTTGCCATTGCACATGCTTTTCTCTCTTAACATTCTCAGCCATGGGGTCTTTTTGCCTGCCCTCTTCCCGGCATCCCCACCCACTGTGTCCCTCTTCCCACCACTTCCACTCAGGGACCTCTTACCTACCACCATCTTTTGAAATTATGTATATCTATTTAAAGGTCAGTTAAACTGCCCTTTTTTCAAGAAATCATTCCTTTTTTTTCATCCCAAACCAACCCGATCTCTTTCTCTTCTCCATCCAGAATCACTTACTTTAACTCTTGTATATCACTTTCATAGTCTTTGGCATACAGCAGGAGTTCATTTGCTCTATGATGAGTGAATCAATGACTTATAGGCTATATGCATTTTAATCTACCCCATAACCTTCTCCTCCTCCTTAGCTTATAACTTCCTAATGGTAAAGATGTGGTTAGTGGGAGGAGGTGCTTATTAATCTTTACAACCTTTACATTATCTAATAGGTTAATTGCACATAATCAAGACTTGATAAATATTTCTTGAATTGCATGATTAAACTGTGTCAGCTGGGCTTGGTTATAAGCACCTCAGGATCGTGTCTGGATTTATCAGAAGCAGTGCTAGTGATGCAAAAGGCAATTTTCTTTGCTGAATCATAGCTGAATTTATATCACATTAAGCTTTGGAAGGTACCATTTTTCAAATTAAATATAAAAACAATAACCTTTCTGTGTGGAACGTTTTAAGTTCTCCTGGCTCCTTTCAGGCATGGGGACATCTCTGTAAGGTGTTGACCTAAATTTCTTCTGACCTAATTTCCTTGTTGCAAAAGGAATTCAGTGCAGCCAGCCCCCACTGCGGAAAGGTTTTGTTCTACATCACTGTCACATTTCAATGACAAATGGAATGAACTTTGTTAGTCCTTTTGAGATTTCAGAATAGCTCAGGATATTCCCCTCTAATATCTAAGAAGATTTCAGTGATTTGTCCTGCCGGCTACAGAGTATAAAAGGGCCTCCCTCTGTCCCATGCATTCCCCCTGAGCAGCCGGGCATACTTCGTGGAAGCATCAGACCCTACTTGCAAACATTTTTACTGCATGGTAGCTGAAGTGAAGGTTACTGATGAAATGAAGAAGAATGAAAGTGGCAAAAAATGATATACTGAGCTCTTCATTCAAAAAAGAGAAATCTCAGCACTAACAAATTCTAATTTGGTTCTAGTTCTAAGTATTTTAAAATTTATAAAATCAAACCTCTACTTCTATGGCCAGAAAAAATGATTTTCCTCCTAATGATACAGATTTGACCAAAAAGCCACTATATTGTGGCTTTCCCCACTATATTGTGAGCATGTGTATATTTGTACGTACATGTGTTGAGAAAGAAGAGGCTAATAAAAAGAATAGGATTTAGTTCAAATAATTCAATAGCTGTAAAAGTCATAAGACAATAGACAGAAATATAATAAAAATTCTTTCCTTTACATTTCTTAAGGAAAGACAGAACAGTCTTCTACAGAGGAGAGCTTTGGTGTATTACTTTCTGAAAGAAAAGGGGTTCCCTACTAGATGCCTCCCAGGGCTTCCTTCTGCTGCTGTCATTAACCAATGACCACTCTCTGAATCGTGTATTCTACAAGCGGTTTCAATGTGGGATTGACTGCTTTTTTCAGATTCAGAATTTTAGTAATCATTTGAGCAATATGCTGAATGTACCTTAAAATGCTTAAAATTACTGGAATTCTCTCATATTTGATCATACAAAATGTTACTCCATTATTTCCATTTGGAAGCAAGTCTCTTGGAAGGTCTTAAGGCACCACACCCTGCCAGTTGGTGATGTGGTCAGCAAAGTCGAGAGAAGGTCAAAGAAAGCAGCTGTCCCAGCAATTTAGCCTGAACCTAAATGGTAACATAAAAGAGAGTAAGAGGAGAGGAAAAAGCTGACAAAGGAGAGCAAAACGGTCTGTTTCAAAAGAGTAAATAAAGATGTAAGAAGATAGGAAATAGATAATTAAAAAGTACATGGTGAAAATGTTATTTCTAACAACAACAAAGAAGAAAAATAATCTGAAGAGGAAAGCGAATTTTAATCATCCCCCACCCCCGACAACCAAATGCTAAATATCTCTTGGGAAACTTCCCCAAAAGTCAAAAATCACAAACAGAGTGAAAGATGCACTTAGATAAATAGGTTATATAAAAAGAAAGCAATTTAAATTAGAGTCCTCAGCCAGCAAATAGAGACTAAGAAATTACTAAGGGCAGACACTACCCTTGTGCCCAGATAAATAATTACCCAAATGGGCAAACCCACTACCAATGCATTATTGCACCAAGATTGTGTTGTCCAATGGCCAGAACTGATTATTTAGATTTTTATAGCCTAGTACATAGCATTAACCCAAGATCAGAGAGATGAAAGCAGACAGCAGAGAGGACGGATGGAAAGGGGCGGGGAGAGAGAGAGAGAGAGAGAGAGAGAGAGGATGCATATAAATGATGGGACTATAGTATTTGATTGGCTGGCTTGTGAGCAGAGAGGTTGATACATAACCTGGATGAAACAGAATATATTTGCTCTTGGGAGCACTTGCTGGGGTCCCTAGATAGATCATCTACTGAAGGACAAAAAAAAATCTTTTGTGAAATCAAAGAAAATTATTATTTCCAGGAAGTTGGTTTTGGTGAAGACATTTATTGGCATATTTCTGTGAGTTGCACAGGACCACAAGGATTTCTCAATATGAAGCAAAATTTGAAAAGTTGAATGACCCAGTAGGACGTGGTCTCAGCAGATGCCATTACAAAATGGCCTAGAACAAACTGTATATAAAGTAGAGACCTTGCCTGAGTTTTCTGCATCTCTTCCATTATCTTCTCCTTCTGAGTAAGGACTTGGCATGACCCCTCCACTTTGATTCGTATATGATGCAGTAAAGCTTTTAAGAACCAAGTAAATTGGTGACCTGAAAATGCACGTCAACATATGTATAAGCTCTGTGGCGAACGTTAAAGTCCCTGCCTCTCATGCTGACTAGCTTTCCATGGTTATGGAGTACAAGATCTATTCAGGGAGCAAAGGAGACCCAGTTGTTGTGGTCTATTTACTTAGCATGGTGCCCTGGCACCATGACTCTCAAATACTGCTGCAACACACACCTGCTGCTGCGGGAGGATCTTCCCTCTGTCAGACACAAGAAAAGGAGAACGACTTCTAAATCCCATTTTTACATTACCAAGAACAAAGATGACAATGTAAAGCAGAAGTCAGGTCAAATTTAGCTTCTCGTAAAATTGGCTGGGCCTGTCTCTGCTCAAGGGAAAGCCTTGCTGAATCTCCACTTTCAGAAGCAGCACTAGACTGAACAATCAGACTGAAAAACCCATCGTCCCACAAGGATTTGTGAAGTGTTAAGCATCTAGCATATGGGTGTTCTGAATAAAAGGATTTTGCTAGGAGTTTTGAGATCAGAGATCCATGATTAATTTTGACTACTTGGATCAATAAACATTGTTTTCCTTTGAAACAGAGCACCTATAAAATTATGTAATTTGAGGTATAGGAAAATCATTGCCGAGTGAGCAGAGTACTTTGCTGCCCACAGAACCCATTTGGTAATAATTTCAGCATGAAAAGTAAGACCATTATTTTGATAGAACAAATGCATTTGAAAGCCATGAAAGATTATATCAGTTAAAAATTATTTGCATAAAATACGTTTCAGCACAAACTCACTCAGGTGTAGTACTATTCACACCAGAAATGCAATTCAGTGTGAGCTGTTTCCTAAAGGAAAAGTACATGTGAGAATTTAGATTATTTTGTCTAGCACAGCTGCTGCTTGTACTGCAAAAGCAGAGATGCAGCTGATGACAAGGTAGAATGGAACTTGACACCTCCACTGGCATCCAGCCAAGAATACAGAATGTTTTAGCCAGTCGATGGCATGTGATCCATTTCTTAATTGTTGATAACATATAATTAGGACAATCTAAGCCTAGTTTAATGAATGCAATAAGTTAAACTGCAGTGCTTGACTATACTTGGATAGACTTTGTTAGTCTTGGAGCACGGAACTGCAGAGTAACATTTTATAAACAGTACAAAATGGAATCTTCCCTTTACAAACTATCAGCCTAAAATTATGGCTGACATCCTAACCCACAGTATAAATTCTATGCACTGTATAAATGTCAACTGATATTCATGGCCAATGTGCCCAAAATAAATTTTCCCCTTGAAGATTTTAAAGGTAAGATTTATGTGAAGAAATTGGGCACATATTTTAAAATGACAGACTACACGTTCTGCTAATCAGTTTTCAACCTGATTTATTTTGACAGACTTCTTTTTAAGATGATCAGAGCTCAGTCTAGTATACTACATGATTTTTTAAAATGCAATGATTTTCTTGAAAATAATGAAGTGATTATTAACTTTTTATTAAAATAGATTCATTGCATTCATCTTTCCACACCCATATTGCTTACCTGTAGGTTTTGTAAAAATATTGTCATTGCAGAGCATGAAAAGACCTTTATCAGGCCATAAATTAATTCAGCTGAATTTTTCATATCTCTGGTAAGAGATTTATGTTTTCCAAAGGCAAGAAAAATCCTACCTAGATATAAAAATAATACAAGAAATAAAAAGTTTTGAAAAAATGCATTTTAGATTTTTGACTGAAGAAAAATTTTAAGGGAAGCTCTATTTATTCACAGCATGCATGCTTTTTCTGATTTTCTTTTTTACTTTTTTTTTTTGGTCTTTAAATTTGTTCTAATGTTATCAGAATTGATTTTTAGTCTCAGTCATCCCAAAGGAACTGTCTTGAGTGAAGCTCTTATCGGGGAACTGTAATGAAGAATCAGCTCGCAAAGCTGTTACTATGGTGCTCACATATCTGAAGAAATTTTTAGTGGAAATAAAATTCCAAAGCACTAAATTTAGAGGTATTTCGTTTCCTAGTAAGAGGTATAAAAATAGTACTACTAGATACAATTTAAATTCCAAGGGGGAGATATTTATTTCTGTACGATACTCAACCATGTATATTCTAGAAAGCCAGTTTCTTTCCACAGGCCTTGAGACAAATTAAAAATCATGGTAACTAATTCCCTTTTAACCTGCCCCCCCACCCCCACCGCATCCCATCAGAGGATAATAGTTTTAAAAACGGAGATCTTTTCCATTTTCACATTTTCATTTTTGTGTTGCTTTTAAGAAGAAACTTTACAAAGTGAAGGCATAACTAATTGAAAAATGTATTCTTTTTCATATATTTAAGAAACAAATTTTGACAATGATGCATAGTTATAGTTTTAGATACTAAATTGTGTATTACCTCACAGAGAGCAAAGGAGAGTTAAAGAACATCATTGGTGCCCCGGTATAGTTACTAGAAAGCTCAGGTTCCAGCCATATTTTACATTAAAAGCAATGATTACTATGGTGTACATAAGTCAGCAAAATCCCCTTTTCCAAAAATGAAAATTTCCAGAAATCATGACAAAGTATAGTCCTGAAATTAAACTATTTCTAAGTATCATATCATATGTAAATATAATTTTAATAAGCCTATGCCCACTATTCAAATATGTACCAAATGCCTCAAGTCAAATTACACTTCAGAAGTGTTGCCTAAATTACTACTTGAAGAAGACATTTTTAAATCATCTTAAAAATTTCACTTTTGTCATTAAGTCACCAGAAACAACAGAAAAAATCCTGTAATAATATTACATGGGTGAGAATATTCTATTACATCTGCACTTCTAGGTTCATAACAAAGAAGAGAGGAACTGGCATCTCTCAAGAAACGAGACTAAAGAAATTACAGATGTATATGTTGTGTGAGTGATAAATACTCGTATGATTATTGAAGGGGAAAATAAATAATATTGCTATAAGCATTCCATCCATTATGTGTAATTTTTATTGATAGAAGTATACATTTGAATTTTAAGACTTTTAAACATTAAGATTTGACAAGTGCAGTAAAGAACAAGGTTCTCTATTTATGCTGTTCCATGCATACAAGAGAGAATAAGAGTTCATGTTACAATTGGCTTTGGTTTTATCTGTTCTTACAAAGTCAAACTGTCCTTAAATGAAATTATTCGTAAAAGCAATCCACAGCGCCATCCTCTACATTAAAATGCAAACCTCATGTTAACATGAATAAATGTGCCCATAATTTAGGAGACTATTTTAGGAGTTGTGGCCATTATATGTGTTTTATTTTTAATGGTAAACTTGGAATTTGGGAGAAATTTTGGCTTGCAATTAGAATAGAATACCAAGACTAAGATATATGATGCAATGCAACAGTGGGTAATTCACTATTCTTTTACAGTTATCAAATTCAGTACTCCTAATTTTCAGTCTGCACCACGAAGGACATATTCCTTCAAATAAAGTAAATGCAGAACCTTCGTTAAAGAATTCACGAGATTTTCTAGATATACTTTTTGTGTTACTGTAACTGAATTTTCACCTCTATCTGACCAGGCCCACTACAAATGGTGAAATCGAATGAGAAAAAATAAAGTACAACAGAAGTGAATTTATTTTGCTATCACGTAAAACTCTACACTGTAGCATTCAAAAAATAAAAATTATTAAAGCTTTTTCTTCTGACAAAACACTTAGAAAACAATCTCTAAAACTGCCAGTTTAAAAACTGCTCAGGAACGTTACACTGTAAGCGTCACTTTTTTGTTAATTCATTATTTGTTGATGAAAGAAGTGTTTGCCTGTTTTTTGTCACTATGGCTGTAATTATTTCTCTTTATTATAGGCTGTATACTAAATATAATCTACTAAGTTCTTATCAACCTTTTGCTTACACAATAAAACTAGCTTTCCACCTTTTCTACTTGCTAGATAAAATGGATTAGAAAGTGATTCTTTTTTTTTTTTTTTTTTTTTTTTTGGAGACGGAGTTTCGCTCGTTACCCAGGCTGGAGTGCAATGGCGCGATCTCGGCTCACTGCAACCTCCCGGGTTCAGGCAATTCTCCTGCCTCAGCCTCCTGAGTAGCTGGGATTACAGGCACGCGCCACCATGCCCAGCTAATTTTTTGTATTTTTAGTAGAGACGGGGTTTCACCATGTTGACCAGGATGGTCTCGATCTCTTGACCTCGTGATCCGCCCGCCTCGGCCTCCCAAAGTGCTGGGATTACAGGCGTGAGCCACCGCGCCCGGCAGAAAGTGATTCTTATGTTAATTTTACCAGAAGCTAGAAAGTGCAAACTGCACATTCAGCTACATAGATTTCTGGACTTTTAACTGTGTTTATGTAACTGTGCTAAGAACAGTATTTTGCAAATATTAACCAGTGTATTTCATGGCATTCCCTAACTCACATTTCTTTTTGGTCTCATCTTCAAGGCCAAGCCAGAAAACTTACTGCTACAAAGCAAGGCTTTGTAGAGAGTAAATGGATTTGCTAAATTCTTTAGTACCTACTTAACATTTCAAAACTAAGCCTGGAGGACTCAATCAGAATTCTCATTATAAAGAGAGGATGCCTTCCACCTATGAACTCTGCAGGTCATGAGACTTGCTGCTCTATGTATAAGGGCTCAGTACAAAGTAAAAGGAGAGCTAAGTCCATCCTTTCTGTTTCTGGGGGCTAAGGGTGTTAGAGGGTAGAAGGCAATCTGAGACTGCATTTCAATTTCCCTTTCTGGCTTTCTCTTTTCTTAGTAGTTGTGTGCTGGGAAGCTCAAGAGAAAAGCAATCCCAAATTCTGTATCTGACTCTAGAATGAAACCTTCTGGAGCTGCTCCATATCAACTTTCTGAGAACTCATCTATTAACCTTGAGGAATGGCTTTCTAGAATCCTCTGAGTTTCAGTGTGGCCTGGATAGAAACTAGGAATTGCTACAAAACCCCACATCTAAGCCCCAGGAGAACTGATGAGGCAGCTGAGTTGAGAGCTGGCAGGCAAGGTGCTTCCATGGCAGAGGCTCATTTTGGGCTTTCCACCAGGGAGCCACTTGAGAATAAAGCAGAGACAGACGTTCTGTAGCACCAACCAAAGCCAAGCAGAGGGTGAGTTGACCAAGTTAACATAAAAAGCGCCCAGATCAGCTACAAGTGCCAGCAAGGCAATGGACAAGGACAGCACCTCCAAAACCAGAGGATCAACAGGACTCTGCACCGAAGAATGCCAGCTCTTCCTACCACTTTCAGACTGTGAAAGCACCGAGACACCAACTTGAAGGGGTGCCTGGAAGTGGACAGAAGGCTGAGAAATCTGGGAGACTAGGCACGTTTTCCAAAAGAGACAGCATTACCTAAAGGAATGATTTTAATTATTGGATTGGACTGAATTTTAAAATGCATAGGACTCTAAATTTATAAGAGAACCAGAATAGTTATAGACAAAATAATGGAGCTATTTTCCAGGCACATCCAAGTTGCTATATGAGTGAAGTTAATGTTACATAATCAACACAAAGAAGAAACTTTCTGCAGTAAAAATAATTCCTTCTCCAAACACATATTCTTATACACATGCAAGATCACAACATGATATCTGATGAGGAAAGAGAGATAATCTTTTTTTGACCTGAATTATCCATACTGCGTGACTTTGTTAATTAAGTGAGCCACATAGCTGCTTGGGAGTTTCCTTTTGGAGTTTTTCATGTCTGTACAAGTCAGGATTACCAGTTCAAACAACAACAACAACAAAAACCCTGCTCTTTTAAAATTTACTCATCTGCAAAGAGGAATATTAATATCTCAGATGGTTATTTGGGGAATTAAATAAGATGATTCAGGTAAAGTTAAGGGCTTTCTGTAAATTGGCTAGCACCATGTCTGGCACTTTTATCTCTGTCCCTTGTTCCACCCCGTCTTCATATCTCTTCTGAGACAGAGAGGTTTGAATGTTTAGCATCACTGGTATTCCACTATCCATCACCATCATTTCCCATCCCTGATCACTGAGTTTCCAAGTCTTCTTAGTTGTTCGCCTGAAAAAGTTCTTAAGCTTATTTCCTGATCTCCTTTCTCACTGTCATGACCTGCAGTCCAGACCTTATTTCTTCTCTCTTTGGCACCTGTAAGTACCTTCTCACCAACCATCTGCCTCCAATCGATTCCTTCTTGTTTGCAAGCTACTGCTCAGCTCAGAGTTTGTCATTCCTTCTTCAAGACCCTCTCTACTCTTTCCTTTCTCCTGTCTTTTTTCCCTCCCTCCATATCTTTCTTTTTCCTTTTAGTAATTTCCATAAAGAATATGAAGCTACTCAAAATGTTGAAATACATAGTTAGCATGAATCAGTTGAAAGTAAACAAGAATAAAGATGAATAAAACAAAGCAAAGAGACAGTTATTAGAAGAATCTAAAGTAGACCTTTCCCCAGCTAAGGTCTGAATTCAACTCTAAGTTTCAAGGCTGTTCAAATGGAAAGGGAGGTATTGTTTTTCATGGTCCTTAACTCAAAATTTTAAAACCTTTAACTTTACACTTAACATCTGTATTTCAAAACTTTGAAATTAGTTATGGAGTAAGAAGTTTTTCTAAGGATGGCTGAGAATTCTAATTATTTTTTAAAGTTCAGTATTAGTAATACTATAACATCGATAAATAAAAATACTTCACAAATAATTTTCTTAACATTATATTTAAGAACATTATTTGTGAAGTATTTACATATACACACATTATGTGTGTTTATGTTAAGACAATACTTATTTGGAAGTATACACGCACACACACACACACACACACACACACATACACACACATATATACCACAGCTTCAATTAATTGAAGTTTAGTTGACTTAAATCTTTAGCTAACTGAATTTTTCCTTTTTTGTCAAATGAAAAAATAAAGAGGAAAAAATCAAACAATATGAGGTGGTCACTCAACAAGAAAAAGATTAATTTTCTACTTATACGTAGTTGCACGTGGAAGGTGCAACTATCATTTTATATTAATTTCCTCTAGAGAGATTAACTAATAGTAATATTTATACACACCATGTTCCTAGCATCTAGCACAGTGGCATGCCCCTTTAGAATTGTCCATATATTTTTCTTTTTGAGTGAATAAAGACTCTGATACACTATAAAATCTATAAATGTAGATCTTGAAGTGACTCATAATGAAGACAAATCTCCTGATTTCATTGAAAAAGCAATAATAATAATGCCTGGCTTTTGTAGAATGCAGAAGTTACCAGTGTGGTTTTGCAAATATCTCATTTGATCTTAACAAGCAAACTCGGTTTCTGAAAGAGTAAATGAATTCAGTAGGTTTACACATCTGGTAAGCAGTAAGGTCGGAGCTTGAACATAGCTTCACTCAACTAATTTCACAGCTAATCGGCATCAATTGATTCATTAATTGAGAGTGATTAATTCCAAACAGCTGAAGCCCGAGTCACTGGAGGTATATTCTTTATTGCAGTCTTTTTCAGGCCCATTTTGATATGTTATAGTGTCCTCATTCCCTTTTATCTACTTTACCGAAAGAGACAGTAGAAGTGATAAATGATGAAGAAGGAGGACAGTGACGAATTGCATGTGTATAACATGTGTTTCAAAATTGGGCAGGTAAGATTCAAGCATATATTTTCGGAGCGGGCATGGTGGCTCACACCTGTAATCCCAGCACTTTGGGAGGCTGAGGCAGGTGGATTGCTTGACAAGGCTAGCACTTCAACCAGCCTGAGCAACATGACGAAACCCTGTCTCTAATAAAAATTCAAAAATATGCCAGGCATGGTGGCACGCGCTTGTAATCACAGCTACTTGGGAGGTGGAGGCATGAGAATCCTTTGAAACTGGCTCTCTTATAAACCTCAACGCAGACTGCAGTGAGCCAAAATGGTGCCACTGCACTCCAGCCTGGGGGACACAGCAAGACTCTGTCTCAAAAAAAAAAAAAATATATATATATATACACACACACACACACACACACACACATACACACACACATATATATGTTGTGTTTAGAAACAGGTAATCCTGGTGTCAGCTGCTGGAAGTCATCTTGTGATTGTGAAGGAGGCTCTAGAAGTCAAAGTGGAGAGACCGAAAACATTCATTTTTTTTGACACACCAAAGCCACCTACACCACACCACCTTCCAGTTATGAGGCCCCTACATGCCCATTAAGTTAGTTTGAATTGGGTTTTCTGCTATTTGCAACAAAAAGTATACTAAGTAATATATGACAGAAGAGTGGAGGTAAAAAGGAGGGTAGTTTACACTTTCTTACATGTTTCAAACTTATGTGTAAAGTCGTGTAAGGTCATTAACATGATATTGGCATCTATTAAAGTTTAAATGTGCATGAGAACCTTTCGGATGACACAAGTTTGACTTTCAAGATGTGGACACTGAGATCTAAGTGGTACAGCAGGGAAATGGCAGATACCTTTACAAGAGCTGAGAGAGAAAACAGAACAGTCCCCCTCGTTCCACACAACGCAGTATGCCAGTGGATATCCCCTCTGGTTTACAGGCACCAGAAAGAGAAAATATTGATGAAAAATTACACTAGAAGGGAATGAATAAGTGGATCAACCTCTGAATGGGTCTCCTCTACTCAGGAGGGAAAGGGGAAGTTTTCCACCCACACACTGGGCATTCTGTTTCTGCTGTGCAGGCTGTACCCTATCCCTCTCCCCACTGGAAGGCACTGGGGGAAAAGACTTCACCAAAACACAAGACAGAATGACCCGCAGTGCAGTTCTGGAAGACAGCCAGTTTCCCTAGCATTGATGTGGTCTCACTTAACTCCTCTTGGGTGGACACATGTAGATGTTTAGTGACAGCAAAGTAGCGCAGCAGCTGGCATATAAGGAACTGAAGTGGAGTCACTGCAAGTAGGATGGACAGAAGAAATGCTCTAGAAAACGCTCAAGTGTAATTTCAAGCAATGCTGCATTGTTTTGGAGTGCGGGTAACCACAGGAGTAACCAGGCCAAGCTGGCATGCAACAGGCACAAAAAAAGCAGGAGTCTTTTTTTTTTTCTTTTTCCTGACCCAACAGAGAAGCCAGATCAAAGCTCTGGAGTAGCTGGCAATAATCTACAAAATATTGATTTATTCTGTTAACAGCTATTTATTGCATACCTACTACATATGTTGCAGTCTCCAACATCAGAGTATGACCACGAGGAAGGCATAATTCCTTCCTTTGATGCACAGAAACCTGAAGCCACCAAACTAAGATGTGCAGAAAATATATCTAATTTCACTTTTTTAATAACACTTTATTTTCAGTTTGAAGCTCCCATTCACATTGTAGCAGAAATAAGGTCTCCTTCTAGCCCCCTTGGTCCTGGATTGCCTCCGATTTCCAAGGAGCTTAAAAAGTGCCAGGAAAAATGAGAATGAGCAGTCCAGTTCTCATGTCATCATCCATCCTCACTGCTCTACGGGGAAGCTGCCATCCCTTCTGCACTGGTCTTGGTCCATCTTCCTCAGTGGAGAAGCAAGACTTCCCCAGGCCCTGCTCCATCATAGAGACTGCTCCCTTCCTCCCTGATAGTTCTCTGCTTCTTTACTATTCCAGGCATTGTCTGGGCTTTTTCCCAGGCACCCACCAGCACTTAAGCCCTCGTCTTCCTTTCTCAACTCTCATCTTTGGAGGACACAACAGAAATTGACCCATTATGCTTTCAAATCTATTTCCTAAATTTGTAACTTTGAGTTACAAAACAAAGACATCGATTCCTTTGTCTCTTGTTTTCCTTTGCTGCCCCCTCCCTAAAGTATTCTGGCTTCCTGAATGCAGAGGAAGGGTAGAGGTTATAATATTAGGAGGACAGCAACATTGGTTCACATCTGAGAAAATTATTCCACTACAATGGAGTTCTGTTCTCCTTTGGGAAGAAGGAAAAATTTTCCTTGATGAGATAACATATAAGTAGGTCGTGGAAATGGATAGATGTTCGCCAGAAGAAGAAAGCAAAAAATAATCAAAGGTCTGATAAATATTTTACTTGTAAATGAAGTTAACCCGACATTTATTTTAAATCACAAAATAGCATCAGATTTAAGAACAACATGCAGACACTCATAGAAAATGAGGTTTAAATATCATTAACTGAATAAAATGTCTACCCTGAGTAGAAAAATGAGCCATCTGCCACTATATTTTATGTGGTTAAATGTCCATGTGAAATTAACATCCCATCATTCACTTTAAAAAACGGAAAAGCTTCATTTAAAAAAAACATAACCTGGAGTAAGGCCTCAAAGCAGAGGTCAGATACAAAATTAAGAATTTTTTTCCCCTTTCTTTCTGTGGCAAATGTGTATTTGGCTAGCGATTTCCATTAAAATAATTGAGCAATGTAATATTTCTTTGTGTATGAAAAGAGATCTTTAACAACCCTGACACTTCTGGATTAGAAGTCTTTAGATGCATGTTACATAACTAATTTGACCAACTATATTGGCAAAGAAATGTGTAAACACTTATAGGCAAAAGTAATTTTTTAAAATCACCCATCAATGTTCAATTTCCTACCAGCAGTAATACAAATGTTATCAACACACGTGTAGCCTCTGTTCACTACAGTGAGAGTCGTGTGGTTGTCCGTGCACTGGAGAAAAGTATCCCAAGAACACACATCACTCTTCCCAATTTACATTTTCAGCATCCTGAATTTAAGCACGCTCAATGAATCTGACAGGGAGTGCTACTGAAGTCTCAACTCCAAATAAATAGTTTAAAATAAAAAGTTGTATAAATATTAGTTTGTGCCAATGATGCGGTTTGAGAGGGAGTGCTATAAACACAAAGTAAATTAAATGGGATCTACTTTTGTGGGGTAAAAGGCTACTTAGACTGGTTATTATAGAGAAAATTTTGTTGTGTGGTGCGACAGCACGTACCCATGTGGCTAACCTACAACTGGTAGAAGAAACAAATCCCACCCATACCTAGGAGCGGTGCCACAGCTAGACCACAATTCCTATGAGGGATGAACTTAATTTGCTGAAAATGAAGGCCAGGCTCTGTTGCAGCTCATTAGCTGGTTACAGACACACTGTGAGAGAAGAAAGTGGAATTTAGTCGATGTTCCAACTTCTACATGTGCTGTGAATAAAACAGACTATTGTTTTTTTGATAAAGAAGTATTGTTTTGAATGTGCAGATTGGCTAAGTAAAGCCAGCAGAATTTTTTGGCCAAATATAGTCTCTTGCTCACTCCTAAAAATCCTAGCTTTCAAATTAGGAGCTGAAGTCATTGAAAAAAAAAAAAAGTTTACATTCCTGCAGCCTGCTGCAGCAAAGCCAAACAAATGTTTGGCTTAAAGCTCACTTACATCTCTTTCATGAGCCTTTTTTTTTTAACATGGAAGTCTGAAAAATACCATTTCTTTTATCGAGTCATTTAATGCCAAGTGGAGAGAGAGAGAGAGAGAGAGAGAGTGTGTGTGTGTGTGTGTGTGTGTTTATGTGAGGACACGCACACTCAGCAACAGTACTATAGGGTCAGTGTAGTGGTTTTAAAGCATGCAGGTCATATTTGAATTTAAAGAAACCATGGTTTTACAGCTTCTGGCATAATTTAGGTCACAGTCACAAACTGTGATTTTTTTTTTAAGCATCATTAACCACTGAATGGACAAGGAATGTGTTATTTTCAAGGAGTTTCTTTGGTGCCAGTCCAGGCAATAAAAACCTAAGGACAGGGTCAAACTGGGAGGGTAACTTTGTATGTAGTTGCCCTCCTGATGCACTTTTTTACCATAAAAATTGCAAGCTTTTTGGCCTTCAATCTCTGAGCCCAAAGTGGATAACATGAAGTAACAGCATCAGTTTGTTGGAGGCAGGCATCTTGATGGCGAATTTTCGTATGGCCAGTAGGACTGGTGATTTGGCACTCTGAAGAGTCCATTAAAATGACAAAATTGCTGAACTGAATATACAGTGGTCTAGTATTTTTAGGTTCATGGGTAGATTCTCCTTCTAATATTTTTCATAGATAGCCAAATTTTTGCTAGAATACAGTTGAGTTTTGTTATGATGATGACGTTCATATTAAATAAATTCCCAGTCCGAGAGCAGAAAATGAAATGGTTTAAATCAAACCTCTTTATAAGTCAGGGGCCACTGACAGTGTGTGACAGTGTGTTTCCCTGGGGAAAGGGAAACAGAGGGAGCCATGTATGCATCACTCTCATCACCCTCGACCGGCTCGCTACTGGCTTTGCATGCTGATTGGGTTATTTTGTTGGCAGGAGTAATTTGGTGTTGAGGGTTGATTTCCCTAGTGCAGATGATTGGTGTGTTTGAGGCATGTCAAGAGGAAGAGAGCAGAGAGTAAGTCCTCATGGCCATACTGTCACATGATGGGTGGCTGAGGGCCTCCTTAGGCCAATTCTAGCTCCCTTCTCAACCTTTAGACACTGAACAAACAAGTAAGTATTTTCATTACAGAAGGTAGTTGTTATATGTAAGGAATAAGATGAAGCATTTACTATAAAATATTATTTACATACTCAATTGTTTTTCAATATATTATTTAAAACATTTTTATCACATTCCTAGAATTCTCAAGCTCCTCAGATGCCATTTTGTTTTGTTGTCTGTGTTTTGTTTTTTTGTAGTGGTTTTGGCTTCAGTAGAATTTTACCTGCATAGGCTTACATCATCAGTGTAATACTGAACATATTACCATCAAAGGAGGACCAGAAGAAATGTCTTTAATGTACATTTTCCCAGATATTCCAGATATCAATGCTTCTGCTTTTGATGAGTGTTTTAATACATTACAATCTACCAAAGAATGTTTTTGATTTATGTCAGAACCTCTGAGAATTAAGTGTGGTAAGGCTGTAACAACAAAGAAGGTCGCCTTTTGAGAGAATAGATGAGGACTGCCTTCAGTTCTAAACACAGGATCACCTCATTAACGAGATGTGTCCCAGGCATACATTTTCCAAATAACTATTTGTTGGATACATAACAAACACTTTAATTTTAACCATTTCTATTAGTTTCTAAACTGTTTTACAAATGCCCTTGCCTCCATAAAAATCAGTTTTAGAATGAAAATGTAATTATTCCATCTTTGTTATCACTGTGAATATCCACTGTTGTATTATATAACCATGTGTCCTGTCTGCCCTTTAAGTTGGCTGCTTTCTCTTTCAGTTCCAGGTTCTCAGTTAAGATGTTTCTACTGCTATGCTGTGCCTGTGTCTAATAATATTTCACATTCTTCCAGTCTGTTCTAAAATAGAAAAAGAGATCTTTGTTAACAATTTATGCTAAATAATAATCAATATTACCGTGGATGAAAGGATATATAATTACAATTAGATAGGAGAAATAAGTTCAAGAGATGTATTGTACAGCATTGTGACTATAATTAATGACGATAGATTACATTCTTTAAAAATGCAAAGATGGTGAATGTTAAGTGTTCTCAGTACAAAAATGATGACTATGTGAGGTAACGCGTTTGTTAATTAGCTAGACTTAGTATCCCACAGTGTACGTATACTTCAAAACATCATGTTGTGCACAATAAATACATAATAAAAATTTTAAACATAATAACTTTTCTAAAGGTTTTGCAAGAGCACTTTCTGACAAAAGAGTTTAAATTGTCAAAAGATCAGTATTCAGGTAAGTAAAGAACTATTATAATCTACAAGTCCTGACTACCTCTAGACCTCTTCAAAAAGTCAAGGAATACATATTGCAACTAAAATTCAAGTTAACCACCAAATAAATTTTCCCTTGAAAAGCATTTAAGTTTTGAGTCTAATTTATATCCTAAGCTTCTCAGATCTTACCTCATATTTGAACACAATTTGACAGTTTACAAATAACTTTCACATAATGTACTATTCCATTATACCTGTATAACATGAGTATGTTTGACTTTTTCAGGTAGCAAGAAATAGAAACATATTCTGGTAACTTAAAGTTGGTATAAGGCATTACAGGAAAGTAAGGAAAACAAGCATCTGTAACACAAGCCTTAGATATCATTCAGGGATGCAAAGATTGTTCAGAGGGCTGAGTCCTCACAGCCTGCTTGTCCTGTTGTCACTTCAACAGCAGGGACACGTTTCTGCCTTTGCTATGGTTTCAACATTATTCTTGCCTATTTTCTTATTTTAGTACATTCTCAGTAATATTAAAAGCTATTGAATAAAATTTAAACATTTTGTTTTTAAAACATATTTTTAAAAATTTTAAATACTGCATTAAATATTACTTTTAAACTAGAAAACCGTTATGAATATTTTCAGTACTGGATGAAGCATTAAATAGTGTATCCTTTAAATAACCCAAAACAAAGATGGTATCTGACTATTCCTACCTCTCACATACACACACAAAATGATTCACAGGTGAAAGTATTGAGCCTTTGGGTGTGAAACATTTCTGGCAAACACAGATAACTTTACCTATTCTACCTAATGTTCCATGTATGATTGGCATCAGATTAAAGATACATATGTGAGATGATAAGACTTTTATTTGGTCTACAGAAAGAGGAACCGTTTAGTCATGGAGCTCAACTCTTACGGCAGAATGTCAGAGTGGCTAGTCTCCTTGTTGTCTTGACTGCAAATTGAGCACTCTCTTATTAAGTACGTTCACTTAGAAGAAACCACTTTTCATAGAAGAAAGACTCAAAAAATCTCAACCAAAAAACAAAAACAAAATGAAAAACAGGGACAGAAAAGTCAGTGAGAAACACTGAACATTCTTCAGGGGATAAGGAAATGTACAGCCATCATTTTACCAGCTTCCCAGACCACGTCTACTTTTGTAAAGCAATAGTCTTGGTACCTTGAGAAAAGGAGCAACTCAAAAGGAAGTGTGGTGGAAATTTCCAAAACACAGAGAGTCTGTCTGGATAAAAACAGTGAAGACAGGCTTCTATATTTAATGACAGGGCCTGGGTTGCCTGTCTTCTGTGATCACTGGCTCTGTGTGGTACACTTTGGTAAGTTTATGATGGTGTAATCCCCCGATGAATGAAGCACTCCCTTCCCTTCAGTGCTGTTTATTCTTAGCTTGTGCACACAAGAGCAAAGAAAGTTGTCAACAACACATCCAGTTTATACACTGAACACACTACTAACAGCCAGCTGACTCAAGTGAACCAAGAAGTTCTTGTATCCCGAACGTCCTTCCTTCATTCATTCACACACACACAAATATTTACTCTGCACCTACTATGTGCCAGGCACAACAACAGAAGAGGTGAGTTGGGGAAAAGTGTAGAACAGGAACATGGCAGTGGTAGAGGGGAGGAAAGAGGAAAAAATAGTTTCTGTTTTTATTAATAAAGAGGGAGATTGTTTTCCTACATCCTGTAAAAGTCTGTGGCTCTCAGTCATATTTTAAAAGTGTTCATTTCTGATTTGAACTATAATATACAGGGAGATGGCCCTGTGTTGGTTCACCCTTATTCCTGCTCCTGAAATTCTCATAGGAGGTGAAAAACACGTCTATACTATTTTTCTAAAACAATTCAGATCTTAAGAATATGGAACTCCATATATTTCAAAAGCAGAGAAGAATGAAAACAATAAAATGACTAATTGTTTAAAAATTAGATACTCGATAATTATAAAAATCTCTTATGTGTCCATTTTACATTGAAAAATAAACATATTAAAGTAAATATGATCACAGCATCTAAATTCTAATACCTTTGATGTAATAGTTTGGGAGAATAATTGGAGGAGAATGGAAGACAAGAAATTTTAGCTGGAATTTGGAGTTGTGGATCATTCTATATCTGTAAAAATGAAGTTCTGCCCTTAAGGAAAACAAATTAGTGGTTCTGGCCTATAGCAGGCTGTTTCAATATCGTTTTGTGCATTGGGACAACTGAAATAGCACTTGTTCAGAAAATGTTTTCAAGTCATGATTTCTAGAAGTCACCCCACTTATCACTATGTCAGAATATTTTTCTTCAGTCCATTAGAAGCAGGCTCTGCCTTTATGCTGCTTTCAAGGATTCCAAAGGTTCACTCACAATGCCAGACTACAATAAAATTCAGCGTAATGTGAACCACTCGATGATATTGCCTTTCCTTATTGCCTTTCAGTTACACCATTCTAAATGCAATAAAGGAGAAGTTGTTCTGTATGGAACAGATAGAGAAATGAGTATCATTCCTTGAGTTGAAAAGTCACAGGCTGTAATACACTAATAGCTTAAAGGAGAATTTCTCATATTGATGGTTGGTTATGCGTGTTTGAACATCTGAGTAACCTGAAAAGCATATAAGATTGCCTATTTCAAATCATGATGGTTTTTATTTGGCATGCATTCCACAATAGGCAATAAAGCAGTGCCCCCGCCAGCTGCAAATGTATCTACGTGTTCTTCTGGAGAGCAAACCCAAACGGCTCTGTGGTCATAGGAAAAGAGAGGTAGTGACCACTGGCTCTGCAGAGCATCCCTGGGAAACTGAGGTGCTTCTTGCTACATAGTGGCTCGACTCTCAGCAACAGGTCGGAGCTATTCAGGAGATTGTAAACCCAGCAATGCCTTTCAGAGTTGCTACTGGGGCCCCAAGTGATCTTGAGCAGTTTGCACAGAACCTTGACACGATATTACCTGTCTCTCTGCATGCATTAGCCTGAGGTAAGTTTCTTGACAGGAAGGCAGGCACACAGGATGTAGCCTAGTTTTCTGTGTCTTCTGTGGACTCTCAAGCAAAGCAGGAGCTTAAGGATAGCAGTGCTGATCTTTATAGGTGATATTAGGTGCATTCCAAACATAAAAGCCGATTTAAAGTACTCAGACTATATAATGGTTAAGTTACATATGGTCATCTGTTTATTTGAAGATGAAAAGAGGTATTGCTGGACAACTCTGGCCTATAAATACCAGTAACCCCAGTCATTATTTTAAGTGTTTCCTTTACCTTCAAAGAAAAAAAAAAGCAAAGTGAAAAAAACAAACAAAAAAGTAACTCAAAGTGGCATTTCAGGGGTAATTATACTCATATTTTGAAGTAACTTATCTTAAGAATATGAATGATTCTTGTCCAGCTCACATCTTGTGCAGTTTTGTGTAGAATTCCCACTAACAACCGCTTTGCCCAGTACTTAAAATAAACCCATCTATTCCTTCTTCCAGAAGGAAAATAACAAAATTCTCAATGGTTGCAGTGAAATTATCCTCTGTGACATGTGTGAGTCATCTCAACCACTGCAGGCAAAAGCTCACTTCTTTGAAAATTTGTTCCTTGTCTTCTTTCTAGGGAACCTTACTGGCATCAGACTGGAAAACATGCAGCTTTACTTCACTTTGTGGACCAAACACAGTCTGAAGAAGTTTTGTTTAAAGTTAAAGTTAATGTTTGCACATAATTGACCTTCACCATAGAGTTAAAGCTGCAGATGCACAGAGAGGAGGAGTTTGTCTTAAAAACATTTTTAATTTCAGTTAAGAGTTTTAACATTTGCCTCAACGGGCATTTCTTGTGACTGTTTTTTCCTATAAAACTATTAACTGCAAAATAGAAAGCCTGATTCTGTGCACTTATTCAAATCATATATATTATTAAAAAATCCACATTTTCTCATATCTTTGACAGTTTACCTTTAATATTTAAGAGGTCATATTGATTACCCCAATTTTACAGGTATTTAGCAAATGTCCATTTGTTGGAAAATCATTGTGAAGATTTTATTAATTAGAATTTACCAGTTTTACCAATTATTTTACACAGTATATCCATTTGTTTAAATACTTTCTTTTTCTTTTCCATTCTACTCTATTACATTTTTAAGAGATGCAATTTCCATAATTTTTATGTATAAGGTACCTATTTAGTGGATTGATTTCTTAAACTATATCCTTTTTATTTAAATCAATAAAAAGGCATAACAGAGTACTTATTATTTATGACACATTTTACTTCATGTCAATGAAATAAATAATTTTTGTAAAGTTAATCCATTTGTGCTGACATTTTTTCAAAATTTTTTTCAAAAAATATCATCTTAAATACTGACTTTCATTTTTCTGAATGTATATTAGATGTCACATATGCATTAGAGAAATTCTGAGTTACTCTAACATGAAATGCCTACCAATATTAATAAAGTTATTTAAAATTAAGAATCTCACATCTCCCCAATTGGAGACAGTGTATTTTCTGACACAAGTCTTCAGAAACACAATAGGAAACATTAGTGAGTGTATTACACATCCTTCTTAAAGGTGTCAGTGCTTCCCATTATCTGCAAAAATTTAGAAATACAATAAAAAGAAAGCCAAGAAAATCTATGTATAGTGTCATATGCTCAGCCAAAAATAATTAAATCTTAGACTCGTGCCAAAAAAAAAAAAAAAATGGTTATCTTGGTGGGATCAGTTCCCTCCACCAAGACTGCAACCAAACTGATGACCTCAGAGAGATAAGCCGTCCCTTTGGCACCGCTGCTCAAATGAGAAGCAGAACCAAACATCCTGAGACTTTGTTTTTCAACAAGAAACAACATAAGATAAAGAATCAGAGGAACTGAAAGAAACTTTAGAGCTCATTGGTGATAAAATCCCCTCTTTTCATGGAATAAAATAAGAGCTGGAGAAATCATAACATTTTAGGTATTATTTAGGCATTTTCATTGAAGACTAAAAGCTCTCATGACCTCAAAGAGCAAATAGAATAATTTCAAACAGTTGACAAATAATGAAAATAGTGTTTAATTCTCAAAGGGCTTTAAAGTGGTCCTCAGTGGTGGCCATATAGTCAGCATACCTGTGACAGCCCTGACAGTGGAAATTATTGGATCTTGGAAATGCTGTTGTCCACGAAGATGAACAGCAGAGTTTTGTTAGAGTTACTCAATTCACTGAAACAGGAGATAGAGATGGTGGAAAGTAGGCCTTCCCTCGTGAACCTACACATCTTACTTGTGAAGCCATGTGTTGCAATTTTATCTAAGCAAGTAAGAATGCACATAAAAGTGCCTGAATTGTACCATAAGAGCTTGATCTAAAACACAAGCATGGAATAGAGTAATAAATTATCACAAAGTGGAAAGTGGTAACACTAGTGGTTTGAAATTCATAGTTAGGAAAGCAATGCTACACACACTAAAGCCCCCGGAGTCCCAGACATGCTCTTATCTTGGATAGCAGAGCAGTACAGAGACACACGCTCAACCCTGAAGAATTCTGCCTGTGGAAGGTAATGACAATCAGCGACACAAGTAAAGAAAGTCACAATATGGCATTTTAGGGCAGAATCATTCATTGGATAAGGGAGATTCTCTCCATTTCAATTCATGGCCTAAAGGACGATACTTCTACAGTTTTTGTGGTAATCTTTGCTATTCCTTGAGCTTCCAAAGCCATTGTCACTTTGGGAATTTCTTTGGAGAATTCCAGTGAGCCAGCTACAAAATCCAGAGTTTCTAAAAGTTATCACCTCAAATGTCCGTAGGTTGTCAGAATTTGTCAGTAGTGAAAGATGCCAGATAGGAATGACTATGCCCTGAGACCTGGAATATCCAGTGGCCTGGCAGGGCAGGTATTGGAGGTGTCTACATTGCAGGTGAAGACTGGGTTTGTCTGAGAGCTCCACAGGGAACTAGTGAGAGCTCCAGGGATTCAGAAGCAGGAGTTTTTATATACATTATGTATGTGTGTGTATGTGCACAGGGAGATGGTAGCGATGTCCCCAGATGCTAAATTCATATTTTCACCTTGTGCTTGGATCTTCATGTATGCTCACCTCTAAAGACCACACTAAGAGTTTCAGAAATAGGATGGTGTGTATTTAACAGAACAAACTCCAGGAAAAGAATCTTGAGGGAAGAGAAAGAGACAAATGGGTAGTTATCTAATGGGGTAGAGAAAGAGGCAAGAAATGTCTGAAAGAATTGGCCCTTAATTTGGAGGTAGGTCTAGACTAGGTAGAATTACACTGAAATATCCCACAATCTAAGTCTTTTGATCTATTTTTTAATAGTATTTTCTTGGACTTTCTAAAATTATATTATCAGCCATCATGTCTTGTTTCTTTCATTTGCCTGAATCTGTAATCTGTGATTGCAAATTTGAATAATTTGCCCCTTTAATCTTTTAAAAACATGGAAACAAACAAGCACAAACCTGTTAGAACTACATGTAGAATGAGGATAGGCTCTGTCTGGGTAGAAGAATGAAGGGCTCTTTAACATTATGACATTGTGAACTATTTTTCCTTTGCATTTTTAGGCTCTTTTCATTATTTCATGATTCCTAGCTATAGTCTCATGTTTGAAATTGACCACTTGTTACAGGAGGTATTAGTATTTTAGGCTTTATTGTTAATTTTCTCTACCAACTTTAGTTCTGAATTGCGTGGAATACTTTTAAATAAAAATGGTGGGCATATGGTTTTGCTACATCTTTATAAGTTGCAATGTACCCAAATTAGCTTTTCTATATGAATATGATGCTAAAAGCAATGATTCTAGCCCCACAGACTAAACTGTACATGAAGATAAATACATTATTTAAGGTAAATGAACCTTGTGAGGGCTTTTGAATGTCAATGATATGCATGGAGAGTGTTTCATTTGTAGATAGATTTCTCAGCATGCCCGATACGAGAGATTCTGATGACAGGTGGACTCTCAGTAATGACTGAAGCTGGGGCACAGATATTCTACAAAGTTACATCTCCTTTAACAAACATTTACATAGCACCACATCACAAACCAGGCACTATGCAAGGTCCAAGGAATACACAAATGGATTCGATATAATCCCTATACTCCAAAGGCTCACACCCTAGCTTGGGAGATAAGCATATCTTTAAGTATTATACAGTGTAATACAGTACGCATAAATGCCAAAAACCGGGCTAAAGTGAAGGACCTACTGATGTCTTTGGATGATCGGTGGTATTTCACCAAAGAGATGCCATTTGAATCCTATCTTGAAAGATTTAATACATATTTCTAAGGTGGATAAAACTGAGATGCTTTTCTGACAGAAGACATTCCAACTATGGTCATAACATGGTTAGTGTGTAGTATAATTCATAGCTTGGTACAGCTGTGAAGGAATAGCATGGAAGAGTCTGAAAAGTAGGCAGTGTATGCAGTCTGTGCTACACTGAGAAATCTAAATTTTATCCTGTAGGTGACATCAGGCCATTGAAGCTTCTTAATAATAACTGATAATCTTGTCAAAAGAATAAAATATACAATTTTTTAATCTTCTGATGTACTTAATTACTTTCTACCTGCACTTCTTGTACAAGTCCTTACACATTACCCTTTCCCAGAAATGCTGTCAGAGCAGAATGGTCCTGAACTTATTCTAGGAGATTCAGGCACTGGAGAGAAAGACTCTCCAGTCCATAGGGGATCATTTATTCTAAACCTAATTTCATTGCCATACCCTGCCTAATACTTTGCAGCATAGCCAAATGACATAGAAACCAACCAACTGGTAAAATATTTCCCAACTCTAGAAATATTCAGTTAAAGGGATTTCATCTTGCACATCCCAGGAATATACAATAAAACTTTCATGTAAGTATTTATTGTATGATTGATAACATCACTTTTGTCTCATGAGATTCTCAGTATCATGAGAAAGTTCAAAAGCAAATAATTTCTTATCACACTCTCCAGTAAATCCAGTCACCTTGCAAATTGGAGTTTCATTGCTTTGAGGAATAATAACATAATGAGAAGTACACTTGTTTGAGCTATTAGGTTTGTGCAAACATAATTGCAGTTTTTACCATTGAAAGTAATGGCAAACATAGCAATTACGTTTGTACCAAACTAACAGTTACATAATATATTTCTGGTATTTCCTGGGAGTCCATGAGAAACAACTCAGCCTCACTTCTTGAAAAACAGTGAATTTCTTTTTAATCTGTATACCCAAATAGTGGCTTTATTTTCCCCACACTCTTTACCTTTGTCTATCAGTGATGTATCTATCGATTGATTAAACCAAGGCCTTGGGAAGTTATTGGTAGGGAGATCTGAGCTCTAGACAGATTACAAACTTTTGGAATTAAAAACAAAGTAAAAATTAAAAATAAGGCTAAGAGCAGAACTTTACAAATGTCATAAATGGTACATTATTATCTTATTTCCAGTCTATAAGCTGTTATCAAGAGCCAAATGTCATTGTCAATATAACTCTAAGGAAAGTTTACAAAATAAAAATTTGTGAAAATGAAAACTGGCAGCTAAAAACAATGCACATCCATGTTTTTCCTGTCTGCATGCTCTTATCTATTGATACATATTTTGCTTTTCTGTATTTACTCTCTCTTTTATTAAAAACATTCTAAAAAAATTATAAAATGAAAGATTTTTTTTAAATCAGTTGCTTAATCAGAGGATCTAAACACTCTATGGGAAATTTCTCCTTTCTTCCTTGGCTTTGTAAAATGAAAGATGCTAGCTGTGGCAAATGTTTCACAAGAATTTTTGTTTCCTGAAATGTTAAATGGAACAATGGAAATAAGACAGGAGTTAAAGGTTATCACAATTATATAGATTTTCATTTCTTTTCCACTAGTAACTTTTTGCTAACTTTTTAAATTATGCATTGCTACCTTGACCCATTTTTTAGATGCCTCAATGGATCTGAAAGGCAGTAATTTGAGACTTAAAATTTGAACTTTCAATTGCTTGTATTTTTAGTACATCCTAAAGGTGTTCACAGGAAAATGTGAATCTAGATTAGACAATAAAGAGTTGTTTCGTAAAAGCAACCACCTTTTCTAGTTCAACTCTCTTTTCATCCTGAAATTTTCCTAAAAGAATTTCTTATCTAATATTTTAAGTTAATTACTTGCTCATGGCCATTGGATTAATTTTTTTATTAGTAGGTTTTCAAATTATGTTCTGCTAGTTACAAAAATGAAAATATTTTAAAATTACATATTCCAAATTAACCTTAAAGTATAAATGTATACTTTTTAAATTATAATTTACAGCACAAAGGTTTCTGACACCTAACATGGCATTCCAATTCCTACAAGAAATTGCTGAGATTCAGGAATCATGAACCATGCCTAAGTTCTTGGAAACTATGTGTCTGCTATGGTGGCTGTTGGCTCCTGTGAATGGAAAAAAGTGCCACAGAGAATTTCAACCAACTTGAAGCAACTGTTCCAAAGAATGTGGCTTAAGATTTTCAAAGACAAGTCAGACACTTAATGCATGCAGCTGTACTAGAAGGTGACCAAGAATAAGAATAGATGAATCAAATAACAAATGCATTACCATGAGGCTGGCTTGAATTGCCAGAACTAACTTAAGTTTTGTATTTTTACCTGAAGAGCATCATATTTCAAAAGAAACCATTAAAACCTGATATAGACAGAGAACAAATTTCTAAAATGAAAAGTGGCAATTAAGATGGTAAATAAATTGATGTCCAAAATAAAAGGAATCTGAGGTTGTCAAAAGTTACCTTGACTGTAGGAAATACCTAAATCCTGTATGTTCTTTTGAGGATAGCACATATGACAATTTTAAATCACACTGAAATTTAACTACAAAATTCTTCCAGAATAAATTAGCTTCCAAAAATCAAACATTTTTCAAAGAGCCTATAAAAAAAAGATAAGTGTGAAGTGTAGGCCTTCTGTAGAATCATCAGAATCTCTTAGCTCTTTATTCTTTTTTCTAAAAAGTTCCTCTGCTGAAATATAATTTAGAGAACATGCAGAAAATAAATTTAGGATGGGCCAAACAAGTATGAGGCCTGAAGCTCCAATAACAATTTAGGGACTGTAACTGTTATTAAATTTCAACCCATCCTTTCTTGGTGAATGCAATTCATTATTTCCTAAGGAAATAAGTCTTGACCGATATCATTGTGAATTACTTATATAAATTAAATACACCATTTCTATAGAAAACTTTAGGTCAGCAGCAGATGTTGGTAAATTCCTACAGAAATGCATGCCCAGAGAATGTTTTTTTTTTAAATGGCAGAAATCTGCTAGCTATTCCTGCCTTATCTGCAACAGCTGAGCAATCTTTCAGTGCCACGCGGAGACGGAAAACTTGGCTCAGATATAACGTGGACAAGCTTGCCTTAATCACATTGCTCTTTTACATGTGCACAAGGACATCAACATTGACAGTACAGAGTAAAGCAGCCATTTGCTGAAAACAACTGTCAACGTTGTCAAGTTTTTGGAACCTCTTATAATGTGATTTGTATGACAAATCTTGTGGCATTTTGTTTGTCAGCAACAGTAGTGAATTTCCATGTATCTGGGAAGGCAGGAGAACTGTTCAGAAGTGAATTGGGTTTCTCTACACAGACTGTATTAAAGGAAAACAGTGATTAATTTTAAAATGACAGATTTCAAATAGATCTAGAATTTTCAAAGTGGAATTTCATTTCAAATATCACATAAGTGTGTTTTCCTCCTTGGGCTCAAACCTTGAAGAATTGCTAGAGTCGTTCGATTTTCCTTTGTTGCCCTCTAAGTTTTCAAAACTGTTGTAAAAATATTAATATTTCTCAGAGACTTAAATCTGTAGCAGTAATTAGTAGAGAGTGTTGTAAGTGACAGCAATAGGTTCATCCCTTTCTTTAAGAACTAGATGCGTATTGGCCATAAAGCTCATGAAATCAGTTGTAGTCAGTTATAACTAACCTAGTGCATGCCTGTGTTATTCAACAATGTATCTATTAAAAGGCCATTACAGAGATCTCATGGTTCATTACCTTGTCAACATTATTCCTACTTATCCTTACTTCGCGCTGTGCTTTTCATATAGCTACTCCTTAATGTGTTTCATTCATCTGTCCTCAGCCAAGGTCCTCCTTCATGTGGGTGAGATTAGCTTGGACATGCTTATATAATGGACCATGAATGCCCCCTCCGTGCACATGCCAAAATGCCTTTGGATGTGTGATACCAGTATCCTAGCCCAGGCAAGAAAGTCTCAGGCTCTTCACATCTACACTAATGATGGTTCCTTTAAAAGAGGTCCATCAAAGTCTAATGAGAGAATCTCTCTTTTTTATCCTTCCTTCCAAGTAAATCTTGTTCAAGAGCCCCAGAAAAGATACTCTCTCCCTCTCTTAGGATCCTTTTCCCCTCTCCTCAAAGCTATGCTCAACATAATGTTTAGAACCATTTTTATAAATATTAGGTACTAAAGGGTTTTTTTATGGAACCACATTTAAAGTGATAGATAAAATTGAGACACACTCTAATCGATGAAGGATTGATGTTCTTCAAACTCCATAAAACCCAGTTCTCCCTCCTTTATTTCTTCCTTTTATTTTTCTGGAAAAATACTGGATGAGGTGCCTATAGTAACAATAGAAATATGATTCAAGCTACATAAATTTCAATTTTTCTATTAGCCATATTAAAAAGTAAATAGAAACAGATGAAACTAACTTTAATAATACTTAACCCAATATATATATATGATATAACGTAATCAATGTAAAACCTGAGATATTTTACATTCCTTTTTCTTTGTTCTAAATATTTGAAATCCAGTGTGGTGTGTATCTTACACTTACAGCACATCTCAGAACTAGGCATATTTCAAGTGCTCAATAGCACCATGTGGCTAGTGACTACCATATTGGACAGCAGAGACCTCAGTTTTGATACTATTTGGTCCACTAGGTTATGTGACTTTAGCTAAGTCTCTTTTTTACTGAATCTTATTTTCACCATCTGTTAAAAGGACTTTAATAATTCCTATCCTATTTTATCTTTGAGTAACCTGTGAAGAGCACTTAGAAAACTACATTTAAAAGTAGTTCAAAAATTAGTAAGTTCTCTGCAGTTTTTAATTTTTGTTGCTATTTCCTCTTTCCCAGAATTTCTTCACTTTCCCTTAAAAAAAAAAAAACTAGTAAAAATCATACATGGTAAGGTATGCTATGTTTTATGGTTTAAAAATCTACTGTCAAATGCTTACAGTGCCAAATTTTAGCTCCTCTCAATAGCAATTTGCCTTCATAAAATCCTAAGCTTAGGATAATATCAGTAGTTTGCCTTTTCTGTGATGGTCACTATTTCTAAGACACTCACATTCTATAGTTTCGTTCTTCTCTCATCTTCCAGTTGTGCTTTGATACTTCTAGACTAGAGCTTAGCTGTGTGTCAAAGATATGTAGACCTCTGTACCTACATTTATTTTAAACATCCAGCACATTTCCTATTTATAAAAATACTAAGAATGGAAAACTATGTACCGTCATGAGCCACATAATGGTGGTCCCATAAGATCATAATGGAGATGAAAATTCCTACCACCTAGTGATGTAATAGCTGTCGTAATGTTAGCACAACACTTCGCTCATGTGTTTGTGGTGATGCTGGTGTAAACACACCTACTGTGCTGCCAGTCGTGTAAAAGTCTAGCACATATAATTACATACAGTACATAATACTTGATAACGATAATGAATATGTTACTGGTTTACATATTTACTATACTATACTTTTATTGCTATTTTACAGTGTATCTCATATATATATATATATGAAGTTAACTATAAAGCAGCCTCTGACAGGTTCATCAGGAGGCATTCCAAAAGAAGGCACTGTTATCATAGGAGATGACAGGTCCGTACGTGTTACTGCCCCTGAAGACCTTCCAGTGAGACAGAGAGACAGATGTGGAGGTGGAAGACAGTGATATTGATGATCCTGACTCTGTGTATGCCTAGGCTAACGTGAGTGTTTGTGTCTTTGTTTTTAACAGAAGAATTTTAAACGTAAAATGAAGAATTTTTTTAAAAAAAAGTAGAGAATAAAGATATAAAGAAATTTGCATAGCTGTACAATGTGCTTGTTTTAAGCTATCACAAGAGCCAAAGTTAAAAAATAAAAAGTTTATAAAGTAAAAAATATATTGTAAGCTAAGATTAATTTACTATTGAGAAAAGGAAAATATTTTGTATAAATGTAATGTAGCGTAAGTGTCCAGTGTTTATAAAGTCTACAGTAGTGTACACTAATGACCTGGGTCTTCATACTCACCCACTGACTCACCCAGAGCAACTTCCAGTCCTGCAAGCTCTGTTCATGGTAAATGACCTGCACATTATAGTGGAAGCACAGCTTCCACTATAATGAAATTCTAATTGTTTCTAAAGTTTAGGAAGGATAAAATGACTAATCTCCATGGTGACAAAAGGAAGACAGGAAAATGCATACTTGTATGAACTATGAGGAAATAAAGTATCATTTTTAAACCTTTTATACTGTATCTTTACTGTGTCTTTTCTATGTTTAGATATGTTTAGATACACAAATACCATTATGCTATAATTACCTATGGTATTCAGTACAGTCACATACTGTACAGGCTTATAGCCTAGGAGCAACAGGCTGTACCATACAGTCTAGGTGTGTAGTAGGCTACACCATCAAGGTGTGTGTAAATTCACTTTATGATGTTTGCACAGCATCAAAATACCTAATAGTGCATTTGTCAGAATGTAACTCCGTTGTTAAGTGACAAATGACTGTTTAATGGTTGAACTTTCAAGCAATATATTTTCAGTACCGCTTGAAGGTATTCACAGGAAAACTGATCCAGATTAGAAAATAGCTTTATGAACTACCTTTTCTAGTTCAAGTCTCTTTTCATTCTCAGTTTTTTCCTGAAAGAATTTTTTAGCTAGTATTTCTAGTTAATCACTTGCTCATGAGGAGGAAACCCTGCCTCATACACTCACTGTCCTATTTCTTTAAATTCTGAAAACTTCCTTGCCATATAATGATGCTTACTGGCTTTTCTCCTCCTGATCATTTTAAACTCATTGCCATTCCTTTCCTCTTATTCTCTTCTCCTCTCTGACAGTCTCTCTCTCACTGTCTCTTCTCTCTGCCTTCTCAATCTCTTCACCAACTGTGTTCTCAACAGTCACCACGCTGCTCTTCTTTTTCAACCTTTTCTTGTGTATTCAGCTTATATTCAGTATCTGGCAGGCTGGTAAGTCGGCTGCATCAAAAGAGCTTTGAACTTTTTGCTTGTTTGTTTACCAACGATAACTGTCCTATACCCTATAAATATATAATTTAAAATATATTATAAATTCAGCACATAAAATAGATTGCTATTTGAAAATCTTATAAATTAATCTAGCAGCATCTAGATGTATCCCTGGCTTCCCAAATCATCTACTATCCCAGCAAAACAGCAATCTATCTGAACAGTGATCTAAACATTGTGGGTTTTTTTTTTTTTAATGCTTTTGAATACGATCTTAATCACCATTTCCAGTGGTGTGTCTACATACCAGCTGCAGCCCTGCTGATTAGAGCATCAATACCAATTGATTTTCTAGCACATACTTGCAATGTCTATTGTATCTCATTGCATACTATTGGTATTTAGCCGAAGCTAAGAGGGAAAAAAAAGAGATTTTGTATACAGAGCACATGGGTCCCAGAGAGTTTCATAATTCCCAGGAGACTATAAGAATCAGGTACTCAATGTCACACTAAATGGTTTCTTACGGTTAATGTGTTTGGTGACCACAGCCTCAAATAATTCTCTTGTCCAGAGCCAGGGTTACTCAGCTGTATAATAACCTCTAAAGTCTCTCCTTTGAAAAAGACTCAGGATTCATGACTTTAATTTTGCCACTGATAATGTGAAAAGTATACTCCATATAGTACGGAGCAAGCATTCACTCTCAGCTTCTACTGTAATGAAATTCTAATTGTTTCTAAAGTTTAGAAAGGATAAAATGGTTAATCTCCATGATGACAAAAGGAAGTCAGGAAAATAAAGTGACACACTTGAATGAACTGTGAGGAAATAAAGTGCACAACATGCGATAATGCCATGACTCCGTGTTATTGCGCATTTCTGGGCTGAAAAGATATGGCTTGATGGGTAATTTGTCATGCTGTGCAATAGAGAACAACAGTAAAGAGACTTCAGACAGAAGAAAATTACACAAATAGTAGGGTGGAAAGGTATAATTGAAGATGGCAAAAGATTGAAAGAAAGACATTTAAAATTACTGTACTGACCTACTAAATGCACTTGGGCGTGGAATCCTGGCCTCACAAGAAGAGGCATTAAATGCCTGCGGGCTGTGACACTACTGCACAGTAATGCCAATCTCCTGAGTGCTCGGGGAAGAAAAACACAATGCACAGCCTGACGGAACAGCCTCAACCTGCTTTCTTAATGAGAGGAGCATGGGCTTCTGGTGAACTTAGATAGATGAAGTTTCCTAAACTAATTCATTTGTTTAAATTATGAATATATTTAATGTATTAAAGACATTTTGTGAGCTTAGCTAATACCTTAATTTTCTGAAGTCGATAAATCTGCATAACACTGCAAAACAAATGGAATATCTTTTTAAACGAATTCACACAAAAAGAATTTGCTTTTCACATCCAGTTAAGTTTCCTCAGAATTGAAGAGTCCGAGAGAGCATGACATTGTGCAAACCACATTCATAACTCTGAGAATCAGAAGACATAAGTGCTATCCTCACCTCTTCTGCGGGCTCATTAATCATGTACAGCTCTGGGCAAGTCCCTAAACCTCATGAAGCTCAAGTCCCCTTCTCTGTATATGGAGAAACATGGACAAGATTTTTTCTAAAGATCTTTTCAGTCCATAATTCTATTTCAAACAGCAGAAGCTCAAAAAAGAGTTCTCCATAAATATTATTTCTCTTTCCTTCCCAGGGTTGTCCCAACGACATGTACTTTGTAATGGGTGAGGTCACTCATCTACTTTGTTCGCTTAAATTAAAGAAATATGCCTCCTATCTATCACGTAAGATGATTGCATGGAAAACATAAAATTCTTTGAGATGTCAGTTAATTATAAAGATCTTTCCATTTCTAACATAGAATTCATAATCACAACTTATCTTTAAACATTTAATTCTTAACGGCAACAAATATTATAGGAATATGACATTTCTTTATATAAAGGAAAATGCTATCCTTAATGATTACACCACATAAAAAATGAAGTAGTAGCATTTTTGTAATGCTTATTATAGCTACTATGACTATATTGCCTCATAATTTCTTCCAGGAAGCAGAAATCTTAAGTTATAATCTGTGAAATCCTCCATGAATTGCTCAAAAAATGTTTTCTAATTATTACTGGTAAGGTTAAAAAATGGAAAATAATATATTTATAATAAATGAATGAGTGATTTCCAATTTTTAAAGTATTTTTTAACTTGAGGAAAGTTACGTAAGCTAAAAATAAAATATTGATCACTAAAACTATTCTATCTAGATGACATTGTAAGAAATACATTAAATTAAGAGGCTTCAAATTTGTAAGGGCAAATCAATTTTTAAAGTTTAGAAAGACTGATTAACATGGACTAGTGACATATTATGGGGAAATATTTAGATATGCCTTAGAGATTTTTAAGGACCCAAAAGATACTTAAAATCACAAATAGAATTCTGACTGAATTTCATCATGTGACATCATTATACTTTCTTTCACTATTATATTCTTTTTCTTCAAGTTAAACGTTTTAGACTTTCAATATTTGTTATGTTTTGTATTTGCAAATTATAATGCTGATGATAATGAGCAGCAGGTACTAATATACAAATTCTATCCAAAAATATCTTTTCATTAATTCATTTCAATACATGATGCTTAATTTAAAATTTTAAGTGGAAAATGCATGATAGGGGAATCTAGCAAAATCTTGTCCCAATTCCCATGATCTGTGACTGGTACATCACATACAACAGGATAGGCATAAAGTTAATTTCCAACTAATATCAATAAAATAATCTATTGATCATTTAATCTAAATTTTCAAAAATCGTAAAACTAAAAGAAATATCAGAAAGTCACCTAACCTGGGGATTTACATATATGAGATTCATCTTTCGAATAATGTGGTGAGCAAAGACTCAGTCCTCTATGACACAAAGATTCATCCAACAAATAAGAGTTTTGATGACTTTCAAGGTCTCTACCAGCTCTGGGATTGCACATTATATGAAAACACATAAGTTCAAGAAAATTCTATTCAAAATAGTTGGTCATATCAGAGTCAAAAACTTCTCAGAATCCACAAGACTCAGTTTTAATGCCCACAATTTATGACTATTTTATGAAAAGTCAATCAGGGCCATGAAAGCTATTATTCTTACCAGTGTAGGAATGAGAAGATCCAAATGCCATCAATTAATAAAATAATAATAAACCACTCACTCGCTTTTACATTTCATGGACACTTACTACCATCTACTATGTACCAGGAACTGGGCCAGGCACTGGGTACAGAGGACAATTACACAGACATGTCCCCTTCCAGAGTCTAGTAGAGAACAGAGAGTTGAATGAATAACAATGGAGTGTGGTGAGATGGGATAAGTCACATAAGCCCAGGAGTTTGAGCCTACAGTGAGCTATGCTCACATCACTGCACTCCAGCCTGGGTGGCAGAATAATATCCCATTTCTTAAAAAAAAAAAAAAAAAAAAGGGATAAGTACAGGGAACTTGAAGACCATATAAAGGCTCTGTTAAACCTAAGGCAGATAAGGTGTAGTGGAGACCTAAAGAATGTGAGCAAGGGTAGCTGCTTTTACCCACTGCACCCTCTCACTTCTGCATCTTTGCATATAATACCCTCTTTCCCTACAATGCCCTTCCAACCTCTTTCTTGTTCATCCTCTTGGATTCACTGTGGACAGAACCTCTTCAAGTAGTCCTTCCCTTAATCTCCCACATGCACTAACTAGTTTGGAGTCAATGTGCTTCCCTCTTCAATGCTCATTGAACCAATGCATAGCTGCATCCACCCTTTTTATAATTGCCTGAGTAATCCTGATCTCCTGAGCTAATAAAATCCAAGAAGAGGTTTCTTTGAAGCTTCTAGGAAAGCTTTTGTAGGTCTTCTAGAAAAGTCCCTTTCACTTGGTAGCTATCTTGCTACCAGCCACTGATGAAGCTGGTCCACAGAGGGCAAACAATGGAAGGAAAATGAAGCCCAAACTACTGGATTCAAATGACAATGGATTCCACCAAATCTCTGAAATTGCAGTGAAGTGAGTCAACATATATCTTTATTACTGAAGCCATTTGGATTTGTATTTTCTGTTACCTGCAGGCAAGTGCATAGTGACTGATAAAACAGTGTGCATGGGAAGCACGCCTTTTTTCCTCAGCATCCAACATACTATTTACCACATACAATGACTCAATAAGTGTTTCACAAATAAATGAACTAGGGAATTCAATTAAAATATCTGATAACAATGAAATTATAAATTTTATTCCTAAATATAATTGACACCAAATCGTTTTCGACCACAGTTTTTTAAAGATGCATTAAAAATATATTCAGAAAGCCTGACGTTTTGAGGGTTTTGCATGTCGCAAAAAAAGTAAAGTTTGACTATTTACAATAGCAAAGACTTGGAACCAATCCAAATGCCCATCAATGATAAACTGGAGGGACAGTGCGGGGTAGGGAGTTGGGGAGGTATAACATGGGGAGAAATGCCAGATATAGGTGATGGGGATGGAAGCAGCAAACCACATTGCCATGTATGTACCTATGCAACAATCCTGCATGTTCTGCACATATACCCCAGAGCCTAAAATGCAATTATATATATATATATATATATATATATATATATATATATATGTGGCACATATACACCATGGAATACAATGTAGTCATAAAAAAGAATGAGTTCATGACTACATCGTATTCCATGGTGTATGAAGCTGAAAGCCATCATTCTCAGCAAACTAACACAGGAACAGAAAACCAAATGCTGCATGTTCTCACTCATAATTGGGAGTTGAACCCTGAAAACACATGGGCACAGGGAGGGGACATTACACACTGGGTCCTGTCAAGGGGTGGGGGACAAGGGGAGGGAGAGCATTAGGACAAATACCTAATGCATCCGGGGCTTAAAACCTAGATGATGGGTTGAAAGGTACAGCAAACCACCATGGCACGTATATACCTATGCAACAAACCTGCACGTTCAGCTTGTCCTGTGCTGTTCCAAACCTCCTCATTCAGTGTGTTTCATCATGTCCCCATATCTCCCTCATGCCAATGAGGCAGTCTGTCTCACTCTCTAGTGACTCAATGCCCTCACATTTCTCTGCCCCCTTCACTCTCAAAATCTGTTTCCCAGGAAGAGCTGATTAGCCTATTTACACTGAGTTCTAGTGACCTGATTTAATCAAAGTGTTGCCATTTCTAGGAGTGTTAGGGATGTTTGTAAAATCCAAGTATTTTAATCTCTTAATTATGCAACTACAGGTATCAGTAAGCAGGTAACAACGGCATTTGTGGAGCTGGTAGCCAACGTGGCCATAAAAACAGCAGGAAGAGGTGGCAGTTTTCCCTGTACACAAGGTCAACTCCAGATATTGTCCTCAATGGCTGGACCAAGAGTTTGACAAAGACTTATTCTTGTTCCATTCTCTTAAGAGCAAATATTATACCTCCAGTAATCAGTGAACTATGTCCACCAAAGTGATAAGAAGTTCTGGCTGTAGACTTTAACCCTAGAATAGGATTTGACACCATCTATTCTGTATTACATTTGGAACTAACTTCATAATTACAATAAGTATCTACATTAGAAATTCCTCTACCACAAAATTCTATGAGCAAGTTATAAATAATACTTGATTTGCTCCAAAGATGAATAAACTTCAGATTGTTTATTACAGACCCTAAATCCAGATGAAAACTAAACTCTCAAAAAAAAAAAAAAAAAAAAAAGCAGATGTCCCTGTATAAATGTTCCAGTATACAAATACAACCAGTCAAACTGTTCTGGCTACCCTTTTTTTTTTTTTTTTTTTTTTTTTTTACAAAATCAGATATTCCAGAGCCACCTTTATCACCAAACATAAAAGCATCCCATTGCATACCTCAACAGAATTGCCTGCATATTCTTAATGTGTTTCCAAGCAATTTTATGTAGTCAGCACCCTATACATTAGGGAAGGAATGGATGTGTGCTCTATGGGTTCTTATAATAGCAATGAACCTTCATAATCAGACCCATTCCTTAATTTTGCTTACTTTTTCATGCAGTTGCATTAATACTACATTGTCAGACAAAGACAAGGATGAACATGAGACACGAGACCTGAGTTAAAAAAAAAAAAAGAAGAAGAAGAAGAGCAAAAAAAACAATACAGCTATATAAGGAGCAAGTGCTGAGCTTGTGAAAAAAACAGCTCCTATTTTATTAAATAATAGTGTTCCTGCAGGGATGTCTGAAGTACTCTGCAAGGCTAATTAGGACAGATCAATGTACACTTACCTTTCCAGAAGGCTGAAAGGTGTGTAGTGACTATGTGTCATTAAAAATTTACTTGACCATGGGCATCAGATGTCCACAAGAGAATGACCCTGGTGAGCACTCTAAGTTTCCATTTTACTCATGTCATCCTCAATGCATCATAAATGCCATAGACACCATTACTATCACCCAGGCTCATAGCAGCTGATGTGCTGTATAAGCTTGAGAGGGTGGTATCAATTAACTACATTATCTATAAAGCCATACTTGCAATTACTACCACTTCACAATTTATCATTAACACATTTTGCAGATTTTTTCCAAAGTAACATTTATTTAAAGGTTAATCAAAATTCTTAGAACAGCATTTATTATAATGTGATTTTTGATAATTGACTAAATCAGCGGCTCTTAAGAAAAACACCCTTGTCTCAGTCCTGCTCAGTATACACCACAGTGCCATTTGGGGAAAAGAAACACATATTAGAAATGTTCATTTCAGACCTCGTCATGGAAGATCATATATTAATGTAATCAGGTGGTACATTTACATGCTCATTAGTAATCCATCATTAGTCCAAATGCTCACTATTAGGAATAAATGTACGAGTTATTCAGAATACCCAGAAATAGTATTTCTTATTTAAACATTCAGGATAAGCTGACTGAAATAAGTGCACACCTTGAATTTGAACTTTCAAGGCACATTACTAAAGTCAATCAGTTATGTCAGGACACTCTTCTATAATAATCTCAATCATAAAATTCCTGCCCCTCCCTAACACAGGAGTTGGGGGGAGTTCCAATATCTGAATCTTTCTAATTCACTGGAACTGCAAAAAATCCTGATGAAGTGTGTGTTTAAATTTCATGCCTTAATACATAGCATGCCACTAAAACCACATTAGTTATGCTTTATGCTGCTTAATCATATGTCAAAATCTGTAAAATCTGTTCTTGCATGCTAAGGTAATTTAACTGCAATTAATCAATCAAGAAAATAAATAAAATGTAATAAATGCCAAATAATATAACTTCTTTTCAACAGACCACTATCTACACATTTATCTTTAAAATACTTATTAGTCAACACCATATAAGGAAAACACAATAAAAATTAGACTTCACTGAACCTTTCTCCCATTAGTAGCTTGCTCTAAACTTACAAATAGTTTAGAGGGTTCTTCGGCATGATCTGACTTTCCAAATAAAATATGAGCAACTTAAGGGTCAAACTCATCCTTTTTTATCCCCTGTACTCAACACAATGTCCTAATCATAATAGGTGTTCAGTTTGTTGAATGAAAGAATTAAACGATTCAAATATCGCTGAACTAGATTATTTTATCATGATGTTTATGAACTACACCAATACTTACATTTTTTTCTTCTGACAACTATACATTATACTTCATTGGCATTTAACTAAAAGTAGTAGTACTCTCTTGGTTAATTTTTTCATTTTTTTCGTATGGTCAGTTAGGTTTTATAGAACCCACAAGGTAGGTTGGTAGATATGTTTGTTTGTATTTGTTCCTTTAAATAAAAATGGTGATTTTTTTCAAATATGTAAGTTACCAACTTGATGGATATAGTTGTGGACTAAAACTTGGGAGGCTAATTACAAGTCATGAGTCCAGCTGGCCAGAATTTATTAAGCACCAACTGAATAAACCACACTATGCTAGAAACTAAATATATATGAAAGTGTATATTAAAAAAGAAAACCATGTCCTACCTTCCAGACCTTAAATCAGAGAAGGTACATACATGTGCATTCAACAAACCTTACTGACTACACTTTACTCTATGCAAGGCACTTGCATAGACTGAAGGGAGGAGGACAACCAACAAGTCTCAGTTCTCAACAGGAAGCTAAAAACGAAATTAACAAGTAACTGCATGCCAAGCACCAATTCATGAATGTCACCGAAAAATTACAGACTGATTCCCTTTGAAGTCCCAAGAAAGAAAGCTGGTGAAATCATGGAAGCCTTAAGGAAGCAGGTGTCATTAAAAATAGTTCAAGAGAATTTTCCAGATAGCATAAATTAGTGAATTCACTAGTGATGAGGGTGTTGAAAGTAAAGGTACAGAGGTTTACAGAGTAAGTTACTCACTTTCTTAAAAACAGCAATCTGTTTGTTCATCTCATCAAGTTAGTTTTGGTGACATGAAATAATTATAACTTCTGAATTAATGGCCATTCAGTATGATGGACACTGAAGAAATTTCCTTTGAAGGTTCCTGATGGTAATTGTAGCTGAGGAATCTCAAGACTGAAAGTGTCACAAGGATATTTCAACAATCAGGAGTTTCCCTCCTCCTGCTGCACCACTTACACCATTGTCTAAGGACACACTGTGCAATACAGAAGCCCCTGGTCACCTGCGGCTATTGAGTACTTGAAATGTAACCTTCCCAAACTGAGTTGTGCCATCAGTATAAAATGCACACTGCACTTCAAAGACTTATTTTTTAAATAATGTAAAATACATCAATATTTTTATATCGATTACCTATTGATATAATAAGATTTTGGGATATATTGACTAGATTGCATATATTATTAAATTTTTACATATATCTTTTTTCTTTTTACTGTGGATACTAGAAAATTTAAAATTATGTATGTGGCTCACATTATATCTCTCTCAAATTAGTGCATGTCTAAAGGCATTGTGAAGGAGAATAATTTTTTTTAAGTATATCATGCTAGAAAGGATGCACTGGTATTTTAATATGATTATCTGATATAAAAATAATGAGCTACTCAACATGCTTTTCCAAAGCTAGGAAAAACACAAACATTTCTCCTGATGAACCGGAGTCTCCTAACCCACTCTGATCTGATAATAGGCGGCATCATTTCTATGCCTCTCTTTTTCTCCAATTGGAGAAACTCAAGTTATTCAACTGCAGGATCTTTGAGGGAGGGTCCTGGTTTTCTGGTTTAGTTTTATCCTACCCCCTTTTTATTGCACGCCTTTGTTTTAATTTTTATTTTAATGCTTTTATTATTATAAGGTGCCAAGACAGCGTTTTGGAACTAAGAAGAGCTATAGAGCAAATGAGAGAGTGAATGAGCCTCGTACTATGATGCAATAAGTGAGATGCCACTCTTCAGAGCTTGGAAAGACTCATTATGTCTGAGGCCCTTCTCTCTGATACAGGTGTGAAGCACAAGGAATGTTTAGCAATGCCAGCCAGGACAAACATTTGGGATCACAAATAAACAGCAGAAACTATCCACAACTGACAACCACAGATCTATTAGATAGAAAGGCATGATATTCAAGGGCAGAAAGAACTCTGAAGTCATGCAAGCAGCTGTAAGTAATAGAGTATCATATCAGGCAGAAGTACCAGTGACTATCAGTAATACCTAGAAATCATCAGCTCTGATCCTATTTCATGAAACCCACAGAGTGAAATGAGGGCATAGAGACAGCATCCAAAGATCCAAGGAAACTTAGCAGAGGCCTAGTCCCATGTAGACAGAAGGGGACAATTTCCATGTCTATAGAGCTACACTGGCCCCTGGGATGTAATTCAAAACCATGGCCTCCCAAATCTAGTGAACTGCGCAGATTTCAACTCAGAATGAGCAGTAATACGGGAGCCCAGAAGTAGAAGCAGGGCCACTATATGTGCCCAATGAGGAAAAGAGTCAAAGCCTCCAAATATGCTTCCTGTTGTTGTTGGGTTTGGTCCAGGGACTGATAGGCTTGCTGTAGGTGGGAGTAGATTCAGTTCACTTTTGCTCAGGCAGAAGCAGAGAAGGGGAGGAAGATGTGGCAAGTGCCTTCTCTATAAACTGGAGGAATTATAGCAGTGCCTATGCAACTCTTGTTCCAAAATTAACACTTCAAGAATATTTAGGCAACTTTTAAAAAATACCTCTTCAGTAGCTTTCCAAATCTGTGGAAATTATACTGCTTCCTATTAATTCCTATTCCTCTCCAAACATGCTTATAATATACATTTTTAATTAATTTTTCATTATACTTTAAGTTCTGGGATACATGTGTAGAATGTGCAGGTTTGTTACATAGGTATGCAAGTGCATGGTGGTTTGCTGCACCCATCAACATAAGGTATTTCTCCTAATGCTCTCCCTCCCCTAGCTCCCCAACCTCCAACAGGCCTGGTGTGTGATGTTCCCCTCCCTGTGTCCATGTGTTCTCATTGGTCAACTGCCACTTATGAGTGAAAACATGGTGGTGTTTAGTTTTCTGTTCCTGTGTTAGTTGCTTATAATGCTTGCAATATTTTTAATAGTATGGTTTTGTATATCCATTTTAACACTGGTACAATCTTAAGGTTGTAGGAAAAGTATAGAATTTGTGTAATGTTATATAACTTTGAGAATCCTTATAAATTCATTTTAAAGAAATAATTAACAACAGGAAATAACTAATAATTTTCTTAGATATATAGAGAGATATGAGAAGGAGAGGATATAGTAAAGATCATGGTCATATTAAAAACAGGGCCACAGAGTCACCACAAATTATCAGAAATATTCTAAGTCAAGTATACATACACTTGGCTATTTTCTTAGAATGATTTTAAAAGATTTAGCACAAAAATGGGTTTCATTTCAGAAAATCAAAATTAATGAACATTTTAAATGAACAACAGTATACAACTGACTACAACAAAAAATGAGGAAAAGTGTTGGGATTGAATCAACCATAAATGATTTGTTAAATGTAAAGTATATTATATCTATATTAGCAAAATTCAAAAAAATGGCCTAAGACCCAATGAATTCATCAATGTTTTAAACAGAAACATGAGGCCAAAGATAAACCTAAGTGGTAAATTTCACAAAGTAGACCTAGGTAATTTCAAATTGGCTGCTATACTCTTCAAGGTAAAGGACACAAACCAAAGGTACCTATACACACCTTTTGTGATTTTTATTTCAAGGAGATGGATCAAATTAAAAACTCCAAGAATGTTTTCTGCCCGGTAAACATTCCAGCAACACGCATAGGTACAGACTCAGACACTTAGTCAAATAGTAACTCCAAGGAGGTTTTCCTGACACTGACAAGAGGGGGTGAGTTTGGGGGTAAAAAAGAAAAAATAAAAGTATTTCCAGCCCATATATTGTAAACTCACCTATTCACAGATTGGTGATATTTAGAAGCAGCCTAATAAAAATTATAGCACAACTGAGTTGTCACAATGTAACAAGAACACAAATTCATATTGAGTGACTTTTCTAGTAATACCAACACAAAATCAAAATATAAATTTCCCTCAACATATCAGAAATAATATATATTCTATTTAGTTCCAAGAAAGAAAAAAAACTTTTATAACTTGAGAAAACTCAAAATATGTGACAATCTGTCACTACATTAAAATAAGCTATAGTAATAAGTGACTATGTAAAAACCCAACTGCAGTTATGCGTTCATCTTCACATACAAAGGCTATTTCTAAACGGGTCAGAGTAAAGCTTTGGCTGATACATGCTGATGGCAGAATAGGGCCAGAAATGAGCCAAAGCTGTGTGTATTCCAAAACTCACTGATATTTAAATCTGGAGTGGGTCTTTGTGCTTACATTTGAACATGTTGTGAGAACACGAGCCTCCTGTTGCTTTGTAGTAATACATGCTCATTCTTATAAAATGTTTGCCTTGTATGGTTAAGGTATTTTACTGAGGCTATAAAAGGAGGGCACATCACTTTGGTGGGGATAGAGGAGAATCAACACAACTATTTTGCTAGTGCATTACTGCTAATACACATCCCTCAAATAGAAGCATGACCTGACTGGGAAGCTTTAAGAGACAAGAGTAGTAGAGACATTGTCCTATGACTTGGGAATGGGAGCAAGGTATTTCTCCATAAGTATGTATTACTTCCCCTTAGCCGAAATAAGCACAAGAAATAACTAATGTTTTTCTCAGCTATAGAGACAGAGATAGGAAAGGATACAAAAAAAAGACCTTGGCCATAATAAAAATTAGGAATACACAGTCACCACAAATTACCAGAAGATGAGAAAGACATACTCTGTCCACTACACTACTGACATACACTGGAATGTTTTATTAGAAGAAGTTTTAAAGGATGTGGCACACGACCAGTTCCTATTTCAGAAAATCAAAATTGATAAAAATTTTCAGTGAAAGGTAGTAACAATTGGCTATTATAATTGGCTATCTAGTTCTTTGTACCCTCCACAAAATTGCAAGGTATTTTTTAACTTTTTATTTTAAGGTAATTAAAAATTCACAAAAACCTGCAAAGAAGTGTATAGGGAGGTCCTGTGCACCCTTCCTCTAGTCCCCACTCTCAATGTTAACATCTTTCGAAACAACAATATTAAAACCAGGAAACTGACAATGGTACAATCCATGGAGCTTTTCATAGAATCCATAGATATTTCCCCAGCTATACATACACATATCTGTGTTTGTGTATGTGTGTATAACTCTATGCCATCATATCACATGTGTAGCTTCGAGTAACCCCTAGCACAATCAAGACACTTAACTGTACCATCACCATAAGACTCCCTAGTGCTACCACTTTATGTCCAAGCCACCCTGTCCTCTTCCCCTCCCTAACCCCTGGCTACCACTAATCTTTCTCTATAATGATCTTACTTCATGAAGGTTGTATAAATAGAATCATTCAGTAATGTATCTTTTTAAGACAGGTTTTTTTCACTCAGCACAATTTCTTGAGGTTCATCCAAGTTGTTGGCCATGATAACAGTTCATTAGTCTTTATTGCTGTAGTCTATAGCATGCTCATATCACAGTCTGTCCGACCATTCACCCATTGATGGACATCTGGGCATTTCCAGGTTTTGGCTATTACAAATAAAGTTGCTGTGAACATTCATATTCAAGTTTCTGTGTGAAATTAAACTGCAACATTTTTGAGGGAATGAGTGGTGTTTTATTCACCACTGTATTCTCAACACTTTATGTGACACATAGTAGGTAATCAAAAAGGTCTGTTAAAGAAATGAATGAGTGAACCAAAAAAAAGGCCTCTAAGTGGCAAAAAATAAAAAAGGACTCATCTGTTGGAGAAAACCTTGTCGGCAGGAAAAATACTGAGAAGAGGTCCTGAAGGGGCACTGATAGTTTTAAGACTGCAGCAGTGTTTCAGAAAGATTCCCCCCACACACACACACACACAAACACACATCATTCAGAATATTTTAAAATTTGTTTTAAATATTGAGCTTTATATTAAGAAGCTGTTTGGATTATTAAGCTATAGTTGAACTTTTGAAGAAACAACTGGGGAGACTTCCATTTCTAGCCAAGATGGACTGAAAGGAACTGGACATGCCCTCCTTCCTTAAACAACCAAAAATAAACCCTGACAAAATATATGAAACAATGGTTGTCAAGACATGAGATATCAGACCACAAAGGACATTGATCCCTGAAGGGGGTGAATCCTATGATGACGCTGGCTTACGGTCCTAAAGGTTTCTTCGCAGTGGCACAGGAGGGGCAACTGACTCAAAGGAGGCAAACTGCCTGAGTTGAGGAAACAGAGCTGAAGGTATGGGATAATAAAGTGGCTGGAGCTTTCAGGACAGAGTTCAGGAGAGAGCAGATGCATAGACAACAATCCCTTGAAATCTGCAGAGAGTCACAGAGATCTGGATATATGTGTGAGGAAACTACCCAAGGCTGGGAAAAGAAACATCTGAAATAATTATAGGGGGAACAGTACCTGGCACCTTCCTAGGGCTGGAAATAGGCCTTTTGTCACCAGTCAGAATGGAAAATTTCTTAATTCATATGCAATTAGGTAAAACCTCAGTAGTGGGAAATGAGGTAGACTATGCACTCCTCTGGTCTCTCCTAGCTAACATTTTAATCCTGAAAAATGGAAAGCAAAAAGAGCCAAGTGAATCTTTCTATATCTAGCTGGTGGCATTACACCAAGAAACAATTCTAAATGACTTAAAACCTCAGTAATATATGTATCTTTACAGAGAAAAGAGGGACAGTATACAGGATGTGTACATCACTACTGATGGTAGTAGTCTTGGTATTATTATTCTGAGCCTGTTGTAAGTGGATTGTAGCATAAAGCAAGTAAGTTGCTAGTATCATTAAGAATTAGGACTGTAGGATGGTCAGTTGGGGAGAAAGGACATTGATGCGATACAAGATTGATGTGACTAAATTAAAAACCTGTTGGCCTGTATATTAATAGGATGTATTAGTGTGAGCTCCTGATGCATTTAATCTTAAAATTACACACACACACACATACACACACACACACTTTTTCTAGCTCTTTCCTTTGAAAGGGCTTAGATTAAGGACTAAGTCAGCAGCAATGAACTCACTAATTTCAAGATTATGGTTTTCAAGTACTATTTCCAAGACCAAAAAAAAACAAAAAACAAAAAACCAGAATTTCTTGGATAATTGCCTGATTCCAGGTTTGGAAAGGAAATGTTAAAGATGAGTCTGTTATATTTTGTCATACCAATTATCATGGAAGCTCTCAAAAACTTGAAGTTCTTTCAAAAACACATAGGAACCAACAGAGATAAACTTTGAGTAAGCAGAGATGTGGCAATCTGGGCGTTCATAATTATGATAACTGCAATAGATTGAAGTACATCCATGTTCATAACAAAATTTTTAAAACCATTGGTAAACTTTAGAGGATGTTAAGGAAACACACATTATGTTATGAACTGATAAAGGGAGAGAATCAAGCATCCATCCTGATTTTCTTATATAAATTGAAACTATAACACTAGTTTATAAAAGCATTCACCCCAATAAATAAACCAGAAATGACAGTTATATTGCCATTTTTCAAGGGCTAAGGAATAAATGAATGTAGGCAATGATCAACACCACCTGCTAACGTCACAAAAAGAGAAAGAGCCAGTAGTCTTGCCCCATCCCCTAAATGAATTTGATCAAGTTTCTAGAGCCTTTACTACCCATTAACAAGTAAGAAACAGGGCAGAGGAGCGCATTAAATGACTCTACAGGAATGCAGCAGCAAATTCAGACTATGGAAAGCTGTACAGCACAAATAATCCACTTTCTTAAGAAACAAAGGAAAATAAACATAAACCTATAAATTAAGAGACATATCAACCAATTACAATGTATGGACCTTATTTGAATCCTGCTTCAAACAGTAAAGAATACAAAACTTTAGGAGATGACTCAAAATTTTTGAATATTTGTTTTATATATTTGAGGATGTTTTAGATGTAGTTCAGTTTTCAGTTAAAAAAAATTAATCTTTTAAAGATACAAACTGAAAAGTTACCAAATAAAATGATGTCATGTCTGGGATTTGCTTGAGAATAACTTGAGGTGGAAGTAGAAAGTGGAAACAACAATGATGAAACAACCTGGCCCATGAGATGACAGCTGTTGAAAGTAGGTATGGTTATACAAAAGTTCATTACTTTTTCCCTCTGCTTTTCTAATATATTCCGAATTTTGATAGCAAAAAGGTAAATACACTTAAAAGTACACAAATATATACTAGTTTGAGGTGGTGGTTGAGGACTCAGAAGTTACAGTCTGTATTTCCGAATGAAAGTAATTTCTCAAACATGCGGATATCAGAGATACGTAGGATTCCCTCAGTGGAGAACCATGTTTTCTCTGCACAGAACACTGGTTTCTGAGCAAGGGTAGGCCATTTCTCTGAAAACAGATCTGGCAATATGCAAGTGGTTGTCTACTTAACTGAATATACCAAAAGAAAAAAGGAAGACCAAAAAACTGGGTCTACAAATGTGGTTGTTGGTTCTCCTTGTTTTTTTTCAAATAAGGCTCGGTTTAGGAGCAGTCTAATAGAGCATGTGACTGCTATCCTTCCGACAGTATCTTTGCAAATAAATACAACCCATACAATTCAATTGTCCATCCACTTTTTCTGTTTGTTTATTGATCTTCAACAGCAGTTTCACCTCACGCTTTTTGGTTTTTTCATTCTGAGGCAAGGAAGAGGGATCTTTAGAGATGTCAAAACAGTTTTCTGATGTCAGATAATTCATTGGAAAGTACGTTTTATCCAGAATCCTACAGTTTTTCTGCATGAAGGAACACTGAGTAGCTTGTCCAAGATTTTGCCAAAGGAAGTCTCTTCTCTCTCACTTATCTGAATCCTATCCTTCCTTCCAAAAGAACATGCCCAGGTCCAACAAATGGAGTTTAAGGATGAATGTCTTCCATTTAAAAAAATATTTCTCAGAGTGTCTAGAGTTCAATACCCTACAAATAATCAGCATTCAAGATATGAGTTTACTGACCTTTAAAATCTATGTAAATTTTAAATTTTTAATATTTATTTTATAGGCAATTATTCTGTTTATAATATTACTGTCTAGCATTATTATAAAAGTATCATCATAAATCCTAATGATCATTTTCACTAAATGCCTGAGAAGGTCACGGGAGATTCAAATTCTGATGTGTGCTTTGGGAGTAGAATCAACTTTTGGAGAAACAAGGCTAGCACTTGTTGAGGCCGATTACATTTTTTGAGACGGAGTTTCGCTCTTGTTGCCCAGGCTGAAGTGCAATGGCACAATCTTGGCTCACTGCAGCCACCACCTCCTGGGTTCAAGTTCTTCTGGCTCAGCCTCTCAAGTAGCTGGGATTACAGGTGTCTGCCATCATGCCTGGCTAATTTTGTATTTTTAGTAGAGACAGAATTTCACCATGTTGGGCAGGTTTGTCTTGAACTCCTGACCTCAGGTGATCCACCCACCTCAGCCTCCCAAAGTGCTGAGATTACAGGCATGAGCCACTGTACTCAGCCAATTGTAACTAAACTTTTAAAAATATGTGTCCCCATAGTTAGAATTTGCATGAGCGTATTTAATTTTTTTTGCAGTCTTGTTTACAATGGCCATTTTAAAAGTTGCTATCCCAAGCTTATAAAGCAATTTTATGTCTTCCTGTCGACCATATTAAAAGCATTCATCTCTGAGAAAATATCATAAATTCTACTGCAATGATAATTCAAATATTAAACATAAAAAATTATATCATATGACAATATACCAAAAAAAAAAAGAATAGAAAATCTCTGTAGGTGAGTATTTAATTTCTAATGAAAACAAAACAGTACTCTTTACAATTTGGCCTATTTCATGACAATATTTCTCAAAATCCTGCTAAATTAATGTGCAACACAGTTTGTCAGGCACTGATGATTTTAGTTATAGTCAGTGGTAGTTGACATACAGATAAGAAATAACTGATAGAGATATCAAATCTATACATATTTGACTTTCTCCACATTTCTAAGTGATCTAGAACAGAACTAGGCTGTTTATATGGTAGCCACTAGTTATGTGTGAGCTATTTGTATTTAAATTAATTAAATGTAAATAAAATTTTAAATTAAGCTTCTCTGTTGCACTAGCCATGTGTCAAGTACTCAACAGCCACATAACGGCCAGTGAGTGCCACGTTAGGCGGTACAGATATGGAACATGTCCATTATCACAGAAAGTTCTAGTAAACAAAGTCGGTCTACATTAGAGAGGCTACTACTGATGAATGGAAAATCTCAAATATATACATAAAATATATTTCTATAGCAGTTTGCCTTCTGTTATAGGAGGTTTCATTAAATATGTCAAATTTAAATGTTTTTTTCTGGAAAAATCTATATTCTAATGTAAACAGTTAAAATTGTACCATGAGCACTGTACTGTAGATTTTCATTTTTCCCGTATTACAAGGACAAGAAGTCTCAAAAGATTCCATTTTCTCAAGATAGTGAATTACAACATTACCTGGTCTTTTCCTTCAGTTAGTATTTTCTTTCTTTATAAAGATCTATTCTAACCCCTCTCTGCTTCCAACTTTACTCAGCAAAACCCACCTTTATTATGCAGCAAGGATTTCCTGCTTTAGAAGGTAGTACTTCTGGCCTCAAACTCCACACTTGTGAAGTTTGTAAGTTACATAAAAAATTAAATTCCTAGCCAGACCTTCCTAATAGGTGAGGAGGCCCCTGAGCCTTTCCAAAGTTCCAGGAAATTCCTTAGTCTGAAACAACTTTTCTCAATTCAGAAAGATGCATTTTGTCACATATAGTAAAAGGCAGAAATACATGAATGCATAAACAATAGAATTTGACAAATTATGTGATAAAGTGAAATGCTCCTGCAGTTAGATAATGAACATGAAAGGCCTCTCTAATTCTTCAGAGAAACTGTGAGATAATCTCTACCATTTATGCATAGCAAGGAGCCATGCTGTAGAGGAAAAGTAGAAGTACACACAAGTGACAAAAGCAAACAAAATACATATATATGAAAAACTCTCAAACCATCCTCGATGAAAGGTAATATGTCTCTATTGAAAGATTAGGTAAATCATATAGTGAATATAGAAGGCAAAAAATGAGGTCTATAATTACATGAGTATATAGAAGATGTTAAGTATTTTCGTGAAAAAGTATGTAAACAATAATGAATAATCATTTCATATTGAAAATAATTTAATTTTAAAAGTAGATAGTACAAATATGAAAAAACAATGAAGTCCATCTAAGGAAATAGTAGAAATCTCAAATATTTTAGGCATGACTTTCTCCAGAGTAACATGTTGTTTAGAAACTAAATTTCCACAGTAGATTTCATAGGTCCTGAAAATGAATTAAAACTTTGATATTAGCTGCAGAAATGTACATTAGTTTGCCAGGAGGGGGGAAAGAAAATAATGTGCCAACCTCCCAACCCTTTCCCCAAACAGATTTTTTCATCTTGGTAATTACACTTACTTTCAAGATTCTTTTCTTGGTCTAAACATGTAATCTTGTCTCTTTGCTCACTTACTCACTCTTGCAACAAGCCTACAGCCAAATAAACTGCCATAAATGTTTACCGATAAACCATTATTTTCCAGGAAATTTTTTCTTAATTTTTAAAATTTAACAAGTTTAACTACAATTAAGAAACCTCTCCCAGCACAAGGGCTCTGAAACATTGTTTGGGTCTTGGAAAAGTTTGAAACTCTCAATTCATCAGGACTTTGAGTAGCTGTTTTGTACCTAAGAATGAGAACTGTTGGAGAGGTTGGGACTAAACACATAATTTTATGAAATATGACAAAAACGAGAGAGTTTTGTTATGGCACACGTAACAATCAAGAACCTGTTTCTTTTTAGCAAGCTCCTAAAAAGTACCTCCCTTATAATTATTAAATAAAAACACTCACTTATTCAGTACTCAGCTAGCTTTTAAACTCTGAATAACAGAAGTACACAGTGAGAGAGGTACTTACATGGTTTCCTTGGATACTGGATGATGCCATTCAGGTCTATGTTTTTATCTGAAAGTGGTGCCCTGTGGAGAAACGAGGCTTGGTGAGTGGCTGTTTATACATAGTAAGTAAATAGGAACTTTGTTTATTTGACAACGCATTTTTTATTTTGACCAAGGCTTTCCTTTCTCATCACATCCAACTCCTGTAAACAGCAATAATATGATAGAACAGGTACTCTGTACGACTCCTTTTAACTCCACTTAAGAAATCATAATCATTAAGGCAGAAACTTGGAATGCTTTGACTAAGCATGTTATTCCTTGGGCTTCTTTATATATCTTGACTATTTTATTTATGTCAGGCATATTAATGAATATTGCCTGCCTCTCTCTTTTCTTCAAAAGGAATATTTCTCAAACCACTAATAAAGAAATTAGACTAAAACATTCACATAAATGATAAATGTCCTTACCTTAACCAAAAGATAAGAGAAATCAAGCTTTAGCCAGTTTCTAAACATGAAGGGTTTCCACAGACCTTAGCTGCCATTTTAAATGCTCTTGTGGTTTCCTAGATCCCCAATAGTTTTAGTGACATGAGCATACAATTTTGACATTCAGTCCCTCAGAACTACACACATTCTAATTTTGGCAGTATGATTAATCCCTCGTATGTGATAAGTTATTTAACCTTCTAATATTTCTTAGAATCGAAAAGAACAAATGAGCTGCAGCAAAGAATGGCAAATAACTCTAATGCTTAACACAATTTAATAACCTGGAATGAAGTAAGTATGTGCTATGTTTCCATTAAAAAGTTTCCAGCCACAATTAATTGAACGAAAACTTGTCTTGTTCCAAGATTATTCTTGGAAATGTAATTTTAAAATCTGCTTGAAATGAGGAAACTTACTTTTTTATACCATATGAAAGCAATTTCATTTTTTAGGAATGATTTTTGGATAGACTTCCTATTGGATATTTTCCATTGGAACTAGCAACATAGGGGGTCGGGAGGGGGGGGGAGGGGAGGGAAGCAGTTCTGTGTTCTTTTGCCAGCACTGACAAAGGTCTGGTTGTCAGTGATACCTTTACAGCTAAATTTACTCCAGAGTGACAGAAACAGGTGCACCTCGGCCTGCCAGACACTTGTGCAGAGGGATCACGCATCTCACGGCTTGACGATCAAGGGGGCAAAGCCTCGGTCTTCATAGAAAAGGAGAGGAGGCAAACGCAGCCCAAACTGGGGGGTTTCTCTTCAAAGCCAGCTGGTCTGGCTTTATTCTACAGGAATTTTTTTACCTGTCAGAGTTTGGACAACAAAGCCCTCAGCAGGTGCTGACGGGTACAACTTCCTGGAGAAGCAGAAAGGCACTGGTGAGTTTCAATTGCCAAAATGTATTTTTTAATCTCTAAAAGTTAATTTTGTTGTCTTGAAAGAGGCACCACTGAGGTACCTGTGTTCACAAAGTTGATGAGACCACTGGAATCAGAGCCAACTCACTCAACAGTGGGTTTGCCTGGTGTGAAAGTAAAGCTGTTACCATGTACAAATTTTAGACTCTTTTTTTTAGGTTTTAAAAAAAAGATTCTATTTTTAATATTGGTCTCTTTCATTATTGTTTTCAATATTTGGAAGATGAAAAGTTAATTACATATGTAATATTAGACTAACACATAACATTTTAGTCTCTTTTTTATCTAATTATGTCATAATCTTTTCTGAATAAAAAGTTATTTTCTAATAAATCTCCGAAATAAGAAGGTGCAATAGTACACACTCTTTTCAAAAATTACATGTGCTGCATTTTTTAAATGTGTGCATGTTACAAGAACATTAGAGAGAATATGCAATTAACTTTATTTTAATACATTTTAAAAATACATATTGCATGTATAATTTAAAAATTTAAAACATATTGCATGTTTAATAATAGTACATTGCATTATAGTAAATATTATTTAATAATTAAAAGTGGCAATATTTTCTCATTACTTTACAAAGAGTTTCTTTTGAGAAAAACCTTTGAAATAAACAACCAAGACAGTACTAAAGCATGTTTTTACGTCATTGATTTCCAAAATTAGTACATTTATATATTTTTTATTTTTATTTTGTGAATTCAAAAGTTTAGGCAAAAATATTTTTTTCAGAATAAGATTTTAATTAATGCAAAACATGAAAAAATGAGACCACATGTTAGGACATATTTTTAAAAAGTGATTCTATTTCAGGGACTCATTCTTTTAACTATGCTTCACAGTATTTCTCTACAAATTGTTGTATTATAGTAAATTGAAAACATTTATTTAAGCAAGTAAGCAGCTCAGAGCTAGAGCCTATACATAGTAAACATATGAAACCATTTTAATAACCAAATTCCATATTCACAAGCAACATGGGCTAATGAATTTAAAAGACACAACAGTATACGTTGATCAAGAATGCTATAAATTATTATGCATAAAATCAATTTTCTTGACTGTGGGGGGTAGAATTGGTGCTTAAGAAAGAAAAGACTCCTACCAATATAAATTACTATGAGGCAATTGTTTATTATGATGATCCCATAAATAACTTTCAATTTACATCCTTAATACATAGTTGTATAGTGGAAAAAAAATGAGATCTGACTTTTTTAATGACCACTGCACCTGAAATAATTTTTAAATCAATTACAACATAAATATGCCACAAATGTATAGCTATTCTACTCTTTTAAACTGTTGTAATTACTGTTGAAAATCAGAAAATATTTGTGGTTTAAAAAATTATCAGAAATGGTCCACCCAAACAAAATATCTAATATTTTTAAAACATAATCTTATCCACAAACATTTTAATGAAACCATATTTTAAAAAATTAAAACCCAAATATACTTTTTATTGTAAATGGTTACAAGCAGAATATATTTCAAATGATTAAAACATTTAAAAATATATATGCATTTACTCTGTTTCAAGCTGCTACTTTCGTATGTTTTGTCATGTTTCATTATATTGATTTAGCCACCTGAGTAACTATAGTTGCTAAATTTTTAAAATAACTTCATTTGTCTCTGAAAAAAATAGTATATATTTCATGCACTTGAAAATTTTACTTTTATTTTTCTAGTCTGTTAAATACTGTATTCCTGAACAATCACATCATTGACTTTTAAAGATGATGGTTACTGCAAAACTGAACAACATGTGCTCTTATGTTGACTTCAGAATTATATTTGTTAACTTTTCATGAGTATTACTATTGGTTATAATTATTACATTGTCACTAACATTAAGTGTAAGCAAGCCAAAAGCTTCTGCCAAACTATTGTTTATGACTCTGTCAATTATTTAAGTGTAAATGAACCTATTGGAAATAATGTTAGATATAGCTCAAATATTTCAAAATAACTAAAATGTATCATTTTAACTATGCCTGAATTGTAGACTTACTCTAAAATCCTATTATTTTTTTCATTATGAAAAGAAGCTATAAATTCTTGTTCACATGCAGCTATGTTTGTCCTTTCTAATAAATCTTCAATATTGTTTCACAAAAATACCTATGCCAGCTTCCTCAATGTATAGGAATGGTTTATTTAAATAAAATATTGGAGTTTAAAGTAGGATTGATTTACACCTGCTCTAAATTTTTAACGTTAAAACATATGCATTTCAAGCATTATTTGCAAGATACCTTCCTGTCTTAAAGATAGTTTATTTACAGTGGAGAAAATTGTTTTCCTGTTTCAAAAAGACACTTGGAAAAACATTTTGTTTAACCTTATATATTAATAGAAAAAAATCTTGATTCTTCCAGTAATCAATGTCAATTAATTATATTGTGAATATTAGCCTATTTAATTTCAGTACAACAAACGTTCCAGCTAAAATGGTTTACTTGTATTTAAAGCAACAAAAATATTTTGGCAGCTTTATGTGTATCTCCTCATTGACCAGCCACCTGACTGACAGCTGTCAACTGTCCATGTGCCAAATGTAACCCAGTAAAGATAAAAATTACATATTACTCATCCCTGTTGATAATACCTGGTGCCAGTAGGTTTTCAAATAGGAATAACTAGACTCTAGATAAAAAAAACAAGTAAGTGAGGAATCATTTCTACTGCCTACCATCCTTCCTTTGTCATTAACACATTTCCCCTTCTTTTTCTAATTGATCCCTTTTCCCTTGATGTCCATATCTACAAAGTTATTTTCTTAAAGAAACTTCCAGAGTATGTTACAAGTCTGTGTCCATGAAAATACTGGGCAGCCAGGTAATGATGCCCACACATTTCTTTTAGTCTTATTTTCTTTTGAGCTCCTAAACTCTTTCAGAGTTATGGGGAAAAAGCTTTAAAGCTTTCAACTTCTTATTTTCAAAGAAAATAAAATCAAAGAACAAAAACGAAATTTACCAAAGGTCACCGAGGTAGCTATGTAGATACAGACTTGGGTCTGTCTCCCAACTTAATAGCCAGTGATTTTTTTTTCTAATTAGACTTTAAACATGTTGACTATTAAACTATAAGTAACAATGATCACATGGAAAATTAATGTGGATTACGTTCCTTTGAAGAACACTTTTCAGTCACCAAACTTAATACCTTGTTAGAGAAATACACATTTTTATCACAGCGTATTGAAATGTAGGTCTAAAAAAAATAAGACTATAAATATACTAAAACATCTATGGTACAAACTTTTTTGTTTGTTCTACCATTTAAATGGATTTCCAAACTGGAAATGTTTATGAATGTATATGAAATAGCAGAAATAAAAAATAATCAAAGGTAATACATATATTTGGAAGGTAAACATAGAAATCAAAAATACAAGTTGGAATATAGGAATTTTTTAAGATTTGGAGTAATTAAAAATACTAAATATTCTAACACATAAGCATATGTATATATTCACGTCCATAATACATTATATAGTTCATATAACTGACTTAACTGACTAGCACATGTGTGTGTGTGTGTGTGTGTGTGAATTAAAAAAACCTCACTGGATCCCAGAGGCCACATCAGCAAGTGTTTCCTAACAGCTCAGAAATTCTACCATTCAATAATCCTGTATTAATATAACTATCTTATATAATTCCAAAATTATTCATTATATTAGTAAGTATTGTATATTTATATAATTTGTCGATAATATTTGTTCAATATATTAATCCAGTCAAGGTTATGAAAATATTAATATTCACGCCAAATATTTGTCTTATGGATCTCAGAAAAGAAATTATTTAGTTGAAATCTACCACATTCTGAATTTAAAAGAATTTATCTTAGTCCTGGGCTTTAGAGCAGTACTTGTTTATAAGAAATGTCAGCTTTAAAACTCAGACATGCAAATTAATAAGAAAAAAACAAGGGGTAAAGCTTAAAATATTGAGATAAAATATGGGAGGAAATTGTGGCCAGGGTTCTTCTGCAAGGGATTTATCTAAAATAATCAACATTTTTAAGTCTGACTAACAACACCATTTAGCAACTAAATTGTATATCTAAATTTGAAAATGTATTTGCTTATGCCATTACATTTAGTCCAAATCAACATTAGTCATTAATCAACAAACCATTTAACAATATGCAATAACAGTATGCAAATCAGTTGCAAGCAAAATAATCAGTAAATAACATCCATTTCTAGCAATTTGAAAGATAAGAGTGTGGAAGCAAAACGTGCAAAAGCACAAGACTTTCAAGTAAGTTTAATCATTGCGCTGCATCCCAAAGGGGTTTTAGTGAAAATGAGTGACTTGTCCCTTATCTGCCTCTGAAAGATGATAAAGGCTTCCTCATTAGAGTTGAAGAGTGTTATTCAAAGAGCACCAGAGCAGAAGTAGGAAGATTTGAGTTGGGCTCTCTGTTTCACTGCAAAGTAATTTTGTGACTGGAAACAAGCCACTTAACTTCTGTGACGATACTCAATGGATGGGCCCTTTTACTCAGTAATGTACAAATCACAGGAAAGGAAGCTTTAGTTATCCAATGAAAGATATTTCCTCTGTTTCATGTGAGGAAGTCTCAAAAGGAATCTGGATCATTATCAGTAGGCTCCTGTCTGCAGTGACATGCCCCACACTGTCCCTATTGCTATAAGTAGCCCACCATATAGGTATTCCAAATCATTAAAACTGATACAGTATCTAGCCTGTGAAGTCAGTGGGCAAAACAAAATCACTTTGCAATATACTCCAGACCAGCAGGTCATATTTTTTCCACTTGGGGACCCTAGTAACATAATACAAAAAGTCTCATTCTCAAAATTATATTATGACATGAAACTTTGAACCTTTCAGTATGCACTATAAGGCCGAATTGACAAAAAGTACTGAATGGTCATTTCATATTTTTAATTTTATAGAATGAGAGGACAATTTTCAAACTTAAAAAGATATTCTACACACACACTGCTGTAAGCCAACATGATAATGCATTTGTTAAGGTCAGGAAAATGTTGGAACAAGAAACAGTGTTAAAAATATCTGAATCCTAGTACAGTATGTCTGCTACATATAAGTATTTTGGTTATGTTTGATGAATAAATGGATTGAAATAATGGATAAATGCAAGTGGGGAGTTCAATATTTTTAAGGAAACCTTGTAAAGCAATAGTTTTACAAGAGTAATAATCATTTATGATTGCTATTTTTATTTTCACAAGGACAGAACTAAAACATGATGAATGTATTTAAAAAAGAAATCTTAATCCAAAAGAGGTTAAAGACCTAATATATGGATCACTCTCTTGCCAACGATGGCAAAGTTGTGCAGCCTCTTTATGACAGCTTGACAGACGGAGGTGATTACTGAGGTCATAAGGAACATTTGCATTGATTGAAAATCTCTTTACAGAGAAGCCACATTCCTCAAGTGACTATGACCAGTAACAGTACTATTTTCATGGAGTCTAGTCTCATAGCAGCTGACAGTCACTGAAGCATGAAAGTGTTTTGGAGTTAGTTATCACCAGTGGTAGAGGTCCCTGGATCTGAAGCCCATTTTACAGGTTTTGCAGAGGTATCAGGACCCAATGGACAGATTCCATCCAAGAAAAGATAAGGGCTAACCTTCAGATAAGCAAAGATGAAGAATTGCACAGAAATTTGAGATAATTAGGTTTCCATATTACTTAACTAGTTTTCTAATTACAACAGACAGAATATCGTGGCATGTCTTCTTTTTTCTCGTTTACAATTTTGAACCAAGATTCACCTTACCATTTTGAAAGATCTCGTGACTTTAAAAGTTGCACAGAATTTGTTAACATTAGTGGAGAGAACAGGAGTAAATAACACATGGAGAGAACAAAAAGTTATGGCATTAGAGGGATCTGTGGATCTTATGCTTCCCTCACCCTACAAGAGCGGCATGCAAATAAGTCCTATGCAAGAACCATTTGAGGAGGTTGTTACAATGCAGATTCCCTGAGATTGCAGCTTAGTGGGCCTGAGGTGGAGCCCAGGAATCTGCATTTTAACATGCACCTGGGTGATTCTGAGGCACTTTGGTAAACTGTTCTTTGCGCTAGCCTGTTAACATCCTTAAAAGGAGCCCTCTTTTGTGAGGAGGATCAGTTCTCCTGCTCTACAGTAACAAGAAAACTAACAATGAGTGATCCCAATTCCCAAAAGGTCAAAGGGAAAATATAGACACAGCTATAGACTTTGCATTTTAAAATGTATTGTCTGATATAATTAAACACTACTGTATTGAGTGGTTCATTTATTTTAATTATCTTATGTAGATTGGAAAATAAGTGCCATCGAATACTAGTGAAAAGCCAGAAAAAATCATTCTCAAGTTTTTCTTAAGTTTAAGATGCTAAATAATACAGTTTGAACTGTGATGAAACAGCTTGGGGGAACTCTTCAGGATAGTCATTAAAACAATACAGTCAGTGCTTACTATGGGAAGTATGAGAGCATAGAGCATACACATTCACCAAGTTTTAGAATGCTCAATTAATCATCGCTGACCTGCAGAGTTTAAGAGGTTATAGCCCAGTGGTAATGTGAAAGAAACCACAGGCTTTATTCTCCTGTGGGTGAGTTTATTTTGTGGCCATAGGCTACACAGATTAGAATCTCACAGCTATGAAAGGATGAGGTGAGACTGTGTGGAGGCATGAACATAAATCCTTCACAAATACTACATAACCAACACAAGCACAGACCTTATTCATTGTAAGTTAATCATCATTGCAATCAAAGAGTAATTACAGTGATTAATAACAAAATAATCGTAGAAGTTATTTTATGGCCATATTATGTATAACATGCATCATCAATTGTTTAGAAATAAGCTCCTTTATAGTGATGGTATTTTATTTTGAAGTGATTCTGATAAATCAAAAAATAATAATACCCTATGTTTCTGAAACGGAAAATGTAACTTTCCAATGCAAAGGAAAAATCCTGTTAATAACCAGTTGTGTGTATGTGTGTGTGTGTGTGTGTGTGTGTGTATGGTTTTACTGAGTTCCAAACTGATAATAAAGAATTTACAGCTGATAATGAAGAGAGGAAGCAGGAAAGACAAAGGAAGGGAGGAAGGAAGGAAATAATGAATGAATGAATAATAGATGGAAGGAAGGAAGGAAATGGAGTAACTGGGAGGAAATCTGTTGGCTAGCTATTTAGCCATTGCTAAAGGGGTCAAAGGAATAAGAAAGTTGTAGAATGTTTCTTACTTTATTAGTGTTCAAAATCTTTTACTTAGACTCTTATTTCTTTATTCTAAATCTTGAATGATGATTTTAATATAAAATGTATTCCATTTGATATGAATACTCTTTATTTGCAGATTTAAGACTATGCTAAGTTGGGAAATGTTTGTTTATGTACCCCATCTTTGCACAAAGGAAGAGACTTTATCTGTGATTTAATAAAGGAGATAAAAGGCAGAATGAAATTTGCCCTCTAACCCTAACTAAACCTCTCCCCAAACCTTTCAAATTCTTTCTTTCATCCAACAAGAGGCACCCATTCTCTTCACAGAGTTATTAAACCCTCTTCAAGCCATTTCTGGATAAATAATCACTAGTTACACCCCTGGTGGCTTTGGTGGGGGCAGAAGGGAGAGCACACAGGCTAAGTCTGAGTGACAACATAGTCACGATGCCACAAGGGCATGCACTGGCTGCGTGCCTCATACTGCAAAGAGGGAATAGAGAAAGAGACCAGAGGAACAGTTACTACAATGTACAATTTTTTTAAGTATATAAATTTTCACAGAGTATCTTGATAGTTTGCTGATAGAGTTCATCTTCCAATCCCAACATTTTCAAAAACAAAACTGCTTCATGAAGTAAGAGCCAGGTTTCCAATTTACTTGCATCCAAGGCTTAGATCTCTGTGGACAAATGAAGTGGCTGCTGGCGGGAGGGACCTGAGACACACTGAAAGTTCTCCCTAAAACACCTCCTGACCAACACAGCAGGGTATCTGTGGAAGCATGGATTATTATTCCTTTGGATTATGAATTCTTTTCAGAAAACTTTTGAAGAGAGGTTCATTTAAAGTGGTTGCACATTGATACCGTGTCATGGATTAGGCGGCTGAAGTGGCCGGCTCCTCTGATAGAATATAGTTGGAAAGAATCCCTGGACATAAAGGGGCGGCTGAGGGATGAAAAGACCTTGTAGGTCGCATCAGTGGAAGGCCCAGAGGAGAAAGAAGCACTAGTGAAAGAGCTATTATTGATTGTAAAAATTGCTGCTGGGTGAGTGGAGTGTGTCAAAGGGAAAGCAGGGCCTGCTGAAGGTGAGTACAGGGAAGAGAGTGATGCAAAGACAAACCTCCACAACCTCGCAATTGTGCATATGCTACACGGATAAAAGCGCTGATTAAGAGGATTTAACTCGGATCTAATAGGAAGCCACTAATTTAACATATTTATGCTCAGTTCCCTTACATTTAAGATTAGGTAATAAGCAATTTAGAAGATGTCTGAGGTAACTAAAAAATAAAACCTTGGAGCCTTATTCTGGGCAATGGGTATGTAATTACTTTCATAAGTCTGATAAAATCCAATAAGAATACCCCCAAAAAAGTTTATCTAAGTACAAAAAAGAAAAGTTTATCTAAAGACAATGTTATATGGAACACTGACAAGGATAATATAGTTAGCAATCCAAAATGTAAGAATTCTTGGTATAACACATATTCACTTAATCAACATATGATCATAAGTATGTTTATATCTACTTTAAATATCAAATACTTTATCATAAAATAACTGTTTGGAAGCATCAACTTAGGGTCTTCACTTACTAATTAGTGTTAGCATAAATATCAGATATAAATTTTTATTGACATTCTCTAAGTCTGTTTTTTTCTGTAATACATACCTATATCAATCATAAAATCAATAGGAATTTTGATGAATTCCTATGAATCTATGAGACTTTATTCGAACCAAAAATGCAAAATGACTATGCTTCTGTTTTTCAATACATGGTACAGTCCCTTAACACAGCCGTAGTGTTGATCATATATCTAAGAGAACTACTCCTAGGTCCTCTTGAACAGAATTCTCCATTAGGCATTCTGTGGGCTACCCCTTCCCAGCAGGCTTATGCCCAACCCAGTTGCCATAGATGGCCATCAGACATTTGGAATGACATCAGGAGACAATCTGAGCAGACTCTGCCCTAAAGAATTCAAGCTAGCAGGAGACTGAAGATATCAATGTCATCTTGGCTGACAACAGCATTCCAAAGGTCAACCAGGGTGAAAAGAGGATAAACTCGGAGTTTCCAGTGCCTTTTCAGCAACCAAGTAGCTAACAAGTATAATAAAGCATCTCTTAAGAAAAAAAAATCCTAGAGACATGATGTCAATTAAAAGGAAATAAGGGAGCCTGTACCCTTAAGTCATGGTATTTTAGGACATAAGAAATTTCTACCTCTTCAAAGGTAAATCTCATCCTGAAACAATGCCCACCTCTCTGATGACCTACTTCTTTCTGCTGTTATAACCCCAGAATGGATGAATAAGGAATTTAATGGTATAGATGTGGAAATTCTTTGCATTAGATTAAGAATGGCTAACTTTTACTGCAGTTTATGACTTTCCCAGCCCTGTGCTTTATACTAAATAGCTTATTTAATCCTTATAACAGTGTTGAGGGTAGCACATTTTGTTCCACATTTTCAAATGGGGAAACTCAGACACAGGGAGTCTTTTTTTTTTTAAACATATGCATAATCATACAGTTACCATGTGATACAGCCAACTGGCTTTTGGCAACACAGCCTCTTCCAAGTCAGACCTTCTCAATAGTCAGCCATGGAGAAGCTGAGGTCTTCTACCATGTCTACGAGCACTTGAAGAAGTGAAACATTTTCTCTATACTGGATTTTAGGGAGAATGGGAAGAATGGTGAACCACATGCAAATGGTAAATTCAGAGGAGAAATAAAGACAGTAATTCAAAGATAAGTGTAAATATATACTTTTAAAAGACTGCATTGTTATTAATTTAAAATTATTTAATATTCATAAGTACTCTTATTTAAACACTTTGGGGATCCTTCACTAAGGGTTAAGTTAAAAGGTAATTGCCATAAAAGAGCAGAATTAATACCAACAGTTCACTCCTAATTAACAATAAGAAATACAGATGACAAACATGCCATAAAAACAAAACAAAACCAAAAGACATCAAAATAAAACAATAAAACAAGAAAACTTACGCTTTGTCTAAATCTTCATGATGTATTCTGTTGCCTTATATGTTTCAGATAGTGTAATTTGTAATAAAGTTTTGTTCGTTATTAATATTTCTGAGCCAACTCCATCCTAGTTATATCATCATCAATTTATCTGATATCTTTATCAAATTTGAGAAAGATTATGCTTTGCTAACAATTTTCACCTTACATAAAACCTTTCCTCCCTGACCTTAAGAATGTTTTTCAGCTCTTTAAGAGGATAATCCCATTTCCTCAGAATTTTTAAGAGAATTAAGCACAATGTTATCCCAATTAGCCTCTTAGAAAAGGCGTTGTATGAATCTATGACACTACCAATGTTACATTTTTAGTTTGGGAGATAGTATTATTCCCCATGCTCCTTATTGTTTATTAAGTGGAATTTCCTCCTGGAGGAACACGTAGCAGTATTTTTTCTTGTAAAAGGGTACTCTTGCCTACAATTTTTAGTCAGGCTGCCTTTCTATAATGTGAATTTGCCTAGCAAGATGTTCTGCTCTGGCACAAAGTATACTGGACACTGTTAGGGGCCCTTGTCTTCTTTACAAATTTATGGCATGACTATGGGGGCATCGTTTAACATCTCTGGGCCCGAATTCTCTTGCCTGTAAAAAAATTAGGTGCTTGGGTGAGGTGTTCCCCAAGGTCTCTTTCAGCAGCAAAATACTGAAATTCTGACTTTAAAGCTTCTCACACTAGTGCCAAGTAACAGAAACTCCAAGAGTGTCCTAAAATGTGGTTATCAATCACAACGTAATTTGTTATTTTTTTTTTAACTAGCATTCATTTTAAACTCTATAGCAGCACTCTCCAGTAGAACTTTATGCAATAATGGGAATGTTAGACTTGTCGCTGTCCAATAAGGGAGCCACTAGCCACACATAGCTATCAAGCATTTAAAACATGGCTAGTGGAACTGAGGGACTGAATTTCTTATTTTTTTATTTTATCTTATTTTAATTCATTTAAATAGCCACATGTGGCTAGTGGCTACCATCTTGGTAGCCGCTAAGTGTTTAAAGAACGTGATAACATAAACGTTTTTACACCTTTGATGTAATTGAGTACTCCACAATGCCTTTGGAACATCGATCTTTCCACCATGCTTGGTGCCTTGGAACAGCTCCCCAGACAGATCAAAGAAAGCACAGACATCTGCATTTCGTGACAGCATTTTTGCGAGAGATCCCAGCACCTTTCCCCTGTGTTAACAAATAAAGGGGATACAAGGAGAAAGGAAGTTTTCTGTTTTGTCTTTAGAGTGTGTGTTTTATCCTGAATACGCTACTTCTTGCTCTACTTTGTGGCCTTTTCCTAGCCAAAACTCGCACACGAGTTAGCTTAATAGAGCTAGGAGTTGGCTTTTTTTTTTTTTTTTAATAATTCCTTAGATGCTGAGAACTCAAACTATAAAATCCAGTTTGGGGCCCGTGCTCTTTCTATTGGTCTGTCAGGTGAAAAACGGCTGGCCAGAGCCGGACAGGGGCGGCAGCTAGACCTGCAGAGCCCCTCTTGCTCTCCTAGGCTTGCAAAATGGTTGGAGCGCTTCGGGCAGCCTGCGTCACCAGACGCGGACCGTGTGCCAGCGCTTTGTGCACTGTTAATGGGTGGGTTCATTTTACTGGGCCCTTGCATTTTCGTGGGTCGCTCGGAGCCCATCCCAAGCTCTTTGAGATCGCCTTTCTTTATTCCAGGATCCCAAAAACAGACCAGCAGGACAACTACCCCGGCACGGTCACCGCCCGTTTCCACAGTCCACCCACAGCCATTGCGCCTTCCTCCATTCCCCAGAGCCCACCACGCACCCTCTTTACCAACAAACCACCGGACGCTTTTCCCCCCGGCCATAACGTCCCCAACCCCCAACTAAATACAAGTCGGCACACCCCCTTTCTTCCCCACGCGAAACCAGCGTGGCCGCCCCCTCGTCGCACCCAGGTCCAGCAGGTCCCCAGGAGGGCCCCGAGCCTGCCTCCTGCTCGCCCGTGGCGCACGCACGTGGCGCACTCACCCCCTACTAGCAGCCTCCGAGCTCTAGAAACACTCCAAGGAAGGAACCCCCGCCCCTTCAGCTCCGTCGGCCCGGGAGAAAAGTGGGTGGGGGGAAGTAGAGACGGGCAGAGAAAAGAGTATATAGGTGATGAGAGCAGTGTTGGAGGGGAGGATCGGCAATAATTGGATGGCGTTGCGGCTGTTGCGCCTCTGCTGAACGCCCAGCCAGCGCGGATTCACTTTTCACACAAATCAACCGGAGGGATTGTTGCTGCCTGCAATCAATAACTCAGCCGAGTGAGTTGCTGAAACCAGAGGCGTCCCTCGTCTAGATCTTTGCGAGCCGCCCGGATTGAGTCCCAGCGCTCTGCTTTCCAAACAAAGAAGTGGGCACCAAAACGCAGGACGAGATTTTTAACCCCCACTTCCACCCCGCCCCCGGGTAAAGATTTTTTTAAATGAAAAAGCACACACATAGTAAGGTATCTAAAAGAAACAGTTAAAAGGGAAGTGTGAAAATCCATTCCTTGAATTGAATGTTTCTGTGATATTTCAAGAAATGGGATAGAATCAATGTTACGATGAACAACATTTAACAATTTTGTAAGTAAAGGTAAAGTCGCATTAAATTTAGTCATGCATGTGGGTATTCCTGAATCAGTCACACACTTGCAAGCAAATTACTGATCAACCCTTATTTGGACATACTGATTACAGGAAAAGGAAGAAATATATCATAATTTGTAGTGACATTTTTTAAAAAACCTTACCATACCTTTCAGATGTTATTTCATGAAGATTTCATTTCCGTGAGGTAATAGGCCCTGGGAGATGTGTATTATGATTCTCACTTAATAGACTGTAAAATGAAGCACAACTGGAAGAAAGAGAATTTACCAGATCACTTGGTAGTGACTACAAGACCAAGTTTGGCCTCACTCACTGTGGGCCTGAGCTTAAAACACTAAACTCAACTAACACCCGTAAAGTAAAACTGGCCAAAATTCTTCATTTCTCTTTGACTCTGAAGCAACTTAAAATAAAAATAAACCTCAGAGACGTCAACTCAAATATGGACGCTTTATAAGTGATTCTTCACTATGAAAATTCCTCCTTCTATTACAAATGGGAAAATAGATATTGACCAACCTGGTCTGATATGTCTCAAGGCTGATTCTCTTTCTGGGAGTAGTCTCAGTCTGAAGCCAAGGAAAGGTTCATTTGTGTGCACAAAGTCATGGAAAGCTAGGCTAAAACAGAAATCAGAACACAGGAGCATTTGTCTCTTCTCAGTACAGTTAAACACTGCTTGGAAGAATAAGGTGTTATTGGTAATAGAATTTATAAACTGTACTGAATACACATCACTAATCCCAAAGTATTTAAAATCGGCCTTTAGGCAATGCTTAAAATAAGCCCTTTCAGCATCCTCAACTGCATTGCAACCATTTCCCAATTTGACAAATTGTGTTATCTTGGGATATAATGGATTTGACTTTCTTCTGTAATCCTCTATCAGATATAAAACTGAAGGTACAGAAATAAAGATAAATATAGAATCCTTAGATATGTGTAAACCTTGTACTGAAATAACAAATCCTTTGTATATTGCAAATTCTCAATCGCAAACAGTTCATATGCTGTATATTCTGCTTGGGTTAATGCTGCACCTAGTGAATTTTTGAAATTTAAATATTTGGCACTATTTATATTAAAGATTATTATCACAATTAATGACAATTTCAATTATATTCAAAACACTTTAATATCAGAATATTGTTACTTCAGATTAGAAGTTGTATAAATAAATCTATTTGAAAGTACTTTCATATCAGCACTGACAAAATACTATATACTTTTTTGCACTTCCACATTTTCAGGTGCCAAAGAAGAGTTGCAAACTGTGAAGTAACTTCTATGAAGAGATGAAGTAGAGAACGGAAGGCAAATGAGTGTGGCAGTAAAGAAGTGTATGTGGTAAGTGCTCACATTTGTTTTATCATTTACCACAAAGTTACCATAAAGGTAAAACTGCCAGACTCCTTGACCTTAGGTATTACAGCATAGATGTGTGTAACAGTAATAAAGAGTTTAATGACCGCTGTACACTTTATATTATAAGCAATGACACACAATTTTGCCTAAAGATCACGTCACCTTTCAGGGCCTACTTTTGCAAGTACTGTATCTTATACAATTATTCTGTTTCATGGGAAGTCTTGTATATCATCAAAACGGTAACTAGACAAAGATTAAAATATGTAACGCAATTGGAATTTGTGTCTTACTACTTTTTAGATTTTTCTAAACTACCATGTTCACTTATCATGTTTGTGTTAAAAGTATTCTGGCTGAGGAACAAATACTATACAGTTGAATAATCTTAAGGGGTAGATTAATCTATAGCCTTTCTTCATCTCAGGGTGGGTTGCTGTGGCAACCGCCCCAGTTCACTTTAAAATAATTTTTTAAAGCTCACTTCAAGAGCTACACCCAGCGTGGGCCAGGCTTAAAAGCAGGCAGACCCAGTGCACAGGGCTTTAGTGGACTGCTGCTTTAATGTGGGGAAGTAGTGAAGAGAGGAGGATGGAGTAAGATGGTATGCAGCTCTGAACAGAAATTGCAATATTAGCTTTTCCTGGAGTTATAATCCCGAGGAGCATGCTCTCTGTAACTTCTATGGCACTTTAATTAAATATATTGCTACACATAATTCTTTTGAAGAAAAAACAAGTGACTGTATATTTACATTCACAATAAAACATTTATTACTTAATGAAGGAAATATTTGGGATTAGAAAAAAAGCTGGTCCAATAGTACATCAATCCCAGACATAATTGTCTTTGAAAGGAATTGTCACCTATTATTTCACTGGATAGACCCTACCTTGCAATTGGTTTAAAGGGTAGAAACATTTTCTGTTTTCCAATCATAGAACTGGAATAGGTTAGAGAACTCATTTAACACATAAGCGAACTGAAGCCTAGAAAGAACGAATCCCTTAGTATGGTAAAAATTTTGAACTAAATAGAGAATCCAGGTCTCTTGACACCTAGTGCAAGCTCCTCTCTACATGAGAAAATAGTCCGATCCTAAGTACCATTAGATGGCAAGGATCAGGATGATTTTAGTTAAAAACAAACAAAAAAAAAACAAAAACAAACTAAACTAAAACTAAAACAGAAAACAAAAGTCCAGAAGTATTTAAAGAATACAAAGCACACTCTGGATTAACTACTTTGTGGATTACTCATGAATAATTTTAAATCTCAGGTGATTTTCTATTGTATATTTCTTCGTACCTTTTCTCTTCTGCTTCAACTATAAAGGCTCATGGGAAGAAAACTAATAGTAATATTAACTTAGGTCACACATAATTAAGAAGCTAAATCTGCTGAGGGGAAAATCCTATATTTTAAAAGGCCACCTGTGATACTTTCCAGATCCAAATTATATTCAAATTATCCAGTGTGGGGTTATACTTATTTTTGAATGCTTGCACTATCATTGAAAATTATGAGTTTTTTATGTTTATCATTAAATAATTATTTAAACTATGAAAAGATAAAACAATTTCTTTTTGAAAGGAAACAAATCTAAAACTGAAGTGCACTGTGGTAAATAGAAATACCCTCTATAATTCATCAAAAATAGCATGGCTGAAATTCATGCATTGGCTATGTGTTTGCTCATGTCAAATAGACAGCTGTAATTCACTGCGTTAATTTTAGGTATCATGGCAATAAATTTAGATGATCCTTCAAATGCTTTGCTTTTTCAGGACCTTTGTGAATCTTGAAGAAAATTAATTTTATTTTTACCACCATATATAGACATATCTTAGTATTCCAAATATCTTTGCCCTTTAAATTTTTGGATTTTCAGAGAAGTTGTACTTTGAATGGAAACTGATACAGAGGCTCTCTGCCATATTACTAAAATGAATTCATGGTAACGGCAAACTCACCATTTGAAAAACAAACTGGCAAACAAAATACATTGTAGATGCTCATCTGCAAGAAATACTACTATTTCAAATGGGTTTTGCTTTGTGACAGTTTGTGATATATTCCTATAATAAAAGGGAGGGAATCGTCTTAGCTGTGCTGATAGTCACAATGATGAGCTGGAAGCTTGAAGACTGTTCAGATCTAGTTGTACTTGCCTATAAAATCAACCTTCCCCTTTCAAGTGAAGCCTTGGGACCGTTGCCTAAATTTTGAGCCCACTCTTCCAGGGAAAGGTACTCACATCAAATACCTCCTACATTCAAGCAGGAGGCTTTTTGAACCTTACTGTCCTCATACATAAAAATAGTCGTCTGAAGGCATATTGCTGAACTTCACAGGAAATACAACTAGTCATTGGGTTAAACACAGTGCTAAAAGGAATTTTCTAAAGTGAGGAAATATCTTCAGTTAGCTAGATGTTTCAATATACTCCTATTGTCTACGCTCATACATTCCATGTTTTATGAATTTTCTCTTCTTGCTTTCACAATATTTTTTAAAATTAATTTGATTTAAACATTTTATGTAATCTGTAATTCTACTGGCATGCAATCCTGTCTTTTCATGATACTATACTAGTTGATGTATTTTTATCTTTGGCTTTATTGGGCGTGGTATACATTAATAGTTGGTTAGGGCGGGAGGTGCCCAATCTCTAGTGGCCTTTCCTAAATATTAAAACCTATTTTTTGGTAAGGAAAAGTGTTTAGCATGCTTTAACCTTAACGTAAGTATCCTCCCTTATCAGTCTCTATTTCTGCTTCCTGTGCAGCTGAAACTCTTCAGGATAAGTGAAGTCATCAGCTATCGGCTAGGGTAGCCTAATGCATTTGGGAAGTTGGTTTGGTTTACATGTTAATGACCTGGATGAAGTCCAGTAAGGTGTGGAAGAGATAGAGTGGGAGGAAGGCGTGGGGAGGGGGGAGATCTCCGAGGAAGCTGCTGCCTCGGTAAATATTTCCAAACTGATTAGAAAGTTCATGGCCCCGCGATGAAGTCGAGATCTCAAATGCCGGTAATTATTTTATTATTTCGTACATTACTAGCATTAGAGAAACCTTTCGGCTCGCTTTCTAGCGCTCCAACCTCTCAGGGTGAAAACCGCGACTTCTGGGCGTGCAGGAAAAGCACGCTGGAATCGAGTGCTGCAGACATCCTGGACCGTGGCTTTTACGCGTGAGTAACGGAGGAGCGCACCGACCGGTGGAAGAGAGAAGTGGCTAACGCGTGTCCAAAAGGGGGAAAAGTCACCAGAGCAACTATTAGGGTCGCGCTCCTATTGGTCAGAGGAAAGATCCCGACTTTAGAAGGACTTTCCTGCTGGCAGGCTCGCAGCGTCCCCCGGGAGCGAGCGCGCGGCAGCGGGAGACGAGGTTCTCTCCGAGCGTCCTCCGCAGAGGCGCCGGGAGAGGAGCAGGGAGCCGCCGCTCGCCGTGTTGTCTTCATTTCGTGCAATAAAGAATTGTCATTAGGTTTGCGTATGGCATGTGCTATTACCCCACCGTAAAACTAAAATTAGCAAAATGTCAGGAATGGAAAGATTGATTCACCAAGATGCAATTATCATTTAAAAGTGCTTGATTGAGGTACTGATGTTCAGTGATTTATTCTGCATACCATATACATAATTAAAGTAGTGTAGTGGAGTAATTTATCAATCTAGTTGAGACTGGAGGGGTGAGGAGGAAGCTGCTGTATGTTTGTTTTATTAAAATGCTCCGAGGTCTAGTCCCGCCCCCCTTTTGCAAGAGTGAAACTGATGATTTCTCCAGCTCGCGAGGAGAGAGTCAACGGTTTGGGATTGTGGGGGAGAGAGAGAGAGAGACGGAGAGAAAAAGGCAGCGCGAAGAAAAGGCAAGGACAAAATTAAATAAAGGGGGGAAAAAAAAGGAGGCAAAAGACACTTCATCGGACGTGCTCCTTAGAACCCCAACCCTGCGTGCTCCGTCTTCCCTGCTACCCCCGCCTCCCCTCCCAGTATCCTTCCATCCCCCCGCCCCCACCACCCCCAGTCTTTTTTACGCGATGTTTCAAACGCTGTGAGCTGTTCTCCTTTTCCCATTCGTCTTCTGTCACTTCCTTCCTGGACGCAGTTTTCTGGACGAGTCTGGTTACTTTTAATCCGACCGGCCGCTGAGAGCCACTTTCTCCTCCTCCTCCTCCTCCTCTTCCTCCTCCTTCTTCCTCCTCCTCCTCCTCCTCTTCGGAGCGGCCTTGGCGCGCGCGAATGCGCGGCCCCGCGCCCCCCCCTCGCGCGCGCTCCTCTCGCGCGCGCACACACGCACACATCGTCTCCAGCTCTCCGCTCGCTCTGCTCGCAGTCACAGACACTTGAGCACACGCGTACACCCAGACATCTTCGGGCTGCTATTGGATTGACTTTGAAGGTTCTGTGTGGGTCGCCGTGGCTGCATGTTTGAATCAGGTGGAGAAGCACTTCAACGCTGGACGAAGTAAAGATTATTGTTATTTTTTTTTCTCTTTCTCTCTCTCTTAAGAAAGGAAAATATCCCAAGGACTAATCTGATCGGGTCTTCCTTCATGTAAGTACCCCTGACATTTCTCAAGGAAATAGAGAACCCCGGTATTGTCTCTAAAATCTGCATCAATATATTCCATGGCACTGTGTCTGTCTATCCCTGTGCCTTTTTTTTGAAGGCTGAAGTTGAGGCTCGTTGTGCATTCTTTTCGCTAGATTCCATGATTTCCTTGTTTGTTGCTAAAAGTAACTTTTTAGATAGTCGTATCGGTTTGCCATCAGCTATTGAAATCACTCCTGACTCGTTCCTGTCACACCAGTGTGTTTAAAGTTTCATGAAGTTAGTTCACGTCATTAGCATGTTTGATATGGTGGAGCGTGTGGAGCCTGGTAGATTTTAATATTTCACAGCATGTTCTGTGACCTTGAAGTAGATGTCTTAAGATTTAGTAGTTAGTTCACTGTGGAAAGATGCTCCCATGAGTCCCCCCAAAGACACTGATTTGCCCTGGGTTATGCTTCTGAGCCACTAATTCTTGGGATTAGTTTGAGCTAAAGCATGGCTGTCAGAGTATACCTTTGTGCATTTCCTTCCTTCACCAAAGTGCTGGCTTGACAGAGGACTTCTTAATTGGTGTGGACAAAAAGTAATATCCCTGCCATGGTAGTCTACACATTTCACAATTCACGTTCGATTTCAGCATATGGATTGCTGTTCAGGTCAAGTCAAATATATAGCTGTTAAAAGCAAGCAAGGTTAAGTCACTTAAATTGTCTTCTCTTTGGACTTGGAATGAAAGTTACCAAACTCAATGATGAAGTTTGGCACAAAGGAAGTATATATAGATGCAGCACATTGTTTATTGTATTGTTAAAGATAATGCGAGTATTTAAATTTAATGCTAATGTTATCTCCTTCCCTGAACATGGCTATTGATTTTTAAAGGAAATTTTGTATCTGAATCATTTCTGGCTATTCAAAGTCTAGTAGTTATCATTCTTTGGGGAAAGCCTTTTTTTTTTTTTTTTTTTTTTGTCACATTATAGGAATGCGTGTCTTTTGAATAAAATACTTTATATGTAAATGCCGACAGTATGATAAGTAGAATTGGGCTCTCTGCCAGTTCCTTAACCGGTCCTCAGTGGAGAATTCCTTTGACACAAAGTGCGTTTTACTATTGTGAATCTGAAACTAACTCTAATAGTAACTGTCTTATGAAATGCTTGGTGACTGCATATATTTTCTAAGTGCTATAAAGGAAACTCCAGCCACCTCATTATACCAGTCCAAAAAAAAAAAAAAAAAGTGACCAGCCTACTTTTCACTGGCACCTTGCAATGGAATTGTGGTTGCAGAGTAAAGATGTTTATGTGGAGTATAATAACTCTAGTCCCTAGAGACTTGGTAGGACGTGGAAATGTGACCACCTGTGAACCCCATTTAACCTCGTATTGCATACCAATTTTAGCTTTAAATAGATCAACAATCTCTAATTTGAAACTAAAACATCTTATTTAATTTTAAAAAATAATGTCAATTTTGTAGTCTTTAAAAACTATGTACCAATATAGTATAAGCAGTATTTTTGTTTCTCCATCAGTTTCAATTAAAGATAATGCAGTTAATAAGCCATATTATTGTCTTCCAGTCTATGTATGAAATTATTTAAGTTAAAAGAAGTAGTTCTAAAGCAAGATTGAGAACTTGATAGGTAAAATGAGATGTCCTTATCTAACGCCCTATTTCAAGACGAAAGAAATATTTTAAATCAAATATCTCATTCTATTTGTAGAAAAGTACATTTAGCTATGTAGTCAGCTACTAACTCAATTCTAAAAGTTTTCACCAAAACAGTCTTTAAACATAACATTTGCTTAAAATTTGGTTCTCCCGTCAAGGAGACAGTAGGTGGCTGTTACCTTTACTTCAAGTTTTACTAAATTTTATAACACTCTACTATTTTTATTAATATAATTCACATAGCTTTGGAATGTTTAACATGTTTTTCAGACTTCTTAAGAAAGATAGCATTTTACTTCATTTATTAATTACACTATTTACATCCTGATTGCTGTGCATGTGGAATATATTGAAATATAATGTTAAAGTGTAAGTTTTATTAAATGTTAACTTGTTTTTTATTTCAATAACAAATGAGCACTTTATGATGAAAACAGTTTTTCACCTTTTCTGAGCTATTCATATTTTAAAAGTGTGCAATCACAGATATTAACTTTTCAATATAGAAGCACATTAACACTAGATACATGAAACTTAGATAACAAGAGGCACCTTGCCTTTTGTCTTTTTTGTAAACATGTTCATTTTGCACAGTTTGGGGGAAATGATACCTGAAATATTTTCCTTGACCCTAACTTTACTGAATCAATAAATTGCATAACACTACAAATGTATCTTTCTCATAAATAATTTATTGTATTTAAACTTCTTTTATAAAGAACAACACTGAGTAATTCCTTAGCGTATGTTAACATTATCTTTTAAAACTTTCTTCTGTTTATTGTAGTATTTTTTGTGGTTTTATTTCTCAACTCTAAAGTGTGGTATAATTTGAGTCCATGAAATCTCAGAAAGTGACAAAAATGGGGAAATAGCTGTGCAGTAATACTTGTGCTACATAACAACAAAGACGTAGTTATTAAAGAGAACTCTGGTTTTAAGGACATGATTCACAGCAACGTAGAATACTTTAATATGCAATTAATGGGCACAAGGTGGACTGTTAAGAGATTATTAATAAAGTTACACTTCTTTTTTCAATAGCGCATCCTCTAAGAAAATACCAGACAAATTAATATCTAAAACTTATCAAAATACACATATTCATTCTATGCTAATATGGTGATTGCCTGGACATGATGGAAGGATTTAATCACTGATGTTCCATCAGTATGCTGCATGTGGAAAGATAGGTGATTAAGACCCCCGTCCATAACACTGTACCTTAATCTCATAGACGGGTGGACTGTCTTGCACTCAGTAAAGCTTGACTGTTCACCGAGATCTGTCATCTTTAGGAAATCAAACCAGATTACAGAGGTGATTCACAAAACCAGGAGCGACAGCAGAGTCTATGCACCTTACAAAAGGCAGATTACACAGTTCACATGTTATTTTGATAGGGCAAAGATAAAAGCTGATTGTTGAGGAATGGCAAGACACTCCAATTTCAAATGATTACTAGATAAGTATACTTCGACCCTGTTGCTTCATCATTATGAACCATTCAAACAATGGAAAACTCAGTTTTCAAATGACAGGCTTTCAATAATGAAGTAAGAGAAAACATGTCCTTTTCATGTATGTCTTCATTGTTTTAAATTTTAAGTTCCATCATTTCTTTATGAACAGACATCAAATTGTCTGCTTACATGAAGCGCAGGTATTATAAGGCTTAAATGCATTAGACATTTTCAGAGGCATTGTAAAGAGCACAAAACAGAATTTGCCAGAAATATAACATACACTCATGTTATTGAGTAATTCAGTAGAAAATGCATAAGTCAATATCCATTATGATATTCTGTTACCAAATATATCCTACATAAAAATGTGTAATTACATAGTTATGAATCCATACATCTGAAATATATCTTGATAAAGATCTGTTGGTCAAATTATATATATATTTCATGAATGCTATATAAAGATTATTTTTTACAACAGAATATGATGTTTTGAGAGTTTATTTCAGAGAATAAAGTTTTGGTTTACATAACATTTTGAAAATCTTAACTTCTTACACACCCAACTTTACAGTAATTTCTTGCTTCTTCTCAAATTGAAGTCCTTTTTTACCCAACTGATGCCTCCTAGTGTTTCACACAATAAAACACTAATGAGTCACCCATAAATGTAAACATTGCATTTTCATTGCCTACATCTTCTGGATACATAAAATTAATATTTATGTGTTTAATTTTCTGTGCATTATTATAAGAAGATAGAAAATTTTAGTGAATGAGATGTTTTATCTGAGTGGATTTGTGGCACACGCTTGCGGGTTTTCTTTGACCATAACAATATCTTACTAAGTTTTAATAAGTTTATTATCTTCAGTTCCAGTTATATATTCACTCTTATTTCAAGCGAGAAACATAGGGAAATAACAAAGCTTCCATTTTGTAGGCCTTGAAATTATATAGTTGAGTTCATTCTGAAATGCCTGCTAAACAAATTGCACAAAAGGACTACCCATTTCAATTAAACACTAAAATATCTTAAGGGAGATAAAATTTTTTTGCCTGCTGTGTCTTTACACTTGCAAATTTCTATGTAAAAGTGGAATAAAGAAAAAGAATATTTAGGAAATATAAAATTAAAGATGAATGCAAAATTATAAATGTGGAGTATATTACTTTATTAGAAAATAACAACAAAAGAAAAACTTGCCTTGGAAGGTAATATATGATTCTACATAATGGGAAGTCTTGCTAAAGCATAATATCTAATGACCGGCAGTTTGCCTTAAGGAGGTAGAAGTTAGTGGGTACCAACTTTGGTGTGAGTTTTCTGCCATTAGAATGATAAACGTGGAATTGTGATATGTTTGCATGTTTGTGACTTCAAACAGTGCTCTGATTCTACTTCCTACGTTTCTAAATATTTTTTCTCTAATATACTTATGAAAGGAAGGGGTCATTGCTCTAATGGGTCTTATAATGAAAGACCCATGCCCTCAAAAACTTGTAATATTTATGGGCCTCTTCCTGAGGTGTCATACAACACATACGTACACAAAAACATTCACAGGTTTCTTCTACTAATACTTACAAACATTCTAAGCATCCAAGTGTAGACACTAGATTGAACTTTATTTCTATCATCTGTGTATGTGTCATTTAGTTCTCCTGACTCAAAATAAACAGCATATTAACAATATTTGACTATCACTTAAGGTTTTCTAATTTAGTCAATAATACAGTTCTATTACAATTGTTGGACACATTTCAAAGAATGTAAGGGGGTGTGTTCCTTTCGTTCAAGGAAGCAAACATGTAGAAAGGGGTGGACCTTTCCCACAAGAACCACATTTCTTCCCTTGGAGAATTGAAGCAAATATGCAGTATGTAAGTGAATAGCAGCATGAGAAAGAAAATAATTTGCAATGATCTACTATATAGTTAGTGAGCAAAGAAAATTGTCAGTTATTTAAAGCAGCTCTTATTGACAACCTATCTTACACTGAATACTGAAAAAAAAAGTCTGAAAGTTCTGTAATTTCAGTGTTTTTTAATATTCATGCATGAAATAACTGTAAAATACACTATAATAATTTTGGTCTTGCTCAAATCAAGAATTTACTAGTAGCTATGTTACTTTGCAGACAATATTGAGGCATAACAAAATAAAGGGTGCTGAAAGCATTCGTTCCCTACCCCTTTCTTTTAAGAATATGAAGATAGCATTGATGTTCTTATGTTATTTTTGCCTGTGTAAGAAAAATAATTAAAGAATGTTATATGACAACGAATACCATTGTAAAAATAAGATTATAGAAAAGACTATTCAATGTACTATTATCCCACATCTCCTTGATACTATTTTAATGTTTACTGCAAAAAGTCATATTCCTATTAAATATGGAAATTATGGGATACCTGTTATATAAATTCATGGTTTAGTTTCAGGTGATATAAGTAACATTTATTTATTGTCACCATAATTCATTTGCTGTACATTGTCATTTTATTGTACAAGTATATATATTTCAGTATATATTTTTTAAATACAGCCAATGTAAACAAAGCTCAAAGTATATGAAGAGAATCTTTTGAGTGCATTGAAAAGGAAATTGGTGACATTACAAGCAATAAAAACAGTAAAACTATTACAGGCAGATTTCATCAGGAATCATTACTCTTAAATAATGCAGACATTATAGAGACTTTATTAATTCTTAATGCTGTAAATTTGAAATGAATGGAGCAATGTTGTTCCTCCTGCAAGTGGTTTGGATTCATGTAGAATGACAGTGCAAGTCCTCAAGCAGTGATTTGAATTAAGTACCCTAAACTTGTTTTTACAGACTGGAGGAACTAACTGATCTTTGAATTAGTCCCTTTTGAGAACCTGCTTTTTCCAAATAGCATCATGAGCATGGTGCTCTGGTTTTCCTCTTGTATCTTGTTGTCATAGATAAGATGCACATGAAGAATTCATATAAGTTGCTGTCAGATACTATGGATCCCTAGCATATTGGATTAGAGAAGAGGTGGCTATGGTCCTTTGATAGAATGTGAAGCGTTTTTTTTAAAAAAACAGCCAAAAACTATCCCCGTCTTTTTTTGACACCTGTGATTCTTTCAGCAAGTTAGGATAGCAAGAGAATGTGCATCCTTCCCCAAAGCCCAAAGATAGGCAGCTTTGGCTTAAATATACATATTTAATTTCAAAATTAGAAAATAGATTCATTAATATAAATACATCGAGACAAAGAAATTTGTCTGCTACTTAATAAACACGCGATTTATATTTTTTGTCTTCTAATTGATTGCTGACCCTGAATAAGGTGGTCCAACCAAGGCTTATTATGGAAAACTGGCATTATTGCTAAATGTAATATGAGGGATTGGAATTTCTTTAAAGTAATTTTGAAGATGTGATTATTTAGCAGAAATATTCACTGGAGCATTTTACTTTGAGAAATTATGGTCACACAAGGAAGCCTTTATAGGACCGACTACCTAATTGCAGTCAAAGATCTCATGAATGAATGAACACACACGGAGAAGAACACACATTTTAAAAACATAGTGGTCCTATATTTTTTAAAATTTTTGCCACATTTTTTTATATCTGAACAGAGTGTATGTGTCTAAGCAGATGTTTTAAGTTATATCCTTCATGTAGGTGAGTCTGTAAATGTACCATTTAACTTAAATGGCTTTGTGGGAAGGTAGTTTGAGGAGTTTAAAAAGGAAAAAGAAAACCTCCAGTTACTATAGTTTCAGCTCTTTCTTTTTTAAAAACAGTAATTACACTCAGGGTAAAGAAAGAAAAGTAAACTCTTTTAATTCTTTGTAACATCCACCGTTTTTCAGGTAGAGCTCTGGTGTATTTTTAATCCTGAATATGCAGGGCAGGTACTGGCAGCAGAGCTACAAAATGAAAACTTCCTGGCTGCAGACCAGATACAGTGCACAGTGCCACATCATAAACTTCCCCTCTTCTGTCTCGGAGTGATTTCAGCCCTAAGTAATGTCCTTTTTTCCCCCTACATAGGCTAAGGAACAGAGGGCCTTCTTCCTGGGAAATAGCTTTGGGAAAGGAAAAGCATAATGTTTCCCTTCTTTAACTTGAAAATTCTGCCTCTTAAATCACTAAGACATTAACTGCAAAGTGGATTCAGTATGTTTCCTTTTTATTCCCATATAGCAGTTTAGAACGCATAAAACAATAGGTGTGAGATAGAAAATGAGACCTCTTCCCCACCCCCTACCTCCATCACACCCAAGCCCAATCAGATATCTGTACTTTTTGTTTCACAAAGAAAAATAGAATGGTTTCTTTTCAATGAAGCCTGTGCATTATATTCCAGATATGTTAGATCATTTTTGTGATGCAAATTAGCATTGAGGTTTTTTTGTACTTATCTCGGGAAATAGCAACGTTCCACCACAATGTGTGGTGCTGCAATAATTTTTATTGATAAACACCCACACTTTAAATGATTATTAGGTCAAAATACAGAGTACAAAGGGAGAATATGTGAGCTTTTAGTTTTCAGATTTGGTTTATGCTTTTCATTTGAAAGGTACAGTATAAGAAATGTGTTTAATGTCATGCAAAATAAATTGACTTCTGAATATCTGCGTTAATAATCCTTGTATCTGAAACTGTAGTCTAAAAACTTGTACTTCTCCTTAAAAAATAAAGTAAAAAATTGTAAGGAAGCAGGATTTAATTACCAGTTACATTTTCAACTGTAACCCATGTGATTTTTTAAAAATCCTATTAAAAAATAATTTCTAGCTACCATGGCTCCTTTCAATCAGTAGAATTCTCATTTGTATGAGGTGCAATCAGATTATTGCCAGCACACCTTTCTAAAACTAGCCTTCTCCTTTAGAAACTTATTAAATGAGAGCCTTCAGGAGAAAGTGTTACCACTTAATAAATACTTGTTTTAATTTTATTTTTAAACTAAATTATTGATTTAACAGTATATGAATAGTACATAAATGTTAGTTTAGTCGTTAATCCACTACACTAATTATTGCCTATACGAAATTTACCAAATTAGACGAACAGTTAAGTCTAATTTAATCTTATTTCTCTTGAAACTTAAATAGATAAGAATAATAATTTTAATTATGTTTAAATATTAAGCACCTATTTTTCTGCGAATGCAGTGTTTCCAATAAACTGTTAAGAAATTAATACAACATAGATATTTAAAAATGTATAAGGCAGCTTATAAGAATATGATCACAATGGCGTATTCCTACACCTGGCACTTTTTCAAGGCCCATTAGCAAGGGAGGAAAAAAATGTTAAACTTTGTTTTTTAAATGCTAATATAGATATGAGTCAATAATTTTTGACATTTATTTGTTAGAAAATTACACGTTATATTTAAAAATTCAGATTAAAACTGTGCTTCTATTAGGCTATTATAAGAGATTTCCTTATTTGCTTGGAAATTATCTGGAACAGTAGGATCATTTGAATTATACCCCTTGGTAAATGTTGTCAGATATATTGTAAACTTTCAACTGTCGAACACGTGTATGAAATGGAAGTTTTAAAATAGAAAATAAACTATGTTGCTATTTAAATATGATAAAACTATACTGGATTAAAACATTGACTCTATTAGAGGTTCTCATAGTAGGTGATTCTCTGGTCAAGAATTTGGGAAACTTTAAACTCTGTTAACCAAAAAAACAATTACTTCTTTAAGGTACCTGCTTTTCATCCATATTTGAGGAGCCCGTAGGTAGTCTTTTAGTAGAGGTTTATGTGGTTTAAAAAGTAGATCTTTTCACCCTTCTATTACAGTTAACCTTAATATCTTTAAAAGGCATTATATAAATGCAGACCTAATTTATTCTGGATGATTTTTCTTAACTAAATGAAGTCTAACAAATTTGTCTGTTTTAAATGAATTTGTTTTCCATTTCTAGTATTTATTGGAAGTCCGCTTAGAGTCTTTACAGGTTAGAGGTTAAAGGAAATAATTTTGACTATTTTTTTCTTTCATCTCATGTTTGAATTTCTCTCCCCTTACATAAACAGAAAAGAAAAAATTTCCATGATGACACTGATAGATTCGTGGAAGGCTAAGTAAGATACTCAATACCCATTATTTGTTTCCCTATGACCCTTTGGTTGAAATGAGTCGGCAATATCCCTTCCAAGACTATTTGATCTTGCTTGATTTAGATTGAGCGCTATGTGATTTTTCCCTCCGCTTCTCTCATTTTATAGCTTCAAAAAAATCAGACAGTTTTTGACTTCAGTGTTTTCCCTTCTGTTTTCATTGTTTTGGATTCTCTCCTGTCTGACTTTCCTTCTCACTTCAAAGTATTTGGTATTGTGAAAGCAAGTGCACTTTTAACTTGTTTTGACTACACATGGGCAATAGAATTGTTTTAGATGCTAGCTTATCTCCTTACACTTGAGAAACTGATGTGGTTCATCACAGACCAATGCCATGTCTTGAAAAGCTGCAGACAGTGATCTTGAAACAGCAAGGGCTATAGGATCAAGTCTTTGTAAGGAACACCAGCAGCTTTAGATCACTGGATGGTATATTCGTGACAAACATGAGCAACTTCATGAACTCCCAGGAAGTTTAGGGAAGTCCGATCAAATTATGCCTTTTAGGTTGCTCTGTGAAGTAAGTGTTGGGCCAGAACTCCAGCGGGTGCGTGTGTGTGTGTGTGTGTGTGTGTATGGTGTGTGTACAGTGTGGGGAACTTCGGTGCGGAAGAGCAGAGAGAGACACACACAAAGCATGAAAGGATGAAGATACACGCAAGAAAGAAAAGATCATTTAAACAAGCATAAAGAGTTTGGAGACCACATTTCCACACTTAATGTAATTTCTTTGATTATACGTATTATGCTATTAGAAAAACATGTCCATAAACAATAAAGAGTAATGATTAAGAGCAACAACCAAAACTGAGTTCAAAAGCCAGCCTCCCATTTTCTGTTTCGTGGTTTTAGGCAGGTGTTTTAATGACCAGAAAGCCCCAATTCCAGGATCTGTAAAATGGGAATTATAAAATCACTCGCCTCTTAAAGTTTTTTAAGGATTGACTAGGATAATACATATAAAACCATAATGCAGACACATAGTAAGTGATCATTAATTATTAAATTATTATCATAGCATTACACTATATTTTAGTTATTTTACATTCCTGCTAATGATCATTTAGAAATTCTTGGTGGGATGGTTATTAAAAGTTATTTTTCAATAATACTTTCAGTCCATTAAATTTGGGTCACATTCAGAGCAAGTCTCTAATTCTTATGCTATTCTAATGATTGCTAAGTACAATATATTTTTTTCTCCAAGAAAATAAAAACCTTTCACAGATTAGATGTTATTAAATAAATACTATATTATTTTTAGAACCAGAAATGGAACTAAAGAAACAAAACAACATCCATGAATTTTAAAAGTCATTTACTAAAAGTTTTGAATTGCAGATAGATTACTCCTTAGTTTTAATGAAAGTTCAGTTTGGAGGAAGTGTTTCATGTACAGTTATTAGGTGGTTTTAATGGTGAAACCAGACTTGCCAAGAATTCTAAATTTTTTTCTTAGTATTATCCACTTTTGAAGTATACTTTAATAATCTTTGTTTATTTTTCTTATTGGGCAACTTTGATTATATGTAGACATGGAATTAATTTATAATGAATGTGTGTTCTTTTACTCTTTATATTCCTTGACAAGAACTCTTGCATATAATAGGTATTCTATAGATACTTGTTGAATAAATGAATGAATTGTATTTTTCCATCAATATGAAATGCACTTTTTATTTCAAAAGAAAATATAAACAGCAAATGGTGTCCTTATCGTCCTATTTGTCTCTAGATTTGAGGGCTTATTCATTATGACCACAGTTTATCAACCTTGAGATGATGAATAAATGAACTTGTCTCAATTTGGGTATTTTTATTTCTGTGAGAAAAAAACATAAAGTATAGAAAATGCAGAATTTTACCTGAGGATTACACCTTTTGGTAACTCAAACAAATTTAGGTAAAATGTAGATTTAAAAATAGGAGTATTACTGGTATCAAGGATCCCCTTTTGCTCAGCTTTTCTGTTCACATAGTTTCTCAAAAAAAATTGTATTTTGGATGTCAGGTAATATCGATGAGACATACCCAGTTTGTTACAACCTGGCGAGTTGCAATCACTTGAAATTGTTCTCATGCTTTTGAATAATGCCCATCTAGTGTGCACCTTGCTTTTCAGCTTTCTTTTCTAACTGTGTTTTAATGCCTGGATAAAGAGTGCTCAGCGCAAGGAATACTTGCAGAGTGGACTTCCCTATGGTAAAACAGCATGGACAGCTCCCAACACTGCAATCAAGGACGCCTCTAAAAGCTTTAATTTAAAAATAATAATAATAATAATAATAATAATAATAATAATAAGTCTGCATGAAGATGATGGAGCCCTCTAAGGCACATGGGCTTAGAGAATTATTCCCATCTGCAACCCCCTCCCCCTACTTAGTAGCCCTTTCCAGGGTTATGATTACTGGAAAATGGCTGTTAATCACCAGAATTTTTTTTGACTGCAGCTGCTTCAGTCAGACTACTAATCTATTAAACAACTTCATCTTCAGTTTAAAATTTGCATTGTATACTGTATAGAATAAATTTTCATTGTAATCAGAGCATCCGAGAAAACTTCTTGATATGATTTATAGAAGCACATTTGTTTTTATGTATGGCCCGCTCTACTGCTATTGAGCCAACTGTTTAAACAATATGCGGTTGATCAGCATAAAATAAAATACTGTAGCACTATTGAGTGCAAGCAACATTTACAATAGTCACATTTGCAGAATATTTGAATTGTGGCATCTTTGACATTTGTCAATATAATACCCACAAAATTCAAAAACTTAACCCAGATATTTAAAATTTGACTTGAACCTGAAAGGGTTTTTATAAGTTTAGTGTTTTTGTACCAGGCTGTGGTAGAGTGGTTTGGCCTCTTTTTCTACCCTAATGCTTATTACATTTGCCATAATTTTAAGAAATAGCCCAAAACCTGAGTCAATATTGAGTGCTAAGAGAGGACAAAACAGCTCTAATTTACTAAGAACTCCTTTAAAACACATTTTTATATGTAAAATTGACAGGCTAAAAGAGGTGGTTGGATGATGTTCATCATGCTGGAAAGAATGTTTCAATTAAAGTTGAACACTTTCTCTTCCAGGTCTTTTTTTCTCCATTTTTTATTTGCTGTGCCAAGGTATCCATGTGCGTTTTTCCACTGTCATCTGGCTCATTCCCAGCAGATGCACACAATCTGTTCTGCTGTCACTAACAGGGTTCGGTTTATGAAAAGAATGTGTCAGAACATGCCACTATAGTCACTTTTACAGGTTTTTTTAAAGAGTAACTGAGAATATATGCATTGCCCTAGTTTTATTGTGCTCAGCCCTTAAGAGATTTCTAAGAAACTTTTATAATATTCGTAGACCAAAAGCTTTCTTCCAAACATATTTTGACCAAATATTTACTTTCCATTAAAAGTGAAATTTTAAAAGTTCACAAACATCTTTAATTATGAAATGTATTATATTTAAATTTGAGTAAATTGTAATAGAATTGTTTAAAATCAACCAAGGATTTTTAGATAAAATTATTACATTTCCAACTATGACATTTACTGAATAATTGTTCAATACACATCTTCCCTCATACTAAAAGCAAACCTACTGTCCTACTCAAATCAAAACATTGTTTAAAAAATATATTGTAATAGAATACTTAGGATATGGACGTAAATACCAGTTATTTGATCCGATACATAATACTGATTTCCCTAAGTGTTTGACACCATTAAGTTAAACCCAAAGTAGTTTAACTGCCAAAACGTTCTTAGCCCATAGACAGAGGCTTGATACACTATCTTTTCACAAAATAATGTGACATTTTATTTTTGTAAGCATGCATGTTTTAAAAGCATAATTAGTTTATGAAATTAACTTTTGTTCATTAAGATTTCTCTATTTCTATTGACTGTTCTTAATAAAAAATCAGTTTTTGTTGTCTTCACAAAGAATCATTTTTCTGGTACTATGTGAATTTAAAATTGAGCAATGGAAGTTGCATCAGTTTCTGAATAAATAAGTGTGGTAAGTTAACAGAATTTGACATTTCAAGTATGTGTAGTAACTATATACTGCATATGCAGATAGATAATGGACACATTGACATTTTGTGTACAGTCCATGGTATTTAAATATCTCCCAGAATCGAAGGATTTAAAAGGTACTTAGGTGCTAGTTTTAGGATTTTAAAATAATTTTTGACTTGGAGAACAAGTCAAAGTTCAGAAAAATTAAACATTTTAAAATCAGTTTTATAATTCACATGCACTAAAAATGCAGAATAAGAAAATAAATTAAGGAATGACAATTTGTACAAATGAAGCATTTTATATATGTATGAGAAAACTAGTTTTCAATTTCTGTCTAGGGAAAAATTACAAAATACATTTAAGGCCTAACATGATTATGAAATGGATATATTGTCACATAGACAAATCAAGAAATATAAATTAAGACCTTTGTGAAACAACTTTGCCATAGCAAGAAAATAATTGACAGTTGGAATTCTTTGGCCCTGTTGTCACATCATATAGATTAATTGCTCAATTACCTTTCTAGAGTTGTGTCACGTGATTGTTATAGTAAGTTTTCTTAATTCATAAAGAAAAAGGAGTCCTTGTTCATTTTGTTTCAAATATTATAATGTATACATGCCTATTATAAGTTTATTTTATAATGTTTTTGAGGATGTGAACATAGCACATAGGTTTAAGATGAATCATGAAGAACAATTCTGGAGTTCACTTTTTTCTGCCAACATTTTAATTTATCTGTGATCTTACACATCAGATAACTTTACTTGGTGACTAGCCTGTAAATAATTTAAATGCTTTGTTTTGAATGATTTGGAATATTTGCTCTTGGCATAAAAGGCCAAGAATCATAGGTGGTGAACTGATAAGAATGTTCTAGCTGAATCATGTGGGTTGTCATAGCCTCTCTATCTTCCCCTCAAAGTACCAGCAGTAGGGCTGTGGGAGAACTGCAGTGTGTGTTACAAGAAAGGAGAGAGACACACTAGCTACCGCCAATATTGGGTGAGGGGTGTCAGTCACATGGACTTGGAGAACAATCGGAATTGTTTATTTTGCTGCCATTTGAATATACATAACATCCTTTCAAGACAAAACTCCAGAGGCAAACTAAGTTATATTTATCCTGATTTGCTAATTTTTAAAATCTTTAACAGATATCACTCAAAATGTAAATATTATCCCAAATTTCACTGGGGGTAAGCTTACTCCTCTTAGCAGCATTCGGCGAACTTGAATATTTGCAATTGTGTTTTGCCTTGTGAAATGCTTGTAAATACCAGATCTTCTAAAAAGGTAGGCTTTTTTATTTAGTAATGCCTCATAAAGAAGTAATCGGATATTCCCCCTCATCACCACCCCGGACAACTTTATTTTTTAAAATTAAAGGAAGAGTAGTTTTGAAATGTGAAATTTTCCTGATTCTCCAGGATATGAACTGTGGGGCCATTTTTATCTCAAAAATACTTTTTAAAGTTTCTCCAGTTGTCTTGATTTCCAGCACAGGGGATACCACCCTCCTTTGTGGTTGGGAGGTAATTTTTTCTTTGCGTTTGCTTAGTCATAGGTCTTTTTGGAGCAAAGACAGATTATTTTTGTGACACTGTCCCCAAAATATATATTATTCATAGACTAAGAAACCCATCAAAGAGTCTCGCCGCACGCGTAATGATAGGTTGGACTGCAGTGACCAGAAGGCTCTCCACTCAGCTTTCTTTAGGGAATTTAAAGACAGTTGTATCCTTTTTCCATCTGCATCGACATATGTTGACCAGTTGGTTTTCAATTCTTGCTGGCTTGGTGGTTGGAAGTAGGACTGATCTTCTATAAATATAATTGATACTTTCAACTATGACTTAGGAATTCCACTTTTACTTTCTTCAGCGTCACTACTCAAAATATCTCTAATAATTGTAATAACTTTTATGATATGTGTTTAAAAGCTTATATTATTAATTTGAAAGAATTGCTAATTATAATTACTTTCAGACAATAAAAACCACAGCTAACATTTTTTTGAGAGCATACCATATACTAGAGCACTGTTCTATGGGTCTGAGGCTTTATCTGCATTAATTCATTTATTCCTCAAAACTTAAGGAGGTAGATGCAGTTACTATCTCCATTATACAGATGAAGAAACTGAGGTAAAAATTTACAAAGTAACTTGTACAAAGTTACCCACTTAATGGCAGACCTAGAATCTCAACCCAGAAAGTCAGTCTAGAGTCCACTCTCTTCCTATTAAGCCAAAATCTCACATACGTGATCTCATCTGTTAGAAGAAAGAGTCAATTACTGAATCTTAGTTTCGCCTGGCATCTTGGGGAAAAAATATTTAGTAATCTTGGAATGACATTATAACTAAGTTAGTGTAAACATGTTTGTATTGTTTTTAAAAAGAAGTGAATTAATTCTTGGCCTGTGATATATAGTTCCACATTATTAATGTGAAGTGAGGAAAACATATATTATCAACTACTTGATAAATCATCTTTTCACAAGCAACATCTTATTACTATTTGTGAAAATATATTTTTCCAGCTACAATATTAGCTTTAGTTGAAATGGGAAAATCTAGTTTCATGTCATCACTGTCTAGTGACCACTTCACTATTCATTTCTTGAGCTGTTTTAATTTTTAACCTTCATTTGCAAGAATCATGGTAATTTATATGGTTTTAATTTAAAAATGTGAGTTGTATGACAGAGCCTATAAATGAATATTAAATGGATTTCAGGAGTTATTCAGTAAATTTAATCAGTGCAGATGGATGTTCTAAAGAATTCAACTTCAAAAACACCTTTAAACTTTTTTTGTAGTTAAAAAAGGAAAACAACAGAACCTTAAAACCAGAGTTAGATGTGAAATAACTACTGATGAGTTAGAACAAGGTTATATTATATTTGAAAACTACGTAATGTTATATCAAGTTTATTCATCAAATGCATGGCTTTTAGCTTTTAACTGAATTTTTCTGGGTTCAGTAAAAGACCTTTTGAAAAAGGAAAAGTGTCATTTTTAGAATTTTTACCATAAGAAACAATATGAACTTTCTTTTTTCTAATAAACAGTTTCCTTGTTTCTTTTCGTAAAAGTATTGCCCTACTATTGACTAGAAGTGAGGACAGAAAGGCTGGCCAGAGGTCAAATGAGACTCAGATATTTCTGAATTACCAAATATACAAGCTTTAGACTTCAAAATTAATAGCTACCATATCTTTAATGTCATGGATTCCTTGCCAAATTTCCACAGTTCATATTAGTAACTACATTTGCTTCCGCTTTGTTTCACTGTTGAAGAGAATGAAATGCTTGTTTGAATTACCATGCAAATGCAAATAATCTATGCTCTCTGTATTTTAAAAATTTTTTATTAGAAATGTGACTTGAAGATTTGGTTATTCAATGTGTTATTTGGAATTAATTGATTACAGTGACAAAACTTTCCTGTCACTTACGATGCCCATTGGCGGGGGAGTTTTGTGTGCTTTATGCAATATTAAGTGCCATTGGTAACACTCCATGTTTATTCTTCTCATTCCAGCACAACCACTGAGGCCAGTTATATCTACTTCCTAATGTGATTTTTGACTAAAGTTGTTTGAATTCTCTTTGGAATCCTCCAACTGTAAAGCACGCTCTTAAGACTTTATAAAACACAATATTTATATTAATAGCAATTTGAGTTGCAAATATACAGGAAATAATTATTCACTATAAAGCCTGGCTTACCCTAAGACTGAGGAGGAAGTTATATCTGTTGGCTAATTCTATAAAAGATAATTACACAAAGTTATTTGTAATATTCCTTGAACAGGATTGTGATGTAGCTAATATTGCTCTTCAAAAGCCTTTTTGAAAAATTTAGTCATCCAAAGACTAAAATCAATTTTCTCACAAACAGAGTTCATTCAAAAACTGTGGGCTGTAGTTTTTGATCTTTGGTATATGCCAAGAGACAAGGTCATAGGATTGGATTTCATTTGAACAGTTAGCTTAGATAAGTGGTTCTGAATCTTGGCTATACAGGAAATTTTTTTTAAATACCGATGTTAGCTGAGCACAGTACCTCTTGCCTGTAATCCTAACTACTCGAGACACCTAGGCCACAGAATCATTTGAGATCAGGATTTTGAGACCAGCCTAGGCAATATAGTGAGATCTATTCTCTAAAAACATTCTTAAAAACAGCCGGGTGCAGTGGCTCATGTCTGTAATCCCCGCACTTTGGTAGGCCGAGGTGGATGGGTCACCTGAGATCAGGAATTCGAGACCAGCCTAGCCAACCTGGTGAAACCCCGTGTCTACTAAAAATACAAAAATTATCTGGGCATGGTGGTGGGCGCCTGTAATCCCAGGTACTCGGGAGGCTGAGGCAGGAGAATCGCTTGAACCCAGGAGACAGAGGTTGCAGTGAGCCAATATCATGCCATTTGACTCCAACCTGGGAGATAGAGCAAGACTCTGTCTCAAAACAAACAAAAAAACCCCTGGAAATTCTGTCATTTGCTACATGGTTGAACCTAGAAAACATTATGTTAAGTGAAATAAGCCATGCACGGAGAGACAAATTCTATGCGATCTCATTTGTATGTATAGTGTTAAAAGTTGAACTTACAGATGTAGACAGTAGAAAGGCAGTTTCCAGAAATGGGGGCTGGAGTAGATGGGGAAAGGAGAGATGAGACATTGGTTGACAGGTACAAAGTTTCAATTAGACAGGAGGAGGAGTAAGTTCTGGTATTCTGTTGCACAGCGTGTTGACTATAATTAATAATAATGTGTTGTATATTTCAAAATAGTGAATCTTGAACTTGGACATACAAATCCATGCATTCTTACAGTTTCAGAAACAAACAAACCTATAACTTGAAAACTACCTTTGGCTCTGCCAATCAAATATCTACTGCTATAGCCCAACACTTCGTGGATATCAACTATATCAATTTATTAACTCAACAGTCAACTTATCACTAAGTGTTTCATGGGAGTGTTTAATTAGGGATGCAAAAGGGAGAGATGGAAACTGTTATTGAGGAATTCAGTCTGATGAAGGAGATGAATATGCAAAGTGCACTTATAAATATAATGTGATAAACACTATACCGCAGGTATGTTGAGAGTGAGGTAAATGCTTAATTGGTAGACTATTCAGCTCTTTCGAGAGATGACCAGTCAGGCCAATCGCTAGTTGAGGTGGCCTAAAGTGAGTCTCATAGGAGTCAAATGCCGGCAGTACTCCAGAAAATGAAATTTCAGAGGCTAGTCTCCCCCCTGAAAGCATAACAGACCTCATATGTTTTTCACATGGCCTGCCATATTCTCAACTTTGCTTTCCCATTTAGAAAAGATGTGCAGGTTTTGCCCAGGACTTTAGGTTCTGTGGAAATCGGGGGCACCTGATGAAGCTGTGAAGATGGTACCAGAAGTAGGAAGTGCCAACCTAATCTTCTTTCCATTCTCTGGTATGCCGTAGAAACCTCACTGTTGCGGATCTCGAGGTAACTGGGAGGACATACTCCTCCTCAACTCCCACTGCTGCCCTGTTTGCTAGACACAGCTGAAAGGAAGGATGGCCTGATCCAGGTCCTCGCCTGCAGCCCACTGTTTTGACAGGGATATGGGACAAGTTATGAATAAGAGAGAAGGACCCAACAGGGAGCTACCCAAGAATACTTTGTATAGTGGAGGCTTAACTTACATCTCTTACAAAGTAATTTTTAAAAAAACTTTAAAGAGTATTTCTCAGTTTTTTTTCCTTGTTGTTCTAAAAGAGCAAAACTAAAGAAAGACAAGTACATGAGGGATATCATACCATTAGGAAACATTTTATGTATTTTTTTTTTTTTGAGACGGAGTTTCGCTCTCGTTACCCAGGCTGGAGTGCAATGGCGCGATCTCAGCTCACCGCAACCTCCGCCTCCTGGGTTCAGGCAATTCTCCTGCCTCAGCCTCCTGAGTAGCTGGGATTACAGGCACGCACCACCATGCCCAGCTAATTTTTTTGTATTAGTAGAGACGGGGTTTCACAATGTTGACCAAGATGGTCTCGATCTCTCGACCTCGTGATCCACCCGCCTCGGCCTCCCAAAGTACCAGGATTACAGGCTTTTGAGCCACCGCGCCCAGCCCATTTTATGTATTTTAAAAGAACTTCAGGTACTCTAATAGAAGGGAATGAATTTGTAAACATAGCAAACCAAGATCTTACAAGACACGTAGACTCTGAGAAACTGAATTTGTCCCTCCTATGTTGCCAAACAAACATATACACGTATCTGTGTGTGTGTGTGTGTGTGTGTGAGTGTGTGACAGAAGACAGAAAAGGCAAGACATGACAGGAAAATAAAGATGCTAGTTCTACAAGTTATGTAGAAAAAATGTTTTATTATTTCATAGGAAGCCTTACCATAAAATGAACCACATAAAGTTTTATGTAAGGGGTAAGATTAAAGATCTCAGTAAATTCCAAGTCTCTCTACCTTTTGGTCGCAGCTGTTAGATAACATTACCTTCACAGACCAGGTACTTAATGAAAAAAAGCCTGCTTCATGTGGAGGGAGGTGGAGAAACTGGATTGCGCTGCTTACTAATACCATTTCCCAGTGACCAAGGTAGAGAAATAAATTAGTTAGGAAAGACTGAGAGCTTTGGTCTAACGGGTTGACTTTTTCGGAAGTCACTAAATGTAGTGAATTTGATCTCAAATAGATAATACATTAACATCACACATGCAATTAGAAAATTATCACCTTGAGTAAATTAAGCATACAGCTTTGAATTTCATTAGCATAATATTAGAGATTTGCAAGTCAGTAAATATCACAAGGTGAAATTTATATTTTTTAAATACAACTGGAAACCCTCCAAAGAGTCAATATGATCTAGAGAAAAATGATTAATTTTCAAGCCTTTGAAATTTCCTAATACTGTTTCTGCAGAAAGGGGGCATATTTATCAGGACCTTTGTCTCAGAAAGGCAAAGCTTTCTATGATTGTAACTTACAAATCAATTAAGAGTCAGCGAGGTTGTCCAGGTGAATTTTTTTTCCTCTCACTTAGTACAATAGCTGAGAAACTCTCTCAGGTGAATTAGCTCATAACCGGACAGACTAGTAAATTTCAATAATATACTACATCCAAGGGAGATAATGCGACAACATACCTGTGTTGAGGTGGTTATGTTTCTAAGAGTTTTTATGATTCGTTTCAGATTTGGCTTCACATTTGAGTCTCCTGGAGGGCTTTTAACAAGTAAAAATGTTGGGGAAACTGGTCCAGCGATACTGATTTCATTGGTCCGGGATGGGTCTGGGTATCAGTGTTTTTAAAAAGTGTCTCAAATGATTGAAATGTATAGTCAGCATTAAGAACATGTTAATGGAACACGCAAAATCTCTACAACTTTGAAACATCTTTGAACACTAGAGTGAAGCAAATACAGAACATTGCTGTTACTTCCATTCTAGCTATAGAATGGAGAAGAAAATAAATTAATTTCTTAAGTTAAAACGGGAAAATTATCTCTTCTATAGAATCTTGCTTTTTTTCATCTATGAGACCAGCTGCATCATTCCAGTTTCTAAATTATTGGCATTTCTAAAGATGAAGTAACAGGGGAAGTGATGAACTTTATAAATAGACTGCCTAAAATATTTGGCATGAAGGGTCAAGATGTAGGCGAAGCTGGAAAAAGACTTTAGTTTGGGTATTAGCCAGAGGCCAACAGTTGTTAAATTTCCTAAATTTCCTTAAGAAAGGAAAGAGCAAGAATCCCTTGAAGAACATATTTTTTTTTTTTCCAATGTGTAGTCAGTGAAATCTGGAGGGGGAAAAATGTACCTTTCAAGCCAAAATTAGGTCATGCCAACCACAGCAAATTGGAAGCTCTACTTAAACCGTAGTGTTGCAGGATTGCTGTGGATCATCTTAATGTCACGCACGTGGTGGGGCCAACACTTCCAGATTATAACTGCTAGGCTCTGCTGAGCAGGCCAGCTCTGCTGAGCGAGTCTGACCACCCCATTGGGCTGCAGTTGGCACACAGACATGACCTAAGACCATCTGAAAGGTATGCCCTGGAATATGGTATTTTTTTAAGTGAAAAAAAAATTACAATTTTAAAAAACAAAACACATTTCATTTTGTTTTATGATTTTAGAGGGGGGAAATGTTAAGGGAAATAGGGAATGAACAGATCCACCATTATGACCAGCAGGCACAGCTTCCTGGTAATTGGGACAAGGTTGCCAAAAAACCTACCTTAACCATAAAAACAAAACAAAAAAACATGCGCAGTAATAGTTTCATTCATTTATTCACCTGTTCACATTAGAAGTGGCAGGGTTGCTCCCTTACCAGCCTTAGAGAAGTGGAAGAAAATTAGAAGGTACTTCATTCATTTCTTTGACACTCTCCATCATTATTAGAATGTTGAACCTACTGTAAAACGGAATATATTGCCATTATGTAGAAGAAACTGTTGTCCTTTCCTACCTGTGAAACATAGGGTTTCATAGGTGTTTCCAGTCATTATTAGAATGCTAAATTGGCCATAAAAATGTAACTTATTTCCATTACTTAAAAGGAAATTTATACCCTTTCCTACTTAACAGAGAGTATTTAATAAAATGATTAGACCTGTAGGGTTTAAGAAACTTTATTATGAATTGCCCTACAGAACTTTATGAAGCTGTTTATAGAAAATATTAATATTGGTTACGGTACCCAATGTGTCCATTTTAAAAGGAAAAAAAGCTACAATATATTTTTTGTTAAACGCTACTGAATTTGCTCCCACAAGAAAATAAAACTTCAAATTTGTTGACTTGTTCATAAATAAGCAAATATTTGTGCAGCCTTGTAGCCATTAACTTTACATCTCTGTCACGTCTGCAGAGTTTTGCTCACTGAGCGCAACTTCTCAATGTGTACAATTAATTAGATCAATCTAGTTTTCAAATTATTGGCTTCTTTTAGGATGAGGTTGTAGCAGTTACATAACATTCTGTCAGGTATGAACTAAACTTGGATATTGAAAACATTAATGCTTTCCTTTCATTATAGATCACTGTCATCTTCAGTTAATTAATACATGAACTTTCCGAAGTTAAACGGCGTTCTCCTTGATTTTCCTTGCATGCTGGTTCTACATTTTTTTAATAACACAGGAAATAAAAAGCCCAATCTTCGCTACATGAGGATTCTGGAAATACTTAACAAAGGGGAAAACACTTGAGCGGGATTGTAACAGAAGAGCTTGAATGTGCCTCGTCACTGCACGTCTTGCTTTTGAGTACAGACTCTAACGTACCACTGTGTTCCCAGTAATACCGTCACACTGCAGCTTACAAATAATTTTCACCCCAAAATTCTATTTTAAAATTACTGTTGGAAAATCTAGAATTTATTTTTCATGGGAAGAGTTTTTTAAATGGTTTTTAGTTTCTCACATGAACCAACACATGCCTAGTGTACACTTTTAATAATTTTTTTTTTTGAGACGGACTGTCGCTCTGTCACCAGGCTGGAGTGCAGTCATGTGATGTAGGCTTACTGCAACCTCCACCTCCCAGGTTCAAGTGATTCTCCTGTCTCAGCCTCCTGAGTAGCGGGGACTGTAGGTGCACGCACCACGCCCAGCTAATTTTTGTGTTTCCAGTAGAGACAGGGTTTCTCCATGTTGGCCAGGATGGTCTTGATCGCCTAACATCATGATCCGCCTACCTCAGCCTCCCAAAGTCCTGAGATTACAGGCGTGAGCTACCATGCCTGGCCAAAATTTTTAAAAATAGTAAGAAGCCATATGGATTGTAATACAAATAACAATTATATTGTTCAAGTTTGCCATAACCAGTAATGTTTAATCAATGCACTGTGACGAGACAGGTAGAATTTTTGCAGGAATAATGAAAACAACTTCTAGATGTGCAAAGTGTAATCTACCATATGTAAGTCTGAGAATGGTTTGTAGTGCTCCTTCAAAGTGCATTTCTCACTGCCACCTTCCTGGGGAGAACTTTAAAAGTGATGTTTAGATGATTAGAAGGTTCACTGAAGTTTGAAGATTACGGCTTAAAGATTCAAGTATTCTTAGTTTATATTTTCTTTAAAAATCACTTTTTCTATTCCTTAATGCAGATGTATAATACGTATCACTCTAAATGTTCATTAGTTGTCTTTAGCTGACATGTGGAGCCCATGAAAAAGAGATTTCTCCAAGGAATAACTAACTGATCCAGGACTAGTGAACTGACAAGGATGTGTGCATATAAGTGAGGGCCAGAGAAGGACTGCACCCAACGAGGATTAGGACATGGGTGGATGGGTCTCAGACTCCATACCCTTATCAAATGCACTTCACTCCCTTCCTTGTCTTCTAGTTGACTCTTACCAGGCCGCCTCCTCCTGACGTCCCAGGTGGGCTTTAAGTTTTGTTGCCTATGGTCACCCAATCTAAATGCAGCTAAGGCCCTTGGTTAACTTGATCAATTAATTTAGCAGATGAATTCTGTCACTCCTTTTATTCTGATCTCTATGGAATCTTGCTCATTACAGGGTCCCCTGAAATGACTGGAAAAATACCTTGAATATATTGTAGGTGAATACTACACATGAATTCCTACATGAGGGACAGGGAAAAAGATTGGTGAGCCTTGAATGTAGAGATTGGTCATGAGGTGATAGGTAGATGTAGAAGAGTAGAGGGAAGACTAAGAAAGATCCTGATTTTTGCAAGGAGTGAAGATGTACGCATTGAGGTTTTTGAAGTAGATATTCACACATTGGATTTCATTATCATCAAGAAACACCTCAATTTGTCAAAATTAAATTAATAGGAAGAAAGTGCTTGGCTGAATATTCTTATGAGTCTAAAAACATACTGCATGTATTTAATTCACAGAGTTTTTGTTGTTGCTATTTTATTCATTTCGTTGTTTTAAAAATCCTGCTTTGAGATTTATTCTCTGCATCATCTAGACTTGGACCATAATTTAAGCATACATTCAGCTGCTTTACAGGAAATCTGAAGAAAGGAAATGTATTAGTTTGTTCTCATGCTGCTATGAAGAAATACCCAAGACTGGAAAATTTATAAAGAAAAGAGACTTTATTAACTCACAGTTTCACATAGCTGAGGAGGCCTCAGGAAACTCATGGCAGAAGGCACCCCTTCGCAGGGGGGCAGGAGAGAGAATGAGTGCTGAACAAAGGGGTAAGCGCCTTACAAAATATCAGATCTCAGGAGAACTCACTATCAGGAGAACAGTATGGGGGAACGGCCCCAATGATTAAATTGTGTCCACCTGATTTCTCCCACGATGTGGGGATTATGGAGACTACAATTTGAGATGAGACTTGGGTGGGGACACAGCCAAACCATATAATTCCTCTCCTGGCCCCTCGCAAATCTCATGCTCTTACATTTCAAAATACAATTGTGCCTTCCCAACAGTCCCCCAGAGTCTTAGCTCATTCCAATATTAACCCAAAAGTCGAAGTCCAAAGTCTCATCTGAGACAAGGCAAGTCCCTTTCACCTATCAGATTGTAAAATCATAGGCAAATTAGTTACTTCCTAGATACAATGGAGATATAAGCAAAGAGGCTACAGGCCCCAAACAAGTGCAAAATCCAATAGGATAGTCATTAAGCCTTAAAGTTCCAAAATGATCACCTTTGACTCTATGTCTCACATTGAGGTCATGCTGATGCAAAAGGTGGGTTCTCATGGCTTTGGGCAGCTCTGCCACTGTGGCTTTGCAGGGTGCAATACCCTGTCGTGGCTGCTTTCTCAGGCTGCTAATGAGTATATGTGGCTTTTCCAAGCACACAGTGCAAGCTGTCAGAGGATCTACCATTCTGGGATCTGGAGGATGGTGTCCCTCTTCTCACAGCTCTGCTAGGCAGTGCCCCAGTGGGAATTCTGTACTGGGGCTCTGACCTTACGTTTCCCTTCTGCATTGCCGTAGCAGAGGCATGAGGCAATGCAGAAGGGAAATGTGGCCATCAGGGCTCCACCTCTGGAACAAACATCTGCCTTGACATCCAGGACATCCAGGTATTTCCATACATCTATGAAATCAAGGTCGGGGTTCCCAAACCTCAGTTCTTGACTTCTGTGCACCCATATGCTGAACACTACATGTAAGCTGCCAAGGCTTAGAGCTTGAATGTTCTGAAGCAATGGTCTGAGCTGTACCCTCAGGCTGTTTTAGCCACAGCTGGGACACAAGGGCACCAAATCCCAAGACTGCACAAAGTAGCAAGGCCTTGGGCCCAGCCCATGTGATCTTTTTTTCCTCCTAGACCTCTGGGCCTATGATAGCAGTGCCTGCCATGAAGGTCTCTGACACGCCATGGAGACATTTCCCCCATTGTTTTGGTGATTAACATTTGGCTTCTCATTACTTGTGCAAATTGCTGCAGCTGGCTTGAATTTCTCCTCAGAAAACAGGTTTTTCTTTTCCATCGCATTGTCAGGCTGCAAATTTTCCAAACTTTTATGATGTGCTTCCCTTTTAAAAATTATGTTCCCATTCCAAACCACATCATTGTGAATACATAAAACTCAATGCTTTTAAGGGCACCCAAGTCACATTGTGAACACTTTTCTGCTTAGGAATTTATTCCGCCAAATAACCTAAATCATCTCTCTCAAGTTCAAAGTTCCATAGATCTCTAGGTCAGGGGCAAAATGCCTCCAGTCTCTTTGCTAAAACATAACAGGATGTTCTAATTTTGGTTTTTATTTCAGTTTATTAATTTTGGTTCCCAACAAATTCCTCATCTCCATCTGAGACCACCTCAGCTTGGACTTCATTGTCCATATCACTATCAGTATTTTGGTCAAAGCCATTCAACAAGTCTCTAGGAAGTTCCAAACTTTCCACATCTGTCTTCTTCTAAGCCCTCCAAACTGTTCCAACCTGTGCAGAGGCAGAGATTTGGGTGGGGACACAGTCAAACTGTATCAGGAAGGGAATAAAAATCACACAACATGAAGAGTATTATTTTATTCACTGGCTTTTAAATTACCCAACTAGTTAATTTATTCTTTTGTATTAGAGAAATAATCTGTGAACAGTTAAGGAAAAAATACCCAAAATCATTAAAAGAAGTATATCATCTTATTACTATACGTTGTGTTATTCAAAAGACTGTAATGATGCTTTTCTAAAAATGAAAGTAATTTGTTTTATAGATAAAAATATTTTCAATTTATTTAAGAAAATAAACGAATATGAATGTATTTTTAAATATTTTCTAGGTATTTTATATAGCACTTAGCAAGACTCTTTCAAATCCCAACATTTAATAACAGCTGTTTAAAAATGAACTATAAAGCTGAGGAAAAGTTTCAAAGCTTTTTTTAAATTTGCGTCTGTTCTTCAGGTTTCTTCAGCAAGGACAACATGGGGTCCAGCACTTTTCCTGGGTTATCTCCTGCCATCTTGTCTCCCATATTGCACATAGAACCACTCTGGGGAGTAAATCACACATAAGCTATTCTAGAATGGGTCAAGCCATTCACATATATACTAAAATTAGAACAAATCTCAGTTCTTGGAAATATAAAATAAGACCATAAAGACTCTACTGAGACGTTGTAATTTATTGCAGTCCTTTTTTCATATCACAGTAGAAAAATGTCAACTTTTTTGACTTCAGTAAACATGATTCTCAAGGTCTGCATGAAATGATATGTGGACAATAGCATTGTAAAATGGAAATACTGTACAAATGTAAATTATTCTCAATCCACATTAGACTGTAAACTCCTTGAGCTTGGAGACTGCACCTTACTCATCTTAGTTTCGTCTGTGGTCTACATGAGTCTGTCACAGATAATAGATGTTCCATCTTTGTTGAATTAATTTGAAGCAAGTGAATGAAGGGTAATAATTATCCTAATTTAGGTGAGAGAGACCTAGGAAAAATAGTTGATGAAGTATTTCCACTGTGAGGCTCTTCCCAGTGTTGTCATCTTTCCCAATCTGACTTTCAGATATCTTTTTGAGGATCTATTTTATGGTGTTTACAATTTCTACGTTGTACTGAAGTTAATTTTTAAAGCATTGTTCAAAGTTGGATAAAATGTAAGCTCTTTGGTATGCAGAGATTAAGTTTTATCCACCTTTGTGTTCAGGATATACTTCCTGATGGATTTCTAATCTCTCAACTAACAAATTATTTTTTGTACCACATCTGCTATACTACCTGACTGGCTGAAGAATGTTGATCATATCTACTCTATAAACCCATGACAGTAATATCTATTTATTGTTTCCTAATACACATTTTACAGACAGGAAAACTGAGGTTTAGAAGTCTCATATTTAAAGCTTTACAAAACACGGTTCTTACAGAGTTACAAAAAGCTGCTCTCAATAGTCTTTAATTCATTTTATATGCAGGTAATTGATAGAGAATGCTTCCACATCTTTCCTAAATAGTAATTTTACATTTCTTCCTCAGATTTTGCCCCCATGTATAAATTAGGAATTATTGTGGTTCTTGTTTGAGTCATGAGCGAAGTCATGAAATAACAGTAATGTCACTGATAAAACAATGTTGAGAGGCACATTTATGATTTATTAGGAGACATGGTGCATCTTATTGTCCTGGTTTGAAGTTTAAGCTTTATCCAAAGCATTCAGGTAAATTGTTTTATTTGTTTTGTGATGAGCATCTGGCCATGGATCGCTTATTTCTGTAAATATCTGAAAATTCAAGCATATTAGAAAGGGTTTATATCTTTTATAAATCCGTTATGTGGACGTCTACTAAAAGCTAAATCATGCCTTTATCTTTTCCACTGCTATTTAACATCAGGTGATGATGGGAATAAGAAAATCAAAATGATATTCAAATCACTAAGTTTTACTTTTCACTAGCAGTCTATATGATACATTTATTTTAATAATATTGTTGCCTAAAATGATTGTCATTTCTATAATGCATAGATTTCATTTTTGCAGGCAGTTTCCAGTTATCTGTATCCATTTAATTATGGTGACTTATTACTGTTTTCAACTTACTGAATGTCTAGGCGTTATGTAGCTAACAGAATGTTTCTTCTTAATGGTCCTAATGGAAGCTACCTGGCTACCCTGTGTACATAGTTGTTTGGTAATCAACTTTGTTTGAAAGTATATAAATCTAGCCTAGAAGATCTCATTACTCACTGCACACTCAGCTAGAAATACATTCTTTTTCTTACTTAAAAAAAAAAAGATCGAGTCTCACCGTCACTCAGGCTGGAGTTCAATGGTGCTATCCTAGCTCACTGCAGCCTTTAACTTCTAGACTTAAGTGATCCTCCCACCACATCCTCCTGAGTAGCTGGGACTACAGGCCCATGCCACCACACCCAGTTAATTTTTTCACTTTTACAGGGATGGTATCTTGTTATCTTGCCCAGGCTTGTCTTGAACTTGTAGTTCAAGCAATCCTCCAGCCTTGGTCTTCCAAAGAGCTGGGATTACCGACATGAGCCTCTGTGTCTCGTTAAAACTACATTCTTTTTTCTTTTTACCTTCCTTTTCTCTGAGACAGAGTCTTGCTCTGTCGCCCAGTCTGGAATGCAGTGGCACAATTTCATCTCACTGCAACCTCTACCTCCTGGGTTCTAATGATTCTCCTGCCTCAGCCTCCGAGTAGCTGGGATTACAGGTGTGCACTACCACGCCCGTCTAATTCTTGTATTTTTAGTAGAGACGGGGTTTCACCTTGTTGGCCAAGCTGGTCTCAAACTCCTGACCCCAGGTGATCTGCCCACCTTGGCCTCCCGAAGTGTTGGGATTACAGGCGTAAGCCACTGCGCCCAACTAGAACTGCATTCTTAAGAGCAGCACATGCACCATTTTAACTATCACTTGGAAAAATAAAATAATTTAAATAAAGATATTTGTTAAAATTTTGTTGTTGTACAGTATACTTATTTCAAGTGATGGTTAATACAACCAGAATCCAGTGTTCAAATAAATAGAAAAGAGACCATTACTCTGAATGGTCTTTTACATGCACTGAGTTAGAATTAGATTCTGACTACCTTTTCTCATCATGTTCCGTGAACGTTCTTCATTTCAACTTTAACCCCACCACTGGTACTGATAGGTGTGTGTTTTTCTTACATTTGTTAAAAGAAATAGCTTTAAAACTAACTTTTAAATTATATAGAAAAGATTTAAAGTATTTAAAGGATGTGTTTTTTTAATATTATAAATGTTTTCTGTTACCAATGTTGAGCATACAGTTCAACATACAGTTCTAAAATTCTTTTAATCATGTTATGGTATCTATAATGATTGAAGTGAGTTATTTTTTGTCACTATAGTGCTAAGGAATGGAAAACATTCTGCATATATGATTGCCAAATACAATTACTTTTGGTCATTTAATTATCACTTGTCATAATGGAAATGTTGCAACCTAAAACACAAATATAGTTTGAAAAATTGCTTATATTCTAGATATATAAAGTACTTATGGATTGAGTCTGATTGCATTGATTGCATTATAAAGCTTCGGGTAGCAATCATCTTTATACATTTTAGTACAATTAGAATACTTTAATCTTTCTGAAATGCTGAAAATAGATTTTATAATTTGCAGTACTTAAAATAAATATTACAATCTATTCACACAAATATAAATGCATGAAATTATTTTAATTTTAAAATAAAAAATAAAGAGTTGTGACCAGGCGCGGTGGCTCACACCTGTAATCCCAGCACTTTGGGAGGCCGAGGTGGGCGGATCACGAGGTCAGGAGATCGAGATCATCCTGGCCAACATGGTGAAACCCCGTCTGTACTAAAATACAAAAAAAATTAGCCAGGCGTGGTGATGTGTCCCTGTAGTCCCAGCTACTCAGGAGGCTGAGGCAGCAGAGGATGCTGTGAGCCGAGATCGTACCACTGCACTACAGCTTGGGCGACAGAACAAGACTCTGTCTCAAAAAAACAAAACAAACAAAACAAAAAAAGAGTCGTACGTGACCAAATACTGAATTTTTAAGCCTTAAGTCAGCCGACTCGTCATTGAGAATGTGAAATTATTAAGAATAGTAGTGTATAGAATGTTAGCAAGCGGAAGCTAAAAGTTAGCAGAAACATTAGGCGGATCCTAGCATATAGGCTGTTTACACTGAGTGACTTTAGTAAGTCTGCATTGACTACTTGTACATGTTGATTGACATCAAAATAGAAGACAAAGTGAAGTCATGACATTAGTCAAAAATGAAGCAAAGTAGCCAAGTTTTCTGCTAAAATACAGTTGGCCCTTGAACAATGTAGAGGTTAGGGAGCCGACCCCCTAGGCCATTGAAAATTTGTATATAACTTTTGAATCCCCAAAAGCTTGACTACTAATAGCCTACTGTTGACCAGAAGCCCTATCAATAACATAGACAGTCAATTAACACATATTTCATGTGTGATATGTATTATATATTGCAAGAAAGTAGGCTAGGGTAAAGAAAATCATAAAAAAGAAAATATTAAGTTAAAGAGGATTATCATAAAGGTCTTCATCCTCATCTTTACATTGAGCAGCAGGCTGATGAAGAAGAGGAAGAGAGGGGTCGGTCTTGCTGTCTCAGGGGTGGTAGAGATGGAAGAAAATTCATGTATAAGTGGACTCCTCGCAGTTCTAACCTGTGTGTGTTATTCAAGGGTCAACTGTACATATATATTCTTCCTTAAATAATTATATGATTTGTGCGTGTATATATATGTGTGAGTGTGCATGTATGTGTATATGTGTGTGTGTATGTGTGTGTGACATAGAGATCACCAAAATCGGAGTGTGTACACAGACCTGGAGGTTACAGTTACTGCTCAATGTTGAAGTGAAGGGCATTCTGGGCAAGGCATCATAGTGGCCCTGAAGGTCCTCTTCAACTCTGGATCCTCCATACATACCCTCATCTACTTTGGCAGTTCCAAGATGCTGCATTCTTAAGGCAATCAAAATAGCAATTATTTTTCATTAAAATGCTGGATTTTTGTTAGTGTTATAGTTAAAAAGCAGATGCTGGAGTCAGATCGTGTAACTTCAAACCCCAGATCTACTCCTTACAATGGGCAAGAGAAGTCCTCTTTGCCTCCATTTCATCTGTAAAATGGACATAATACTAAAACAGCATATTTCTGGAGATTAGATGAATTAACAATATATAATAAAGTGAAAAGAATAGTGCATGACACAAAACAAGGAATAACAATCAGTATGCTTTTTAAACTTTTACAGTCAAGAAATTTTGCTCTGAAGGATTTTTGGTTTTTGCCTTTTGAGGGGAAGCTCTAAGAAATAGATTTTATAATTACAACATAATCCGGCATTATCCTACAAGCTACCCTAAAGTCATTAAATACGAATTTACTTTTGTCATTTATCTCGTCAGTGTTTTATAAAAGAAATTATTGGAGTGAAATTTTAATTGTTTCAATTCAAATTATTAAATTAAAAATGGATCTGGAGAACACTGGATTTGCTAATTTCTGGAAGTTTCTGCATTTTGCAATGTTGATTAATGATAGATAATTTCTTAAGGCAACTTGCAGATTCATTTGCCTAAAACAGAGAAAACAAAACTTTAATAATGGTCAATCATGAATGTGATTGATCTAAAGTTAAACTCTTAGACACAGATTAAATAGAAAAAGTATGTTCAAACTTTCATTGTAGATTCTTAAATTGAGCCTTAGACAACAGTGTATAGGCCAAATACACACTCATTTTCTGTATATTTATTATGTGCATGTGACCTTAGTATTTACTTATTTTTAACAAACAAGTTTTGCAGTCTTTGCAGGCCCACAAAGAGAGATTTCCCATAGAATTCAACAGAGTAGCCAAAATCATGTGTGCTGTCTCTTAGATACGTGAATTTTAAGGGTTAAACAGTTGGAGCATCTGGATTTATGAATTCCTTTTAAATTTATTTAGTAACAAATAAATTGAAAATATTTTAAAGTATTTGACACAATAATATTATTTTAAGAAGTATTTTCCAATATTGAGGAATTTTTGTGTCATCCAAGAAAACATACTACTTCTATCTACCTTGAGAACTCTAATCATTAGTATAGAGCATCTTTTAATCAACTCTTTGGCAGAGAGGAATGACATTGGTAAACGGAATTTGTAACCCCAAGAATGTCAATTTTTTTACCAAAATCCAAACTTTATTTTCATCAGGGTGCCCGTTCTTTTCATAATGCGCTTGCCTGAGTTGCAAATCACCGGTTAACAGTGTGGAGTAAGAAATCACACCACTAAAGTTTTCAAAATATGCCTCAGCTTATCTACCTTATCGTGACTAGAATAATTATAAGAATTAAATAATATGTGTAAAGCACTTAGCATATTTCCTCTTATCATTTCTACGTTGAGAGATGGAAATGTGTGAAAATGGGAATTTTTGCCTTAAGGACATAGTTTTCATCCATGTAAGGTTACCCAATATTCTACAAAGTAAGAGATATCACATAACCAGAAAGTTGTAGCCATTCAACCAATTTTCTGAAACTAGCTTTGTTATCTTCTACTAAAATAGTTTTGGCCACTATAACTGGTCTTTCAAATACAGATCATTATTAAGTTTTCATATCAAGAAGATTCTCTCTCCACAACCTCTTTCTGCTATCTACCTTTGAGGAATTTTTTTTAAATGGCAGATTACTCTGTTGTCTTTTAATAAGTGATGACAATTAAACATTTAAAATCTCAGCTAAAATATTATATGTAAATTTTAGTTGCATTTTGTGCCCCGTTGCTAGTTATAATTGTAAGGGTGCTGAATGGAGTTTATTTGCACTGTGTGTATTGCCACTTTTTCTTACATACTTTATAAGTGGAATTTATTTGAATCTAACTTTCATAATTTAGATCATTGTTGTTTGTGCTCAAATTCAAATTCGAGGAACTCCTTTGTAATGCATTTGTGTTCCAAGTCATCACCAAAAATTGTGTAAATATAAATGAGATTAACAAAATAGAAATGGTGGTCTCATGTGAAAGGTATAGATTGTTGTCTGATCTTGTATCCTAATTTTGTGTACCAGATTCACATGTTAAAATTCTGTCTAGCCGTCCTGGGAGTATTCTGTCTCCCTTTTTTCTTTTTAACATATGTTTTATAGTCGAGTTACTAAGTGAAAAAAAGTAAAGTGGTAATAGAGGAAGTTGGCACAGAGAATTGTCGCTGTACTCAGCTCTTTTGATCTTTTTCTAAATATAGTTTTAAAATATTGTCCAGGTCAGCTGATGTAAGCAGGGAAGTGCTTCTTCAAGTCTTCTTTCTTTCCCAGTCATTTCAATAATGTTTTGGTGAATTAAAGTATATCAGTGAAACAAAGAAATCAGTGCTGAGTTCTGATAGCAAATTGAGAATTGAAATTGCTAAATTTCCAGATATTATGATAGATTGCTAATCTCAAAACTAGGACTACATTGGTATTCTAAGGCTAAAGTTATAAATTTTTAATAGAGATGTCTCCTACGAGCAAGTCTTATTATAACATACTAGAATATCATTTATTCTTTCAGGGTGTGATTTATTCTATTTAAATATAAGTCCTGTAAAGGAGATGTGTTAATCTATTTCTACTGTAAGTACATAAATATGACGGCTACACTCTAGTCAGTAGATGTATTCAAAAGCCAATATGCCTACACTTTCACATTTCTTCTGTAAATGATGAATAATATTGATAAATGAAAATTACAAATCTGCAATAGAGCTTAACTATTGAATACTAAATCATTCTGTTGCTAACTCTGTGTTCCAGTGACATTTTCAGTATAAAAATATGTCATTTCTGCATTTAAAAAATATTTCGTGCTTTTACAGCAATGTAAGCAAATGTGCATTTGAAAGAAAATTCACAATGCAGCCACAGATAATTCCCTTTGAGATTCAAAGTGCCATTTCAAAAATGGTTCAATTTTCAAAGTAGAATATTTCAAACCTCTTTCCTGCCAGACTATATCCATTCCATGTGTTTGGTACAATTACAATAGAAAAGTGGTGGAATGGAACTCTTCCATCTATATTTTGGAAAAACATATTCACTCACCTCAATTTGTCAGTGTGCATTAGAGGCTGGTCATTATGCAGTAGAAAAAGAGGAAGGCAGCTCTAACTCATGTGACTGACATACTCAACATGGCCATTAATACAACTTGACAGTGACCTTGGCGGCATTACAGGTAATCTCCCTGCAGGGATAAACTGTGTTTGAATGATATTTCTACCATGTTGAGCACAGAGTTCTCCTTGGAACTTTACTGCTTAATTTTCTTTTATCTTAACAAAAATATTATAAAGTGATTCCTGTAATGATTTTCTTTTTCTCTTTACCGTCTGAAATGACAGTTTACTCCTAGGTATTGCTGCTGTCGTTCTTCTGTCATGGGGGAATGGGTATATTTGTAGCACTTTTGTAAAGAGTTGAAGTAGGCTGGGTGTAGTTGAAGTGGCCTACGCCTGTTATCCCATTACTTTGGGAGGCAGAGGTGGGCAGATCACCTG